>NC_136527.1:32374526-33095741 GCF_053919585.1 Euprymna scolopes
CCCTCGCATTTGGGAAGGGTCTAGAAAAGGTGACCTAAAATTGTCTACCCTTTTATTAGCTGTATGGCTTCCTGCGGTCAGCGGCTGCTCTATATTTGCAGGAGAAATAAGATAAAGTTGAAGAAAAATAATAAACAAGGAAAATCCAAATTTTATCAGGAGAGGAATAACCTAACTGTTGCTACGTGGAATGTGAGAACTTTTGGAAAGGAAAACCATCGGGGCTGAGACAAGTGGGTGGAATTGGCTTTGCAGTGCGTTCTGATTTGGTGAAGAGGATTGAACAGCCAATCTGTGTAAGTGACAGAATTATGATGATGCGCTTCCCTCTTGCACACAGTTGATATATGACGATTTTATCTGTGTATGCCCCTACCATGGGTCATGATGAAGACACTATCACGGCGTTTTACCGAGATCTCAGTCGTACCATTTCCTCTATTCCTTTATCTGAGAAGATCTTACTCATGGGTGATCTAAATGCAAGGGTTGGCAAGGATCATCACACCTGGGACTCACTCGGTCGGTGTGATGTAGGTAGGGTCAACAGTAATGGTCTGCATCTTCTTCATATATGCACCCAGTTTGACCTTTTTTCAGCCACAAAGATGTCCATAGGTTTACCTGGACCAATCCTCGTTCAAAACAAGGTCACTTGATCGATTACATTATTTCCAGGTAGGCAGATTTGCGGGACGTATGTAGTGTGCGTGTATTGCGTGGAGCTGAATGCGGCACAGATCACGTTTTGGTACGCGGGAAGTTGAAGGTCTGTATAAGGAGGAAGTGTAGGTTGGGTGGTGTTGGGATTCCCAGGCAGGTTGATGTGTCCAATGTGATTCAAGTGTACGTAAAAAGCTTCGATCCGTAGTTAATTATGCTGATTTTGATGGGTCATGTGCGCATTTTAAAAATACAGTCTATGAAATAAGTGTAGATGTTCTTGGCTTCCGAAAATCTAAACATCAAGATTGGTTTGATGATAATGATTCTGAAATTACTCAACTCTTAAGTGCTAAAAATGAGTTGCACCATAAGATGTTGTCTGCCTCTCCTGAAGGTCGAGAGTCCATCCGACAGTCACTTAAAGCAAACAAGGGTATTCCCCAAAAGCGACTCCGCCAAATGAAGAATCAGTGGTGGGCTAAACTCGCCAACCAAATCCAAATAGCTTTTGATTGTAAAGACCCCAAACGCATGTACCATTTGCTTAAAAAAGCTTTTGGTCCTGAAATACTATCTACATCTCCCCTACTCTTAAGTGAGGAAATTGCCCTCATGAAGGATCCTAACAAGATTCTCCTTCGTTGGACCGAGCATTATTCTGATCTCTTTGACAACTCCCCTTATGGTGATGAGGACGTCATCAATGAATTTTTATCACAACAGAAGCTTATCCATGAAATGTCCGTGTTCCCATCTGAGAATGAAATTAGGGATGCAATCAAGGAAGTGAACGTTGGGAGAGCTCCAGGGCTTGATGGTATTCCTATGGAAGTCCTCTTACATGGGGGTGATAAACTTGTTCATGAAATTCTTCATCTTATCACTGATGTCTGGAGGGGTGTTCCCGTCCATCAGGATTGGGTTGATGCAATTCTTATATCACTGTACAAGTGAAAGGAGCCCAGGACCGACTGTGGAAGTTATCGTGGGATAAGTTTGTTGGAAGCAGTTGGCAAAGTATTTTCCAGAGTTCTACTCAATAGATTGTTAAAGTATATTTGTCCATCCGTCATTCCAGAAAGCCATAGTGGCTTTCGTCCGGGCAGAGAAACCACGGAATGATCTTCTCTGCTCGGCAGTTGCAGGAGAAATGTACTGAACACTGCGTTCCGCTTTATCATGTTTTTGTTGATTTGACTAAGGCTTTTGATACGGTGAACAGAAGTGCCCTATGGATAATTCTGGGGAGGTTGAGATGCCCACCTCAATTTCTACGATTACTCAGGCAGCTCCACACTAATATGAAGGCTCGACTGAACTTCAACGGATGCCTGTCGGAACCCATATCGGTTGACAATGGTGTGAAGCAGGGTGATATCCTAGCACCTACACTTTTTTCAATTTATTTTGCAACTATGTTATCAGATGCCTTTAGGGAATGTTCTCTAGGTGTTTGTTTGCGTTTCAGAACCAAAGGTAGGGTCTTTGATCTTCGTCGTTTTCATGCTTCTACAAGGACCTTTCAGCACCTGGTTCGTGAATTGCTTTATGCGGATGACGCCGATCTCATGGCCCATGGTGAGAGGGATATACAGGGTATCATGGATCTGTTTTCGGGGGCCTGTGCGTCTTTTAGGCTTACTATTAGTCTTAAGAAGACTATGGTCATGTTCACACCTCCACCCGGTAGTTTGTATGTGGAACCAAATATTTTTGTCAACAACCAGAGACTTGCCGTAGTTGACACATTTGTGTATTTGGGTAGTACTCTCACCAGAGATGGAACCCTGGATGCTGAGGTCAACTATAGGATACAGCATGCACTTAGGCTTTTGGTGGCTTAGAGAAGCGAGTATGGTCGGACAGGGGTATAATTATTCATACAAAGATCAGTGTCTATAAATCTTGTATTTTACCATCCCTGCTTTACGCTTCTGAGGCCTGGACAACTTATGGTAGACACATAAAAGTCATGGAGAGAGTGCACCAGAAATTCCTGAGACACATTCTGGGCATCAGGTGGAGCACTTTTATATCTGATGTGGATGTTCTCATGCGGGCTGATGTACGTTGTATCGAGAAGTTGATTATACGCAACCAGATGAGGTGGGTTGGAATCTGACAAGGATGGATGACGATAGATTGCCAAAGCGCCTGTTCTATGGTGAAATTACACAAGGAAAGCGTCCACAACATAAACTGAGGAAATGCTTTAAGGATTACATCAAAGATAATCTTAAAGCTCTTGGTATTGACGTGTTCAGTTGGGAAAGTGCTTCCAACGATCGTAATAAGTGGCGCTCCTTAGTCTATCATGGCTGTGATAGTTTTGAGAAGAAAAAATATGTGCATGCAAAAATGAAGCGTAATATCCGGAAGAGAAATCTGACAGATATATCAGGTCTGTCGGAGGATTTCATGCAGAACCACACCTGAGATTTATGCGGTAAAATGACTTTATCCGGAGCTGGCCTGGCTAGCCACAAGCGTTCACATGGAGATCAATCTTTCTTTGATGGGGTAAACTTTGCAGGGCACAGATGTTCTGTTTGCTCTGTGGTCTGTAAATCGAGTGGAGTCCTAAAGCGTCATATGAGCGTCCACAGTAGAGCAGCAGCACCAGTTGGCATCCCTCAATCTCAGTTTAAGTGTGACCTTTGCAACAGACTGTGTAAAAGCAGGGCTGATCTGAAGAGCCACCTTCATTCGCACAGAAAATGGGAATTGATGCATTCTTGATCACATCTCCACGTATATATGTGTGTGTATAAGTGTATATATGTGTACATAATTATAATATAATATAATATAATATATATATATATATATATATATTCAAAAATACATGAAAATAATTGTGTAATCAACAAAGCAAGGCAAAGATGGTCTTCTTCTGTAAAGAAGTGACAATCACCATATATATATACACACACACATACATATATATAAGTGTGTGTGTGTACATATAGGCACATATATATATATATATACATACATATACATATGTATGTATGTATGTATGTATGTATGTATGTATGTATGTATGTATAAATATTTTTACCCTTCCCTTTACTTACAAATTAACCAATTTTAATGTAATTTTCAGTACTTATCAGATAATGATCGCGGAATATAATAAACTAATTTTTTTTTAAATTTTAGTGGAAATGCATTAGTTTGTTTAAACAAAAAAGACCTTTATTAAAATTATGGTTTTCAGTAGTAAATAAAAACGCAAGAATTTATTTTTGCATTTTTTATATACAAAAAGCATCGTAATTTGTAACAATAATAAAAAACATAATTTTTGCAGTAACATTATGAAAAAAGCCCCTAAAGTCCGTATTAATGAATTCGATATAACTCGAAGAAACATCAATTTCTCGAACTACTGATATTACCATTGAATTAAGTATTGTTTATTTAATATTTTCACATAATTTTTATATGCAAGATTTTTATAATTTCTTTGCTCGCAAGAATGTAACATAAGTTTTATATAATCTCGAACAATAATTTAAAAAAAAATTAATTTAAATACAGGAACATAAAAAATAATTAAATTAAAAAATGTTAAAAATGTATACAAACGTTCAGAATAGGTATGTATGGATGCACGTCTGGGGGGGGAGATCTGACACCTTTTACTATCATGACTTCATTTTAAAACAGTGTTTTTCGATTGGCTGTAATTTTGGGCCTTCGTATAATCGTGTTTATAAACCTTTGTTGCGTTTTTTGGCGGACGGTAAAATTACTTGCTTTTTGAGGGCTAATTGTTATTTTTTTGCACAAAGAAAGTTTTTTTTAATTCAGTATCTTAGGACTTTGATTTACTAATTATTTACTAATAATTAAATAGACTCAGAAAACTAATAATTAAATAGACTCAGAAAACTAATAATTAAATAGACTCAGAAAACTAATAATTAAATAGACTCAGAAAACTAATAATTAAATAGTCTCAGAGAACTAATAATTAAATAGACTCAAAACTAATAATTAAATTGACTCAGAAAACTAATAATTAAATAGACTCAGAAAACTAATAATTAAATAGACTCAAAACTAATAATTAAATAGACTCAGAAAACTAATAATAAAATTGACTCAGAAAACTAATAATTAAATAGACTCAGAAAACTAATAATTAAATAGACTCAGAAAACTAATAATTAAATAGACTCAGAAAACTAATAATTAAATAGACTCAGAAAACTAATAATTAAATAGACTCAAAACTAATAATTAAATAGACTCAAAACTAATAATTAAATAGACTCAAAACTAATAATTAAATAGACTCAGAAAACTAATAATTAAATAGACTCAGAAAACTAATAATTAAATTGACTCAGAAAACTAATAATTAAATAGACTCAGAAAACTAATAATTAAATAGACTCAGAAAACTAATAATTAAATAGACTCAGAAAACTAATAATTAAATAGACTCAGAAAACTAATAATTAAATAGACTCAGAAAACTAATAATTGAATAGACTCAGAAAACTAATAATTAAATAGACTCAGAAAACTAATAATTAAATAGACTCAGAAAACTAATAATTAAATAGACTCAGAAAACTAATAATTAAATAGACTCAGAAAACTAATAATAAAATAGACTCAAAACTAATAATTAAATAGACTCAGAAAACTAATAATTAAATAGACTCAGAAAACTAATAATTAAAAAGACTCAGAAAACTAATAATTAAATAGACCCAGAAAACTAATAATTAAATAGACTCAAAACTAATAATTAAATAGACTCAGAAAACTAATAATTAAATAGACTCAGAAAACTAATAATTAAATAGACTCAAAACTAATAATTAAATAGACTCAAAACTAATAATTAAATAGACTCAGAAAACTAATAATTAAATAGACTCAGAAAACTAATAATTAAATAGACTCAAAACTAATAATTAAATACACTCAGAAAACTAATAATTAAATAGACTCAGAAAACTAATAATTAAATAGACTCAGAAAACTAATAATTAAATAGACTCAGAAAACTAATAATTAAATAGACTCAGAAAACTAATAATTAAATAGACTAAAAAATAATAATTAAATAGACTCAGAACACCAATAATTAAATAGACTCAGAAAACTAATAATTAAATAGACTCAGAAAACTAATAATTAAATAGACCCAGAAAACTAATAATTAAATAGACTCAAAACTTATAATTAAATAGACTCAGAAAACTAATAATTAAATAGACTCAGAAAACTAATAATTAAATAGACTCAGAAAACTAATAATTAAATAGACTCAGAAAACTAATAATTAAATAGACTCAGAAAACTAATAATTAAATAGACTCAGAAAACTAATAATTAAATAGACTCAGAAAACTAATAATTAAATAGACTCAGAAAACCAATAATTTAATAGACTCAGAAAACTAATAATTAAATAGACTCAGAAAACTAATAATTAAATAGACTCAGAAAACTAATAATTAAATAGACTCAGAAAACTAATAATTAAATAGACTCAGAAAACCAATAATTAAATAGACTCAGAAAACTAATAATTAAATAGACTCAGAAAACCAATAATTAAATAGACTCAGAAAACTAATAATTAAATAGACTCAGAAAACTAATAATTAAATAGACTCAGAAAACCAATAATTAAATAGACTCAGAAAACTAATAATAAAATAGACTCAGAAAACTAATAATTAAATAGACTCAGAAAACTAATAATTAAATAGACTCAGAAAACTAATAATTAAATAGACTCAGAAAACTAATAATTAAATAGACTCAGAAAACTAATAATTAAATAGACTCAGAAAACTAATAATTAAATAGACTCAAAACTAATAATTAAATAGACTCAGAAAACTAATAATTAAATAGACTCAGAAAACTAATAATTAAATAGACTCAAAACTAATAATTAAATAGACTCAGAAAACTAATAATTAAATAGACTCAGAAAACTAATAATTAAATAGACTCAGAAAACTAATAATTAAATAGACTCAGAAAACTAATAATTAAATAGACTCAGAAAACTAATAATTAAATAGACTCAGAAAACTAATAATTAAATAGACTCAGAAAACTAATAATTAAATAGACTCAAAACTAATAATTAAATTGACTCAGAAAACTAATAATTAAATAGACTCCAAACTAATAATTAAATAGACTCAGAAAGCTAATATTGATCTTTTAAAGGATTTTTACAATGAATATATTTAACTTCAAAATTTAGCTGAATTTGTTAGCTTGCCGTGAAAACATTTTTCATTACTTTTTTTCACGCGTAAAATTTTTTTTTTTCTTTTCGAAATTATTCTCTAATTTTTCAAATACAATCAAAAAGTAGTTGGACACCTACAAAAAATTTATGATAAATCGGCTTTCAAAACTCCCTCTATCTTTATCCATCCATTTTTCCCTACCTAATATATAAACATTTTAAGTTAAAATAAATTTCGAAATCGAATAAATTAAAAGTAGTTTCCCCTGACTCGACACCGGCAGGTTGACCGGTGTTTTGTTCCCTAATTGTAGTCAGCAGCCGTTCTAGTCCCACATGTCTCTGTCTTTTATCTTCTGTTGTCCTTTGCCGTTTTAAGCCATCTCCGGTAAGAAACATTATATATCTCCTTCTTAAAGACACTTTTTAATACTTTTAACGTTATTTTTTTTAATATTATTTCATGGTAAAATCCATTGAAAGCGGTCGGTGGTTCTATGAGAAAATAAAGCTGTGTACGCATTATAAATGTTTCTTTTCTGTGTCTTACGTTATATATTACTACATTAGGGGTCATTTCGAGTTAAAAGTGTATTTACTGCACTCATCTGGACTAGAGAAAATCATGATTTAAATGTGTATGTCTCGTCTAAATTAGGTACGTGAAAGAAAAATTCAAATTTAACATATCTCAAAATGGAACAGCTCAGCAGAAAGAGTATGCAGAGCCCATTCTAATGATACTTGAACCACCTCTGTAGGACAAATAATAAGAAAGTTACAACAATTCTAAAGCTGAAATTTTAGGCGAAGTTTTGACAATAGAATCAATGGATTTCCTTAACAAAGTTGTGACCGATATCAAGATTTTTCACAGTTATTTTGTCATAACTTTCTTATTTCTTGTCCGATTTCAAAAAGACAAATATCACTGGAGAGCTTATTGAATGGAGAACAAGAAAAATATATTTTGAAAGTTTATTAATGAATTATTTACAAGATTAAGAGGTGAAGGGGGATGCTGGGGCGGATGATGTAGTCAATTACTAAGGCAATATTACATCCCCGCATATGAAGTCTGCTGCTAATTCTGATTTTTTTTATGTCAAAATAAACTGCAGAAGCACCGTTTTTTATTTCTCATCATACAAACACCAATAAATATATATATATATTTTTTTTACATTTCTCATGAACTTTTAGCATATAAATTAAAATTTCGGGTTTGTATTACTACTGTACACATAGATTCGAAAAAGTTGCCAAAAAAACAAATATATAACAAATAAATGTTATCAAAGGCAAGATAAGTTACTTTTCTACCTAACTGGATATATTTTTCGTGTTTTTATTCAGCTCGAATACAGTGTTTATCGATGAATTGGAAAATTCAAAATGGCGCCCGACACTCTCTTTAACACGGTAAGTTCAAGAAAAGATGTTATAAATAATAAACTAGACAAAATACTGTTAGAAATTCGCTCATTATATGTTACCGTGACATAAGTTGGCATATATTCGGTGTTTTTTAAATAGTATTTTGTCTAGTTTATTATTTATAACACCTTTTCCCAAACTTACCGTGTTTAAGAGAGAGTGGCCGCCATTTTGAATTTTCCAATACAACGGTAAGCACTGCATTTTTTTCGAGCTGAAATAAACATGTTATATTGAATAAAAACAAAAAATGTATCCAGTTTGGTAGAAAAGTAACTTATCTTGCCTTTGATAATATTTATTTGTTATATATTTGTTTTTTGACAACTTTTTCGAATGTGTACAGTAATACAAACCCAAAATTTCTTTTAAATTATTAAAACTTTTAGAATTTAAAGTTTGCAAAAATGGGCATAATAAAAAATATATTCATGAAAGTTTTATTTTTTAATTTTAAAAATAACTCTTGTATTTTTTTTAATTGTAAATCTGTTTATTAGTTTATTATAGAAAAAAAAGTAAAGTAACAAAATGGAAGAAAAAAAAAGCAGCTCGATAAAATGATAAAATATTTTGCCGGGGAGAAATGTTTTGGTTTAAAGAAAGTAAAATAATTTAAATCCTAAAAGTTCATTATGCTGAAATAAATTTTAATGATTTAAAAGAATTTTTTTAGCCAGCCGTAGTTTAGCGTCATTGCCGTTGTTGTTGGAAAATATTTGTAAACAAAGTGCGTAGGTTAACGATATGGCGTTAGTGAAATTTGGAAAAATTTCGTAATGGCTTCACATTTTAGGTAAACTCAAAACCAATGAAGATAAAGTCATATAGACTTCATATTTCGCACAAATAAGGTTTCATATCTATATTAACGAATATATATAGTTTCAAAACTATTACAACTTACCTTCAGGTCTAATAATGATGATTTAAATGACACAAAAATTCACTTCAAAATTTTTTACACTTCTACTGAACGTATGGAAATAGTTCAAATACCAGTATGTAGCGAAACATGTGTGCTACCTCATCAGTATCCCTGCAGTGCAGTTAACCCCCCGGATATAGGTGGTAGGGGCCAATTTATGACAAATACCTCAGTGCACAGAATTACGGCTTACTCAAGTTACCAATGCCACTTAACCCTCGCAAAAGCCTTGGCATTTTCACATACCTAAAATTAGTGACCATTCGATAATAATCCGATGAAAAAAAGATGAAAATAAAAAATACACATACGTGCGACGTGCGCCACTGCGCCATGTAGTAATACTTACGTTTTTGTTTTATAATCTGCTTTCGATTAACTTTATATGCTTTTATAAAGGAAACGATTTTTCAAATGTGATTGACTTTACAAGCTCAACTTAACATTCAAGATGACGAACGGAAGAGCAAGTTCGCAAAAAACAAAATTGAAGAAAAATAAAAAATGAAATTATTTCAAAAAAGAGCCGATCTATTTGGTGAATATCACGGATAAAATTAGTATTATTTTATTTAACATTTTAATATTTACATGAGAGAGAACAGATTACAAGTTTCATCTTTATTAATTCTCTAATTCGTTAATTGCGGAAACTGATGGGTGAACATATTAATTCTCTAATTCGATGCACGATAGTTTTTAAAGCCGCCTTTTCGTATTTTTTTTTTTTTTTTAGATTCCTGTTTTTTTTTTAATTGTTTTTTGAAACATTTAGGCCTAAAGTTAATCTGGTGCTTGTGCAGTTTACTAAACACATTAAAAATGAAGATATTTGGTGAACATACTGAAAAAGAACCATAGTTAATATTTATATGGAAAAAATACACGTGAAATGTTTTTACGGCGTCGTTAGAAACTTAAACTTAAAAATCGATATTAAATTCATGTAGTAATACTTACGTTTTTGCTTTATAATCTGCTTTCGATTAACTTTATCTGCTTTTATAAAGGAAACGATTTTTCAAATGTGATTGACTTTATAATCTCAACTTAACATTCAAGATGACGACCGGAAGAGCAAGTTCGCAGAAAACAAAATTGAAGAGGAAAAATAAAATAAAAATCATTTCGAAATAGAGCCGATCTATTTGGTGAATATCACGGATAAAATTAATATTATTTTATTTAACATTTTAATATTTACATAAGAGAGAACAGATTACAAGTTTCATCTTTATTAATTCTCTAATTCGTTACACGTGCAATTTAATGGCGGAAACTGATACTACTTTTCGTATTTTTTTTATTTTAGATTTCCGATTTTTATTTTTATTTTTTTTTTGATTAAAAAATTAAATTTAAAAAATTACACGCGAAAGGAAAAAAAATTATAATAAAAATATTTTCAGAGCAGCGTCAGAAACTGACAAATTCAGCTAAATTTAGAAGTTAAATGAATTTCTTGTAAAAATCTCTAGAAAGTTCATTTTATTTTATAATTAATGGGAGGAGGTGGGGCTTGCCAAGTTTTTCCCATTCATAAAATACGTTTAAATATAATATTTTAATTTGTTAAAACTTCCCATATATTTTTATAGAGTCGTGAGAAGTAATAAAAATAAGTATTTGGATGACATCAGCTACAATCGAAATCGAAAGCAAAATTGTAGCATTCAAAGCTGGTGACGTTACCACTGTACAAACGTGGCACGCATGAATGTACAAAAGGTATAACGATTTCTTTTAAATTCTGACCCTATACAACTCATGGAAGTGGTGCCAATTTGTAAAAACTGACCGTGGAGTCGAGTCACTCACTTCTATGTGTGTGACTCTGTGTTCATCTATTCATAATCAGCATCTATCAATTTTTAGGACCGAGGTTGCAATGCAGGACTGCAGGAATCTCTTGAAGTCGAAAGTAGTAGAGTATCTGCAGGAACGGTAAAAGTAAATTTAACAAGATCTCCGATTAATAGAAGGTTTCCACCAAGTCACATCCTCCCATACATAAAATAAAAATATAGAAATAACTCCGGAAAATTACGACACCCCCAAACTCCCCATATTAAGAACGGCCTTCGTGATGGACACATTCAACTTCCCCATGTTAACAACGGCTCTTAGAATGGACATCCTTAACCTCCCCATGTTAAGAACGGTTTTCGGAATAGACACCCCCAACCGCCCCATGTTAAATGCTTTATTTATTAAAAAAGCCAACAGAAATTCATGCGTTATCTTTTTTTTTTTTTTTTTAGTTCTTAAAACCTCAAAGGATCGGTCGATTTTTGAAGTGAAAAAAAATAATTCGGAGAAAATTGAAATTACCACACAAAATATTTTTTTTCTAAAATTTGCATTTTTTTTAGCAATTGAATTTAAAAAGACAATAATTTGCGATTTTAGTCATCATATCGGTGTCATCGATTTGTTTATATTTTAAATCCTTTTAATTAACACACGCACATAATCATTGTAATTTTTTAATATTTAAAAATAATTTTTTTTTATGTCTATCAAGTGAAAAGACGATTTGGTAAATAAACAATATTTCTAATTTAATGAATTTCGAAATTTATTTTCAGTTTTCTAAAAAAAAAAAAACATTATCAACAGCAACAATAAGAACAACAACAACAATAACAAAAACAACAATAACAACAACGACAACAACAACAATAATAATACCGTTTATTTTCTGATATTATATGTAGTCTTTTTGCATATATTTTAATAAAAACATCATTATCAACAACAACAATAACAAAAACAACAACAATAATAATACCGTTTATTTTCTATGTAGTCTTTTTGCATATATTTTAATAAAAAAACATTAACAACAACAATAACAACAACAACAACAATAATAATAATAATAATAATAATAATAATAATAATAATAATAACAATACCGTTTATTTTCTGATATTATATGTAGTCTTTTTGCATATATTTTAATAAAAAAACAAAACAACTCGTAGTAAAAGTACAACTAAATTTGCAGGTTTTCCATCATCGCTGAATAAACTGATCCCCAACTTATAAACAAATAATCCAATACAGTTATTTTTTGATGAACACTTATCCCAACCTTTTTTGTTTTGGCATTTCGAAAGTAATAGCAAAGGATGTCATAGATTTGTATTTTTTATCAAGGCCCGGAAGCCACTCGAGGATAAGTGTTAATGAGTGCACAGTGGTCAAGGGGAAAATATCAGTCACCGTTAGGAGTGGAAATTTGGTAAATTGGATTACTTAAGGGTATGGCTCATCAAAAATTTGTTCACATTGGACTTGAAGACAACCATATTGTAGTCAGTTGGAAAGCAGGAAAACGGAATAGAGTTCGACATGTGTGCAGTTGCAGTTCTAAGAAAGAAGCTTTGTTCATGGAATGTATGTTTAGGTTTAAGCACAGATAAAGAGTGGGGGAAATCATTGATAGTGGTTTCAGCAAGACGAGTGCTTTTCGTGTGGGGACCATAGATTGGAGTTCAGAGGAGTACTTGCCATGAAAATAATGATAAAGCAGAGACAAGCTTGCAACGTCTCATCTACGGTCTATTTTGAACTCTGTCAAGGCAGGACAAACTGCTTCTAGCAGCTCCAGCCCAGATGTGTCAACAATACTCCATCGTTGGACGCACTTGGCTCTTATACATGTAGAGAATTGCATCAGCAGTGAGACATCTGCTGGAACAGTGGAACGATCCCACCATTTTCCCAGCAGCCCTGGCAATGGATTTGATGTACGTGTTCCATCTCAGATCAGGAGTAAAGGTCAACCCCAGAAGTTTGTCAAAACATGGAGCCTCCTCAAGATGAGAGCCATTCATTTCAATTGATGTCAGACGGGGATCACAGCATTGATGATGGAAAGAAATAAGTTTGGTCTTAGATGCATTAAAATTAACTAGCCACCTAATTCCCCATTGCACCAAATGCTCAATATCAAAGGAGAGAGAATCAGAGAACTTGGTCGTTTACGACCTTTGAAGTGTTTTCATGGATGGCAGTGTCGTCAGCATAAATGTCTACAAATGATCTTAGAATGTGATTTGGGAGATCATTGATGTAGATCAGAGAGGGAGTTGGGCCCCGGATGGATCCCTGAGGGACTCCAGCATTAATTCTGTGAGCTTCAGATTTTTGCCTATCAACCTCTACTCTTATGAACCTAGCAGAGAGAAAGGATTTAATAATTGAAAAGACGTTTCCAGATACACTGTAGCTGGAGTTGTTGTAAAGTAGGCCTCTATGTCACACCCTATCAAAAGCCTTTGATATGTCAAGGGCAATTGCCTTAGAAAGGGAGCCTTCATCTAGATATCCATTAATCCTATTGTTACCGCAAATGTTTGCTGTCCTGTTTATTATTTTATTTATTACTATTATTATTTTATTTAATTTATTATTTTATTTATTACTATTATTATTATTTTATTTTATTTATCATTTTATTTATTACTATTATTATTATTTTATTTAATTTATTATTTTATTTATTACTATTATTATTATTTTATTTTATTTATTATTCAATTTATTAATATTATTATTATTTTATTTAATTTATTATTTTATTTATTATTAAACGTTTCTGTTTCTAATCGTTCGACTTTTACTTTTTCTTGTTACTATCTTTTTATGATTGCTTTTACTTTTACAGGTCTGTGTGTTCTTATCAACGTTCTTACTTATGTGTGTGTGGGCGTATGTTCTTATCCTTACACCGTTTCCTGCCTTGTAAGTCTCCGAGACGTGTATGTGCCATGTATAATGCGTACATACCTGGTTTCCTTGGCCAGCCGATGATGCCTTCTGGTCGCTGGTTTGCCATCACGTTGGGAAGTGGTCGCTGCAGACAGTTTGGTTGTCAGAGAACCGAATATCCGATCTGCATTCTCTGCTGCCCAAAACCAACTCTCAGCCCATGTCGTTGTTAACCAGAAGCCTACGACCATAATTCCCGTGTCACCCCTAATTTCCGCTGCATTCTCTCTCGGTTGATACCTGTCAAACCTAACCTTTTGTGATCCTGCCAATTCGCTGATGGGAAATCCAAATATACTTACATAACTTTCTATTTCTAAAACTACCTACATAGCAATTAAGCTGGGATTCCCAATGCTACACTATGAGATACAACTGTCAACACATCAGCTGTAGATCTAGCAGAACGGAAACCATATTGCATGACACTGAGGTGGTTGACTACTTAACATAAATTGTAGCAACTTACTCATTACGCACAGGAGACTGATTGGTTTGTATTGAAAGAGAGATGAGCGATAACCTGAATTTTAAATACGGGGCCTACTGATGAGGTTTTCCAGGGTGGTGGAAAGCAATTCTCCTTAAGACAACGTTTAAATAACTTTGTAAGTATGGGAGCTAGTTCTGGTTGAAGCTTTTTCAGCACTATAATAGGAATGCCGTCAGGGTCGGTTGCTTTACTGGAATTGAGGGTTTTTTTTTTATTAGTTTGGCAACATTATGCACAGATATATGTATGTCGCATAACATGTTTTCAAACACAGGAGTAAATACGGTGGTGGTTGACAGCCCTGATCGCATAGGGTAGAATTGGCTGCAACGGTTTTGGCAAACAGTTTTACTTTGTCCGATGCTGACGAGATTTCTTCAGGTCCATTGATGATGGTTCGGACAGAGCACATGCTTCTATTCAGAACCATGTTATTTATTTGCCAAAATTGGTGGCAAACAAGCTGCTGTTCAGCTACTTAAGACTTTGATGGACTGAGCCTACAACTCTCTCGCGTTCTTTATTACTGTTTTGCAGTTTTGAAAGTGGCTTTAATCTCAGTACATCTATTACATTAGAAGCCATAGAAAAAGTTATTTCTGTGCGCAATGACAGCAGCACATTCTTCAAAAAACCACGGATGGCTGTTAGGTTTTTGCTGGAATATCTTGGAGGGTATGAATCGGTCTATACCTACAATTAACCATTCAGTCAGGTCTGCTATTATGGAGGACACATTCTATTTAACCATGGACCGAAGAGGTAGATCTGATATAAATGTAGGAAAGCTATCCCAGTCAGCCATAGAGTATCGATACACTGTACCCCTTCATCACATTGTGAACATTGAAATCTCCACAGCCGTGAATGCTAGCTGAAGAGTGAGCAGACAGGATGTGGTCAATTTTCTCAGATATGCTCTTAAATATACTAACTCCAAAGTTATGGGGTGAATACAGGACAAATATAAACGCGGTGGTGTGAGCAAGTGCAGTCTGAAAGCACAGATAGGACAATTTAGAGTCTTCTCTGGAGATGTATCTACCACATAGAAAGCCATCCCTAATGTAGGCACATACTCCATGCCCCTGCCAATCTCGAGGGACATATTTGGATATTAAATTAGAATATGCTTTAATTACAAACTCATCTAGGGAAATAATCGGTCCAATGCCAGTTTCGCTTAGGAAGAAAGATCAGGTTTGGTCTTTCGCAATTGGATGTCAACCTCTGGAAGGTTGCAACGTAGACATCTTAAGTTAGAGAATGAGATATTGTAGTGGGTGTCTACGTTGGAAGTTGGAGTTCTGAGTTTAATCGTCTATTTTTTCTGGATACTTTTCATGATGGAGTCTTTGGATTTGTGGAATAGGTCGACAGACGTGGTTAGATTAACCCAGAGAGGGAAACTAAGGAAGAATAAAAGTGAAGAAATATTTTTGTAGACCATGATAAGATAAAGCCGTAACAATTATACACTAATATGGCATCGAGAAGCCCCACCAGAAGCTACTGCATAGTTCAGAATCCATTCACAAAATGGCAATACAGCAACCCTAGTACTTTACACCTGTTGATAGGACGGCCCCCTTAGTGGTTAGTCAAAGTTTCGGGTCACTGACTATCAGGCGGATAACGTCAACCCAGAAAAACGTTTACCTCCAGCACCCTTACTAATGACATAGCTGCAAGAATAGAAATAGAAACAGAAAAATTTCCGACATCGAGGCTACTGTAAACGCAGAATTCTGCCGACCTAGAATACAGATTTTTCTCCTTCCTTTGTCAGAAAAATCTCTCGTTCCAAACGAGGACTAAGAGACAAATTAGGAGAAGCAATGCAATCTACTCTCCATTAAAAAACAACTGATACTAAATATTAAGTATTCTATTAAATATAAGTACAATGGGCAATAAGTTTAGGGAAAGTATCAGGCTAGAATTCCAACGTGTCGTTCCCGACTTGATTTTAATGGAAATAATCTTTTCCTTTTACTTAAGCCTGTCAATCCTTGTTTGTCTTTGTTAAATGAAATGAGTATTGTTAACAAGGTGAAAATTATATGCTTTTAGAAAACAAATAAATAGAAAATCTCTCCCTGATGTTCAAAAAATCTGGAAGGAAAAGTTTAATACATTATTTGAAATTTCATCATGTTCATGCAAGCTGCCCATTTTAAGCTGTGGCAATACTAATATAAAATGCAACAAAAGAAAATTGCCAGACTAAACACATCATCTGCATTTGCCGTCTGAAACAGAAAATAAGTTATTTTTTTATTGTGAAAGGGGACAAACATAATAATTTATAAATTGTACAAATGTTGAAAGAAATTTATGTCTACATTAAAATTAATTTTGAATACCATTTTTCCATTTTATTTGACATGTAAAATAATTTTTAATTTAATCTGTTAAACTGTGTTTTGATATTAATAAAATTTGATATTTCAGGTTCTGTGGAAAACCGTGAATATTTAAAAGATAACAATGTAGAAAAGGAGAGAGATTAAACCAACAAAAGAATATGAAGATTTCATCACCAATAACTTCAACATCATATGTTCAGGATGATGTTTCTTTCGATTCCTACTCCTCTATTTCAACTGATGAAGAAGAAACTTATAACCAGTCAGATAATCTTCCAAAATGAGCTCATAATTTAACAAAAATTCCAAGATATTCTCATATCGTCTAATCTTGGAGTCAGCCTTACCAATGCTTTTCTTTCGGATTTGATGGCTATGGACCTTCTTATACTTAATATACGTCTAAAACAATATTTGAGGGATATGAGTTTTCTTATACCTAATATAGATGTAAAAATATCTATATGGATAAATGCAAAATTGATAGAACAAAAGTTAAAATAAAAAGAAATTCTATGAAAAACAAAATGAAAATGTATAGAATCTTGTTTGTATTGAAGTAGATAGGAGGAAAAACAAAAACACACGACGAGGAATCAGTGGAGAAAAATGGAAGTAATACTCTGAAAAAAAGGAGCTGAACACCACTTTACAATCACAAAGGAGACATCAAAGGAGAGTGAATATTTAACACACAGGGTTCTTCCTGATATAGATGCAAATGATAATATTCTTGTGGAGTAAGTGGCTGATGGTTTACACAAGTTTAAAAGTGTAAGCACTATTAAGAAATAGCAATGTGAATACTGGCTGTGAAAGTGAACTTGTACTGGAGTTTCATTTTGGAATGAAAAATATGGATAGCCTTTAGTTGTTACCAAAGATTCTCTAAGTAAGGTGAACCGTAGATTTGTATTGTGTAAAGTTGCGCCGTTAAACCAGCCAAGATGGATAACACTGACCATCTTGCTCACGTGTCTATGTACTCCTGGGGCATACCCACATAACCTTTCAATCAAACTATATAGTTTGATAAATTTCATTGTTAATGTTTATGACATTTGTTGATTTGACATTAGAAAAGTAGGTAAAACTTGGTAAATTAACATTTATTCATGAAAGACTGGTTGAATTTCTTGTGCCGATTTATAATAACATTTTAAAGATTCTATCTTATTTCAAATATATTAAGGCAGTACAGATTATAGTTAAAACTTAAACTCGAATTATTTTTATTTTCTTTCAGAAGAGGAAAGCAAACCAAGAAGAGACAGAACAAATGTTCAGTGATCAACTTTAAAGCTTTACACTGGACAAATTTAATTGATTTGTCAGTCAATGGAATTTGTGAGCCGCGAGTAACAGTAGACATTTCTGACAAACAAATAACGTTTAAAATTACTACGTAAATAACGTTTAAAATTAATATGTTAATAAGTTTCTAAATTACGAAGAAATTTTAGTGTCAAAACTTATTAATTAAAAGTAGAATCAGAACCAAGTTCATGGACATAGTTGGGGAGGGGTCTGGTAAATTTTTTAGAGGGATAATAATACTGAGGAGACAACTCAGTTCGAACTATTAAGCCCTCATAATAAATACATTTTCACGCCACTGAAAAATACTTTTCTGTATGTTTCATGTAAAGCAACGCAGCAGCCATAGGCGATTTTTGTATCGAATAAAAGCATTAAAATACATAATTTAAATACATTAAAACACAAAACTTATCCAGGAAGCTAGGAGAGTAATTTATCGAATCGAATAAAAGCATTAAAATACATAACTTATCCAGGTAGGTAGAAGAGTAACTTATCGAACCGAATAAAAACATTAAAATACATAACTTATCCAGGTAGGTAGAAGAGTAACTTATCAAACCAAATAAAAACATAAAAATACATAACTTATCCAGGTAGGTAGAAGAGTAGCGCACAAATATATGTATTTGGTGACTTGTATGTCTACCACAAAAACTGGCTTGGATTCTCTACTTACACAGATGCAGCGGGCAGCACAACTCATAGCTTCACTATATCTCACTCCCTATCACAAATTGTTACGTTTCCAACCCGTTTCCCTGACCAGGAAGAACAACACGCATCACTTCTAGATCTGTTTTTGACCACAGTTCCCGATGACTGCATAACGAAGGCCCACAGCCCACTCGGGAACACTGATCATGCAGTGATAATGGTTGAAATCGCCCTAAACTCTAGAGCCAAAACTGAAGAGCCAGTGCTCAGAACAACGAGATATTATAAAAAGACTGACTGGGAAGTCATCAGGGAACTAATCAGAGATACCCCATGGAGAAATATGCAAACGAGACCACTGACTGGTTCAAAACTGCAATCGAAGTGCATGTTCCCGTGCGGAAATTTTATAGTAAGCCCCACTCTCCCCAATGGTTTACGTCGACTTGCGCAACTGCCATTGCTCAAAAGCAGCATGCATACCATAGGTTTAACCGACATAAGTCCAGTTCAAACAGACTGAAGTATATAAAAGCTAGAAATAACGTTAAGAAAGAAATAGCGACAGCTAAGAGAGAATTTACGGAAACCACTAAAAAGCGCATTGAAGCACAAAAACTAGGAACTCGAGACTTCTGGAAAATCTACAACAGTGTAGTAAATAATGGGCAATCAACAATTCCCCCACTAACCAACAATCACGAGGTTGTCTCCTCAGCAACCGACAAGGCTAACATGCTTGCCAGTCGGTTTGCCTCAAACTCAACACTGGACCCTTCCAACCACCCCCTACCCGACTTTCCTATGCGGACAAACGCCACGCTAGACGATCTGAAAACCACCCCTGCTCAGGTGCATGCTATCATAAAAACCTTGATACCTCAAAAGCATGTGGACCCGATCTTATCCCAACTGTGCTATTAAAAATGTGCTCAGCTGAAGTAGCTCCAGTTCTCTCCAAACTCTACAACAAATGCCTTAATGAAGCTTGCTTTCCGGGCTGTTGGAAAACTGCTTCTGTGGTACCAATATTCAAGAATTCTGGCGAAAGAACTGACCCATCAAATTATCGCCCCATTAGCCTCCTCCCACTTTTTGCCAAAATATTTGAGACCTTAATTAACCATGCTCTAGTCCATCACCTTACAGATGCTTCTGACTGACAAACAATATGGATTTAGACAAGCCCGTTCCACAGCAGACATCCTAACTGTAATCTCTGAATGTATATACCATTCACTGGACAAAGCGGGGCAGGGAAGAGCGGTAGCTCTAGATATATCTAAGGCTTTTGACAGGGTATGGCATGAGGGTCTCCTCAGGAAAATTAGATCATACGGTATCACTTGTAGAATACTTAACATAATTAAATCCTTCTTAGATAATAGAAAAATCCAGGTTGTCCTCGACGGTCATACATCTAAACAATATGATATAAATGCGGGGGTGCCCCAGGGTTCTATCCTTGGACCTCTATTGTTCCTGATATTCATAAATGACCTCCCCGACAAAATTGCCTCTGAGATGGGTATATATGCTGATGACACTACACTCTATGGCAGGCACGACAGGAAGACGAATGAACACATTTCTAAAGAAATGGCAGAAACACTAGAGGAAGACCTCCAATCTGTGGTGGAATGAGGACAAAAGTCGTTGGTCACGTTCAATGCTGCGAAGACTAAACTAGTTTCATTCAATAATTACAAGAAACCCTCTCTACCACCTATAGCAATGGCCAACGACTCTTTAGCTGAGAGTACATCTTTCAAACTCCTTGGCCTAACGTTCACAGGAAACATGAGTTGGAACAATTACATTGAAGGCAATGCCAGGGCCACTGCAAGAAAGGTGGGCTCTCTCTACCGTACTAGACAACTACTAACACCCGAAAGTATCCTGTACCTCTATAAGGCCACCATTCGCCTATGTATGGAGTATTGCTGTCACATCTGGGCTGGTGCATCTGCTACTAGTCTCTTGCTCCTTGACAAGGTTCTAAAGAGAGTCGCAAACCTGATAGGCCCTGAACTGGCATCTAAGCTTCAGCCTCTGTCCCACCAACGAAATGTTGCATCCCTCTGCCTTTTCTACAAGTATTTTAGTGGTGAATGCTCTGACGAACTGCAATCACTTGTGCCCCCATGACGTGAGCACCCTCGACAAACCCGACAGGCTGCTAAATCCCACCCTCACACTGTAGAGATCCCTAAATGTAAAAGATCTTTTTACTCCAATAGTTTCTTCCCCGGAACCGCTAGACTCTGGAATTCCATTCCAGGTCCCTGCTTCCCCAACAGTACTGACGTGCAGAAGTTCAAGTGTAACGTGAACTGACATCTTGCTGCCCAAATCCCTACATAGTACCCCAGTAGTTGTTGCCCTTGATAGTAGCCCCCTACACCAAAGTGGCAATTTGCCTTGTTTGGGGTGAAAATGTAATTTAAAAAAATAAAAATAAAAAATAAAACCGAATAAAAGCATTAAAGTACATAACTTATCGAGGTAGGTAGAAGAGTAAATTATCGAACTGAATAAAAGCATCAAAATACATAACTTATCTAGGTAGGTAGAAGAGTAACTTATCGAACTAAATAAAAGCATCAAAATACATAACTTATCCAGGTAGGTAGAAGAGTAAATTATTTTGCTTTGTCACTTTTTTTTTGTTTGCTTCTCTTAACAAAATTCCCCCAAACGGTGAATCGTTATTTTTAATTATTTTGAATGCAACTAATATTCTTTTATTACAAAATACTCATCTACTTTATTTTTTGTTGCAGTGAAAAATGAAGAAAATAATTGAAACTAATTATTACAGTATTAAAAAGAAAAACAAACGAACAAAAAAGAAGAAAAAAAACGAAGTTTCGTTTCGTTTCCGTAGTAGAGGATTTCATGTTTTTGTTGTTACTTCAAGTTCTGCTTCTTGATACAACTTTTAGACGAACTATATTAGCTTTTATTTTATTAATTATCTTTGAAATAGTTGCAGAAAACTAGTATTTATTTTTCAAGGGATTTTTTTGGTTTTACAAGGAATTTATTTAACTTCTTAATTTAGATGAATTTGTTAGTTTCTTCCAACGTGATAACAGTTTTCATTATAACTTTTTTCCCCTGTGATTTTTTTTACATTTAATCTGTTTAGTTAATTTTTTATCGTATAGATTAACTTTAGATTAATCTTTTAAAACAATAAAGAAATAATCGGAAATCTCTATTGAAAATAAATAAATAAAAATACGAAAAGGCGGCTATCAGTTTCAACCAGTAAATTGCACATGCAACGAATTAATTAGAGAAATAATAAAAATTAAACTTGTAATCTGTTCTCTCTCATGTAAACATTAAAATGTGAAATAAAATAATACTAATTTTATCCATGATATTCACCAAATAGATCGGCTCTATTTCGAAATAATTTATTTTTTTATTTTTCCTCTTCAATTTTGTTTTCTGCGAACTTGCTCTTCCGTTCGTCATCTTGAATGTTAAGTTTAGCTTGTAAAGTCAATCACATTTGAAAAAATCGTTTCCTTTATAAAATCAGATAAAGTTAATCGAAAGCAGATTATAAAACAAAAACGTAAGTATTACTACATGGCGCACGTATGTGTATTTTTTATTTTCATCTTTTTTTTCATCGGATTATTATCGTTGAAAATATTTCACTGTTGATTGTGAAAATATTTTCACTGTTGATTGTGAAAATATTTCACTGTTGAAAATGTGGTCAATTTTCAGATTGGGTCTACCTCCACAATTTTCTTTTAAATGATGACTTTTAAAGGTTTTCGGCCATGCTAAATACGAAAATCGCATTGAAATTTTGCAGAAATAATTAGTTATCGAGATATAAAAAGTTGTATTATGCATTGTATTCTTTGGCGGCCATCTTTGGTACGCGCGTAGATTTGTTTATGGAGAGCGCGCACGTGCGTAAAAACGATGGCCGCCAAAGAATACAATGCATAATACAACTTTTTATATTTCGATGACTAATTACTTCTGCAAAATTTCAATGCAATTTCTTATTCAGCATAGTAGAAAACTTATAAAAGTCGTCATTTAAAAGAAAATTGCGGAAGTGGACCTAATCTAAAAAAATATACCTTTTTTGTTTTCAATATTGACTTAAACATTAAAAAAAATAACTTCTTATCTTTTACAAAAAAATAATCTAATAATAATTTTATAAATTTTTATATGTTTTTAACTTATAAAACAACAACGTAAGTATTACTACATGGCGCACGTATGTGTATTTTTTATTTTCATCTTTTATTATCGAATGGTCACTAATCTATCAGATTTTGTTTTCAATACTGACTTAAACATAAAAAAATGGTCAATACGTAATGTTTTATGTTATCAGTGGTGGCCAATTCTGTATGCGTTTTCACGTACAGAATTGATAACATTTTTCTTGATTTTTGTTCTTTAATGTCCTTTTGTCTTTATTGAAACGAAATCAGAAGGGAAAAAAGCGAATAATCCTAATGAAAATGAATAAATATTTTAAAAGTGACGCAGAGAATTAGTTTTCATGACATGAGAAAATTATTTTTTTTCAAAAAGTGAGGATCACTTTTCTATATAAATTTAATGCCAAATGAGCAACCACTTTCTGGCCACATGGTGATATTTAGTTAATTGTTAATTCCTTTCCACCTTAACAGTCATCTTTACCATGACGAATTCTGTAGGTTTTCGCGTATGCTGAAAACGAATATCACATTTAAAATTGACGCAAACAAGTAGTATGGAAATTAAGCTAAGTAATTCGTTATGTTATCAGTGGTGGCCACCATTCATGACATAAGGAATTACATAGCTAAACATTTGGAAAACTCGTTATTATCTTGTTAACTCAATTTTTTCTTTCCAAGAATAAGTTTCTTTTTTCTTGTGTTTAATATCTTAATACGGAACACCGGATGCATCGTGAATACAATTTGATTATTTAAGACGAACTCCGGTAGATGATGCTCGATAACTTCAATACTCGAGTTTATAAACAAGAAAAAATCCATTTCTTTTGTTTTTCTCATAGTGTTTTCTTTCATAACTGGTTTCTACGGTTTTGCATACTCTGTCAAAATGGTTAGCCGTAATCATGTTCCATAGTGTCACATATAAAACGAAATCCAAGAAAGGAATATTTTTTTAAAAGCAGAATATAGATCTTACCCAACCTAAAGAATTCCCTCTCACTTGTTCCTCTTTCCCACTTCCAAACTCCAATAAATATTGAGATATCAGTTTGTTCTGTGGCTAAATCACTATCCAACTCATTGGACTTCCTCAATCAACGTTGCCCACAGGTGTTCCACATGCGCCTTCTGGTGGTTCTTATAAAAAACAAGATTTCCAATCTTAAAATCTAATGACTTTATTTTCTTATTCTTGTTCTCTATCAGTTTTTCCTACCTTTTTTAATGTTATGCCTTACCAAAGTAAAAGATTGATGCATCTCTTTTAAAGCGATTTCATGTTGCTCATCACCATAGTATACTCTACAAGGCATCAATATATTATCTAATGGCAAGATCACGTCTCTGTTGTATAGCAAGTAGTATAATGATAATTTCGTTGTTTCGCTCACATGAAATCTAATTCGAAGTATATCTTTACCCCATTTTTTAACCCATCATGGCTTTTATCACACTTGTGTTGAGATTCTCTGCAACAAAGAAGTCACGGTGCAAAACTGACGTTCTATTTCTACTCTTAATCGAGCAAGCCATTTTAGAATTAATGGGGAGTCATTAGCTGTTCTTAAACTTTTTTTAAAACATAGTTCAGGTTTGTTTCTAAGTGCTTTAAAAACACTGTTTATTATTAACATCTCTGTTCTCCTATCCAACAGAGTTCTATAATTCTTTCCCTCAATTGTAATCAAAACAGAATTTGATATGCCCATGTTACCGACTATTTGCACTGGTATGCCGTTTTTTCATTCGTCGGGCATTGCAAGAATGGAGCATCCCTGGTTTCCCTGGATATGCTTCTTGCAGAATCTCTGTATGTTGCCCATCTTGACAAAATATTAACACTTAATTATCTATCTGCCTCTTTCTTTCTCTCTAGTTTTAAATCCGAGCTCCCTATTCTCTACTTGGTTTCCTCTTTTACATTTGTCTACCTATCTTTGGGAACTATCTGGATTTATAGCCTCAACCAGAATCTGCCGTATCGTGTGACAAAACTTCATGGGCTTGTCTTCATACTCCTGGCATCCATTAAGTCAGATCTTCCATTTAACTTTTGCTAGGGCTTTCTGATAAGCCGCTTGAACATCCTGTGGTTCATGTCTCATCACAACCATCTCCACCTTCCTGTGCCTGAGGCCCTCTATACAGAATCCCAATACCTGTTATTTGACTAGTCTGCTTCTCTGGTCTATCCCACTATAAGCGCCTTATTCTAATCTAACTAACCTATGCATGTAGTCATGTCTCCCTTCTAATGTTCACTAATTCGATTTTGTTTGTTAGGGTTTGCAACAATTTCATAGTAGTCCTCTAGGAATTTTTTTTTTAATTCTGCCCATTTTTAACTTTCATTGTTTAATATGAGTCTGTTCATGAATTGTTAAGAGAGCGATCTGACATTTTTCCTCATCCACTGCTCCTATTACCCTTAAATACTTCTCTACATCATCCACCGACTTCCTGAATTCTCTACATAATCTGCCCACCTCCCTCAATCTTTTAGATCATCTACCCACCCCCTCAATTCTCTACATCATCCACCCACCGTCCTCAATTCTTTACATAATCAACCCACCTCCCTCAATTCTTTACATCATCTAACCGCCTCCCTAAATTCTTTACATAATCTACCCACCCATCAATTCTTTACATAATCTACCCACCCATCAATTCTTTACATAATCTACCCACCTCCCTCAATTCCCTACATTATGCACCAATCTCCCACAGCCACCGTCTTTTCTATTTAAAAATAGCTTCTCCATTATAACAATGCCATACTAGTGACGAAACAACAAGATAACAATACAACACAAAATAAATTTTTGTTATGAAAAATGAAAAAGTGAGCAAAATATTAAGTGTAAAAAGTTTAAAAAAAAAAACTCCAAAATATGTGATTCTACTTTTATTGACAATTATGTGTGAACACCTTGAAAAATTTTAATGAAAGATTAAAATTATTTTAGAATTTAATGTAAAATAATTTCCCATTTTGAGCCATTCCAGCGTTTTAGGGCAGTTGACCGATTTCCCATCATTCACGAAAGAACAAGATAACAATACAACTAAAAATAAATTTTAATAAAAATAAAAAAGTGAGCAAAATATTAAGTGTAAAAAGTTTTAAACAAATATGATTTAGCATTTAACACCATTCTAGCGTCTTAGGATAGCTGACCAATTTAATTTTTATAGGAGATAAATCATTTGCACTTTTCTTTAAGGAAAGATCTTTTTTTTAACGTTTAAAAATGAAAAAGTGAGCAAAATATTAAGTGTAAAAAGTTTTAAATAAAAAAACTCCAAAATATGTGATTCTACTTTTATTGACAATTATGTGTGAACACCTTGAAAAACTTTAATGAAAGATAAAAATTATTTTAGAATTTAATGTAAAATTATTTCACATTTTGAGCCATTCCAGCGTTTTAGGGCAGTTGACCGATTTTTTTTCTATGGTAGATAAATCCTGTGCGTTTTTTAAAGGCGATTATGTATGGTTTTAAGAGGGTCTTTGTACTATTATGAGACGGTGTGGAGGTTGCCACTCCGACTTTGGGTTAATGATAGAGCTAAGGGAAATTATGTGTGAACATCCTGAATATTTGATAGAAAAAAAGAATTTTAGAATTTTGAGTTGGGGTTGGATTCGCATGAATTTAATGTAAAATGATTTAGCATTTAACACCATTCTAGCGTCTTAGGATAGCTGACCAATTTAATTTTTATGGGAGATAAATCATTTGCACTTTTCTTTAAGGAAAGATCTTTTTTTACGTTTATATGTAGCTTACCGAAGAATTTTGTTTAGTGGGGAGTTCTACAAATTGTTCACAAATTTTGAATGAATTTGCTTTTTTTTTATTACATTTCCTGACTTTTTCTATCATTTTTATTTCTTAACTGAAGACCTCCTACAAATATTTAAATATCGATTTTGCATTTTTTTATAATTGGGCACATTAGTTTCTATTCAATAATAATAAGCTGCAAACATTGGAAAAAGGACGAAAATTAAAAAAAAAGAGTGCTTGTACCACTCATTCAGTCTTATTTTCGGTTGTTCAAAACAAAAAACGCAATATTTAAAATTTTGACCGGTAGTCAACGTTTTTAAATATTTATATGCTTGATAACAAAATAGCTCTAACTAAACATGTAAGAACATTTTTTATTATCAAATTTTTAATTTAAAAAAATCGATCTGGAATAAAAATCAACAACAAAAAATGTCCTTTTACAGTGGCTGTGCTATCGCTGCTTCTGGTTATGATGCTATTCCTAATGCTACAGTCTACACTCAGAATCAAAACGATTTTTTACGGATATCATGTTTTTTAATTGGTATTTACCACAACAGAAAACCATATACAATTATTATTTTAACAGATTAAAACAGTAAAAAGATTGTTCTATTTAACATGATAGTTCAAATAAAATTAAAACAAAAGAATTCCATACTCATGTTGAAATCTATTTTTACACAACGGAAAAACGAGTGCTCAAATCTAGTTCAGACAGGCGAAACTATTAAAAGTTCCATCTTTTCTTGGCTAGATTCTAAATCTCATGAAAAAATTCTTCATACCAGTGCAGTAAAACTCTTAATTTATATAATGTACGTTATTATTTATAAATTTATTTGTTTAAAACTCTTAAAATATATAATAGACATCTTTATTTATCAATTTATTTGGTTAAAACTCTTAAAACATATAATGTACATTATTATTAATGACCATCCCTCTTGAAGAAGCCCGCATAAATCGGGCGAAACGTTGAGTATCCAGGTCCTTCCACCTCCATTTTATTTCACATTATTATTTATAAATTTGCTTGTTTAAAACTCTTAAAATATATTATGTACATTATTATTTATAAATTTATTTGTTAAATCTCTTAAAATATATAAAGTACATTATTATTTATAAATTTATTTGTTTAAAACTGTTAAAATATATAATGTACGTTATTATTTATAAATTTATTTGTTTAAAACTCTTAAAACATATAATGTACTTTATTATTTATAAATTTATTTGCTTAAAACTCTTAAATTATATAATGTACATTATTATTTATACATTTATTTGCTTAAAACTCTTAAAAGATACAAAGTACATTATTATTTATAAATTTATTTGTTTAAAACTCTTAAAATATATAATGTCTATTATTATTTATGAATTTATTTGTTTAAAACTTAAAAAATATATACTGCTCATTATTATTTATGAATTCGTTTGAAAAAACAAAACAGTGATATATTGACGACTTAAAATGCTTCAGTTTGTAAAATATGACTATTTTAGCAGAATCCCCTTGGAATTTGTGATTATCCAAAGCACTTTATCGTTCATGTGTATTGCTACTGATAAAATACATGTCAAAATAAGGTGGAAATTTTAAGAAAACACTCCATCAGAGAGCTAGATATTATATAGTATTCAAGAGTGATTCAATTCTACAGAAACATGTTCATGGAAAGCCACTTATGAAAAACTCATGACTGCGAGATTCCATGTAAATGTGGAAAATTATACAAATGTGAGTCATGTCATTCACTAACAGTAAAATTATAAAAACATTGAAAAGCTGTAATATGTGGAGAGATTGAAAAATTAGTTAAAGCAGAATATATATGGATGGAAAAGTGAAATCATCTACCATTATGGAATAAAGTAAAAATTATAAATGGAGAAGAACAATGAAGAGTAAGCTAGGTTATATATTATTTAACATGATAAAGGAACTATTAATAATAAATAATATGTATATATAGTAATATGTAATTGTAGCAGAATTAGCAATAACCAAAATGAGAAATAGAGCTTACCTCGGATACGTGTGTTTTGGGTTGAGCGAAAGAGAGATTTCCAAGATGGCGTCCATGGGCTTTTATTAGCGTTTACCCAATATGATTATCGTTGAATCACGTCTGCTCTCGCGAGATTATGCAAATATGTCATTCCCAGCCGCTATAAAGGCAGGACGCTGGAAAGGAGAGGGGGCGTTCTTCACATTGTGTGTAGGTGATTCTGGCGAGTAGATTGTTCTTCTTACGACCCACGTGTCTGCAAGAAGCGAGTTTTTGTTCCGTCTGTTTTTAGTTGTATTGTTTTGTTTTGCCTACTACATTTTTGTTTCATGTTCTCTCTCTCATGTAAATATTAAAATGTTAAATAAAATAATACTAATTTTTGTTTCAGTAATAAAAACTGCCTATACATCCATATGTATATATATATATATATATATAGAGAGAGAGAGAGAGAGAGATCTAGATATGATATGAAATAATAAATACTGATAACATGTAGAAACAAAATAGTTCTTAAAATTTATACGAGGATTTTCTGCTAGGACCCGTAATGCTAATATATGTTGCTATGGTTAGAGTACTTGGTAAAATTTAGTGGTTGGTTACATACTACTGAATGCGAGAAGTTTTTATCCTCAGTGAGATTGAAAATAGAATTAAAAATTACTTAGGAATTTTTACCGTCATCGCTACCAATACGAGAGTGTGCTAATCTCATGTACTAAATAAAACGTTCCATTCAGAATTATGTAAAGATTTTTCAGTTCAAGAGAAAGGTTCTCAAGTTAAACAAAATACACCCGAGTAAGATCGGAGGTAACATAGAAACGTTGTGAAAATAAAACCCAAGTGGAGAACTGTATTCTGAAGAATCAAATAATATGAAGACTCAATCCTCACCTCTAAAATAAAAAAACGTGATTATTTTCAGTTTGAAAAATAAAAACACATTAATTTTGTAAACAAACCTGTATTGAATAAAACTATACTCATTTTATTTTTAATTTCATTATTAATAGATGTTTGGATATTTTTTAATAACTACCAACATAATAAATTGAATTTTACAACATAAAATGTACTTTTTCAAATTTATTTTATGCTTTCAGAATTTGCAACAATGAAAAGAAATTCATTAATGGATAAGAAGCACCTCTTGCATTGTTGATTTAAAAATCATTAAAATAATTCTGAATTTCTCCATATAAATTTTCCAAAGTTGAAATTTATTAGCGTGCCTTTCATCATACACTTCATTACATTCCTACTTTTTGTGGAATCAGATGCAAGCAAACATGAGATACAAACAACATTCCTGTGAAGTATGTGGTTCTTCTTTTGCATGGAAGTCACATTTATTGCGTCATATGAAAACACATACAGGCGAAAAACCATATTCTTGTGAAGTATGTGGTTCTTCTTTTGTGCAGAGGTCAAATTTGATGAGTCATATGAAAACACATACGGGAGAGAAACAACATTCTTGTGAAGTATGTGGTTCTTCTTTTGTACAGAAGTCCAGTTTGTTGTATCATATGAGAACACATACGGGAGAAAAACCACATTCTTGTGAAGTATGTCGTTCTTCTTTTGCACAGAAGTCAAACTTGTTGCGTCATATGAAATCACACACAGGAGAGAAACCATATTCTTGTGAAGTATGTGATTCTTCTTTTGTACATAAGTCAACTTTGTTGACTCATATGAAAACACATACGGGAGAGAAACCACATTCTTGTGAAGTATGTGGTTCTTCTTTTGCAGATAAGTCACACTTGGTGACTCATATGAAAACACATACGGGAGAGAAACCACATTCTTGTGAAGTATGTGGTTCTTCTTTTGCATTGAAGTCACATTTATTGTCTCATATGAAAACACATACGGGAGAGAAACCACATTCTTGTGAAGTATGTGGTTCTTCTTTTGCACAGAAGTCAACTTTGCTTACTCATATGAGAACACATACGGGAGAGAAACCACATTCTTGTGGAGTATGTGGTTCTTCTTTTGCACAGAGGTCACATTTATTGCGTCATATGAAAATACATACGGGAGAGAAACCACATTCTTGTGAAGTATGTGGTTCTTCTTTTGCATGGAAGTCAAATTTGTTGAGTCATATGAAAACACATACAGGAGAGAAACCACATTCATGTAAAGTGTGTGGTTCTTCTTTTGCATGGAAGTCAAATTTGTTGAGTCATATGAAAACACATACGGGGAGAGAAACCACATTCTTGTGAAGTATGTGGTTCTTCTTTTGCATGGAAGTCAAGTTTGTTCAATCATATGAAAACACATATGGAAGGGAAACCACATTCTTTTGGAGTATGTGGTTCTTCTTTTGCACAGAGGTCACATTTGTTGTGTCACATGAAAACACATACGGAAGACAAACCACATTCCTTAAAATCACATTTGTTGAGTCATGCAGGAGAGAAACCATATTCTTGTTAAGTATGTGGTTCTTCTTTTGCATCCGATTGAAATTTGTCTCGGCATATTAAAATACAGACAGGGCGTTCCTAATAATGCTGGACTTAACAGAAATCAAAATAATAGTTAAAAATACTCCACACATTGTATTTCAAAAATTGAAAAATGTGCCAAACAATAGTGTGCTAAGTTTTTTCTGGAATTATTATTATTATATAAGTAAGGGAGGTTTTATAGATTGGCGTTAAAGAGGATTTCTTCACTATGATCAGGATGGAATTATAATGACTGCTCACAATGAAAGCTTGATTACCACTGCTTTTAAGAAGATAGAAAAAAGCTGGAATGTTTGGAAAATTTCTTTTTTAGTAATTATAAGAGCAACTGAGTTAGACAAAACAATTTTAAAAACTTACAAATATATTTGGTGAAATGATTTCTCGGTTGAAATGTATGAGAATAAATAACTCGATTTGAAACGTAGTAAATTAAAAAAGAGACAAACAACATTCTGTGGTTCTTTGAAAAAAAAATTTATTCTAGGTAGGGAGCTACTTGATTTCTGAGAACTTTGAAGAAAATTTAAAAAAAGAAAAAACTATATGAAATCTACAAGCTAGCCTCATGACAAATCCTTAGAAATATTTTTAACACAATGCATAGAACACTAAACTTGTCTATAAATTTGCCCTTGGATATGAATTCATATCGTAATAAAATCACGTGTAAGTTCCAAGAGGATCTCTTCAAACTTACTAAAGTATATGGTTTAACTAACAATTTATCAGGTCAATTCGACATTCTATTGTGAAAACTTCCCACTGACAAACTCAAAACTCTCTTGTCAAAACATCCAAATTCAAAACACGACAGTATTTCAAGTTGACTTACACGCAACTACACACATAGCAAACCTTGTTCTAACTCGTCCTCTGTTTACATTTTTTATTCACCTTTATCATTTGCATAGGAATGTGACAATCTACGTCGCTTAAGTGATCATCTAACATAAAACCCATTGGAGAACTGTTTTATTCTTTTTTTTCTGTTTTTGTTACAAGACTTTTTGAAGCATGCACACATGCTAGCCAAGTATATTTTGATTTTTATGGCAAAGTAAAATAAGAAAAACCAAAACCCCATATTTTTGTAATGTATGTGGCTTTTCTCTAACCAGACAAAATAAAATAATCCTTTTATTTTGTTAATAATTTTCTTTAAATAAACAAAGATTTTATTCTCAAAGTTTCATATGAAATTTACAAACAGTCTCCTGTTGTATGTATATCCCTGTCAGAGGAAATGATGACATTAAGTTTTCACAAATCTTGCAGGGAGATGGTGGCGTCATTTTTCACATAGCATCTGCTATTCCTAAATAGTCACTGCTCTGTTAGTGACCAGACTCAACGTTGCTTAACTTATATAATGAGAACTGGTGTGCGACGTGATTATGACATGTGTCGATTGTTCTAGGATGGAATTTGGAGATGTGCTTAGAATGTGAGTCAAAAGTTTTCAAAAGAATGATTCAGAGACCAAAGCCCAGTTTACGCATTGGAAGCACTTAGATTGACACCATCCAAAAAATGCAAGGCCACCTCCCTGCAAGATTTGTGAAACCCTAATGTCATAATTTCCACTGATATTGATATACATACAACAGGAGATTGCTTGTGAATTTCATAATACCATGAAACTTTGAGAATAAAAACTTTGTTTATTAACAGAAAATTATTAACATAAAGAAAAACGATTAAAACAGATACTCAATTCGGATGAATTGGAACAAGGCGTGCTACACACGTGTGTAAGCTAACTTGAAATAGTGTTGTGTTTTGAATTTGGACGTTTACACTTAGCTAATAAACCAAGAACCACAGTCTATATAAAAATATGATATTAACGGATTCATACTCAAGAAAACAATATTCTGTTGTCACAGCCCTACTAATAACTGTGGCAATATTCGTTGTGAGAAATTAGACTAGGGCATTATGTATATGTTATAACATCAATTTTATATTTTTTGCGAACATTTTTCAGCGACAGTTTCCCCTTCCAAATCATAGGATAAAAAAGAGTGTTGAACAACATCCAATTATCATTTACTGTTGCAGCATCAGATATCGATAAAAATTCAACAATTATAAACTTATTAGCCATATACAGTTTTGACTTAGTAAGTTGTGTAGTAGTTATATTTTCTAGGATAGTTTTATATTTATGTGAACGAATCTTTCTACTTAGAATAATTGATCTATTATTATCAGATGAAAATACCTTGTATGAGGTGAACTTCTACTGAGCTACTTACACACTTTTCTCATGTCTAAATCATGTAAACGTACGCATCCAAGTCACCATCCGTATGACATAAAATTTGGTGTTTAATCATTTCTTAAATTATTTCTTTTGTTGGAGGAGCGAAAACGTGAATAAAATTAACAAAATGTTCGAATTGATTCTTTTATTAATTAAACTTTTGATTAAATAGTTTATTCTGCATATTTAATTTTTTTCATGTATTCACGTAATTTGGCATTAAATATGTTTCTTCTTTCAAGATTCTTTCCAGATTCAGATTGGAAACTCTTTTCTATCCTCAAACATAAGATACTTCTTTGCCATATCAGGTAACAGATTTCTCATATGTATATCTAGCGAAAATTTTAATCACGGCACATGCAGCATAATTCTGGTTGATGACAAGTTATCCTGAGATGTTCGACTCTAACCCTCACCAAAATTCATACAAATTAAGTTAGATAGAGGGTCAATTCATATTATGAATTAACCTCTTAGAAATCTCAAACTAATTCAGCTTCAAACACCTTCTTTGTACCCTCGTCATGCTTCATGCAATAATAATATAAGATTTGTGATCCGAAATTAGTAGACAATGCCTGGGATAATGAATTAATGAAACAAAACATACTTGCCTTTGATCTTCACCAATTATTGTTAATACCCATCTATGGTGGAATTTGGTAGAGGCCTGCAATGCATTTTTTCAGGCAATTTCTCCTATATTTTGTCGCTGACTGGTCATATCCTTCTTTCCGACTCGCGTGTCTCATTATCCCACTGTGTGAAATAGGATAAGATGAAGAGCTTCATTCAAGTTTCTCTCACTGTCAAGAGCAGTTTTTTGCGCAACCAGTAGAGAGCTATATGCCAGCACAGCAGTTTCGGTCTTTAATCAATGTACGCTTAGCCACAGGTAAGACTTAGAGATGATGATGCATGTGTCCATGATGACCAAACAGAATAAAGGAATTTAATTGAAATGGACGGGAAATTCCATTAAAATATAATAATGTTACAGATGAATTCCTATCTTTAATTCTTGTTGATTTTTTAGTAATTGTTTCTTCTCTTAATTCAGTTACTTGTTTCGATTTTCTCATTTTTATTTCTATAATCGTATTCAATTTATATTTTGATCTATGCATATGCAAATTGTCAATTTCACACAATTATGTTGTCATAGTCTGGGTTGTCGTCTCTGCGCTCCCTTTAATCTGACAGCACACATAGACATCTACTCTCAAAAAGAATGATGCAATACCCGGAAGTAAAGACGATACAACATTATCTAAAGCAAGATGAAAACGGCCATTTTACAAAATTAATTCTATTCATTGTTAAGACAATAAAAGATTAAAAAAACGTTTTCGGATGGCACAATAATTGTTTGAACGCTAAACAACGCTCCATATGTTTATATATGTTCAAAATACAAGCATGCCCATGTAAAATTAAGTAATAACTAGGTGGCAATATAAAATAATAAAACAGTTATATCGACAGAACGAAGATCCGATATTTTACACATGTCTACCACACCAGCAATATTAGACACTAGTACAATTTATATAAAAAATCCAGCTCCACAAAAAGTTGCCCCATAATCTGATTCCTTGAAGAGATAATCTGTTCGAATTATAGAAATAGCCTGGTCGTAACTCTTAGCAGTTCTTCAAAACCGGTAGTTATTAAGGTTAAAGGCAGTATATATTCGCCAGCCAGCTATCCTACAGCTGCTGCTGATTTTCTCACATATGCTCTGTTGTACTGCTGCAAAAAAAGTTTTACCTATTGTTTCGATATTTTATAAAATAAAAACAAACATGAAAATATATGCATATGCATATGCACACATATAAAAATAAATAAATTTCATGGAATTTTATATGGAAATGTTTTATTTTAGTTCATTCTTATTGTTTTAATTTGTAAGAAAAGATGATTTTCAACTTGACCTCTTGTGTATTAGTGAAGAATATTTTTAAATTGAAAGCAATTCTAGTTTCTTTAAGAACTGAGTGTGTTCCTTAGAATTTTTAAAAAATCTTTTCACCTTTGAAAAATAGTCTTTTTATCTGATGTAGTCATATGAAATTTCAAGAAGATTTTCATCAGTTTTGTAATTTCACTATAATAGATATGGTGGAAAAGGGAACGTACACATATCCAAAGTAGTATATATAAATATATATATATATATATATATATATATATATATATATATATTATCACACTCAAATGACCTTGTTGTAACCCAAAATCCAATTTACGACTTCAGGTTGCTCTTGCGTACATTAAAAAATAATCAATGCGACAATAAAACATATTATTTTACTGTGTACGTTTTCAGCGTCCCAATTAGTTTTTGACATTTAAATTATCCAAATAAACAACTGTTAATACTTTCTGCATTTTTTACATCGTTCCTTTTCATATTACGTTTAAGCTATTTTAACGCAATTTTCTAACAAATAATTCTACTTTAAGCAATTTAGAATGGCGATTTACCTAGTTTTCCTTTATTTTAATTTATTCTCCATTTTTAATACACTTGGCTTAAAAACATTCATACATTTTCTTCTACACTACCATCATAAATAACTAGCAGTGTCAGATGTCGCCATTAAAAATAAGTGATAAAAATCTGAATAATTAGACTCGCTATCTCGAAGCTTATAACAACATGAATAATGAAGTTTTTTTCATTAAATTTTAAATATTTTTAAATAAAATTTTAAAAAATTCAATGAATTTTAACTTACTCCAATTATAATAAATATATATAAATTCCAAAAAATCACTTACCTATATAAAAATACGAATGAATGGGTGCTTCCATGCTCCTTTTATAAGAATTTGTCTCTATTTCTAATTCATATAGCATGTACTTTTTAAATAAAATAATTTTAAGCAACCATTCGAAAACACCGTGAGTTTCAAATCTAATAACATGTAGTCACAGAACGGAGTTGCCTCCCTTTCTTCCAGTTGACAAATACGGAGGCTGAAAAGCACAATATATAATTATTTCAAAAACGTAAAAACAACACATTACACCAAATATATTTCCCGGTAGTAACTATATAAAGAAACAAGCACAATATATAATTATTTCAAAAACGTAAAAACAACACATTACACCAAATATATTTCCCGGTAGTAACTATATAAAGAAACAAGCACTTGAAGTGCTGATATGCGTCTTATCTCCCATGTTACAAGCATAGTCCTCCTCCTTTTTTAGGAGAGTTTTATAGAAAGGGGAGAGGGAAAGTAAGGGCAGTGGTGTGGGTTTAGTTATACGCAACATCTCCCCCCGTCAGGGAGGGTGTTTGTTCATTTTGTTTTATTCTAAGGGGGAAGGGGGAGGGATATGGTTTTGAATGGCAACATGGGGGAGGATGAATTGTTCATTCGTTGTAGCATGCAAGTTTTCGAATAATGCATCGTGGTTAGCTGTTGGCTGTCATTCCTTTCACAAATGATTTATTCAGTTGGTTAATTTTCCTGTGTAATCCTTTCTTTTTGTAATATGGGATTGTCAGGCTGTATTTGGGACTGAGGGTGATCATCAGCTGTGTGTGTTGCTTGATGTTGTCCTAGGAAGGAATGTTTTGACTCGGGTTTTGTGCAGGAATCGCCTGTTTTGGCGGCATCGTTGTCCATCTCTTGCTTTCACTTCATAAAACCTTCCCGTCATTAGTTTTCGGACCATTGCTTCCCTCCACTATCTTGTGTAAGTACTGTGTGGCTGGACTCGAACATTACCACCCAGGTTGAGGCCTTTTAGCTCTTTTCCCGTCTTATGGTACCTAATCCTCCTCTCCTGTTTCCTCCATGCTTCATCAGTTGAATGTGGGTAACGGGGCTTGAGCTTTAACTCGACAGCTGGTACTGTTGATCTTGTCCTTCTACCAAAGAGTCTTTGTGCTGGGCTGGTACTTAGTCCTTCAGTTGGTGCGTTGCGTATGTTCAACAGTCAGTGACAGCTCTTACCTTTTCTGGTCGACTCCAATGCCGTCTTTAGTGATGCTATGCCCCATGAAAGCGATCGCATCTAGTTATGGGTTGAGTTTAACTTCTATTGTTTGGCATTTCTGGAGTAGTTTGTGGAGCCGTCTGCCATGTTCTTCTTGGTCTTTCCCGTAGATTACCAAGTCATCTACAATGATAACAACTCCAGGCATGTCTTGGAATTGTTCATTCAGCTTTCTTTGGAATATCTCTGCTGAGGAGTTCAGGCCAAATGGTAACCGACGCCAGCAATATCGGCCAAAACATGTCTGAAAGGTGGTCAAGTCACTGGATGCATCATCGAACTCAACGTGCCAATATCCTATTGTGAATAATTTTGCATCTCTCATGTCATGAAGGACGTTCTTGAGAATTAGTATGGTGTAGTGCTCTCGCATGAGTGCTTTGTTGCTCATGAGGATCCAAGCATATGACATGTTAGCGTAACGGTCAGAGTACCGGGGGTTGGTGGAAAGATTTTAGGTTCAATCCCGTGTATTGTTTTTTTTATAATTAAAAAACCGAACTTTTTTTAATAACTAATTTTTTTAACCTTCTTTATGATTTTATAGCAAAAAATGGTGAATTTATCGATTAAAAATATCAGTGAATTCTATGATATACATATTCTTTGAATGAACTCAAATTTTTCGTTATCACATTTGATGAAAAATGTAGTCCCATTTTGGCAATGCGTCTGACCAATGATGCTTTTGAACCCGCGACCAGCACTGCGATGTCATCAGCAGCAGCCTGGGCATAAATATTCCTATTTTTAAACTCCTTTAAAAGAGGATTCAGCATACAGTTCCATAGTAAAGGTGATAAAATCCCACTTTGGAGGTTTCATTTAACTACTTCCCTTTTAACAGTTGCCCTCAATAGTTCTACTTGAACTGTTCTGTGACTCACCATATACTCAATCCATCGGATGAGTACTGGTGGCACATTGAGTTCTCGTAGCGACTTGAACATACTACTGAAGGGTATGTTGTCAAAAGCTCCAACGATATCTAAAAAGACACCGAGTGCCATCTTTTTTGTTAGTTTACGCTCTATACAGATCACGAATTCATGAACTGCAGTCTCGGTAGAGACCCTGGCTCGGAACTACTGTGATTGAATGATAAATATTGCACAAATGTGTGTTTGAGAGCTAATTTTTTTTTACAATCATTAATAAATATTATAAATTTATATATTAATGCAATAGCAATGCCTGGAAAAATCATGGATTATATGGAAAAATGCGCGCATGAAAATTAATATTCTTAAGATTTTATTAAACCTGGAAAAGTAAAGGACAAGAAATTCAACCTGGAAAAGTAAAGAACAAGATATTCTAGTAAAGTAAAAAATAATTTTTTAGACTTAAAATATTGCAGCTAAAAATAAAATTTGAATATTGATAAATATTTTATTTATTATTTGCATATCTTGTTGTTGTTTATTGTTGAGTTAGAAAGAATTAAATGATCCTAATTATGATATAATAAAATTATTAATTTTTATGTAAATTATAAAATTATTAATTCCATCTACTAACTAACTAACTAAGTAATTAATTTTATTCAAACAATTTTCACTACATAAATATATGCAAATAATAGGGTGAAATAAGTTCAATCCAGCGACTGACACCCTTTCTAACTCAATAATAAACAACAACATATGCAAATAATAAATAAAATATTTATCAATATTCAAATTTTATTTTTAGCTGCAATATTTTAAGTCTAAAAAATTCTTATTTTTTACTTTACTAGAATACCCCGTTTTTTTCTTGCTATGACAAGTTGGCTAACACACGAAGTGGGTTTATCTACTGGTCTGATCACTCCTAATATGGTTAATCGACTTAACTCCTTCTTCAGTTCAGAGTGTATAGCTATAGGTACTCTCCGATTGGACATTATAGTTGGTATTGCGTCTGGCCTGAGCTGGAGAGTGGCAACACCCGGCAGCTTGCCCAGTTGATCATCGAACACTTGTAGCTTTCCTCTATGTTGACTGCTGCGACATGGTGGAAGTTCTTCTGCTTTATCTCTGGCAGGCAATCATCTCCATCCCTAAACACTACATATTCCACTGAGTAGGTTTGCTGCGTTTTGAGGTTTCTTATCTTTCTTCGGCATACACCAAGTGGCTTCATCAAAGACCCATTCCACATTGATAAGACCCCTTTGTATGGTTGCATCCTCTTTGCAAACCTTTCATGAAAGGTACTAATTGATGCCCCTGTGTCAATCTGGAAAACAACTTTTTTGTTCAGAAGCATAAGGCACTTGGATTTTTATGCCTGTTTTGTTTTTTTGGTTTTATCGCATTCACCCAGTGGGTGTATTCTTCATCCTCCTCTGTTGAGGATGTATTAAGTTAGTGTACTCGTGGTGGGGTGCAATACGTTTCTTGCTTTCATACATTTGTGTGCTCTGTCTCTGTTTTGCGTCATTCTGTCTTTGTTGGAACACTTGGATTTGAAATGTCCTTTCTCATTGCATGCATGACACAATTTGTCATGGGCTGGGCATCTGTTGCGCTTTGGCACGTGTGCATAGCGGCAGAATAGGCATTCTCTTTTGGAGATGGGTTCCTTCATTTGACTGGTTTCCTGTACCCTCATCACCTAGCTCTATCCAGTCACATTCCTTGACTGTGGGTTGAGGCCATTTCAACCGCTCTGCATATGTCAACACTCTTCTGTAGGGTAAGGTGCTCTATCTTCAGTAGCTCCTATTTAGTTAATTGGTCACGGACACCTTCTACAATCTGGTCCCGTAGAAGTGAGTCACTGCATCGGGTACAAAAATTACACGTTTTCGACAATACTTTAAATCGTTGTAGAATTTGTCGAAAGTCGCTCCCTCACCCTGTTTTCTCTGACAGAACACAAATCTCTCATTGGTTTTGTTGAGAATTCCGACGAAATACTCCTCCAGTGCTTGTAGTATGTTCTCTACAGTGCGCTCTGTCTCCGGGGTGTCGAACTGCATGCCCTGGTATATTTTCATGGCGTCATCGCCCAAGCAGTTCTCTAGAAGGGCAACCTGAATTTCTCGTGGTTTATGGTCCAGAGCAGTCAATAACGAGTAGTTGGACCATCGTTTATGGAATATTTTCCAGGAGTCTGCCTTATTCCCACTAAATATGAGTCGTTCTGGTGGCCTTATGTGTAAGCCGGACATATTGTTAGTCAATGAAACGGTATTAGTTGCCACAGTCATATTCTTTTCGGCGGACATCGCCGTGAGGCAGAAGTGTTTTGTTTTGAAAGTTAATCAATGCAAAGAGGCAGAAAAAAAGAAAGTTTTTGCAAGAATCACTTGCGAAAGCAATTCGATATGAATAATAACGATCATAATAATAACAGACTGCAGAGATTAGTAGAGACCACGAAAAAACATAGCAGAAGTTAAAACCAAAAGTAATACTGCTTACACGTTCTTTGATGATTTGCCGGTCTCCTTGGATGTCATTAATTCCATAAACACCGCTGCTACCATGTTACGTTTACGGGTTAGTATCAGAGTGAAGGCGACACAGAAGTTAAAATATAATACCAGCTTTATTGAGCGGCCATGTTACCAGACATAGTCCTCCTCCATTTTAGGAGAGTTCTATAGAAAGGGAAGATTGCAAGTGAAGGCAGTGGTGGGAGTTTAGCTATACGCAACATTAATGTTATGATAAAAAATGGCACCTTTATAAAGTATATTGTTCACTTAATAATCGACAAAAATGTCATTGATAACATAATTACTTGATTTTTGGTAGATTTTTAAAGAAAACACTCCATAAAAAAAAATTGTACCCCATTTTGTCCGTCGCTAAATTAAATTGATTTAAATAAAAAAATCTAATAGATTTAAAATAAAAATCTAATAATGTGTGTACGTTTTCATCGTTCCTTATTTCTCTTCATTATTATGAGTATTCACTTAGTAAATGTAATTATCTCCTTTGTATTTTTTAAGTATTCCACAAAACATATCCTTTGTTTTGAGTGTTTTGTTGTTGTTTTTTTTTTACTACGGTGTCGCAACTGAACCATTAATTAAACTAAAAAAAATAAATTAACATTTTAACCTTCATTAAAAGATTCATAAAAATTCAGGAAATAAACCAATTTTAATAAAATTTTCATTATTTATCAACCATCACAGAATATACTGAACGCGTAATTTTTTTTTTAAATTTTAGTGAAAATGTATTATTTTTTGTAAAGAAAAACATTTTTGCTTGATTTCAAATTTTAAGAACTAAAAAAAAACTCATGAATACCTGTTTGCTTTTTTATATAAAAACAAAACATTGTAGATGTTAACAATTAAAAATATTTCAGGAATATTATGATAAGAAGTATCCATTCAATATTTTCAGAGGGATGTCATATTATGAGTTATGTCCCCTTCGGTGAACTCTTTAATATAAAAGAATACAAGAGTTGCGTCCCTTGTGGTTAGTAAATATAAATACGTGGACTTGCTCCATGGCTTATCACGCTTAAATGTATCTTGTCTTCTGGTGTCTTTTTTAATAAGGTTCATCCCGTATCATATAATGAAACAAACATAATCGGACATGGTGGCAGCTACGGGGATTTTCTTAAAAAAAAAAGAAAAGAAATCCATCCACAAATAGAATAAACGCAAAAGAAAACATCAGTTTTTGTATTGTGCGTAAACGCACGTGGTGACGACGACAAGCGCCATCTTTAAAAAAAATCGATGCACAAAGTAAGTTTCATTCAACCATGTCATTGTTTTGTTTTCTTTGTTTTTTTTTATTAATATTAGTATAATAATATATAAAAAAATAATAAAAATTAAATTAAAGTAAAATGAGTTCTAATGCAAGCGAACCCGTTATGCACTGGGGGTTTGAGAATCTATTTGAATCGTTCAGATTCTTCAAGCAACGGTGCGCATTATATTTCTCAGTAAAAAATTCCCGTCGAGAAGCAGGGCATTCTACTGCTGTCTGGCGAGGAAGGTTTACGGCGATATAACGCCTGGACATTTGACGATGATGCTGGCCGGACGAACCCGGGGGCAATTTGGCGTAAATTTGAGGAGCGTCTAGAGCCTCATACCAATTTTCGTATTGCACGTTTCTATCTGCGTGAATACAAACAGAAGAATACGGAAAGCATCGACGACTTCATGGCGAGATGCAAACTACAGGCAAAAAAATGCAGGTTTAGGGATAACTAAGAGACTGAAGAACGTCTCGTTGAACAAATGTTTACCGGCACCAGACATCCGGAGTTACAAAAACTTCTACTTTCGAAAGGCATGGAGCTTACACTCCAAGAGGCCTTAAATAGTGGTAGGACGCACGAAGCGTCCCTTAACCACATGCGGCAAATGGCTGGAATTCGAGGCGATTGTCAGGAAATTAGTGCAATAAAAACGAGCCAGTGTCGACGTTGTGGAAATAAAAATGAAAAAGAAAAATGTCCAGCCTGGGGCACCACATGCTCAGCGTGTGGCAAAAAGAACCACTGGGCGAAAGTCTGCGCTAACAAAAAGGAGGGCACAAGAAAATATAGCCAAACAAAAACTGAGCCCAAGGAGATGTATAGAGAATTGGAGCAGTTAAACTTTAATGCGATTCATCAGCCAAAAGACGATCGTACTGAAATAATAACGGAACTTAAAATAAAGCTTCCCAATAGACCAGGCACTCATATACTCAAGGCAAAGGTGGATACAGGTGCAGAAGGGAATACGCTTCCTCTACGAACTTTTCGAAACATGTTTCCCAACAGAGTTGATGACTTGGGACAACCCATTCCAGGCTCCACAAAGAAAGAGCACACGATTCTGACGGCATACAACGGCTCAAACATAATACAGCATGGATCGATCTACATACAATGCGGACACAAAGACAAGTGGAAAACTTTAAAATTCTTTGTTGTTACAACAGAAGGGCCTACAATCATAGGATTACCTTCTCTCAGAGATAAGCCTCTAATGCACCATTCAACAAAAGAAAGATCCGATTAACTCAGTCAGCGAATTAAAATATGCATATGCAAGTCAGTTCGATCGCATAGGACATTTTAAAAGTGACTACCACATCGTCCTAAAATCTGATCATTCTCCAGTAATACATGCACCGAGGAAATGCCCTATCCATCTTAGAGAAGAAATAGAAGAGAAGTCGAAATCCATGGAAGCCCAAGGCATTATCAGAAAGGTTACCGAACCGACTGAATGGGTCAGCAGCATAGTATATGTTCGAAAGAAGAATGGACAACTTCGCTTATGCCTTGACCCAAGGGATCTGAACTGGGCAATAATGAGATGTCATTACAAGACTCCCACCATGGAAGAGCTAGCACACAAGCTATCAGGTGCTCAACACTTCTCCTAGCTAGATGCCAAAAACGGATATTGGCCCATACCTCTTGACGCAGAATCCCAATTACTAACGACCTTCAACTCACCATTTGGGAGATACTGTTTCCAAAGAATGCCCTTTGGTCTGGTAATGTCACAGGATGTATTTATGCAGAGAATGGACATGATACTGGAAAAATGCCCTGATACAATTGGACTAATAGATGATGTTATCGTCTTCAGAAAGACTAAAGAGGAGCACGACAGCAACCTCCATCGGCTTATGGAAGTAGTAAAAACGGAAGGATTGTGTTTTAATGGTGATAAACGTGAGATAGATCAAAAGCAGATAAGTTTTTGGGGGGCTATCTATGACAAGAACGGCATTAAACCAGATCCTAGTAAGGTAGAAGCTATGAAGCAGCTTCACGACCCAACCAACGTCAAAAAATTTCAAAAAGTGTTGGGAATCATCACTTACTTGTCAGCATTCATTCCGCACCTATCAGACTTAACTGCACCCATGAGAGATCTGTTAAAAAAAGAAGCAGAGTACCAGTGGACTGCCAGTCACCAGAAGGCTATGCAGAAAATAAAGGATGAGATCTGCAAAGAAATGTCTCTCGTTTACTTCGATCCAATGAAAGAGACAATCCTGCAGGTAGACGCCTCAAACAAGGATCTAGGTGCAATATTCTTGCAAGAAGGAAAGTCCATTGCATTTGCATAAAAAGCTCTAACAGCAACAGAACAAAGGTAGGCAAACATATAGAGAAAGCTTTTAGCTGTAGTTTTTGGCTGTGAGCGCTTCAAAACATACCTATATGGAAGCAAATTCCAAGTAGAAAGCGATCACAAGCCGTTGGGAATGATCAGCTAAAAAAATCTAATTGCTGCTTCACCTCGTTTGCAACGCATGTTGCTGTGCCTACAAGGATATGTTTCAGTAGGTAAGGAAATTACTCTGGCGGATGGATTCTCCCGACTACCCAACAGAAGGAGTAACGAGGAGATCGACCTTAGTATCCGAGTTGACTTTGTCCGATTTTCTGTTAAAAAAGTAACACGGATAAAGCTAGCAACGAAAGCCGACCCTATACTGTGAACTTAAGGAAACCAATACATCCAGGGAAAAAAGCAAAAACTTGCAGCCATATTGGTCGCATCGGGATGAGCTGGCCATCGAAAATGGAATTTTGATGAAGAGTAATCGGATAATTATACCCAAAGTGATGCAGCAGGAAATCCTACAAAAATCCATTATGGTCATCAGGGTATGGAAAAATGCAAACTGCGGGCAAAAAGTTGTGTCTTTTGGCACAAAATTAATAAAGATATAGACAGCATCACACAACAATCTACCATATGTCAACAGCACCAAAAAGCCCAGAGTGCAGAACCTTTGATGCCACATGAGTTTCCTGTAAGGCCCTGGCAAGTAGTGGCCACTGACCTGGTCCACAGTGAAGGTCACAATTACCTGCTGATGATGGACTATTACTCAAAGTTTCCCTTTGTGAGGAAATTAAAGGAATTTTCCAGTCAGGAAGTAGTCAAACTAATAAAGCAGATATTCGGTGAACAAGGGATCCCAGAAAGAGTCATTAGCGCCCATGGTCCTCACTATAGCTCCAGTCTTTTCAAACAATTTGCAAGCGAATGGGGATTTGAACACGTCACATCATCCCCAAGATACCTCCAATCAAACGGTCGGGTCGAGTGCTGTATGCAAGCCATAAAATCAGCGATGCAAAAGGCTGCCTCAAGTAGTCGTGATGTAGACATGGTATTGCTGTGTTTACGGTCAACCCCAATCGACCATGCAATTCCGTCACCGGGTGAATTGCTATGGAACCGAAAGCTGGTGGGAAACTTACCAGTGAAGTGCCCCAACAATTCGACCCAAAAAGAAAAAACAGCAACTCGCCTCTATCAAAGTCAATCCTACCAAAAATCTCACTATGACCAACACACCCGAGAGTTACCAGAGATACAGGAAAGACAACACGTCCGCGTATATGATCCAGACTCCAGCTAATGCTCCCCAGCAGTCGTCACACAGAGATGTATCAAACCAAGATCATATGCGGTGCAGACTCCATTGGAGAAGTCATTTCGCAGGAACCGCAGACATCTGAGAAAGATAAGTCTGCAACAAGGCTGAACTCCAAAACGTATGCAGCCACACCCATGATGACCCCAGGGTCGAACGATTCGTCAACGGATTGTATACCTATGGAGCATACCAGCCCCAGCACAACCAATAACAGACCCGGTACAAATACACCCCACAAAACACTGAACACTCATCCTGGAACTCAGAAAGTATCCAGATCCGGTCGTATAATAAGACCACCCAAAAAATGTTCTTATGATGAGAACAACCCTTAGTTGGACACTCACACTATTGGTCTAGTGTCAAGGTTTCTTCCTTATGTAATTTTTATTGTTTTTGTTTTATTTTTCTTTGGAAAAGGGGGATGTCATATTATGAGTTATGTCCCCTTCGGCCAATTCTTTAATATAAACCAATACAAGAGTTGCGTCCCTTGTGGTTAGTAAAAAATAAATACATGGACTTGCTCCATGGCTTATCACGCTTAAATGTATCTTGTCTTCGGGTGTCTTTTTTAATAAGGTTCATCCCGTATCATATAATGAAACAAACATAATCGGACAGTATCCATTCAATATTTTCATAAAAAAATAATATTTAATGTGGCTTTAATGATAACAATTATCACAAAAATTTCAAATGTAATATAATATTTTTCTTGTATGAATGATTAGCAATGTCATAAACCGACATTAAGAATGCCTGAAAAAAAAATTGAATAATTCGACCTCCTATCTTTCCAAGCTTATAAATACTTGAAAAATGTAATTCAACCCCTAATTTTTTTTTTATCTCGTTTGTATTTTTAAGTATTCATCCAAACATGTGTCCTTTGTTTTTAGTTTTTTTTTTGCTTTTTTTTTTGCGCAAGCGTTTGTGTGCTTGGTGAAGTGCGTGCGTGCGTGTGGATGGGTGCTACGAAAAGTGTGTGGTAAAATGGAGAGAGCTTGATTAGCAGAAGCCTGTAATTCGATGGTGGGCTCAGATGAGTAAAACTTAGGTACGTGCAAAAGGAATTGTCGATCCCAAAAATACATAAACATTCTGACCCCTACCTTCATAAAAAATTCACCAAAATTCAGGAAATTAACTAATTTTTATGAAATTTTCAGTATTTATTAATCATCACAGAATATATTGAACTCGTTATTTTTTTCAAATTGTAGAGAAAATTTATTATTTTTTGTAACCCAAAACACTTTAAAGTTAAAATTTAAACAACTAAAAAAATATAATGTAGTTTCAATTATCACAAAAATTTCAAACGTAATATTATAATATTTTCTTGTATGAAACTGGGGGGGGGGGGCAGGTCAGTACTTTTTGACGGACCGTCTTTTTAAAAATCTACCAAAAATCAGGTAATTATCCAATCAATACGAAATTTTCAGCGATTATTCAGAGAAGAATGAACTTTATAAGAGTGTACTAATTTTTCATAAACGATATTTATATATATATATTTATTTGCTTACAAACCCCCCTTGTTTTGAAGTGGGAACAAATATGCTTAAAATAATCATCTGAAACTGAACAAAACATATTGTGTTGTTGTAAGGGACAGAATTATAGATTAAAAAAAAATTGTTTGCATACCTTATTTTGACGTCTGAATATCAGAACTTCGATTGTGTTTAATTATCCCACTTTTGAGTTTTGAAGTGTGAAATTCGGTGAATATGTTAAGTAAAATAATTAATTTAAGTTAAGCAAAATAAAAAAATTTTTTTTAAATATTTATACGAAAAAAGCCATTTTAAAATCTTTGATAAATAAATTAACAATTTTTTTTAGCGAGCCGAATAATGCATGAATATTATTAAACAGGACATGCTTTGAAGAATCGATACAAAAAAAAAACATTCGATAAATATTGTGCCCTTTCTGTTAAAAATAGCATCATTTTTTTCGATCCCGTTTGAAAACGTTTGCCGCCTTTCGACTACGGGGGACCAAACGCGCTGAAATAATTGTTTTTATTCTGCTTTAAATTGCCCCCCCCCATTTTGGGGAGCCTGGCATCCACACACATACACATTAAAAACCAAACTCATACAAATGGTCACCCATCTGGTACTGGCCAGCCTCAGCTTAATAATACATTGAAATTTTCGTCACTAAAAAATAAGTTATTTTGGCCTGTTTGGTCTTCCATAGTTTGCTTCTTATCAAACGCAAACGTAAACAGTGTCGATCTAGACTCTAGATCGATGCGAAATCACTGGTTACCTATATGAATAAGTGGAATTATTTGAAATTCAGCTACTTATATTATAATAGTTTTGCATATTCTCTTAGAAAATAATCCTAAATCTGAGTTAGACAATAAATAAATAAATAAATTATTTCAAAAACCTTCTTTTTTTTTTTAAATATTTATTTACGTTTTTTGTGCAAGACAAAAAATGTCAATTGTTAACTTTTGGGGAAAATTTAACATTTAAAATTTAATTAAAAATAGTAGAAAAAGTTTTACATTATTCTGTTTTCTATATGATAAAATTCACGGGTTTATCTTTCTGGAAAAAAAAAGTTACTCAGAAATAATGGATTTTAATAAATGTAATTTCGTTTTCAAAAACAACAACAACTTGATTTTGTGGAGACATCAACGTAAGAATTTTTTTTTTTATAATCCTGAAAAGAACAACAAAAAATAATAACTACGTGCAAAATGAATGCCGATGCTCAAAATGTATAAACATTTTGACTACTTCCTTTACTTGAATAATCACCAAAAATCAGGAAATGAACCAATTTTAATGAAATTTTCAGTATTTATCAAACAATGATCGCGGAATATAATGAATGAATTATTTTTTATTTAAATCTTATCGGAAGAATTATTATTTTATGTAAACAAAAAATACCTTTACTAAAGTTATGGTTTTCAGTAATAAATTTTAAAAAACGCAAGAATTTTTGTTTATATAAATAAAGCCTCGTAATTTGTAATAAAAAAAATAAAATAATTTTATAGGAACATTACGAAAAAACCATAAAATCCGGATTAATGAATTCAATATAGCTCGAAGAAAAATGAATTTCTCGAACTATCGATATTACCATATTTAAGATTTTCACAAAACAATTATAATAACAAAAAATATTTCTACTTACATGCTTCGCATAATTTTTAGGTGCAAGATTTTAATATTTTCCTTGCTCACAAAAATGTGAAACTTTCGGCATAACATATTTTTTTAAATATAATATTGAACAATAATTAAAAACAAAATTAATTTTAAAACAGGAACATAGAAAAATAATTGAATTAAAAAATGCAAAAAATAATACAAACGTTCAAAAAAGAAATGTGGATGCGCGACTGGGGGGGGGGGGGTGTAGAACTTCCTCCCTTTTAATTACATGACTCCATTTTCACAGTCTTTCGACTGCCGGAAATTTTTGGCCTTTGTAATTTTCGTGTTTGCAAAATTTTAGTTTGTTGCGTTTTGCGAACGCCAGAATCACTCGTTTTTAGGCTAATTAATTTGTGTTTTGTACATAAAGGTGGTTATTATTATTATTGTTATTATTATTTTTTTTTTTTTAAATATATTTTTTTTTTAAATTCAATATCTTAGGACTTTACTAATTATCTTTGAAATACACCCAGAAAACTAATATTTATCTTTTAAAGAATTTTTTACAATGAATTTATTTAACTTCAACGTTTACTTGAATTGGGTAGCTCGCCGTGAAAACATTTTCATTACTTTTTTTTAGGTGTACAAATATTTTTTTCTTTCGAAATTAAGTTTAGTCTTTAATCTTTCAAATACAATCAAAAAGTAGTCGGAAACCTACAAAATAATTATGATAAATCGGCTTTCAAAACTAGTTCCCCCATTTTTATCCGCCCATTTTTGCTCGTACCTAAAAATTAAAACTACTATATTTATGTGGAAAAGTCGAAGGAGATTTATTAGCAGAAGACTGCAATTCGATGGTGGACTCAGATTAGTTAAATGTACAAAATGAATGACCGATCCCCAACAAATATAAACATTTTAATCCCTCCTTTCATTAAAAGATTCACCAAAATTCAGGAAATTAACCAATTTTAACGAATTTTTTTAGTATTTATTAACCATCACAGAATATATTGAACTCGTTATTTTTTTTTTTTAAATTTAGTGAAAATGTATTATTTTTGGTAAAAAAAAACAAACATTTTTGCTAAATTTAAAATTTCAAGAACTAAAAATAAAAACATAACGCATGAATTTCTGTTCGCTTTTTTATATAAAAATAAAACATTGTAGATGTTAACAATTAAAAATACTTTTGATATGTCAAGAACATTACGATAAAGCAGTATTCATTCAATAGTTTCACAAAAAATAATTATAAAAATATTTAATGTGGTTTTATTGATAACAATTCTCACAAAAATTTCAAATGTAATATTATAATATTTTTCTTGCATGAATAATGGTGTAAACATTAGCGTGAGAATTTTTTTCTTTAAGAAAAATAACTTAAAAATGGTATTATTTTTAATAATGATTAATTAATTTTAAAAAATTATTAATTTAGACAAATACATTGTTTGATTGTACTAAACATTAGTGGCTTTAAAAACTGTTTCCGACATTAAATTGCACGTGCAACGAATTAGAGAATTAATAAAGATGAAACTTGTAATTCATGTAAATATTAAAATGTTAAATAAAATAATACTAATTTTATCCGTGATATTCACCAAATAGATCGGCTCTATTTCGAAATAATTTCTTTTTCATTTTTCCTCTTCAATTTTGTTTTCTGCGAACTTGCTCTTCCGTTCGTCATCTTGAATGTTAAGTTGAGCTTGTAAAGTCAATCACATTTGAAAAATCGTTTCCTTTATAAAAGCAGATAAAGTTAATCGAAAGCAGATTATAAAACAAAAACGTAAGTATTACTACATGAATTTAGTATCGATTTTTGCGCATTTGCAGAATACGTTAAAAATGTAAGGGAGATAACTACATTTACTAAGCGAATAATCCTAATGAAAATGTTGATTTATCGTTGAAAATTTTACGCTGTCGAATGTTTTTTGTTTTCAATACTAGATTTAAACAAAAAAAACTTCTTTATCATGTAATAAAGAAAAAATAATTTTATAAATTTTAAATAAGTAAAAAAAAACAAAACAAAAAAAAACTATAAATCTTAAATGTTTTTCATTGTTTAATGGTTTTTGTTTTCATCTTTTTTTTCAATTTTCTCAGTGAATTATTATCATTAATCTATTATTTTATTTTCAATACTTAAACGTAAAAAAAACAACGATCAATGTCTAGAATCTGACGTAAAGCAAAAAAAAAATCTTTACAATAAACACTTTTATACTTTTTCGGGTGTGCTGAAAACAAATATATACTTCCAAAGTGACGCAAAGAATTAGACTTCATGATATGAGGAAATTACTTTTTCCAAAAGTGGGGATCCCATTAATCCTGTCACTAACAAGTCATTTTATATATTACACAATGTAAATAATTGGCCACAACTAATAACATAAGGAATTACACTGTTTAATTATCAGAAAACTACTTTGCGGCAAAAATATGCATATGCTTGCACGTACAGAAATGGTCACCATTGATAACATAAGGAATGACATGTATCTGTATGCAGATTTTTCTCTTTTCTGTTCTTTAATGTCCTCGGGCTTTATTGAAAGATGAAATTTGAAAACTAAACTTTTAGCCCTACTCACTAGCTGGTCATAAAGTGGATGCTCATTTTCCGTTAAATTTATAATGAAAAGTGATACCTCACTTTTTAGAAAAGTACATTTTTCATATCATGAAAAATATTTTTCTGCGCCACTGTTAAAGCATATATTCGTTTTCAGCACTCCCAAAAGCTTTTAAAAGTGGTAAATCATAGAAGTTTTTTTTGGGGGGGGGGAGTTGAAAGATTCCAGACATGGACCAGAACAACTTCTTTGTAGTTTACAATGAAAAGAAATTATAAATTTTAAATGATTTTCACTGATTTAAAGGGGGAAAAATGCTCGACGCCTGCATGGAAGTAATATGTTCCTGTGTACTTGTCACTAAATCCACCAGATTTTCAAAAAAATTTCAATATTTACAATTTTTAAGTTGTGCCCTCTTTCTAATTCAAAGCTTTAGTAAATCGATCCCCATTTTGGAAACATCGACTTTTCAGCCAATTTTCCCAATTTAGCTTTTTTTTTTAGCTTCTTTTATATTAGTTGTCGTTTTCTCCTTTCTTTAATGTTTGTATTCTCGTCTACTGGCTTCATTAAGAGGGATCGATGTATTAGAAACTGTGTACACACGTAAGTATACCAAAGAGTTTTCCTGTTAATTTATTTGGAAATGCACTTATCAAATTTTGTGTTTGTTTGTTTAAAGGATGCTGAAAACTAAAGAAACTTTTTATGTTGTATTTTTAAGTTTTCTAAAAAAAACATTCACCAAATCTTGCAAATAACTTTGATTAAATTAAAAATAACCATGATTCTTAAACAAATTACAATATTACAGTTCAGAATATTTAAATGAGGAATGATTCTTTGTATTATTTAGATTATTAAGACTACTGTTCTCATCTTGTGTGTTATTTATTGAATGTCATGGAAGCTGCATGATTGATCCTAGTGTTAAGGTTATGGTTGGAGTCTAAGGGTATATGAAACGTGTTATGGTTATGGTTGGAGTTTAAAGGTATATGAAACGTGTTCACGTTATTGGTTGGAGTCTAAGGGTGTATGAAATGTGTTAACGTTATGGTTGGCGTCTAATGGTATACGAAACGTGTTTAGGTTATGGTTGGAGTCTAAGGGTATATAAAACGTGTTAAGGTTATGGTTGGCATCTAAGGGTATATAAAACGTGTTAAGGTTATGGTTGGCATCTAAGGGTATATGAAACGTGTTAAGGTTATGGTTGGAGTCTAAGGGTATGTGAAACGTGTTAAGGTTACGGTTGGCGTCTAATAGTATATAAAACGTGTTAAGGTTATGGTTGGCGTCTAATAGTATATAAAACGTGCTACAGGAGTCAAATGTTGGTTCCTTTCATATTTAACTTTTCTTTCTCTTCCCTCCTTTCCACAACCAACTTTAACGACTTTCTTCAGAGGCAAATGTTGGTTCCTTTCATATTTCACCGCTGTGAACCATCACCAAATTATGTGATTATAAACAAGAAAATACATTAAGACGATTCTAATTAAAATACATGACTACTTGTACAAAACTTTCAAATTGACACCCACTGGAGGTATTGGTGATCAGTCCTGGAGTGATAGGATCACTATTCTATTGGATATGCTATTGATATTCTTAACTAACTCAGCTTGTATGAATGAGGAAGGCTTGATTGTCGGCTCTGGCAGATTTTAGTGTCAGTATATTCAGAAACATACTTTGCTTCAGTTGACTTTAAATTTGTCATGTCGAGGATTATTTACGGTTTTCTCTCTGATCCTTCAAAACTGGTGTCTGCCACCTTATTTACACTTTCAAAATTAAAGAAGAATGATGGAAGATAGAAGAAATTTATTCAATTTGATATTCGTTCAAATTGACTGTGCTTGGGGGAAACAGTAAACTCTTAATTATCATTTTCATACATTGCTAAAAAGTGAAGCATGTTGAACATATGTTGTGCAGTACATTTTTCATCAGCCAGAAAAAAATTGTTCCCTTGTTTTTGTATAAAAATATAAAAACATATTTTCTGTTTCTTTACTGCCTCATATGCTAAAGAAAGAACATATGAACCGGGAGGTGGGTGGATGGAGCCACACCTGTGTGCTTGTGATTGTCAGCTAACTGTAAGCTTCTCTCCTATTTTACCTTTTCCTCTGGGCCATATATGTGACCTGCTTTTAACAGATGCGCTCACTTTTGTGATGTTAAATAGTTGAGCTTTTACCACTGAAAATATCAATTCTGACAACCTGATCCCATTGATCATAAATAATGTTTTTTTCTTTTGTTAAATGTTTTGATATCGAGAACACCTGATGCATGGTTGAAACCATCTGATGGTAACCATGTAGTAATTTAAAATTAACATCGGTAGATGACACTTGATGACTACCGTGCGTGCATACTGCTCATGTTAATAATAAAATTTATAATCTCATTTCCATTGATGTCGACTCCTCCATATTGGGATATCAGCTTGTTCCATGGCTGAATCACTGTCCAACTCAGAGCAGCCAATGTAGCCTTTCTTAATGGTCTTTCACTTTCATTGATTGCTGGATCTTTAATATGAGACGCGACTGTTTTTTCTTCAATCTTAAAATCCATGAACTTTGTTTTCTTATTCGAATTCTCTATCAGTTTTTCTTAGCTTTCAGAATGTTGTTCCTTACCAATGTAAAAGATCGATGTATCTCTTGTAGAGCGATCTCGTGTTGCTCATCACCCTAGTATACTTTACAAGACATTAATATATTATGTAATGTCCAGATCATGTATCTATTGGAGAGCATGGTGAGAATTTCGTCATTTCACTCACATTGAATCTGACAGTCACCAACATTTGGTTTATGTATATATCCCATGACTGTTTATTGCCTTTAGTTTTGGGATGATAAAATGATGTGCTCACATGATGTATGTTGAGGTCCTACAATGCCTTCTTCATCACCAATTGTCTGTTAACAGTTGGAGTGGTGCCTTATAGGATTAAGTACATAATTATAGATTGTGAAGAACAGTGAAAAGTACAGTGTCTTAAGGAAACAAATAAGCTTTAAACTAGCTTAAAATACCACTATTTAGGCAACAAAGCATCTCTAATCGTAATTGTTGTTGTTCAAGGTTAGACAACCTAACATCTAGTCTATATGCCTCGATTTCCTGTCAGTGACTTTCAGGAGCTCACTAATCTCCACCTTTCTGGTACATCTAATCGAGAAATCGGCCACAGATTGAAATGTGATTAGATAACCGTATGAGTGACTGCAAAAGCACACAAAACTGGCAGTGTTCATGGCGCCCCTAAATCTAGTCGTCATAGAGTTACTTCTTACAGGGAAGACAATGCTATCTAGATTTGCAGCGCCAGAAACAGATTTGAAACGGTTTCCCAAATCCAACAACAGTGTAATCTTGTTAAGAAGTGCTCTCTTTCTACAGTTAAGAACAGATTGAAGGAATTTTATTCATGAGTCTCTGTTGCAAGACGCAATTCAATGATTACTGTAAAGAACAGAAAATGCCGGCTGGACTCCATCAGATGCATTGAAGATCATGACTCCTCATATTAGTCAAAAGTGATTTATAGCAAAAACCACAAGTTCAGTAGGCAAGTCAGTGATGGCAGGCAGTACGTCAGTTGAAGGGAGGGCAAAGAATGTAATTCCAGGTGCGCAGTTTTAATGCTACAAGGTGGTTGAGGTTCAGTATTAATGTGGCGTATGATTAGTACCTCTAGTTCGCTTGCAAGGTCGAATTAATTCGAGGAAATATATTAATATGTTGACTGAGGATTTTCTACATATTTTGGCCGAAATTTGGATGATAATCCCATCTTTATGTAGGATAATACAACTGACAGTGTCAAGATGTTATTTGAAGTGTATGATATTCCATGTTTGAATTGACCTGCACAATCTCCATACTACAATCGTATTAAAAACGTATGACATTACATCAAACTACAGCTACATAATAATAAAATGAATACGGGCAGAGATACTTTTGCTTATTGGTGGTAAACGTCTTTTCCCTTCCCTTCTGACCACTATTGTCATCATACTGCACAAGCTTTTTATATGATGTAACGGTACATATAACCTTATCAATAGTTTGTTGAGTTTTGACAAGTAATACACTATCTCGGCTTTCACTATGAACAATTTTTGCTCCATTTTAGACGATTTACTGTTATTCGTCCGCATCTTTGAATCTAAAAATGTCCTTATCTCCTTCTGAAATCTACACTTGAAAACATAGGACGTTCAGGAGATGTCTTCTTATATGATGCAGACATTTTTGTTCCATTTTAGACGATTTACTGTTATTCGTCCGCATCTTTGAATCTAAAAATGTCCTTATCTCCTTCTGAAATCTACACTTGAAAACATAGGACGTTCAGGAGATGTCTTCTTATATGATGCAGACATTTTTGTTCCATTTTAGACGATTTACTGTTCTTCGTCCGCATCTTTAAATCTAAAAATGTCCTTATCTGCTTCTGAAATCTACACTTGAAAACATAGGACGTTCAGGAGATGTCTTCTTATATGAAGCAGACTTTTTTGGCTCAAAACGATTCGAGTTTATTGCACCTACAAAGTAATTGCTACCATCTATTTCTACCGGGGAACATCATTGTCTTAGGTCGAATTCACGGTGCATGACAAGAGATCCACACAAACATTTTCCTTCCATTGCAAGTACTGTATGGTGCAGTTATATGCAGCCATACTCAAAAGGACCACATCTGTATTTTCCTATTCTGTATAGGCAAGTTTAATAAATATTGTAGCGGTATGTGATCAGTATAGATAAGGAACTTTGCACTATGCAAATAGTGAGTCAACTTAGTAAGAGCATAGTGTATCGTGTATGTTTCTTTTTCTATAGTCGACCATCTCGTCTGCATATCATTAACTTTATGTAATAACAAGTAAATTGTTTTTTCAACCGCTTTACTCTTCCTATGCATATTTTATCGTCAAGCAAACTAACGGCTTTACTTCTCGATTGTCTCGCCAAATTGTTTATAATCGCCGATAATATGACGTGATATTGATAAAATCTCTAATTTTATCGATTTGACTTTGTCAATGTCTGGCCCTATATCCTGTTCACTTACTATGAACTTCTCTTCTAAAAACTTCATTTAACCTGCTAGTACCCTGTCTTTAGATCTAATTTTGAGAAATATTTTGCTGACTCGGACAAGGGTAGTATATCGTCAATTACCAGTAATTTTATGGCTTTCAACCTGAGGTTGTGCTTATGCAAACTGGCTTGTACCGTATCTATGTGATCTAAGTGATTTTCTATCTGAGAAAATTAATTAAATTACATGAACTGGCTAGTACCCTATCTATGATCGTATATGAAAATCTTAAAATGTCATCGAAATACGGTAATGCATAATCTTGCTGTCCCTGTATAACTTGGACATAAATAACTGGAAGACCCTGGATGCATTTGTAAGTCTCAGTGGCATCACATTACACTGAAATAAACACTGGTGGCAGGTGAACACCGTTTTCTTTTTATCGTCCATACTTAATTTAGATCTAATTTTGAGAAATATTTTGCTGCAAGGCTAGTATATCGTAAATGACTATTATTTCTCAAGTATACTTATCGGTGACTTTTTTAAAGCCCGAACATATACACAAAATCTTTTCTACAAACGCTAATAGAACACTCCACGGGCTATTCAATGTCTCAATAACACAGGTTCACATAGTTTCGTAGGTTAGAGTACTTGGTAAAAATTAGTTGTAAGTTAAATTCTCGTAATGTTGAAGTGTCAATCCTCAGTGAGATTAAAAATAAAATTTCAAATTACATATGATTTTTATGCAGACATCGCTAATACTACGAGATGAGAACAATATTCTAAAGAATGAAATATGAGTAATCAATCCTCTGATTTCTTTTTCCACATGAATTTTATTTTTGTAAATTTATTGTATATTTCCAGAATTTGCAACAATGAACAGAAATCCATTAAGGGATGAGAAGAAATTATCTAAAGTTGAAACTTATCTGCTTCTTATCATACACTGAGTTCAATATATTTTTCTGGAATCTGATGCAATCAAACATGGAAGAAAAACCATATTCTTGTGAACGGAAGTCACATTTGTGGAATCATATGAAAACACATACGGGAGAGAAACCACATTCCTGTGAAGTATGTGGTTCTTCTCTTGCATGTAAGTCAAGTTTGTTGCGTCATATGAAAACACATACGGGGGAGAAACCTCACTCTTGTGAAGTATGTTGTTCTTCTTTTGCACAGAAGTCACAGTTGTTGAGTCATATGAAAACACATACGGGAGACAAGCCACATTCTTGTGAAGTATGTGGTTCTGCTTTTGCATGGAAGTCAACTTTGTTGAGTCATATGAGAACACATACGGGAGAGAAACCCCATTCTTGTAAAGAATGTGGTTCTTCTTTTGCATGGAAGTCAGCGTTTTTGTATCATATGAAAATTCATACTGGAGAGAAGACACATTCATGTGACGTATGTGGTTCTTCTTTTGCACAGAAATCACATTTGTTGAGTCATGTGAAAATACATACGGGAGAGAAGCCACATTATTGTGAAGTATGTGGTTCTTTTTCATGGAAGTCAAGTTTGTCGAGTCATATGAAAACTCATACGGGAGAGAAACCACATTCTTGTGAAGTATGTGGTTCTTCTTTTGCACACAAGTCACATTTGTTGAGTCATATGAAAACACATACGGGAGAGAAGCCATATTCATGTGAAGTATGTGGTTCTTCTTTTGCATGGATGTCAAGTTTGTTGAGTCATATTAAAATACATACGGGAGAGAAACCACATACATGTGAAGTATGTGGTTCTTCTTTTGCACATAAGTCACAGTTGTTTAGTCATATGAAAACACACATTGGAGAGAAACCACATTCTTGTGAAATATGTGGTTCTTCTTTTGCACGGAAATCAAATTTATTGGACCATATGAACACACATACGGGAAAGAAACCACATTCTTGTGAAGTATGTGGTTCTTATTTTGCACGGAAGTCAAATTTGTTTAGTCATATGAAAACACATACAGGAGAGAAACCATATTCTTGTGAAGTATGTGGTTCTTCTTTTGCATGGAAGTCAACTTTGTTGCATCATATAAAAACACATACGGCAGACTAGCTTCTTTTGAACATAAGTCAGATCCCTTGCATTATATCTTAATACAGTTTGGGAAACAATATCTGATAACCTTCCAATATCCATACCCCAATGTGTATATAAGTAAGGAAGGTTTTATAGACTTGCTTAAATTATGCTGGCTCCACTATAATTAAGACAGAATAATAAGGACTGCTCCCGATGAAAAATTGATGACCAATGCTTCTAAGAATGTGTGATATCAGCAATAACAGAGGCAATTTGTATCACACAGAAGTTACATGGCTACTATACAATGGAATGTGTAACTATATCCACATAATTATCTATATGTTGAATATTGAATACTACAGCAAGTCATGGGAACAGCAGTTGGACATGGTATACACCGTCCGCTATAACTCTACAATTAGACGCCTTAAAATGGAGCTATTTAACCTGACATAATTATAAGAGACAATAAATAGAAAGAAGCAAACTTAGAAGATTATTTTTTCAATAATGCTCTAAAATGTTAAATATTGAATTCTACAGCAACTCCTATGAACAGCAGTTGGACATGTGTACCACTTACTATGACTCTACAATTCATACAGCTACTATTAAACCTGACATAATGATATAGGAAAAGAGAAAGAAGCAAACTTAGAAGAATAATACTGTGTTAAACAGAGTGATATGAAAAATAACGGAATACCAAAATTTTATGTTCGACATAGAAAAGAAATTTGAACCTTTGGAAAATCTTTATTCCAGTAATTACAGGAACAACTGCAATTAGACAAAAACTACCTGGCAAATATACGTGATGAACCAAGTGCAAGAGAGATTCAAACAATTTCATAAAAAGAGATAGAATTTTAATGATTATAATAATATTAGGTTAAAATGTATGAATTTTAATAAGATTTTGTTAAAATAAATTTGGAAAAGGAAAAACTAAATTCCTGTGAAGTCTGTGGTTCTTTGCTTTATAGGAATATTTTCTGAAAACATTTTTGTAATGTAGCTCTTCTGTATTGTTTGATATTGTGTGAATGTCTAGCATCTGTTTTTATAAATTTTCTTTTTCTATGAAATCAGCTTATATGAGGAATTAGACCAAGCCGTTAACTATTGAACGCCTGTCATAACATCAATTTTATAGCATGTGGTCGTATGTTTGAACCACAATGAGAATTAAAATAATAAAATTTGTAAAAGCAAAACAGCCATATTCTTGTTATATGTGTCTGTATTATTGTGTAAAAAATTGTGTTCCAAATCTGTGTTAATAATTTTCTTTTAAAAACAAAGTTTTTATTCTCATGTAAATCTTTAAAACCACCCGAAAGTGTTTGAAATAAGTTAAGTGTTAAATGAAGTCTGTCAAGTGTCATACAGTGATCAATTTTCTTATTTGAAATCACACACAAGACAGGAAACTTTTTAATGAAATTAAAAAAAAACGATGTCACATCATATTCTTGTAAAACGTTAGCATTGTGAATTCCAGTGTCATGAAATCTGTAGCAGCAGCACTCAGATCTGGTTGCCCTCCATCTGTCATTGATGAGGCAACTGTCAGTCATGATGAAAGCATAGTTAATGTATTAAAGGCACTTGAACCCAACACATCCAAAATATATACAGAAGCTTATTATACAGCACAATTATATTGACACACCGGTTCCCACCACATCACCAAAGTTAAGCAATGATGAGCCTGGCCAGTACCAGATTGGTGACTAATTAATAAGGTTAGGTGCTGCATATACTGCGCCGAGTTATAAATATCAAGGTTGGTATCTAGTGGAACATTAATCCACTAGTGGAGATGCACCTTTCATCTTAGTAAAAACATGCATCTAAGAGAAGGTAACTTTGATGTAGATGATCTAAGGACAGACGATAGGTGAAAATAGACGAAGGTAATGGCAACCTGACCCATGAGAATTGAGAAAACTAGTGGCTGTATGTACTGTGCCGTGCCATAAAAATGTTTGCGTTGGTACCCGGTGTTGCATTAATTCACTGGTAGAGATACATCTTTCTTCTTAGTAAAGAAAAACATCTAAGAGAAAGTAACTCTGATGTAGATGATCTAAGGACAGTGAATAGGTTCAAACAGACGAACCAGATGCAACTGCACAGGCGACCATTTGGGAAGGCTAGTTGCTGTATGTACTGTGCTGAGTCCTACAAAATTGTCCAAGTTGGTATCTGGTGGCACATTAATTCACTGGGAGAGATGTACCTTTCGTCTTAGTAAAGACATGCATCTAGGAGAAGGTAACTCTGATGTAGATGATTTAAGGATAGTGCATAGGTGCAAACAAGCGAGTCAAGTTTAAATCGTGATGTTTTCAAAGGAATCGAACCAACAAATGAAGCCTATGGAGAACACTCACCATGATTTTGAAAAGAAAGCGTTTTCCAGATAATGCAGCTTTATTTCTCAATTTCCGCACTTCTACAAAAGCTATTCAACAATTATAAACTGATTAGCTATTTACAGACTCGATGTAGATAGTAAGTTGTGTAGTAGTTATATTTGGTGGGTTTTTTATATTCATGTGAATTAATCTTTCTACTTAGAATAACTGATTTATTATTATAAGATGAAAATACTTCGTGTGAAGTGTAATTCTACTGACCTTCTAACATATTTTTCTCATATCTAAATCAGTTGGCTTGGAAACATCAACAAAACCAGTCGTGTAAATGCGCCCATCCAAGTCACCAGTGATATGACAACATGAAATGTTAAATCATTTCTGAACCTTTTTCTTTTGTTCGAGGAGAGAAAACATGAACAAAATGTTGGAATAGATATTTTTATTTTGGATTCAATAGTTTTATTCTGCATTATTTTACCACGTATATGATTTAGCATTAACATATTGTTTCTTTTTTTCCAATGAATATTCTTACAATAACCATTGCTATATTAGTTGGAGAGGAATACACTGTGACGTGCATATTTATTATAAAGGAAATAAATTAAACATTAATGCATATTATGGTCACCAATTATTAAGTGCTAATTAAAAACATAAACAGAATTTTTATGATGAAAATTGAAGAAAACGAAAATTTATAACAAAAACATGTTTATATCAACAATTTTATAAGGATATAATAGTTATTTCAATCAGTAACAGATGTTTATAAAAATTTGTGATTAATATGCACATGTAAGTAATTTTCATAAATGCATAGCTCTTTCTCACTTGAGTTTTCCTCTTAAAGCGATCAAGTCTTTTGTTTTCTAGTCGATTTAATTATTGTTCCTGACTTGCCGTGATATCATTGTGATTGTGGACTCCTGACCATCAATTTAACTAAACTAAACAAAGAAGAATTACGCATGTAGTGAAACACAATGAAGATTTGCTGGTTTTCAGATTTTATTTAAAGAGAAATTGTTCATGGGAAGAAAGTCAATATATCAAATTAACTAATTACTTCTTAATTAGTTTTTCCTTGTAAGTATATGGAGAAGAATTGAAAGACAGACTGCCAGACATCCTGTCTGTCTCGCTTCTTGATTCAGATTATAGTGTTGAAAAAGCTTCGACCAGAACTTGCCCCCCATACTTACAAAACTGTTTAAGCGTTGTCTTAAGGGGAATTGCTACCCAACACCTTGGAAAATCTCATCAGTATGCTCTGTATTTAAGAATTCAGATGATAGGTCATCTCCCTCTCAATGTAGTCCAATAAGTCTCCTGTGCGTCAGGAGTAAGTTGCTGAAATCCATATTACATAAAGAAGTAGTCAACCACCTCAACAGAAATAATCTTAGTAACATGCAATATCGTTTCCGTTCTGCCAGATCTACAGCAGATGTGCTAACGGTTATATATCATAGGATTAGTGAGTGGCTCGACGAAAGCCTCCTTTCTAGAGTAATTGCTCTTTACATATCAAAGGCATTCGATAAGGTATAGCATAAAGGTTTACTTCACAAGATTTCCAGCTACAGTATAACTGGAACTGCTTTCTCAATTATTCAATCATTTCTCCCTGATAGGCTCATAAGAGTAGTGGTTGATGGGCAGAAATCAGAAGTCCACATTATTAATGCTGGAACACTTACATTAAATCGGTTGCCAAGGTCGCTGGAAAAATGGCAGTATCTTTCTACCCCTCCTGTAGATATCTCACTGCTTATGCAATTCTCTATATAAAAGCCAAGGGTGGAGTACTGCTGCCACATCTGCAGAGGAGCTGCTAAAAACATCTTATTCTGCCTTCACAGAGTACAAAATAGACTTCGTAGCTTAGTGGGGATGTACTTTTCTCTTCCCTTCAAACTTTTTCCCACAGAAGAGACGTTGCACGCCTGTCTTTGTTTTGTTGTTATTTCCATGGCAAATGCTCGTCTGAGCTCCAATCTCTGGTGCCCTTGCGAACTTTTTACGAAAAACACCCGTCTAGCTGAAAGCATTGTAAATAATTTTACCCACTCTTTATCCGTGCCTAAATCAAAACGTAGATTCCATGAACAAAGCTTCTTTCTTAGAACTTCCGTTTGCCTGTTTCACACCTGACTAAACACGTGAGATAGTTATTTGTCATATCATGTGACACTTGCCTTTCTTATGCGTTTTTCTACAGAACAAAAATTTCAACTCGCCACCTGCAGCACTGCATATTTCCTTTTGCCAATAGGTTATCCTGAGATGTACAACTCTGACACTCGTCAAAATTTATATGTAGTAAAATTGTTATAGGCATCCAGCCCAAATATATATCTTTATTTCCCAGTTTATAACAATTGTCGAAGGTTAGGAATATTTTGAGTTATCACGTTCTTGTGATAACCAACTTGCTTTCTGAAATGACGATAGGAATTAATCATCACTACAAATTATACATGAGATACTATGCTAAGTTGTTTATTCTGCAATTCTCAAATATAGCACACTTATCCATGCACGCAAAATGAAATTTAATCACTCTAAGAAACTCCTTGGTAATAATTTTGTGGTGGAATGTGATTCTCTACTATAGTATGCTATAAAATGTCGCGTAGACATAGTTGTTGCAGTGAAATAGAGAGGAGCAGTAGGAGGTAGCAGGACTGGTAAGGTTACACAAGGATAGAAGCAGGGGCAGTAAGACAGAGTGTGGAGTGGGAGAGATGCGTGACAGTATGAACAGCAGGAGACAGAGAGCAGACGACAATAAATTAAATAAATAAATAGTTCTGTCAAGATGTGTCATGTATAACGGAAAGCACAGGAAATAAAAATGTCAAAAAAAGTTAAAATTATTTCTTTATTTGTTTTGCACTTCGATGGGGTCGACAGACGAGAGGAAGAAGAACGTGAGAACGCCTTCTATAACATTACAATTCATCGTATATAGTGTTAATATATATATTTTTAAATTGCATATATATATGTAGTTAATATATACCTTCTGCACAACATACAATTGAATTCCATTTCAAAATCTGCATTTGTTCATCAGCCTCAGGGCTAGTTTGAGAGAATTATTCTTCCTGGTGCAGATATTTAGAGAAGTGACCAATATAACTGACAGTTGCTGATATTACTCTCGGAACATGTGCGTGCGCAGTTAGATGTGTTGACATTGGGACACTTGTCACCCAATACAGTATAGAAGGTTAAGAGAATATTACTGAAAATACAGGTTAAGCTACTGCCTAATGTAAGGTTGTCTGTGGACCCCATTGAATAGGTATTGAAGTATTATGTTGCACTTGGGGTACGTCACGCTGTTAGAAGGGAAGAGACTCAGGGAACTAAGTCCTGTAGGTGAAGAGAACCTAAGAGGGGGTGAGAATGTGGTTAGTATAATAGTCTGGCCAGAAAGACACGTCGTCGTGATCATAATCATAGGGTGATAATAGTATGGTTGGTATGGATGTCTTATCTATTGTAGAAAGAGGTTGGGTAAAGCAAAGACATAGACAAGAGAGCACATGGGTGAAGAGGGGATACCAATAAGTGCACCATGTCTAGATCCAGATAGGGCGCAAGAGACGCAGTCGCCGATAAAAAACCGAGGTCCAAGTTGGAACGCTACCTGCAGACAAGATATCCAAGCTGGCAACCGGAACATTAAAACCTGCTTTTAAGTTAAAAAATTGTCAAGAAAAAAAAACAGAACAGGAAGATGAAGTAACTGTAAGAGGTGTGAAAGCCTTCGTTTTTGTAGTGAACTGAAAGGCATTTCATTGCATGCTTAGTCCCTGATTGAAATTGTCACTTTCTCCTGTCACCTGATCTATAATCCACAGAAATGCACATACAAAGAAAAAGGGACGAGAGAAAAAACAATTGTTGATTTTTTTAGACATCTCTATGAAAGACTCTTGGACACTCGAGTGAACAATTAATCTTTTTTATTTTTCTAAATTCTCAATTATTTCATTCTTATTTTAAGAGTGTGGGGCTGTCAGGTTGTATTTTTTGTTGTTGTTTTGTTTCTATTTTTCTTCTCTCACTCTCCCTTTTTCTCACTAGAGAGATAATTAATCTGCAAACTTGTGAGGATTTCCTGTTGTTGACTGTTCGAACACGGAGGATGGAGTGCTTGGGTGTAATTTACGAAGTAAAAGACGAAAAAAGGTGGGGGCGAGATGTAACATGATGGGGCCCGAACGATGCCGGGAGGACCTTGCTAGTTGATTGAAAAGACAGCCTGTTGGTTCTCTCGGGTGGTCTTTCAACACGAATTCAGGAGATTTTGCATGGTTGAAGCTAATGGTGAAGATGATGATAATGGTTATGATGATGGAAAAAAAGGTGTTTTTAACAGATAATGAAAATGATCTCCCCCACACACCAGAATGGATAGTCGAAGGGTATCTACGCCTGAAATAAAAGTCCTAAAAATTAATTCCAAAGCAGTGGAGATTTGGCAGTTTTGCTTATCTGTTGTTCGAAAACCTGAATTGTAAGGAAATTCTCAGGTGTCAGTAAACTAGAAAATCGCTATTCCTGGCGCGTGAACATTTATTGCCTTTGCTGACGTGGTAATTTAGTTTTGGGGCCACTGACAAAAGGGAGAGAAGGAGGAGGAGGAGGCTAGTTAAAACTGAAACTCTTCAATAATTCTAAAGGTCGTTTTTTATTTCTTTTCTTTCTTCTGTGTCAGGGCGTTCAAAGTTCAAAGGGAAATGTTTGGACCTCACTTCCCACCCTTGGGGTGCGGAACGTTACTGGATCCTGAAAAAAGAACGACTGCTGATTGGTGGACAACCATTTTAGAACGTATTGAGAGGGGCTGAGTTACAACTGACTGATGCTAATATGACGTTAAGTGAAGACATCTGAAATAAAAGTCATAAAAAATAATAGTTGCCCGTTAAGTGGTAATTGACCGTGACAACCTGATGGAAAGAGAACCCTTACGACGACTGGTCAATGAAAAATGGGAGAGAAAATGTTTATTGCGAGATAGGCTGTATCTCATGAAACTGAATTGTAAAGAAATTCTCAGGTGTCAGTAAACTATAAAATCGCTATTCCTGGTGCGTGGACATTCATTGCCTTTGCTGACGTGGTAATTTAATTTTGGGGCCGCTGACAAGAGGGAGAAAAGGAGGAGGAGGAGGAGGCTCGTTAAAACTGAAAACCCGTTTCTCTTCAATAATTCTAAAGATCGTTTTTTTATTTCTTTTTTTCTTCTGCGTCAGGGCGTTCAAAGTTCAGTGGGAAATGCTTGGCCTCACTTACCACCCTTGGGGAGCGCAACGTTACTGGACCCTGAAAAAAGAACGACTGCTGATTGGTGGACAACCATTTAGAACGTATTGAGAGGGGCTGAGTTGCAACTTACTGATGCTAATATGACGTTAAGTGAAGACATCTAAACGACACCCTGCCATGCGTATTCGGTTACCCCCCCCTCCCGAGATCATGCACCGCTGTGAATTTTTCTCCCCAGTGTAACTGACGATAGAAAAACGAAGTACTTTGCTAGTGAACGCCAGCCTCCAGATCTGCATAAGTAACTAAGGCAGGTGTATATATGCTATTTGTAAAGTTGAAAGCAATAATTATTTTATGTTAAAGAAAGCCAGTTAATCATTGACTTCTTTTCTTTGTTTTGGAAACGCCGTTGTTGAGTGCAGTCTATTTTTCAGACGAAATCATACGAACAATTAACAAGTATCGCTTCAGAGAGTGGATGTATTTGCGTCTTATCATCTTAGTTGCTGTCAGGTTTAAGGGAGGGACGACAGTATCACCCAGGCTATGACAATAATAATTTCAATTAAACTAGCGGCGGTACCTGGCGTCGCCCAGGTGGTGTAAATGAAATATAGTGCAGTAGTTATGTAGGCTTAAACACGTGATGCTGTGACGCAAAGATGAAAAAGAAAGTGAAAGAAAACGTGACATATTCTCGCTACACTACAAAGCCATAGGAAGTGAAAAGCGTTCAAATTTAACGATTTAAATCAAAACTTTGATTTGCTAAGTGAATACGCAGTTGCAGAAATGAAGGTTGGTTGAAGGCGAGTTTAGCTTTCCGCTGTTTCATTTATATGTTTCCCCACGATATTGGGGAAACCAAGTTCTACTGAAACAGGGGGGGGTTCTTAAATGAATAGCAATTGTCTGATATGATGGCCTTTAAGATATGCCGGCCATGAAGGCCATCAAGCTGATTTGATTCAATTCAGTTTCGCTTTATTTATACGAAAAATGCAAACAAACACTGGAAACCAGGTAAAAAAAAAACTCGCTCAAGATAATGTAAAGACGACGACATTCCCCAAATTACAATTTAATGAATATAAAAACTTCTAAAATATAGTACCCCTCCCCAAGAATCCCGGCGAAAAAAGTCTTTGCTGGACATACAAAAACGCGCACAGCCGTTTTGCCATTGATATATATAGAAGATTTCTTTATTCTGTTAGATATCCATGGGCACATGTTTCATCATATCTAAGTCTCATGTATGGGTTTACGTACATAGATGAAATGGTAAAACTTAAATTATTGGCAAATAGCACTCTACCGATTGAGCCAATGAAAATGCTTGTGAGAGTGAGAGAAACTTGAATGGGGTTCTTCATCTTATCTTCTTTCAAATGGAAGAGCACACTAGCCTGAAAAACATACATGGGAAGCCCTGTCCGCATTATCAGGTTATTAGCAAAAATTATAATAAACGATTGGTGAAGGTCAAAGTCAAGTATATGTTTCAATTAATGAATCCATTATCTCAGGCATTATCTACTTATTTCAGATGCTAAATTTTATATTATTGCATGAAGGATGGCGATAGAATTAAGAAGGCTGTTTACAGATGGATTAATTTGACATTTTTAGAGCTTTATTCTGAATTTGAATTGACCTTGTGTCTAACTCATGCTGTAGAAAGCATATGAACAAATCAGACTTCTGTGATAGTATTTCAGTGTAGTGTTTATTATGTCCCAAAACGATCTACTTGTACTGTAATAAACGTGTTTCTTTTCTATCACCGTATTTGTTCCGTTTTTGGAAAATAAATTCCGATTATAAAATGAATTCGCCACTCTGTGAGGCATATGAACAAACATAGATTTTGAAATAGAATTAAATTGTTGTATGTTGTCTGTGCAAAAGGTTTTCATTATATATTAGCTATATACGATAAATCAAATTAAACCACAAATTTATTATCAACGAAGTTTCTTCAGCTGATTAAATTTCTTTTTTTTGTGTATAGATGGGCGTACTATATTTGAGGATTGCAGAATAAACTTAGCATAGTACCTACGTATCCTTGGTGGTGATGATTAATACCTATCGTCATTTCCAAAAGCAAGTAAGTTCTCATAAGACCATGTCAACTCAAAATATTTCGAACCTTAAACAATTATTTGAAATTGGAAAAATTACTTTGTTAATGCTTTATATGAGGACCATACGCCCATGATAATTTTGCTAATTCGTATGAATTTTGGCGGGGGTTAGCATGGTACATCTAAGGATAACTTATCAGCAAACGGAAATATAACGTAATGCATTGTGGCGCAAGTGTCACACATAGCAAAGAAGGACGATTTAATTGAAAAGCTTGTTGAGTCAGAATGCTCAAAAACGTGTGCTAAACAACAACCGTTTCTCTGCCTTTGGCCGGAGGAGGCAAAGAGCCGAAAAAGAATCGTAAATAACTCACATCTAACACACATGCAATTTAGAAACAAGAGAATGTTAGCAGAATTAAACAACAACCGTTTCTCTGCCTCTGCGTTTGGCCGGAGGAGGCAAAGAGTCGAAAAAGAAAAATAACGTACATACATGCCTTCATCTAACGCACATAACCAGGAGTCAAAAACCACGAGGAGATAACAGCAAGTCAGGAACGATAATTAAATCCACTTGATCGTTTGAAGTAAAAAAAATGCAAGTGAGAAAAATATGCATTTATGAAAAACTGCATATGAACTTTTATTGAACATTAAAATGTTACATTAAGTCAAATTAACAAAGCCTGAATAACTAATGTATTGGGTTACAAAATCAGATTTCTGTAATTTTTTCAAACTTGTTCAGCCAAAATGCTCCAGAACATGTGCCAAACAACAATCCTCTTTCTCTGCCTTTGGCCGCAGGAGGCAAAGAACCGAAAAAGAATCGTAAATAACTCACATGCATGTCTTCATCTATCACAAATGCAGAATAAAATCTATTTAATCCAAAGTTTATGAAAATGTCTTTTCTAACATTTTGTCAAATTTATTTAAGGTTTTCGCTCATCTAACAAAAGAAAAAAGAAATGATTTCACACCAAATGTTATGTCATGTTGATGGTGACTTGGATGGGCGCATTTAACCGACCAGTTTTATTGATGTTTTTATGTCAACTGATTTAGATAGGAGAGAAGTGTGTAAATAGCTCAGTAGAATTGCACCTTCTACAAAGTATTTTCATCTGATAATAATAGATCAATTATTCTAAATAAAAAGATTCGTTCACATAAATATAAAACAACGCCACAAACCATAACTGCTACACAACTTACTATCTACATCACGGTTGTATATGGCTAATCAATTTATAATTGTTGAATTTTTCTCGATATTCTGATGCTGCAACAGTGAATGATACGTAGCGCCCTGGTCTAATTTTTCATCTCTTGGGACACTTTTTGTAGAAGATGGGAAAATTCAGAAATCAAGCTGCATCACCCGGAATACAATTTTATGACTTGAAGATGTAAACATTGGATGATGTAAGGTCCTGTAATTGTGGTAAAATTTGCCAGTAAATTTCTCATCTCCATTTGGATTACAGAGGAATGCGAGGATGATGTTGCCAACAGTTCCTGCAAATTGTAGTACTTAAGCGATTTGGCGAATAGTCAAGCATGGATCTTCAAAAAAAGTAGCCTTACCATGGCTGACAGATGGAGACGAACCAGATCTAGGTGCTGCTGCTACAGATTTCATAACATATTAGAATTCAAAATTAGTTCAAATTTATAATTTGCCACATGGCCCATAGAGATATAAATCCTTCTATATGCAACATTTCTACTAGATAAGACTAACGGAAGCGAGTCAGGCTCATTACTTATCGAACGTCGGTCATATTTAAAAAATCTTGCACGATAAACATTTTTATGAAAACAACAAAATAAAAGACTAACACCTTAAATAGACATTTAGACATGAATACTTGATATAAAACGTTTTATTGAAATGTATTAAATTTATAAAAGTTTTTGACATTGGCATAAAGGTTGAATGTTCTTTCTATATTTTATCATTTTAGTTCTCGCTGTGGATAAAGTATACCAGATGTTACAATATCTCAATCAGTACAAGTGTGTGTTCGCATGTTAGTCGAAAGCTGATTTAATGAAAACAGAACAGCTACATACATGACAAAAATATGGCTCTTCAGTTTTTCTTATTTTACTTTGTAGGGAAAATTGAAACTTACTTGGTTTACATGTGTGCGTGCTTCTAAGAGTTAGTTGTTTAACAAAAAATAGAAAGACTAAAATAGTTGCTCTCAGTTTGTTTTATGGGTAACGGTCATGAGAGCGATGTAGAATGTCACCTATGCAAATGAGACAGGTGAATAGAAAACAGACTTGAAGCGAATAGAGTACGTGTTCGAAGATGTGCAACATATGAAGTCGTGTGCAATTAACTTTAAAGATTGTCGAGTTCTACAGTTGGAAGCTTTCACAACAGAATGTAGAGTTATGGAGTTAATAGTTTTGAATTCTATATGAAATAAAAAGATATTTGAATGTTCTATTAAAGTTCTTTTTTTTTATTTTCTTTCTTTGTTTTCCCAACTGTTCTTTCAGGTTGAGGTTTCCAGGATTTGCTGTTACACTGGATGTTTAATTTTTTACACATTGTCCAGTGGAGGTACTTACATACTCTATGATTTCTCTCTGTATATTAGCCGTCCCCTAAAAGAACCTTGCAACTTGATATCAGATGACTAATACTTTCCGATTCTGTATGGCAGAACCTGCATTTGTTGTCATTACTGATAGCTGCCGTCTTCTTAAATGCATTGGTCATCAATCTCTGTTCTTGAGCAGCAATTATGACCGTTTCCTGGTCGTGGTGGAGGGCTCCCCTTTTGAGCCAGTCCAAGGAACCTTCTTTATGTATTCCTGAGATAGTTCTCCCCAAAAATAGTTTGCACGCTGATGTTGGTCGCATTCTTTAAGGTTCATCCTTTAGAATGTCTCGGTATATTTCTGCCGGCTCTTTCTTGCTAGTCCTGTGGAACACTTGTTTGGTGTTTCATCCTCATCTGAGAGACAGCCCTGACCAAAATGCTTGGCCAGCTGGGTGACTGATGTTGTTCTGCTGGCTCTTGTCTTTTGATGTTCGTATACTCTTGAGAAGGTGTGGTTGTGGGAGCTTCTCAGATACTGAGCGGTGCTCACAATAGTTGCCCTATGTTGATGATTGATCTCTGAGAGTCCCAGACCTTATTCTCTCCTGGGAAAATACAGTCTAGGTAAACACTGATTTCTATATATTATTTTATGAAGCGTTAGTAGCTTCCTGTCTTTACATCTAGCCAGTTGATGTATTTTTGTGGCCAGTCAATGATACCAAAGCTGTATGTTATTACTGGCATAATAAGCTGGTTGATGACAGTAATTTTATTTTTATTTGTAAGTTGTGTTTTGCATATTTTCCTCACCCGACGTATATATTCTTTACTAATCGTTTCCCTTATCTTGGCATGCTGTATGTTCTCGTTTTCCTCAAGGCCAAGGTACTTATAAGGCTCATGCTTTTCTAGATCCCTGATGTCGATGTTTTCATTAAGCTGCATATTTTCTGTGTGGGTCTTCTTCTCAGCTCTGAAGGTACACTTGGCACATTTACCCAGGCCAAACTTCATTCCGATGTCGTTGGAAAATGTGTGTATTACCTCAAGAAACTAGTGCAGATCGGTGTCAGCTTAAGATCATTCACGGGGTTTACTCTCTTGCTTGGATCTCGATGGCGACCTGACTCAAATTGCAGGTGCTCGGATTCTTATTCAGGAGTTTGCTTAGTGGGTCTATTGCCATACAGAAGAGTAAGGGAGATACGCTGTCACCTTGGAATATTCCCCTCTTTATTTTTACTTTAGGAATGATGGTCTTTCCTCTATTATGATTTAATGATATTGTGGTTTTCCACATCTGAATGGGAGCAGCCAATGTTTGTCTAATTACCGGATGGGTCTTGTATAACGCAAGGCCCCGAAATAGCCATGAGTGTGGCATGCTGTCAAATGACTTCTGGTATCGATCCATGCCATGCTCAGGTTTTTTGTCTCTTCCTACAGTCTTCTAAGATGATCTTGTTGATCAATAGCTCGTCTTTGGCACAGAGGCATTTTCTTCTGCACCCTGTCTGCTCTTTTTCAAAGTAGGTCCCAGAAGATAGGTGGTCATATATAACGTCGGCTATCAGACCAGTGAAAAGCTTGTAGGTAATTGTTAGACAGTATATTGGCCTGTATTTATTTGGCCGTTGTGTCTTCTTGGGTATGTGCTGGGACAGTCGGATGGGTTCTGATGGTAAAGTTGGTGGTTGTTGTTGGAGTAGGACTATTGTGGGAATTTTTATTGGGTTTTCCAAGGGACATCTGTTGTTCACCAAAGCAGCTGTTATTTTTCAAGACATGTAATCTAGTTCTCTTGTGGTGAACAATTTCAGGCTGTTATATCGCTGTGTTGTTATCCTACCTGGAGTGATGTTGGCTTTTTCAGGATAAAAATGAAAAAGATCCCCCTCCCGATTGCTGTTCTGTCCTTTTTGTCTTTGATATTGTCTGTTTTGCATATTCTGTTGCCCATATAAGTGTCCACCTTTCTTCCCTTTCCCATACAACCTCCTGTCTCCTCATCCTTTACCTTATGGTAGTCATCTTCTGCAGTCTCCAGACCCTCACGTCTAATGAGACCTACTTTCTCTTGTGGGATATATCTTCCTATCTGTGAGAGGCTTTTATTCTTTCGGTAAGTATCTCTCCTGCGCTTCGTCCCCATTTCTCAAACCTTGAGTAGTGGTAGCATTTCTAGTATTCATCACCTTTGGAAAATGAGTTTGTATGTTTAAATACAGAAATCGAAATTCATACCGTTTCAATTAAATAAAAGAATAGAAATGTTATAATCAAAGCTTACATTTGGCTCTTAAGGCAGGTCCTCTCTCCCTTCCTCTTATTGCTCTCTCTCCCCCAATTCATTCCATGTGGAGATACTGGTCTTTTAGCTAGAACAACATGGGCCGCTCGAAGAACACCAAGTGCATCTATCTATCCATGTGCGCAACCTCTTTATGTAGATCTAGTCCCACCATTTCTTTTGTTTTCTTTGCTTTAGATTCTCTTACATATTCAAGTAATTAATCTCATATTCATTTATTTTAAAAGAAATTAGTTGCTAGAGCAAATTTGTTCTCTCACAGTACTTGGAAGATACAATTTCTGTAAATGTTAGAGGGGAACCTATCTCCAATCCAGCGCTTATTTGTGTAGAATAGAGAAAAAGTGTAAAGTAAAATAGTCAATATCTTAATCCATGGGGGAGGGCACAAAAATACCTGGTGTAGAAATTGTTACCCGTCTTGGCGTGAAGGATCTGTAGATCTTGTCAGATCATCCATCCAAGAGAAAGAAAATTGATAATAAAACTGAGAAAGGGAGGCCTCCTCAGTCATGGTTGACGTCCTTTCTGGAGCTGGTGACTCAAACAAATTCCCGGTAGACAAACCTAACTTGCTTAAGGAGTAAAGAGGCTCTTCCTATCACGTGCTTTCACACTTCTTAGTCTATCAACCCTGTGCTTGGCCTTGTTTCCTGACTAGGACATTGAACGCCGTTCTCCTATTTACCATTTTAAATTTCTGGGGTACTAGTGTACAGGAATTCTGAGGAAGGAATAGACCCTCTCAATTATCGCCCTATTAATCTCTTCCCCGCTCTTCAGTAAAATCTTTGAGACCTTAATTAATCAAGCACTAGTTCATCACCTCACAAAAGCAAATCTCTCTGACAAACAGTATGGATTTAGGCAATGTCGTTCTATTGCATATATTTTAACATTCATCTGTGAACGCATTTACCATGATAAAATGGATGAAGCCACAGCTGTAGACTTTGATACATCAAAGGCATTTGACAAAGTCTGGTACAAAGGGTTGCTAATGAAAGTTAAATCATACGCTATAACTGGATGTAAACGAAATATAATTAGATCAATCTAAGACAATAGAAGGATACAGGTTGCCATTGACAGACATACATCCAAGCTGCATAACATTAATGTGGAGTGCCTCAGGGATCGATCCTTGGACCATTAATATTCCCGATATTCAAAAACGACTTCCCTGATAATATTTTGTCCCCGATGGGTATATTTGCTGATGATACAACGCTCTATAATATGCATGAGGGAGGAAAAATGTACATAAATCTAATACAATGGCAGAATTGTTAGAAAATGACCTTAAGACAATTATGGAATGGGGATGCAAATGGATGGCAATATTTAATGCTAGTAAAACTAATCTACTTTACGTTAATAATTACAAGACGCCTCTCGAACCGCCTATATCGATGAACAATAACACTAACAACAAAAACAATAACCTGAGAATTCTACCTTCAAACTCCTCGGGCTAACATTTGCAGACAATATGAACTGGAACAAATACATAGAGAGCATTGCAATAACTGCTGCAAAGATAGTGGGTTCCCCTATCGAGCTAGAAGACTACTCACACCTGACAGTATCCTGTACATCTACAAGGTGACCAGTCGCCCATGCATGGTGTATTGTTTCCACATCTAGACTTTCGAATTCCGTTCCTGCTACATGCTTTCCTGGTCGTACTGATATACTGATATGCAGAAGTTTAAATGTAACATAAACAACCATCTTGTTAATCTTTCCTAGACATGGTCACAAATAGTAGCCTTTTACATTCAAATGATGACATGCTTTGTTAGGGGTTAACGTGAGTACTATAAATAAATAAAGCTGGTTGAGTGTATATGTGAATATATTTATCGTACAAGTAAATGTTTAAAACGTAAAAAATAATAGACATGAAAAGTATTTATAAAATGCATGCTGAATAGGTGTGGGAGGTTGGTATATTAATCTGCAGAATAGATTTTCACATAGGGCTCAAGGAGTCGGAAGTTAGAGTCGGAGTCAAAGATATCAAAGGAGTCAGAGTCGGACTTTTACCATCCCACTCCACAACCCTGAAAAGCAGAACCACATACTTCACGTTAATGTGGTTTGTCTATAGTATGTTTTTTCATATGACTCAACAGACTTGACTTTCGTGCAAAAGAAGAACCACATATTTCACAAGTGTGTGGTTTCTCTCCTGTATGTGTTTTCATATGATGACACAAATTATACTTCTTTGCAAAAGAAGAGCCACATATTTCACAAGAATGTGGTTTCTCTCCCGTATGTGTTCTCATATGACTCCACAAATTAGATTTCCGTGCAAAAGAAGAGCCACATACTTCACAAGGATGTGGTTTTTCTCCCGTATGTGTTTTCATGTGACTCCACAACGTAGACTTCTGTGTAAAAGAAGAGCCACATACTTCACAAGTATGTGGTTTCTTTCCTATATGTCTGTTCATATGACTCAACAAATTTAACTTCCATGCAAAACAAGCACCACACACTTCACAAGAATATGGTTTTTCCCCAGTATGCGTTTTCATATGATTCACCAAAGTTGATTTCTCTATAAAAGAAAAACCACATACTGCACAAGAATATGGTTTGTCTCCAGTATGTGTTTTTATATGACGCAACAAATCTGACTTCCGTGCAAAAGAAGAACCACACACTTCACAAGAATGTGGTTTGTCTCCTGTATGGATTTTCAAATGACGCAACAAATCTGACTTCCGTGCAAAACAATAAGTACATATTTCACAAGAATGTGGTTTGTCTCCTGTATGTGTTTTCACATGACTCCACAAATGTGACTTCTGTGCAAAAGAAGAACCACATATTTCACAAGAATATGGTTTCTCTCCTGTATGTATCTTAATATGACGCAACAAATTTGACTTTTGTGCAAAAGAAGAACCACATAGTTCACAAGAATGTGGTTTGTCTGCCATGTTTGCTTTTCACTGATTCTACAAAAATCATATGCAATGGAGTGTATGATGACAGGCACGCTAATAAATATCAACTTTGGAAAATTTCTGAAGAAATTTGTAATTATTTTTAACCTTTTTATATCATCAATGAAGAAAGATTCTGCTGATTAATTAATGGAATTCCTTTCATCGTTGAAAATTCTGAAAATATAAAATGATTTTGAAATATACATTTCGTCTAGTAAAATTGAATTTATTGTGTTGATTTTTATTTAAAAAGTGTGTTGGTTAAATTCCAAATAAAATGAGTTAACAATATTCGTTAACAAATAAACAATATAAATATACAATTAAGGTTAGTTAACAAAATTAATGCATTTCTATTTTCAAATATGTAATTAAGAATTTTACGTTTCTACATTTTAAAGATGAGTATTTTCATATTATTTGGATTCTTCAGAATACTATTCTCATCTTAGGTGTTATTTTTATAACGTTTCTATGTTTCCTCCGATCTTATTCAGGTGTATTTCGTCTCACTTGGAAACCTTTCCCTTGGACTCAGAAATCTGTACAAAATTGTGAATGGAACTCTTTTAGTACATAAGAGTAACATGCTGATGTATTGTTAGCGATGACTGGTAAAAATCATACGGAATAAAAAATATTATTTTTAATCTCAATGAGGATTGAGACTTCAGCGTTCAGTAGTATCTAACTTCCAACTGAATTTTACCAAGTTTTTCTCTAGCAGACAATCCTAGAACGAATTTTAAGAAATATTTAGTTTCTAGATGGTATCACTATTATTACACACACACACACATATATATATATATATATATATATATATATATATATATATATGTTGGCATATATATGTGTGTTGGCATCAAAATCGGACAAATTTAAGCTAAATTGAATATAACAATTTATACCTAATTTAATTCGCCTTTTATTCGTCTAGAAATTTACGTTTTATTTGGACTTTTATTTGGCATATCCTAGTGTTCACATCAATTTAAAGAATTAACCCCAAATCGAGAAGGCAAAAATAAACTGACGAATGGACAATTATTTCATGTAACTTTAGTCAACAAGACCACTATGAACTTCTTAATATTTATATATATATATATATATATATATATATATATATATATATATATATATATAAGACCACTATGAACTTGTTAATATTTAGTAGCATATTTGCAATTTGACAGGTAAAAATCATTTGGGCATTTCTTGATGATGTCTACTGCAATACTCCATTCTCTTTAATTCTTGTCTAAAGTTCTTTCAGATTTGAGCTTTTATCATTTTTGCCTGATGTAATGCCATGCCTTTCGATAGGAGAGACGTTTGGAGATTGTGCAGGCAAAAACAGACACAGCATATCATGTTCTCATCAAGGAACCTCTTGACATTGCCAACTGTGTGAATGGAAGCATTATCTGGCATGAAAATGAATGGGATTATTATCCAAATTCCGGCCTTAGTAGCCTAAGTAGCTTAGAAACATCCCAGTTAATATATTAATATAATTGGTCGAATTAATTCGACCTTGCAAGTGAAATATAAGCCCTTGACCATTAGCACTAAAAATACTCCACACAAAAACTGAATCTCCACTACCTTGAAACTGTGCACATCACATGAAATTATTTGTCCTTCCTTCAACTTATGAAGTTCACACAGCGCTCTCTTTTCAATAATCATTGGCTTGCATCTTGGAACACAGCCTAGCAAATTAAATTCCTTCAATCTATTCTTAACTTTAGAAAAAGATAACTTTTTAACAAGATAACATAGTTTTTGATTTGGGAAGCCATTTCAAATCTGTTTCTGAGGCTGCAGATCTTGATAGCATTGTCTTCTCTGTAAGAACTCACCTCTAGGATTACCCGATTTAGGAAGATCATGAATACTGCCGGTGTTTGGGTGTTTTTTCACAGTCATTTGAACCGTTTTCTCATCTCATTTCAATCTGCGGCTGATTTCTCGATTGGATAAATCAGAAAGTTGGAGATCAGTAAGAGAAAGTCGAAGCATGGACAAAATGTTATGTTGTATAACCTATAACAATAATTACGATCAAAGATGCTTTTAACAGGTGGATATTTTAAACTGGTGTTAAAAGCTCAGTTGTTGTTGCAGAGTTTCTTTTTGCATTCTCAATTCAAATTTTTTTTTTTAAATTGACGTGAACATTAGGATAATTCAATTAAAAGTTAAATACAAACAGGTAAACTTATAGACGAATAAAAGGGGAATCAAATGAGTTATAGGTTGATTTATCCATTACATTAGATTTTGTTTAAATTTGCAGTTTTTGAAAAAATGAAAAGCGCAAACTTTCTTTTTTGCACCACTATGTATATGGATGTATAGACACCTTTTTACTACTAATTACTATATATATATATATATATATATATATATATATATATATATATATATATATATATATATATGTTATTTATTATTTCTAATTAATGGTTTCCATATTGTGTTAAATACTATACTAGGTATTCTTAGTAATTGATCATTACACAGAATATTCGCTGTTTCCTTAAGCAAGCGCTTACTCTCCATTGTTCTCCTCTATAATTTTTACTTCATCCCATGACGGTAGATCGTTTCCCTTTTCCATTGATATATATTCTGCCATAACTGATTTTTCAATCTCTCTACATATTACAGTTCTTCAATGTTTTTCTAATTTTATTGTTAATGAACAATATGGCCACATTTGTGTAATTTTTCATATTTACATGGGATCTTTCTGTCATGATTTTTCCATAAGCGGCTTGACACACACAATATGTTTCTAGAGAGTCGGATCACTCTTGAATATTATCCTGACGTTATATAGATTGCATATTCTTTTTATTACAAGGGAACTACGTTGGTGTTGTTCATTATAAGCAATGAAACCTATGAGAGCCTTCATCCTTTACCAGTGCATTAGCTACCGATACTTTATCATATTACTGCATAAATAGCAAAACTTGGTAATTATCACGGACGGCATTGAAAACACTCCATATGACAAAGGTGTTTACTTTTCATCCAATCGGCATTTTAAGAAACTGAATTTCCAATTTCTGACAGATTTTGCTGGAGCCGATCTATCACCTATAAAAAGGCACTGCGCGAAACCGAACCAGTCGAGTCACAGTTCCTCTTCAGTCCAGACAGGACTCATTTCAACTGCTCACTCCATCCTGTGATGTTAAACCATTAATATGATTTTTGTGCACTTTCCACTGGAAGCTTATAAATTAATTACCAAAGAAAAAATAAATTTGTGTTGCATCAGATATATTCATGGAACTGATCAAAACAACACACTTTATTTTCATTTTCGTAAAGAAAAAGAAACATTTTTCTGCAAAAATGACATTTTGCCTCAGTCAGTGAAAGATTTCTCTCTCTTGCTTTTCATTACACATTTTAATTCAAATCCTATCAGATTATTTTTACACACAATTATTGTGAGGAAAAACAAGTTTTCAGTATGTAAAAAATATTTGCACAAGATGAGAACACTAGTCTTAATAATCTAAATAATACAAAGAATCATTCCTCATCTAAAAAATTCAGAACCGTAATATTGTAATTTGTTTAAGAATCCTGATTATTTTTTAATTTAGTCAAAGTTATTTGTAAGGTTTGTTGAATGTATTTTTGAGAAAACTTAAAAGTACAACATAAGTTTCTTTAATTATCAGCATTCTTTAAACAAACGAACAGAAAATTTGATAACTGCATTTCCTAATTAATTAACAGGAAAACTCTTTGGTATATTAAGTGTGTAAACAGTTTCTAATACATCGATCCCTCATTTTGAAACCAATCGATGAGAATACAAACAGTTAATTAAAGAAATGAGAAAACAACAACTGAATGTCAAAAAGGCTAAATTCGCGAAATTTGGCTGAAAAAGTCGGTGTTTCCAAAATGGGGGGATTGATTTACTAGAACGCTGTATTAAAAACAGAGCACAAAAAAATGGTAAATATTTCATTTTTTTATGAAATAAAGAAAATAAAAAAATACACGGTGGGGGTATCGCTTCCATACCTGCCCCGAGCATTTCTTTTACTTATGAATCAGTGAAAAACATTTAAAATTTATCTTTTTTTTTCATTAGTAAACGATAAATAAGTTGGTTTGGTCAACGTCTAGAATCTTTCCAATCCCCCCCCAAAAAAAAAAGATTTACAATTACAACTTTTATAAGTTTTCAGGAGATGCTGAAAACGAATACAAACTTTAAAAGTGGCACAGAGAAATAGTTTTCATTATATGAAAAATTTTCTTTTTCAAAAAGTGGGGGTGGGGTCACTTTTCATTTGAAATTTCACGCAAAATGAGCACCTAGTGAGGGGGCATTTTTTGTATTTTTGTTTTTGGATCTAAAAGTTTTTTGGTTTTTATTTCTAATTTCATAGTTCAATAAAATTTTATTTAATTTCTAATTTCCTATTTCAATAAATGTTTTTCATTTCTAATTTAATGATTCAATAAAGACACGAGGAAAACATTAAAGAACAAAAATAAAGAAAAATCTGTATGCAGATACGTGTCATTCCTTATGTTATCAATGGTGACCATTTCTGTACGTGCTTCAGCATAAAAATTGGCCATCATTGATAACATAAAGAAATACACAGCTTAAACCCAGAAAACTACTGTTTGGAGTAATTTAAAAGCGATATTCGTTCTCAGCATACCCTAAAACATACAGAAGTCGTCATGTTAAGGTGATTTATCAAACGGCTTTCAGGAATAGAAATTTCGGAGGACGTTGTGGAAATCGACCCCCACCTCGAAATTCCACAATTTACACTTTTTTCACGTTAATCCCATCGATTACAAACTTAACTCTCAAATTAAAAAAAAAAACGATATTAAAAAAAATACACACATGCGCCGAGCATTTTTTTGTTTTTACTTTAAATTTTGAAACAGTGAAAAACATTTAAAATTTATAAAATTATTAGTTTTTTCTTTCGTAAACGATAAAGGAATTGTTTTTGTTTGTTTTGTAGTATTGAAAACAAAAAACAATCGACATCGACAACATTTTTCAACAATAAATCAACATTTTCATTAGGATTATTGTAGTTATCTCCCTTACATTTGAACGTATTCTGCAAATGCGAAAAAATCTATAGTAAATTCATGTAGTAATACTTACGTTTTTGATTTATAATCTGCTTTCGATTAACTTTATCTGCTTTTATAAAGGAAACGATTTTTTCAAATGTGATTGACTTTATAAGCTCAAGTTAACATTCAAGATGACGAACGGAAGAGCAAGTTCGCAGAAAACAAAATTGAAGAGGAAAAATAAAAAATAAAAAAATATTTCGAAATAGAGCCGATCTATTTGGTGAATATCACGGATAAAATTAGTATTATTTTATTTAACATTTTAATATTTACATGAGAGAGAAAAGAGTACAAGTTTCATCTTGATTAATTCTCTAATTCGTTTCACACACAATTTAATGGCGGAAATTTAGTTTTTAAAGCCGCCTTTTCGTATTCATTTATTTATTTAATTATTTATTTATTTTAAAGCTGATTGGTGAACTTATATATTTTTTAAAACTTTATTTTTTTTATATAGATTCCTGATTATTGTTTATTGAAAGTCGTTTATCGTATTTCATTATTATTTTTTTATTGTTTGAAAGATTAAAACCTGAAGTTAATCTGACGATTGTTTACACATTAAAAATAAAGACAGTGAAAAGAACGAACGATATATATATATTTTTTGTCAATGTAAACTTTTTTCCAACTCCCCAAAAACTTTAAAAGTTTTTAGTGGTGCTGAAAACGAATGTCATATTTAAATTCGGGGCAGATAAGTAGTTTTCATGATATGAAGAAATTACTTTTTACCAAAGTGGGGGATCACTTTCCTATATAAATTTAACCTAAAATGGGCACCCACTTTCTGGACACCACCTAGTAATTTCTCATATTTCTCATATTATAAAACAAATTGAACTGATATTCGTTTTCAGTACCCCCGAAAATCGGCGCTGTTTGTTTTACTAAGAGGTTCGTTCATTTTTTTCATCTAATAAGGACGTTAATTATGCTGTCAGTAAGTTTACAAAAATATACTTTTGTTTTTCGTTCTTCTTTTTTTTTTTTTCATTATAGAACTTGTATAGTTCTTAACAGGTGGTTCTGCAGTTTAATATTTCACAAAAATTCTGTTTACGTTAGATGGCGGTGGATGGGCGGGTGGTGTTGTGGCCCTCCTTCCTTCACCGCCTCCTAATGTAACAGAATGTTTGTGAAATATTAAACAATAATTCTGCTCGGTTAATGTCGGCACGTTACATACTGGAAAATGGTTAATTAAACTACAGAAGCGCCTGTTAAAAACCATACAAGTTCTATAATTGAATACCAAAAAAAAAAAAAAAAATGAAAAAAGAACAAAAAACAAAAGTATATTTTTGTAAACTTACTGGCAGCATAATTAGCATCCTGAATTATGAACAAATGTTAAAAAAAACAGTGCCGGTTTTCGGGGGTGTTAAAAACGAAGATCACAGTCAAATTTCTTTTATGATATGAATAAATTGGTGCCCGGAAAACTCGTCCCCGGAAAACTCCTCTCCGGAAAACCTGTACCCGGAAAACTCCCCCCTTTTTGCTAGGTGGAAAAACTGGTCTCTTATTGAATAAATATCGATTAAAAACACATTTTATGACCATTCTTGAAGGAGATATTGTTTTTAAAAGAGACGCAACGCATCCCCATAATATTTTTAAAATTAAAATTTCAAAAATCATTTTTAACTCTTGCTTTAAAAAAATAAACTTGCACAGAGTTAATACACGAAATACGAAACGAAATATTTATTTAAAAAAAACGACTAGTTTTAACACTTTTTTGTTATTACGAAACAAAAATAAAAGAAAGAAAACACGTATTATCAAAGAAAGCGATTATTTTATTCATAAGAATTAATTCAGTTTAAATAATTCTTGTGTTATTACAACAAAAAAAAAAAGAAAACACGGTCATATGTAATTTTTGATATAATAACGCTATTATTAAGAAAGCTATTCTTAACATGGGGAGGGGAGAGTATCGTTTAAAAGTCATCCCGGAGGCAGTTGTGCAGTATGCAGACGGCGGCCATTGTTTGGGGGCGATATCTCCCATTTCTTCTTGGTCAAATAACGCGGTAAATAAATAACAAACAAGGTTTTTTTCCGAACAGAAAAATATTATAAAACCAAAACATTTATTGTATAAAAATGTATCAATATATAATTGTAAAAACATTTATTGTATAAAAATGTATCAATATATAATTGTAAAAACATTTATTGTATAAAAATGTATCAATATATAATTGTAAAAACATTTATTTAAAACTCTGCGTACAGAAATATGATTTAATAAAACAATTTTGTAATAAAAATAACATTGGATTTTTATAAAGTAAAATAACTTTTTCTTTTTTGGAACAAATAAATAATTTAAATGAAACATCTTTTTCCATTAAAGAAACTTTGAAGGGTCAACAAAAAATTAATAATTTAAATGTTTTCTGGCACACGCGCCACAACGCCACATGGCGATAGTTTAGTGAAACGCACAAAGAAAAGATGGCCGCGGTTCGCATACTGCAGAAAAATGTTTTAAAACCAAGTTAACACAATATGTTTTGTTCAGTTTCAGATGATTATTTTAAGCATATTTGTTCCCACTTCAAAACAAGGGGGGTTTTGTAAGCAAAAAAAAATATATAAATATCGTTTATGAAAAATAAGTACACTGTTATAAAGTTCATTCTTCTCCTAATAATCGCTGAAAATTTCGTATTGATCGGATAATTACCTGATTTTTGGTAGATTTTTAAAAAGACGGTCCGTCAAAAAGTACTGACCTGCCCCCCCCCCAGTTTTTTGCATAAATGGTGTTTTTATTTAATGATTGCTCCCTCAAAGCGTTTTCTTTCACTTTCTTTGTGACTTTATTTGAAATCGTGTGTGTATTTATCTTATTTTTTTCTCTTTGTGTGAATTTGATTCATACTTTTATTTAGTGCTTGTTTTTATTTTATTTTTATTTGTTTTATTTTTTATTTATTATTTATTATTTTCTCCACTAAATATTATTTTTTGGTCAAATTATTTTTTCATACATATTCAAAAAGAATTTGGGGGGGGGGGATTTTTGACACCCCTAACACAAAACTGCGAAAAAAATATTAAAAAAAAAACTCGCAATTTCTCTTTTTAAAGTGGGTTGTTTATTTTCTTTATGGAATATACTTCGAAAATAAACTATTAAAGTTGTTTAAAAAAATAATAAAAGTGTTTTTTTTTTTAAATTTTACCTGTAAAGTCCAAAGTGTAAAACCTTTTTTTTAACCACGTTCATTTTTTTTTCAAGTGGAAGCTTATGTTATGCTTAGATTGTCAAGTAAATATGGGACGCTTACAACAATTTTTTTCTATTTCCTTCAATGTTTTCTTTTTTTAGATATTAAAAAAAAATCAGTCGATAAAAGAAGTATTAAAATATATCAATCAAAAACTCATGTATTTCATTAAGGGAATAATAAAAAAAAAAGAATCGGCCAACTGACATTTTAGTTTAACGCTAAAAACTTATAAGTGAATGTGTTCAATTTTTAGCTACGGAGGACCAAAATACTTATTTTGGTTTACAGAACGCAATAAAAGGACATATAAATTATGCCCCTTTAAGGCACCAGAATATAAAGGCGAATAAAATCAGACTTCTTGCTTAAAAAAAATATTTTATCTAAAAAAGGACCTCGAATATAAGTATAAATATGAATAAATTCTTAACAATGAACAATTGAACTACTCATCGAATACTAGTTTTTAGAGTAAGTGATTTTTTTGGAATATATATATATTTTGTATAATCGAAGGAAGTAAAATTTCGTTGAATTTTTCAAAGAAACCCAATTTGAAAAACAAATATTGCATAATTTCCTATTAAACCTGTTATTTTAAAAAAATTTGTCGTTGCTCCTTTAATAAAAAAAAAATAGGGTTTGAATTATATTTTTCAAGAAGTTATAAGATTCGAAAGACAGTAAGTCTAAATATTCCAGTGTTTACCAGGAATTTTTACTGGCGATTTCTGACACTGCTACTGGTGTAATGGCCATGGCTGATACTGCTTGTCAAAGTTGCCTGACCAATATCAAGGTGATCCATCGATCATCCAGCAGATGCTATCTCTCAACATACAACCGGTGCTCCTCCATCCCCCAAATGCTGTTGGTTGACAACATCACATCTGTTTCCAGGCATGAAAAACACATTCCTCATCGGCCACCATTCTCTAATCTCAGCCGCACCATCATTTCCTCCATTCGAGTCGCTATCACCAGTGATAAAAAACATGATGAAGCTTGTTGAGATTATCGAATCTGGAATGCCAGAATCGCGCAGTGTATTACCTTTGTCCTTGTATGAGGACCACCAGTTCCGTAAGGACCTTTAAACGGTTACCAATGTTGTCGTATTTAAGCAACATATTATTATTCTCTGAGACGACGTCATTCTGCACACCAATCTATGATGTTAAGTCACGTCGGCTGTCATGGCCACTCAAAACAACTGCAATCACTGAAACTAGATGGCGTCCTCCCAACCCAGCTCACCACTGACACGACCTGTCCCTGCAGCCTACACCTTTCAGTGTGTATGTGCTGACTTCTTCCACTACAAAGTTATAAACTACGTAGTTATTGTTGACATATACTGTGATTGACCCATAGTTGAAAAAACCTGATGTGGGGCATCTGCTCTAATAGACTGGTTGACGACATCACATCTGTTTCCAGTCATGAGGAACACATTCCTCATCATTCACCATTCTTATATCTCAGCTGCTCTATAATCTCCTCCATACGACACTAATGTGCAAGAGTGCGAACTGTGCTCTGTCATCCATCAAGACGATACAGTCGATCACTTGGGACAGAGTTCGGGTCGCGACCAACAATGATGAGAACATGATGAAGCTTGTTGAGATTATCGAATCTGGAATGCCAGAATCGCACAGTGCATTACCTTTGTCCTTGTATGAATACCACCAGTTTTGTGAGGACTTTTACACGGTTGACAGTGTTTTTGTATACAAGCAGCATATTGTTATTCTCTGAGACAGGACGCCATTTTGCGAGGTTGAGAGCTGAAACATCTCCTGAACTGGATCACCTTGGCTGTCATGGCCATCCGAAACAATTTCAATCACTGCAAGCAAATGGCGTCCTCCCAACCCAACTCACCACCGACACCACCTGCCTCTCCAGATTACTACAAAGGTATCAACTACTTAGTCATTGTTGACAGATTCTCCAATTGGCCCATAGTTGGAAGAACCTTATGTGGGGCATCTGCTCGAATAGACGCTTTCCGCTACAAAGAATGTCCTACCTATTTTTTGTTAACAGCTTTTCAAGGCAAATCCTGCTTCCAAACTTATGATCATCTGTTCCTTCCTGCCCCTTCCCTGCTACCAAACTTATGATCCTCTGTTCCTTCCTACCCCTTCCCTTCTACCAAACTTATGATCATCTGTTCCTTCCTACCCATTCCCTGCTACCAAACTTATGATCCTCTGTTCCTTCCTACCCCTTCCCTGCTACCAAACTTATGATCCTCTGTTCCTTCCTACCCCTTCCCTGCTACCAAACTCATAATCCTCTCTTCCTTCCTACCCCTTCCCTGCTACCAAACTTATGATCCTCTCTTCCTTCCTACCCCTTCCCTGCTACCAAACTTATGATTCTCTCTTCCTTCCTACCCCTTCCCTACTACCAAACTTATGATCCTCTCTTCCTTCCTACCCCTTCCCTGCTACCAAACTTATGATCCTCTCTTCCTTCCTACCCCTTCCCTGCTACCAAACTTATGATCCTCTCTTCCTTCCTACTCATTCCCTGCTACCAAACCTATGATACTCTGTTCCCTCCTACCCCTTCCCTGCTACCAAACTTATGATCTTCTGTTCCCTCCTACCCCTTCCCTGCTACCAAACTTATGATCCTCTGTTCCCTCCTACCCCTTCCCTGCTACCAAACTTATGATCTTCTGTTCCCTCCTACCCCTTCCCTGCTACCAAACTTATGATCCTCTGTTCCCTCCTACCCCTTCCCTGCTACCAAACTTATGATCCTCTGTTCCCTCCTACCCCTTCCCTGCTACCAAACTTATGATCTTCTGTTCCCTCCTACCCCTTCCCTGCTACCAAACTTATGATCCTCTGTTCCCTCCTACCCCTTCCCTGCAACCAAACTTGAAACAAATGTTAACGATTTCATGTCTCATTGATCACTGTCTGGTCAAAAGTGCTCATTTTACGCTTAGTTGATAAAGGAAAGTGATGTCCCACTTTAAATTTTAACTTTTTATCATTTCATATTCTCGTTTTTTTTTTTCAAAATTCCTTCTTTTATATTATCTTCAAGCCGCAACCGTTGCGACTCAAACAAACCCAAACTGTTCTCTTACCAGTCCCTTAGGTGCGGAATCACAAAAATATAAAATGCCCTGTTCGTTTTCTAACCAAGGACACTAAATAGTGGAAGGACGAGGACGGTACACTTTCCACAAAATCACACAACTTTGCCTACTTTATTAAAGACTTTCTATCCCAAGCATGTTGATTGGTTGATACTGGAGCTGCTTGCAGTATATGGTCACTGAAACACTGTGAGAAACCACCAATGTCGCCAATCACACTGCAAGTAGTAAATCTCTCCTCTCTTCCCATGTGCGGTCAATATTCTCGTTCTCTGGACTTGGAATTACGAAGAGACGTTACGTGGGTTTTAACCATAGCGGATTTACCCTACCCCATACTAGGCGCCTACTTTCTACACCATTCAACCTGATACTGGATATGTGCAGACGTCGGTCGCGTCACTGGTGTGAAAACTAACACCCTCTCTATCAGCTCTGTCTTCTTCATTGCCATAACGTCCAATAACCCGTACCAGACCTTATTATACTCCTACCTAGAGTTGACAAAAATTTTGTGGTAAGCAAACCCACGCACACCGCATCAAAACCACATGTGCACTTGTGTTCTGACGCCCTCACCGCTTCCTTGCTGATAACCTTAGGGCAGTGAAGGCAGAATTCAACCATATATTGAAAAACATGCCTGGGAAGGTCAAAGTCAAGTATATGTTTCGTTTCATTAATCCATTATCCCAGGCAATATCAACTTATTTCGGATCATAAGTGTAATTCAAAAAGTCTATATAACTAATGCTCTGGGAAACAAAATCGAATTTTTTCAAATTTCGTAAGCTGGTTAGGCTGAAATTCCAAAAAAGTGTATATCATCACATTGTTATACACAAGCTAAAAACAAGGTAAATCAACACACATACATAGTGTCATGCACTATTTTAAAATTGTAAATATAAACATGTTTTGTTATAAAATGTCGCTTTTCTCATATTTTTATTTAAAAATCTATTTATGTTTTAATTATCACTTGTAAACTGAAAACCGCAATATTCATTAATACTTAATTTATTTTCTTTATAATAAATAAGCACTTCACAATGTGTTTATCCTCAACTAACTCAGTAATGGTCAATGGAAAAAAGAAGCACAATTTTTTAATGCTAAATAACGTTTGCACATAAAACTTTTTAAAAATGCCCAATAAAACGTTTTTAATCCAATGTGTAAGTAATGAAAATGTCTCAATTTTATAAACTTTATTTCTCGTTTTCGCTCCTCAAAGAACAGAAAGAAATTAAGAAATGATTTAAACCAAATGCTATGTAATATAACTGGTGACTTAGATGGACACGGTTACACAACCTGTTTGTTAATGTTTCCAACTGATTTAGATACGAGAGAAGTGTGTAAGAAGATCAGTAAAAGTTCACCCACAGAAAGTATTTTAATCCAATAATAATAAATAAACTATTCTAAGTAAAAACAATCGTTCACATAAATATAAAACAACGCACAAAATATAACGTCTACACAACTTACTATGTCGAGGTTGTATATGGCTAATCAGTTTATAATTGTTGAATTTTTCTAGATATCCTGATGCTGCAACCGTAAATGATAATCAGATGTTGTTCAACACTCTTATGTTCGCAAAAATATAAAATTGTTATAACAGGCGTTCAGTACGTAATGCCGTGATCTAATTTCTCATATAAGTAGAACACCGAAAATTGTCACAGTTATAAGTTTGTTTTCTAGATAAGAACATCATAGAGTTACACATTTCACGCATCTTTTAAATCAGAAATCAAGCTGCATCATCTGGCAAAGGCGTTCGTTTCAAAAACAATTTTCAGACGTAAAACTGTGAAAATAAGATCGTTCAAGGTGAGGCAAAGTTTACTTATTGAACGCTCTTTGTATTTAAAAAATCTTGCACAATAAAGATTTGTATGAAAATAACAATGATAAAAGGCTAAAACATGAAGTAGATATTTAATCATGAAAACTTGATATAAAATAGTCGTTTTATTGAAATATATTAAATTAAAAAATGAAAGTAAAAACTGTTAAGACATGACCTCAGCTCTTTTGTGTGATTTTTAAGATTTACATGAGTATAAAAACTTTGTTTTTAAAAGAAAATTATTAACAAAATCAAAATATCATATTCGTTTCTCACGTTTTTGCATGAGAGAATAACAGTTTTTAACACAAGAATACCAACACACATAACAAGAATATGGTTTTTAACTTTTTAAAATTTTTATTTTAGTTCTCACTGTGGATGGACGTGTAAGAAGAAAGCATGATGTATATGTAGTCGTGTGCAACTCCACTTGAAAGAGTGTTGAGTTTTATAGTTGAAGGTTTGGAACCAAGTGTCGAGTTTTGGAATTGGAAGTTTGACAACAAATTGTCAAATTTACTTGATAAATAGTTAGTTTACCCATGCATTTTAGTTAGTTTGAAGAGATCTTCCTGGAACTTACACATAATTTAATTAGAATATATAGATATTTATAGACAGTTATTATTCCTGCTATCGCTTCATTGCAAACGTTTGCTTTTCTAGAAATTGTGTGTAAATATTCCTTAGGATTTTTCATTAAACCAGTTCGCATATGTCATACACTTTTCCCCTTTCCTTCAATTTTCATCAGTCGAAGTTCTCCGAAATCAATAGGCTCCCTACATGGGTCTCACATTTAACTCTATATGAAATGCATAGATATTGAATGTTCTATTAAAGTTCTTTTTGTTTTCCGTATGTTTTTGCATATAACACAACAATTATGCAAAGAACAAATTGTTTGAATCTCTCTTCCACTTCTGGAACTTACACGTGATTTTCTTTTAGAATATATAGATATTTATAGACAGTAATTATTCCTGTTATCGCTTCATTGCAAAAGTTTAGTTATCTAGGAATTTCGTGCAAATACTTCTTTTTTCATCTGGAACTTACACATAATTTTATTAGAATATATAGATATTTATAGACAGTAATTATTGCTGTTATCGCTTCATTGCAAAAGTTTAGTTATCTAGGAATTTCGTGCAAAAACCTTTTTCATTAAACCAGTATATTTCCTACACCTTTTCTCTTTTCTTTCAATTTTCATCGGTCGAAGTTCTCAGAAATTAATGACTCCATACGTGGGGCTTACACATTTAACTCTATATGAAATACATAAATATTTGAATGTTCTAATAAAATTCTTTATCACCTTTAGTCACCCTTTATCTCATACATTACCACCGGACAATCATTTTATGATTCTAATGTTCCTTTTAGATCAAATGTGTGAATCTCTCTTGCGTATTTGCCAGGTAGTTTTTAAAATTCATTTTTCTAATTTAAGTTGCTCCTATAATGACTGTGGATGGGCGTGTAAGAAGAAAGCATGCTATATACTCAACTTGAAAGAGTGTTGAGGTTATGAGTTTGAAGTTTGGAAACAAGTGTCGAGTCTCGTATAATTATGTCAAAGCACGTAGCTTAAAGAATCATAAAGAGTCATAGCGGATGGTGTATAATATGTTTAACTGCTGTTCCCATGACTTGCTGATATTTTTTACTCTTACTCTTGTAACATAGTATTATTGAAGGCATTAACTTCTAAAGTTGTGACTTTCTACTTATTGTCTCATAAAATCATGTCAGGTTTAACAGCTCCGTTTCAAGGCATGTAGTTTTAGGAATTGTGGAGAGTCATAGCGGATTGTGTATAACATGTCCAAGTGCTGTTCCTATGACTTGCTGCAGCATTCAATATTCAACATGTTATAGATTGTCATGTGAACATATTTACACATTCCATTTTATTCCATTGTATAGTAGCCATCCTCTTGAAGAACCTAAAAGCTCAATATCAAATGGCTTAGCCTCACTATTTCTGTGTATTTCAAACTGATATAGTCCTTAAAACTTAAACGATCCTGCGTGAATGAATCCAGAAAATACTTGTCACAATATTGTTTTGTCCATTTTCCCAATTTTCTGTAATGGAAGTTTTGGAGTATTTTCAACAACTCCTTTGAGTGATTTCCGTAGCAGACTTGTTTCCTAATTCGGTCATATTTGTAAAACAGTCTTGATTAAAATAGTTGGCAACTTGTGTGATAGAGTTTGTTCTTCTGGCTCGTTTCATACAATGTTGAGATATGGATATTGGAAGATTATCAGATACTGTTTCTTGTATGTGTTTTCATATGATGCATCAATTCTCACATCTGTGCAAAAAATTTTAATTTTCTTATCTTTTTAGCATCCAGGCTATAACTTTTACCTCCCTTCAAAAGAAGAACCATATACTTAACAATAATGTGTTTTTTCTGTCTTAATTTTCTTATTATTTTGTTTTGGCTGGGGATGGAGCATTCTACTGAATGCCAAACATTCCCCCATTAATTTATATGCTCCAACCGAAACATCCCTTCAAGATTCTAACCGTCGCTTCAAGTGCGATTGTTTGAATTAATTTACCACTTGGTTCACTGATTATATTCGTCAGATAGTTTTTGAAATGTTTTCCATTAGCCTGCTTAATCCCATAATGAGGTATGATTGCTACATTCGTAAGACTCCAGTTGCTTTTTATGTCGTACATAAGTCATTGGTATTTTGTTATTTTCTCACTCTCTACTCTGTTAATTCCATATTCTCCTTCTTGTCCCATATCACTATGTCAGGCTTAATAACCACATTTTCTAGGTATGTAGCTGTAGGAATTTCTAAGTCGTAGTGGTTAGTGTATGACTTATTTCCAACTGTTCTTTGTGGTACATGTTCCAAGATTTCCTAATACACTCGATTTTCAGGCTTTTAGTTTTTCTAGTGGAGATATTTTTGTCCAGGATGTGTTGTCATATGACTCAACAAAGCTGACTTATGTACAAAAGAAGAACCACATACTTCACAAGAATGTAGTTTATCTCCCGTATGTCTTTTAATATGATACAAAAACTGTGACTTCTGTGCAAAAGAAGAACCACATACTTCACAAGAATGCGGTTTCTCTCCTGTATGTGTTTTCATATGATCAAACAGAGTGTACTTCTGTGCAAAAGAAGAACCACATACTTCACAAGAATGTGGTTTCTCTCCCGTATGTGTTTTCATATGAGTCAACAAATTTGACTTCTGTGCAAAAGAAGAACCACATACTTCACAAGAATGTGGTTTCTCTCCCGTATGTTTTGTCATATGACTCAATAAATTTGACTTCTGTGCAAAAGAAGAACGACATACTTCACAAGAATATGGTTTCTGCCCCGTATGTGTTTTCATATGAGTCAACAAATTTGACTTCTGTGCAAAGGAAGAACCACATACTTCACAAGAATGTGGTTTCTCTCCCGTATGTGTTTTCATATGATCTAACAAATTTGACTTCTCTGCAAAAGAAGAACCACATACTTCACAAGAGTGCGGTTTCTCTCCCGTGTGTCTTTTAATATGACGCAACAAATGTGACTTCTGTGCAAAAGAAGAACCACATACGTCACAAAAATGTGGTTTCTCTCCCATATGTGTTTTCATATGAGTCAATAAATTTGACTTCTGTGAAAAAAATGAACCACATACGTCACAAGAATGTGGTTTCTCTCCTGTATGTGTTTTCATATGAGTCAACAAATTTGACTTCTGTGCAAAAGAAGAACCACATACTTCACAAGAATGTGGTTTCTCTCCCATATGTGTTTTCATGTGACGCAACAAGCTTGATGTATATGCAAAAGAAGAACCACATACTTCACAAGAATGTGATTTCCCTCCCGTATGTGTTTTCATATGGTTCAACAAAGTTGACTTTTCTACAAAAGAAGAACCACATACTTTACAAAAATGTTGTTTCTGTCCTGTATGTGTTTTAATATGAGTCAATAAATTTGACTTCTGTGCAAAAGAAGAACCACATTTGTCACAAGAATGTGGTTTCTCTCCTGTATGTGTTTTCATATGAGTCAACAAATTTGACTTCTGTGCAAAAGAAGAACTACATACTTCACAATAATGTGGTTTCTCTCCCGTATGTGTTTTCATGTGACGCAACAAGCTTGACGTATATGCAAAAGCTGAACCACATACCTTACAAGAATGTGGTTTCTCTCCCGTATGTGTTGTCATATGACTCAACAAATTTGACTGCCTTGCAAAAGAAGAACGACATACTTCACATGAATATGGTTTCTGCTCTGTATGTGTTTTCATATGAGTCAACAAATGTGACTTCCGTGCAAAAGAAGAACCACATTTGTCACAAGAATGTGGTTTCTCTCCCGTGTGAGTGTTCATATGACGCAACAACTGTGACTTATATGCAAAAAAAGAACCACACACCTCACAAGAATGTTTTTTCTCTTCTGTATGTGTTTTAATATGATCCAACAAATGTGACTTCTCCACAAAAGAAGACCCACATACTTCACAAGAAGTTAACTTATGTGCAAAAGAGGAACCACATACTTCACAGGAATGTGGTTTCTCTCCCGTATGTCTTGTCATATGACTCAACAAAGTTGACTTATGTGCAAAAGAGGGACCCCATACTTCACATGAATGTGGTTTATCAACCATGTTAGATATATTCCACAAAACGTGTATCTAATATAGTGTATGATGATAACAAGGTTTGTATATTTTAACTTTAGAAAATGCATATGAATATATTTATAATTATTTTAAACCTTTTAAAATCACCAATGAAGAAAGCTCCTTCTTAGCCATTGATTACTTTCTTTTCGTTGCTGCAAATTCTGAAAATATAAAATAAATTAAAAGAATAATATTTCATGTGGTTAACTTGAATTTTTTGTTTATTTTTATTAAAAATATCCAAAACATTATTAATGAAATTCAAAAAAGAAAATTAGTATAGTTTTATGCAATACTGGTCAGTCAACAAAATTAATGTTTCTCATATTTAACATTTAATTAAAAAAATCTTTACGTTTCTTCATTTTCGAGATGAGGATTGATTACTCATATTATTCAAATTTTTCTATGTTACTGCCGATCTTATTCAGGTGTATTTTGTCATAATGGCATAAAAAAGTTCGCACTTATCATTTTTTCAAAAGCTGCAAATGTAAGCTACATTGAATGTAAAAGTTTTTAAAAAATCTATATCTCATTTGTGTCATTTTTTATTCCTCTATAATTTTACCTGTTCATATTTGACTTTTAATTGAAGTATCCTAGTGTTCACGTCAATTTACAAAATTAACTTCAAATTGAGAAGGCATAAAGAAACTGCACTATGGAAAAATGTAATTTGATATAATTTAGAATATTATTGTAACACAAATACAATAGGAACCCAATGAACTAGTGAATATTTAGTAATATACCCCTCCTGCAATTTGACAGCCTGCAATCTTTTGCCATTCCTTGAATTAGTCTTCAGTAATACTCCGGTGAAAGGAGTATAATATCTCTCTTTCATTTTTGTCGAAAATTCTAACCAATTTGAAATGTTATCATTATGTAGCTGTAGCTTTATATAATGTCATACGTTTTTGATAGGATTGATGTCTGGAGATTGTGCAGGCCAATTCAAAAATGGAATATCATGCCCTTCAAGTAACCTCTTGACACTGTCAGTTTCGTAAAGGGGAGCATTAACCTACATAAAGATGGGATTATCATCTAAATTCCGGTCAAAGTAGGGTGGAAAATTCCCAGTCAACATATTAATGTACTTGGTCGAAGTAATTCGATCATGCTAGTGAACTATAGGCAATAATAATACGCCCCATTGCTAAAAATCACTTTTGATTAATATGAAGAGTCATGATCTTCAATGCATCTGACAGAGCCTAGATGGAACTTTCTGTTCTTTACAGTAATCATTGGCTTGCATATTGCAACAGAGACTCATGAATTTAATTCCTTCAATCAGTTCTTAACTGTAGAAAGAGAACAAGATTACAGTGTTGTTGGATTTGGGGAAATGTTTCAAATCTGTTTCTGACGGATATAGATAGCATTGTCTTCCTGTAAGAAGTAACCCCATGACGACCACATATAGTAACATCAAAAACACTGCAAATTTTGGTACTTTTGCACAGTCACTCGTACTGTTATCGAATCACATTTCACTCTATGGCCAATTTATCGATTAGATATACCAGAAAGGTTAAGATAAGTGAGCTCATGACAGTCACTAAGAGGAAATTGACGCATATGGACTCGATGTTACATTGTCTAAGTTATGATTAGAGATGCTTTGTTGCCTAAAAGGTGATATTTTAAGCTGGTTTAAAGCTTATTTGTTTTCTTAAGACATTAATTACTTTTCACTGTTTTTCTCAATCTATATTTACTTCATCCTATAAGGGTTAATAGTTTCCTTTTTCAATCAATTTGTCCACATATTACAGCTTTTATTGTTTTTCTAACCTTAGTGTAAGTGAATGACATCGCTCACATTTGTATTATGTTCCACATCTACATGGAATATCTTAGTCATGATTTTTCCATAAGCGACTGTACATGCACATGTTCCTGGAGAGTCGAATCACCCTTGAATACTCTCGTGTCTACCTCTCTAGTGGTTTCTCTCAAAATTTCCCCTCATTGTGATATGTATTCTTATTAGTAAATATTGCTTTTGCTCGGTGTTGTAGGAAACAAACTATTACATTTTTTTACATTATATAGATTGAAGGAATTGTCTGGCTACATATTTAAAGATCTTAAGAAATATTTAGAGTGTTATGAAAGTCTTTTAATGATGACGTGGCATCATATGACTTGGAAAGTAAAAGAGACAAGAATTTAATTCCTTGTAATACGAGGGGTGTACAATAAGTAATACACCTGACCCACGTCCAGTTGTCTGATCTAGCTGAAATTTTGCATGTGCAATGATTTATATCTCTATGCATTATGTGGCAAATTACAGCTCTGGACTAATTGTGGTTTCTGTTTTACAAGTGTTTGAACTGAGTCAGGTGTAAAATGGAGCTTGTTAAATGTCGAGCAGTGATCTGGTTTTTGTATTTGAAAGGACGCACACCACAGGAGACTTTTTATGAAATGAAAGAAACTTATGATGATAATGCCCCATCTTATGACTTTGTACAAGGCTGGCATTGTGAATTCAAACATGGTCGAAAGTCTGTGGAAACAGCTCCCAGACCTGGTCGCCCCCTTCTGCTATTGATAAGGCATCTGTCCGTCAAGTTGGAAGATCGGCGCATTACTATTCGCCAAATAGCCCAAGATGTCAAGATTAGTACAGGGTCTGTGGAAACTATCATTCATGACCATTTGCATATGCATAAGGCGTCTGCCAGATGGATTCCCAGGTTGCTCACACCATTCCAGAAGCGAGAACGCATCGAGTGCTATAGGATGAATTTGGATACGTGCCAAGAAGATGAGTCAAAGTTTTTCAAAAGACTGATTACACAGGATGAAACCTGGGGTCATCACTATGATCCAGAGTCCAAAACCCAGTCAATGCAATGGAAGCACTTGTACTCGCCACCTCCAAAGAAGACAAGTGTGCAGCCCTCCGCTGGCAAGGTCATGCTCATAGTCTTCTGGGACCAGGACAGAGTAGTGATGACAAATTTCCTGGCAAAGGTACCACAATTACAGGAGTCTATTTTGCTTCACTTTTGAGGAAATTAAGGGAAGCTATCAAAATCAAGAGGCGGGGCAAAATCATCAAAGGTACCCTCCTCCTGCAGGACAACACTCTGGTCCACAACTCGCATGTCGCCAGATCAGAAGCACGGGCGTGTGGTTATGAAATATCCCCTATCCTGCCTACTCTCCTTACCTTGCACCCTCTGACATTCACCTCTTCCTAGCCATGAAGTTGTTTTTGAAAGGAAACCGTTTCCCAGATGATGCAGTCTTGATTTCTGAAGTCATGTCGTGGTTGGAGGACCCACCTTGGGTGTTCTACAAAAACGGTGTCCAGAGCTGCATCAAACGATGGGAGAAATGCATAACTCTGTGTTTCCTATGTAGAGAAAGACTAATAACTGTTCCAAGTTTCGTTGCTATACTCCCCTGGAAAGTTGGTCAGGGGCATAACTTATTGCACGCCCCTCGTAGCGTGATGGTGCACACATGCAAATGCATGCATGACAGCTGGTAACAAATGCACAGGAAGATGACGTTAGTTTGTCATAATTGATATTGTCAGTGGTGTAAGGTCAACTACTTGACAGACACATCTGTCGAGGGTGAGCTAAAAAAGCAGGTCGTATATATAGTCAATGACAGCAGAACATACATTTCATTTGCTGAAGGTTTTCACCAGTTATTCGAACAAATATTAAGGGAACCTGAACGAACTGTAAACATATGACAAAAAAGGGTCCTGTGAAGTTGAGGAAAACAAAAACTAAAGCAATATCTGACATTCCATTTTTAACCCTCCTGTTTCTGCTCGAAAGCAACAAATATATATGCACATATGAGATGTGCATAATATAATAAAAATCAGATATATTTGAAGCTAACTTTTTCTCTCTTTCGTATTTCTTAACAAAAATAATTTTGAGTTCTTTCATTTTCTTGTTCTTTCGTCAGTAGCATACTATTGCTATAATAAAGCAGCAGCTATTTTCAAATTTTGTGCAGGCCCTTCAGAATTGAAAAAAGCAATAGGGTAGGTTACAATGGATACAGGACTATATGCAAAAGATAGATTAGCAGAAGGCGCTTATAGTGGGATAGACTGGAGAAGCAGACAAGTCAGAAAACAGGTACTGGGATTTTTTTAGAGGGTTTAAGGGATAGGAGAGTATAGATGGTTGTGATGAGACACAAGCCACAAGATCTACAAGCGGCTCATCAGAAAGCTATAGCAGAAGTTAAATGGGAAATCTGGCTGGACGCAAACTAGGAGTATGAAGACAAGCCCATGGAGGTCTGTCATACGAGACGGCAGATTCTAGTTGAGGCTATGAGTTTAACTAGTCCCACAACATATGGCGACAGACATAAAAGAGGAAACAAGTTGAATGAATATTTTCATAGTAATTGCTTAGAAATTGTTGTAAGTTATAAGTTTCTATTGCTTATAATGAATAATACCAGCCAATCACCTTGAGGACGGGTTACCAAATGACTAAGTGGCTTTTAACATTACTATGATTATTATGATTGATGAACAAAAGAATTAAATCCCTAAGAAGGTAGACAGTCAGCTTAAAATGTAGCTCGCAGATATTGTTATACTGGCTTATCCCAATCCTGACAAACACTACAGACTGTACACGGATCAGAGGGAGCATAGAGGTTGAAAAACCAATTTATTCTTATTCCATAAATTTAGTGATATGCAGACAAGATGTTCGACTATAGAAAAAGAAGCATACACGATACATTTAATAATTACACGATACACTATGCCCTTAACAAGTTGAATGAATATTTTTATAGCATGAAGGTCACCATCTATACAAATCACATACATCTAGAATATATATTCAATATTAATATTAAACTCGCCTATACAGAATAGGAAAATACGGAGGTGGGCTTCGAAGAGGAAGAAAAATGTTTGTGTGGATCTTTTGTTATGCACCGTTGATTTGAGCAGAGACAATGACGTTCCCTAGTAGAAATAGATGGTGTGAATTCCTCAGTAAATAAGAAGGTTAAAGGCTCATTAGTATCGCATAAACATCATACGTTATTGGGTTTTGATTTAGAGAACAAGAGGCAAGTAAGGAAATTTATAGATTTAAAGATGAAGATGAAGAACGGTAAATTTTCTAAAATGAAACAAAAACGTTTATGGTGATGAACGAGATAATGTATTACTTATTGCAACCCGATGACAAACAATTGTGAAGGTTATATGTACCACAGCATATGGTCATAATATATATATATATATATATATATATATATATATATATATATATATATATAATTTACATTATTCAAGCAAACATATTTGTGTGGATCTTTTGTTATGCAGCATGGATTTGAGCAGAGACAATGACGTTCCCTGGTAGAAATCAATAGTAGGAATTACTCGGTATGTGCGATACATTTTGATTCACTAGAATTTGCATCATATAAGAAGGTAAAAGACTCATCAGTATCACACGAACATCATACGTTATGTTTGAGTTTTGATTTAATTTGGGAACAAGAGGCAGATGAGACATTTTTAGATTTAAAGATGCAGATGAAGAACGGTAAATCGTCTAAAATGGAATAAAAACGTTGATGGTGATGACCGAGATTCTGTATTACTTCTTGCAGACGATGAACAATTATGGACAATTATATGTACTGCAGCATATAATCACTATATATATATATATATATATATATATATATATATATATATATATAATTTACATTATATAAGTAAACATATTTCTGACAATGTTTATTTAAGGAGGTGAATGAATACGTGAGCAAATGTATTCCATGCTAAACTAGAAATATAAGTAAGCAATAACCTTGAATGCAGGGGTACAATCTGCTTCATTTTCCTTTCGCAAAACTGGCAATGGATATTTCTGGCCCCTCTCTTACAGTTTTGCGTAACGAGTACATAGTTATGTTCATCGATATGTATAGTGGTTGGCCAGAGACTTTTACAATCTCTTACAATGAGGCTGAAACAGTGGCTCATCAGCTGTTGGTTGAAATTTTCCTCAGATTCGGGGCACCACTCCAGTTGTTAACAGACAATGGGTCCAAAAATGTTAACAAAGTGATGAAGAAGGCATTGTAGGACCTCAACATACATCATGTGAACACATCATTTTATCACCCCCAAACTAACGGCAAAGTAGAACTTTTTAGTGAAAAGTTGGGAACAATAAACTCTCATGGGATATATACATAAAGCAAATGTTAACGGCTGTCAGATTCAATGTGAGTGAAATGACGAACTTCTCCCCATGATCAATTGATATATGATCTTGCGATTACATAATAGATTAATGCCTTGTAAAGTATACTAGTGTGATGAGCAACAAGAGATCGCTCTACAAGAAATGCATTAATCTTTATATTGGTAAGGAACAACATTATGAAAGCTAAGAAAAACTGATAGAGAATTCAAATGCGAAAACAAAGTTCATAAATTTTCAGATTGGAGAAAATACAGTCGCGTCTCATATTAAAGATCGCCAATCAAGGAACGTGAAAGACCGTTAAGAAAGGCTGCATTGGCTGCTCTAAGTCGGATAGTGATTCATCCATGGAAAAGCTGATATGCCAATATGGAGGAGTGACATCAATGGGAAAGGCTGGATGAGGAATCTAACATACAATTGATGGAGAGGAGAGTCATGACATATAGTATAATGACTAAACTTGCAAATAGTTTGGATGTGAGTTATTCCCTATTTGCATCACTTGCAGACGCCAAAGACAAAATTAGGATTTGTTCAGAAAGTTCTTAAGTAGATTCGGAGTTTAGAGGTGGGGAAGAGGAACAAGTGAGAGAAAATAGTTTAGTTTGGGTAAGGTCTATATTCTGTTTTTAAAAGACTATTCCTTTTCAGGGTTCATTACATTCAGGATACTTTTGGAGTTGATTGCAGCTAACGACTTCGACAGAGTATGCAAAGCATTAAGAATGAGTAAAAGAAAGATTATAAATTTTATTATTACACACATGGTAGCAATCCAGTGTCATCTACCAATGTTAATTTTAAATTACCGCGTGGTTACCATCAGATGCTTTCCACCATGCATCAGGTGTTGCCAATATTAATACATTTAACAAAAGAAAAACAAAACATATTATTCATGATCAATGGGTCAGGTTGTCAGAATTGAGATTTTCAGTGGTGAAAGCTCAACTATTTGACATACAGAGGAAAAAAGCAACAGAAAAGAGAAGATTACAGTCAGCTCAAAATCACAATCATACATGTGTGGCTTCATCAATCCACCTTCCAATCCACACTCTCTTTCTTTAGCATATGAGGGAGTAAAGAAACAAAATAAGTTTTTGTATTTTTTATATAAAAATGAAATGTACAATTTTTTTCTGGCTGATGAAAAATGTACTGTGCAACATATGTTTCACTTGGTAGCAATGTATGAAAATGATAAGGGTTTACTGTTTCCCCCTATCACACTGCTTAAAGTCAACTGAAGCAAAGTATGTTTCCAAATATACTGACGCTCAAAACCTGCAAAAGCCGACAATCAAGCCTTCTTCATTCATACGAGCTGATCTGAGTACTATTGAGTTGACTAAGAATATCAATAGAATATCGCATAGAAAATTGACCCATTTTAACAATGATCATATCACGCTAGGAATGACCACCGATATATATATATAATGGGTTTCAATTTTAAAGTTTTGTAAAAGTAGTCATGCATTTTAATTAGAACCGAACAGAATTTGTCAATTTTGATTTTTGATTGCATATTCTTAATTTTCTCTCCTTCTCTTGTTCTTTCCTTTTGAAGAAAGCTATTTAACCTATGCAGGCATAAAGTTGGCTGTGAACAGATGGAGGAAAGACAAAGAATTTTTGAGTTTCTCATGATTTGAGGGGAATTTTGTTTTGTTGGAAGGAAATTAGATACCATGTTGATGATTTTACACATGTCAGAAAATGATCAGTTTCTTCTCATGCTAATCTGAGAAATGATGTCCTTTTTAGTACATTTTTAAAATAGAAACAGTCTGCATTGCATAAGTGAGTGTCAACCATTTTAGGCTTTCTTTCTTTCCTTTCTTCTTTGTTACATGACCAATTCTTTGAGGCACACACACACATATGCTAGTCAAGTAAGTTACAATTTTCCATACACAAATTCAGAACATCTACTTATGAAAGCCCAATTTATAATAACTTCCTTTTCATCTATCAAAGATAATATCCTCAAAATACAAAATAATTTTATATCATCTTCACTTTTCAAAACAAAATTAATATTAAAGGGTCATATCACAATCAACTAAGTAATTATGGAATCTCTATTATTGAGAGGAAAACCAAAACAAGTTTTCGACATGTAAAAAAATACATGTAAAGAAAAAACATATTGTGATTTGCTCGTATCATTTGGATTATTTGGACTATTGTTCTCATCTTAAGTGTTATTTTTACAATGTTTGCACAATAAATAACACTCAAGATGAGAAACGTAGTCTTAATAATCTAAAAGATATGAAGAATCATTCCTCATCTAAAAAATTCAGAACCGTAATATTTTAATTTGATTAAAAATCATGATTATTTTTTAATTTAGTCAAAGTTATTTCTAAGGTTTATTGAATGTATTTTTTAGAAAAATTAAAAATACAACATATGTTTCTTTAGTTATCAGCATTCTTTAAACAAACGAACAGAAAATCTGATAACTGCATTTCCAAATGAATTAACAGAAAGACTCTTTGGTACACTTACGTGTGTAAACAGTTACTAATACATCGATCCCTCAGATTGAAACCACTAGACGAGAATACAAACATTTAATTAAAGAAAGGAGAAAACGACTAAATATAAAAAAGGCTAAATTCGCAAAATTGGCTGAAAAGTCCATGTTTCCAAAATGGGGGATCGATTTACTAGAACTTTGTATTAGAAACAGAGCACAACTTAAAAATTTGTAAATATTGAAATTTTTTGATAATCTGGTAGATTAGTGACAAGTACACATGAGCATACCAATTCCATGCATGCGCCGAGCATTTTTTTTTTTTTACTTGAGACTAGTGAGAATCGTTTAAAAATCGTCATTTTTTTTATTGTAAACTATAAAAAAGTTTTCTGGTCAATGTCTAGAATATCTAACCCCCCCCCCCCGCAAATGTTTCACGATTACAACTTTTATAATTTTTCGAGGATACTGAAAGCGAATATTTGCTTTAACAGCTGTGCAAAGAAACAGTTTTCATGATATGAAAAAATGTACTTTTTTTTAAAAGTGAGGTATCACTTTTCATTATTAATTTAACGCAAAATGAGCACCACCTTTATGACAACCTAGTGAGTTGAGCTAAAAGTTTTTTCTAATTTCATCTTTCAATAAAGCCTGAGGAGATTAAAGAACAGAAAAAAGAGAAAAATCTGTATACAGATACGTGTCATTCCTTGTTATCAGTGGTGACCACTTCTGTATATGCAAGCATATGCATATTTCTACCGCTAAGTAGTTTTCTGATTATTAAACAGTGTAATTCCTTATGTTATCCATGGTGGCCAATTCTTTCCATTGTATAATATTTGGAAAACGACTTGTTTGTGAAAAAGTTTAATGGGATGTTCGTTTTCAGCATACAAAAAACCTATAGAAATCGCAATGTGATTATTAAGGTGGAAAGTAAATAACAATCTACCAAAACAGCTTTCAGGCAGCCCCACCCCAATTATTACCGTGTGGCCTAAAAGTGGGTGCTCATTTGTTGCTAGTGCACTTATTGACCCGCGCTATTTTTAAAATAGTATATTCAAGTGTAATTAAAGTTTTATGATATCTTTTTTTTTTTAATAAATTGTAAGGTTAAAGTACAGAATAGGTAAAAAAAAAACACCCTCCTCTCCCCCATGTTAAGAATGGCTTCCTAAAACTAACATTATTTCAGCATGGATCAATAAGTGCACTTGCACTAGTACCGCTCATTTTACATTAAATTTATGTAAAATAGTGATCCCCACTTTTGGAAAAAGTAATTTCCTCATATCATGAAATCTAATTCTCTGCGCCACTTTTGAAGTATATTTTAGCACATCCGACAAAGTATAAAAAAAATTTATTGTAAAGATTTTTTTTTGTTGCTTTACGTCAAATTCTAGACATTGATCGTTGTTTTTTTATGTCTAAATATTTAAAATAAAATAATAATGATCCACTGAGAAAATTGAAAAAAAAAAGATGAAAACAAAAATCATTAAACCATGAAAAACATTTAAGATTCATAGCTTTTTTTTTGCTTTAGTAAACAAAAAACATTAGTTAAAAATATTTTCTTTCGTAAAAGATAGAGAAGTTGTTTTGCTTTTTTTACATTTAAGTCAATATTGAAAAAAAAAAAAAAAAACAATCAACAGCGAAAAACTTTTCAACAACAAATCAACATTTTCATTAGGATTATTCGCTTAGTAAATGTAGTTATCTCCCTTACATTTTTAACGTATTCTGCAAATGCGCAAAAATCTATACTAAATTCATGTAGTAATACTTACGTTTTTGTTTTATAATCTGCTTTCGATTAACTTTATCTGCTTTTATAAAGGATTGACTTTACAAGCTCGAGTTAACATTCAAGATGACGAACAGAAGAGCAAGTTCGCAGAAAACAAAATTGAAGAGGAAAAATAGAAAAATAAATTATTTCGAAATAGAGCCGATCTATTTGGTGAATATCACGGATAAAATTAGTTTTATTTTATGTAACATTTTAATATTTACATGAGAGAGAACAAATTACAAGTTTCATCGGGTTTGTGTACACAGATTCGAAAAAGTTGTCAGAAAACAAATATATAACAAATAAATGTTATCAAAGGCAAGATAAGTTACTTTTCTACCTAACTGGATATGTTTTCAGTGTTTTTTATTTAATGCAACATGTTTATTCAGCTCGAAAAACATACTGCGTTTACCGATGTATTGGAAAATTTAATATGGCGCCCGACTCTCTCTTTAACACGGTAAGTTTGGGAAAAAGTGATGTAAATATAAAACTAGACAAAATACTGTTAGAAACTCGCTCAATATATATTACCATAACATAGGTTGACATATATTCGGTGGTTTTTAATAGTATCTTGTCTAGTTTATTATTTATAACACCTTTTCCCGAACTTACCGTGTTAAAGAGAGAAAGTTGGGCCCCATTTTGAATTTTCCAATACATCGGTAAACAATGTATGTTTTTCGAGCTGAATAAACATGTTACATTGAATAAAAACACGAAAAATATATCAAGTTAGGTAGAAAAGTAACTTATCTTCCTTTTGATAACATTTATTTGCTATATATTTGTTTTTTGACAACTTTTTCGAATCTATGTGTACAGTAATACAAACCCGTTTCATCTTTATTATTTCTATAATTCGTTGCACGTGCAATTTATTGGTGGAAATTGATAGTTTTAAAAGCCGCCTTTTCGTATTTTTATTTATTTATTTATTTATTTATTAGATTCGTGTTTTTTTTTATTGTGTTTGAAACATTTAAGCCCAAAGTTAATCTGGTGCTTGTGCAATTTACCAAACACATTAAAAATGTAGATATTGAAAAAGAACCATAGTTAATATCTATACGGGGAAAAAAATACGCGTGAAATGTTTTTACGGCGTCGTTAGAAACTAAAACTTAACTTGAAAGATTAATATTAGTTTTTTTTTTTTTTTACTATTTCAGAGATAATTGTAAAGTAAAGTCTTAAAATATTGATTAAAATAAATAAACCTTGTTTGTGCAAAAAAAAAAAAAATTAATTAGACCCCCGCCAAGCCAGTACAATCAATTAATGCATGTAGGTGTGTCAGAAATCCGTGAAAAATATTGAATAATTCCACCCCCTGTCTTTCGAAGCTTATAACTGCTCGAAAAATGTAATTCAAACCCTATTTTTTTTTTCAATTAAAGGAGCAAGCACCAAGGTTTCATTAAAAAAAAGAAACGTGGTTTTAAAGAAAAAAGGTTTTAAACTTCTGATTTACAGGTAAATTTCTAAAAAAAAAACACTACTTTTTTGTTTTAAATTTGAATATATTGTTTATTGATCTTTTATCTTCAATTTGTGATATACAACACTTTGATGAGTAAATTAATTATTTACTTTTTAATAGACATTTCAAAATGGAGGGCGTGAATTAATTCGGCCCCTGTCTTTCCAAGCTTATAACTACTCGAAAAATGTAATTCAAACCCTAATTTTTTTTTCAAATAAAGGAGCAAGGGTTCATTAAAAAAAAAAAAAAAAAAAAAACACGCAACGTGGTTTAAAATAAAAAGGTTTTAAACTTCGGATTTTACAGGTAAATTTCTAAAAAACACTAGGTTTTTGTTTTAAATTTGAATATATTATTTATTGATCTTTTATCTTCAATTTGTGATATATAAAACTTTGGTGAGTACATTAATTATTTACTTTTTAATAGACATTTAAAAATGGGGGGGGGGCGTGAATTAAAAAAAAAGTTTGTCTAAAATATTATATTCGGCTTATTGGAAAGAGCATAAAATTTCGCATTGACCCTGAAAATATCGTAAAAATAGAATCAAGAGAAAAATTTTGATAGATTTTTATAGTTTAAAGACTGAAAAATACTGAACTCGTAAAATTCAATTAATTTCATTATTGTTTTTTGTTTTTTTTTAATAAAAAATAATATTTTTATTACTTTTTTATACAACTTTAATAGTTTATTTTTGAAGTATAATCCAGAAAGAATATAAACAAGCCAATTTTAAAAGAGAAATTATGAGTTTTTTATATTGTTTTTGTTTTTGTTTTTTTAAATAAAAACTAATATTTCTATTACTTTTTATACAACTTTAATAGTTTGTTTTGGAAGTATAATCCAGAAAGATTATGAGTTTTTTTTTATATTTTATTCGCAGTTTCGTGTTGAGGGCCTAAAAAATATTGAATAAATATTTTGTGAAAATAATGAATACATACAGCTTATCGTAATGTTCCTGAAATATTAAAAAAATATTTTTTATTATAAACATCTACATCAAGTTCTTAAATTTTAAATTTTAAAGGTGTTTTGATTTACAAAAAAAAATATAAATTTTCACTAAAACTTTAAAACAAAACGAGTTCTGTGATGGTTAATAAATACCGAAAATTTCATTAAAATTGGTTCATTTCCTGAATTGAACTCATTTAAGCCAACCATCAGACTACAGTCTTTGCTAATAAAGCTCTCTTCACTTTTCCACACACTTTACTGATCAAGCAAACGCTACATATATATAATGCTACAACAAAATATGTAGCTGCGACTACAACCTCCTACGAAATTATGCGTGTGAAACAGAGATATAATGGTGCAGTTACGCCACTGTAGTAAAAAAAAAAACAACAAAAAACTAAAAACAAAGGACATGTTTTGATGAATACTTTAAAATGCAATACAACAAAGTACGTAGCTACGACTACAACCTCCTGCAAAATTATGCGTGTGAAACAGAGACGAGGTTTACAGGCCACCATTTTCAGGCAAAAAAGCTGCGCCATATTTTTAACTCAATATCAGCTTCGTGTTCTCTCTGCTTATCGCTACTTAACATGGGGTCAGCGGGATTTCTCTCTTTGGAATGACCCATATACACCCAGTGAACACTTCCAACACATGTTCGGCAAAAACCCACGGAATATAATACTTTAGACTCTAGTCTTACATACACTCTCTTCTCCGTACGGAAGAGACATTTATAGAACCACCTCGATTTAAACAAGTTCGGAATTTTGACAAAACCTATTCATCAATAAACATGGCGTATGCAATTCTACCACCAGAAAAAATGAAAATGGATGATTATTTGCGAGAAAAATGGGCACTTTTCAAACTAACATGGGAGAACTTCGCGGCCGTGATGGAAATTGGGAAAAAAAGCAGCAAACGCACAGGTAGGTTCACTTCTTTCACTAATCGGCAAGGAATTCTGCAAATATACAAAAACCTGCCAATGGTACCAGAGGAACGAACAGACACAAAAAAATTTGAAAAGACTGACAGAGTACTTTGAACCCAAACAGAACATCATATACCAATGGTATATGTTTAATTCCTGTACAGTGGAACAAGGCGGTAAATTTGATGCATATTTGATCAAACTGAGACACTTAATCAAAACATGTGACTACGGAGCCCTTGAGGATGAGCTATTGCGTGACCAAATAGTAACAGGAACCAGTAATAAACATGTTCGGGCTAGGCTCCTCAGGGAATCTGGACTCACCTTAAAAAAGGTGATAGACATTTGCAGGAGCACCTAACAGGCTGAACAACAGCTCGGCAAACTGAACAACCCAACAGAAACTATCCACTACACCAAAACCTATTCATCAATAAACATGGGGTATCCAATTCCACCACCAGCAAAAATGGAAATAGATGGCGATTTGCGAGAAAACTAGGCGCTTTTCAAACTAACATGGGAGAACTATGCGGCTACGATGGAAATTTGGGGAAAAAAGCAGCAAATGCACAGGTAGGTTCACTTTTTTTCACTAATCGGCAAAGAATGTCTGCAAATATACAAAAACAATAATCGGCAAAGAATGTCTGCAAATATACAAAAACCCGTCGATGTTGGCAGAGGAATTAGCAAACACACAAAAAAAAGTTGGAAAGACTGACAAAGTACTTTGAACCCAAACAGAACATCATATACCAACGTTATACATTTAATTCCTGTACACAGGAACAGGGCGGAAAATTTGACACGCATTTGATCAAACTAAGACACTACATATAGAATGGTTCAGTTCTGCCACTGTAGTAAAAAAAAACCCCTAAAAACAAAGGACATGTTTTGATGAATACTTTAAAATTCAAAGAAGATGTTATGAAGTACGTAGCTATGGCTACAACAAAATACATAGCTGTGACTACAAACTCCTGTGAAACTATGTATGTGAAAAAGAGACTAGCTTTGCAGGCCACCATTTCAGGCAAAAAAGCTGCGGCATATTCTTAACTCAATATCAGCTTTGTGTTCTCTCTGCTTCTCACTAGTTAACATGGTGTCAGCGGGATTTCTCTCTTTGGAATGACCCATGTACACCCAGTGAACACTTCTAGCACATGCTCGGCAAAAACCCACGCAGTATAATACTTTAGACTCTAGTCTTACGTACACTCTCTTCTCCGTACGGAAGAGACATTTATCAGACCACGTGGATTTAAACATGCTCGGAATTTTGACAAAACCTATTCATCAATAAACATGGCGTATGCAATTCCACCACCAGAAAAAATGGAAATGGATGATTATTTGCGAGAAAACTAGGTGCTTTTCAAACTAACATGGGATGAACTATGTGGCCGCGACGGAAATTGGGGAAAAAACAGCAAACGTACAGGAAAGTTCACTTCTTTCACTAATCGGCAAGAAATTCTGCAAATATACAAACACCTGCCGATGTCAGTCGGGGAACGAGTAGATTCAAAAATTTTTTGGAAAGACTGACAAAGTATGTTGAACCCAAATAGAACATCGTATACGAACGGTATAGATTTAATTCCTGTACACAGGAACAGGGCAGAAAATTTGACACGCATTTGATCAAACTAAGACACTTAATCAAAACATGTACTATGGCGCCCTTGAGGATGTGCTACTGCGTGACCAAATAGTTACAGGCACCAGTAATTATAATGTTTGGGCCAGGCTCAGTGAATCTGGACTCACTCTAGACAGGACGATAGATATATGGAGGAGCACTGAACAGGCTGAACAACAGCTCGGCAAACTGAACAACCCAACAGAAACTATCCACTACACCAATGGAGATAAGAAAAAGCTACGATAATTCATAAAGGACAGCAAATTCTGTGGACAGAGCAATGACAAAGGAAAGTGTCAGGTTTATGGACTTACATGCGCTATCTGCACAACCATATTGCCAGAGATACCAATCACAGGCGCAACCCACCCTATCACAACGGCAAAATAAATCCTCAACACAGCGAACTTCAAAGGTGCTACGTGGAAACAGAAGCAGTCAGCAGTGACGAAAGCATCTATGCCCTGAGAAGTCTCCACAGGTCGCAAAAACTATCAGGCAGACGTTTGTATATCCACCCCGGGAGACAGCACAAAAACCTTATGCAAATTCTAAATTGACACTGAGACTAGCTGCAGTACATTGGCCGTTGCTGACCACAAACGCATTACTAAAGCACCGCTACAACCGTCTCTCACAAAGTTGAAGCTGTATGACAACTCTATACTTCAACCTTTGGGATCAATTTCACTCAACTATGAAGTGAAGGGGATAAAAAAAGGTCACCTTCCAAGTTTTGGATAGCAACTCACCATCATTAGTTTCTGGACGGGCTAGCTCTGTACTGAAGCTCATAGCTTTTAACACAGAATGTGTACGATAGCTAAGTGAAATAAAGGAGGCAAAGCCAATTACAAAAGAAGAAATCCTCAACAACTACAGCGACATTTTCTCTAGACTATCAAGCCTATGCAAATAGTCCTCGATGAGTTCCTCTACAACTTAAACTGAGTTAAAAAGAAAACATGACGAAGTGGTCAAAGAAAAAATAATAGCCTGGGTCACTGAGCTAGCTTCATGGATCAACAACCTAGTCGTCATACGAAAACCTAATAAATTGCAAATATGCATCGACCTGAATAAGGCGATCAGGTGCAACACTACCCAACCCCAACAGTCGAGGAAATCGTTAGGAAAATGAAGAAGGCCAGACTCTTCTCAGTTGTAGATGCAAAGACGGCTTACTTCAGGTCGTTCAGACGAGCCATCCTCATATTTAACGACATGCTGGACCCCTTTGGGCAGTATACGGTTGCTTCGAATGCCATTTGGAATCAGATGACTTGACTGCTGTTTTGAAGGACTCCATGACACACAAGTGATAGCAGACGATACCATACTTTACGGGTCCAGAGGTGAGGACTATGTTGACCTGTAAACACCAGAATTAATCTCATTTTCTATTTCTGGCATGTGTTTGCTGTTGGGCCATCGTATTGAAAAATGATCACATTTCACTTATCAGTTTTTGCTATTAAAAAGAAACTACTCGACGAATTTTCCATTTTTTATTCTCTTAAAAAAGTTTATGAGTTTTTGATTTTATACATTTTTTCCTTCTTTATGGAGTGATTTTTTTAAATCTAAAAAACATTGAATGATGCAGAAAAATTGTAGGTATTCAATCTTTTCAGGACAAAAATATGAAAATGTAAGATTTCACTTAAAAAATCAACGTGTTTTTCTAAAAAAGATTTTAAACTTTTGACTTTACAGGTAAATTTGCACAAAACTATTCTTTTTCTGTTGTAAATTAGATTATTTTATTTATTGATCTTTCGTCTTATGTTTGTGAATTATATATATCTGAGGTGAGAAAATTTATTATTTTCCGTTCTATAGACATTTCTAAATGGGGGGGGGGCTTGAATTAAAAAAAACTTTTGTCTAGACTATTATATTCGGTTTATTGGAAAGGGCATAAAATTTCACATTAAACCTGAAAATATTGTAAAAATTGACCCAATGGAAAAATTTTTATAAATTTTAAAATTGAAAAAACTTTAACTCGTAAAATTCAATTTATTTTATTACGTAAAAAAATGGCTGCATGAGCGCGTGCAAGTACTTTGTAAACACTGTTTTTTTAAATAAAAAAATAATATTTTTTTTATTTTTCAAAAAAACTTTAACAGTTTATTGTAGAAGTATGTTCCATAAAGAAATTAAATAAACCACTTTAAAAAGAGAAATTACGAGGTTTTTATATTTTATTCGCAGATTTGTGTTACGGGTGTCAAAAATTCTCCCAAAATTTTGACGCACCTAGTTAACTCTCCCCCCCCCGGTTCAAACATACAGTCACAAATCGATAATAAGTTTGAAACTGACATTTCTATGGATATTTACGGTGGCAAAGCTCACATTCACGGTTCTAGGGGCAGAATTCCTACACTGTTTTGGTATACTTGTCGACGTCAAAAGCGGTAGAAAAATGGATAACAATAGCAGACTATCAGTGAAAGGCAGAATCAGCTTCGTTTTCCAAACATTAAGCGACCTGTCTCCATGGACGATACTGTCAAACATGACGTCACACATCACATACAGACTCAAGGTCCGTCCATAAGCCCCTGCCCATGCAGACTTTTACCCAATCGCTTAAAGACTGCAAAACAAGAGTTCCAACACATGCTGGATTTAGGCATCATTTGTCCACCCCAAAGCAACTAGTCGTCACCACTCCGTATTGGTCAGCCTCTCGACCCCAAAGACATCCCCAAGACCGCCATCACATTCGGATTTTCTTTAATACATTAGGATGCCTATCAGATTGAGAAACGTGGCCCATACTTTTCAATGGTTCATAGACGCAGTCAGTTTTGGACTGTCTTTCCTGTACGCATATATGGACGACTTATAAGTAGAACAATGAAAATTAGCACAATTATTAGTTTTTTCTAGATAAGAACATCACAGAGTTTCATATTTCTAGCATCGTTTAATGCATCTCTGCAGACAGTTTTTGTAGATGATGTAGAATTTCAGAAATCAAGCTGTATTATCTGGAAAACGATTTCAAAAACACATTTCTGGCTTGCATACATAAAAATCGGATGGCGCAAAGTATTGCAAAGTGTATGGAAGAGAATTTCATGTTCGTCTGCGCTTCTGATCTCACACATTGTGTGATGTGGATTGAAATGATATCTTCCAGCGTGATATTTGCTGATCAGACCCTGCCTCTTGAATTTGGTAACTTTATTTAATTTCCTGAAAATTAAAGCATAATAAGCTTCTGTAAATTATGGAAGACAGTTTAACACATCTAGAGTGAATCTTGCTTCGGTAAAGTATGATACTCAATGCGTTTTTGCTTCTGGAAAATTATCAGCAACCTAGGAATCCATCAAATAGTTTCAACAGACCCTGAACTAATCATGATATTTTAGTGATTTTGCAAATAGTCAAGCATGAATCTTCAAAAAAGGTAGCCTCCCATAGTTAAGAGTTGTCTCATCAATGACAGATGGAGGACAACCAGATTTCGGTTCTTTTGCTACAGATTTCATGACATATTAAAATGACAACGTTTTACAAGAATATGATGGGAAATCGTTTCTTTTAATTTCATCAAGAGTTACTCATGGTGTGTTATTTCAAATAAGACAACTGATCACCGCATGACACTTGACAGGCTCCATTTCACACTTAACTAATTTCAAACACTTTAAAATTAAGAACAGCAATTAGTTCAGAGTTGTAATTTGCCACATGACCCATAGAGATATAGATCATTGCATATGTAATATTTCTACTAGATCAAACGGAAGTGGGTCAAGGTCATTACGTATTGAACGCCTCTCGTACTTAAAATATTTTGCACAGTTTATGGAAACAACAATGATGAAAGGATAAAAGCTTGAGTAGATATTTAGACGAGAATATTCGATATAAAATAATGTTATATTGAAATATATTCATTTTTAAGAAAATAATTAACATAATCAAAGGATCATATTCGTTTCCACTAAAATTTTATTTAAATGCAACTATCACAAACATGAGAAAATAACACAGATTTTTAACACAAGAATGCACAATTTTTATCATTTTAGTTATTGCTGTGAATGGAGCATACTACTGGATGCCAGACATTCACAAAATCTGAAACAGTACAATTGTGTGTGTATGTTTGTCTAAAGCTGATCTAATAAAAACAGAAGAGCTACATTTTAAAAATAATCACATAATCAAGAATGTGGTGTGTCTCTTTTTTAAATTTATTTTGCTTAAATTGATGATGGCTCATCCTACCGGATGTCAGGCATTCACATTTTATCTCATACATGTCCACCAAACGATCATTTTAATATATAAAGATTCTAAGATCCGAACAATTGTTTGGATCTTTCTTGCACTTAGGTCATCAGATATATGTGCCAAGTATTTTAAAAAATTATTTTGTCAAATTTCAGTTGCTAATATAATTACCGGAATAGCAGAATAGAGATTTTCCAAAGATTCCATTTTTTTTTCTATGTTGAACATAAAATCCTGGTATTTTGTTATTTTCCTCTCAGTCTTTTTAACCCAGTATTATTGAAGACATTAACTTCTGAGGTTGTTGCTTTCTTCTTCTTGTCTCATATAATTATGTCAGATTTAACAGCTCCGTTTCTAGGCATGTAGCTGTAGGAATCGTAAGATAGTGTATGACATGTTCAACATGTATGACTTGTGGCATTCAATATTCAACATGTTAAGACCATCATGTAGATACATATTCCATTGTATTCCATTAAATAGTAGCAATCCTTTAGAAGAGCCGGACAGCTAGATGTCAAATGGTTCACACTAACTATTTCTGCATGGTAAAAAGTGCACTTATCATTACGGAGATCACTCATCTTCTTAGAAGTATTTGTCATAAACTTTGATCGTAAGAATTCATTATAATTCTGTCCTGATCAGAGTGGAGAGGTTATCTTTGAAGCCGGTTTATAAAGCCTTCCTTACTTATTTAGTCCTGCGTGAATGAATCCAGAAATCACTTGTCATGATAGTGTTTGGCTCATTTTTCCAATTTTCTGTAATGGAAGTTCTGGAATATTTTAAACGCTCACACTTAAACTCTATATGAAATATATAAATATTTGAATGTTCTCTTAAAGTTCTTTTGTCTTTCGTATGCTTTTCCATATTATGCAAAAAATGTTGTTCCCATGCAAAGAACCGCATACTTTCCAGGAATGTGGTTTTTCTTTTTTGAAAATATATTTTATTTAACAGTGTAATGGCGCATCCTAATGAATGCCAGGGATTCACCATTTATTTCATACATTTCAACCTTGCGATCAGAATAAAATTCTATCTCTTTTTGTGGAATTATTTGAATCTCTATTGCACTTGATTCCTCAGGTATATTTGCCAGGAAGCTTTTGTCTAATTTCAGTTGCTCCTATAATTATGCCGTACATAAGATTCTGGCATTTTGTTATTTTATTCCTCGCACTCCACTTAAACCAGAAGTATTGGGCACATAAATTTATAAGGTTGCTTCTTTTTCCCTCTTGTCCCATATCATTTTGCTAGGTGTAATAACTCCGTTTTAGAGGCACATACCAAACTGCACTTGTCATTGCTGAGACCGTTCATCTTGTCAGAAGCATTGGGCATCAAATTTTAATCATGAGCAGTCATTATATTTCTGTCCAAAGCAAGGTGTCTTTTAAGCAAGTCTATAAAACCTTCCTTACCAATATAGTACTGAGTAAATAAATCCAGAAAAATTTTGTTTAGCCTATTTTTTCAATTTTCTGTAAATGAACTTCAGGCCTATTTTTAAATCTTTTCAGTAATGGAAGTTTTAAAAAAACTTTTACGGTGATTACTTGTTTTCTGATTTTGCCATATTTGTAAGATAGTCTTGTAAAAAATAAGCTGGCCAGTTTTTTTTTATAGAGTTTGTCCTGTTGGCTCATGTTTCGTGATGCCTGGATATAATTTTGAGGTATGAACATTAGAAGATGATCATATATTGTTTCAGATATGTGTTTTCATATGACGCAACAAATTATATTTCCATGCAAAAGAGGAACCACATACTTCACATGAATGTGGTTTCTCTCCCGTATGTGTTGCAATATGATTCAACAGATGTGATTTCAATGAAAAAGAAGAACCACATATTTCACAAGAATACGGTTTTTCTCTTGTATGTGTTTTCATATGACGCATCAAATATGATTTCTGTGCAAAAAAAGAACCACATACTTCACAAGAATGTGGTTTCTCTCCCCCATGTGTTTTAATATGACTCAACAAATTTGACTTCCATGCAAAAGAAGAACCACATACTTTACAAGAATGTGGCTTGTCCCCCGTATGTGTTTTAATATGACTCATCAAATGTGACTTCTGTGCAAAAGAAGAACTACATTCTTCACAAAAATATGTTTTCTCTCCCGTATGTGTTTTCATGTGAGTCAACAAATTTGATTTCCGTGCAAAAGAAGAACCGCATACTTCACAAGAATGTGGTTTCTCTCCCATATGTGTTTTAATATGAGTCAAGAAATTTGACTTCCATGCAAAAGAAGAACCGCATACTTCACAGGAGTGTGGTTTCTCTCCCATATGTGTATTCATATGACTCAACAAATTAGGTTTTCGTGAAAAAGAAGAGCCACATACTTCACAAGAATGTGGTTTCTCTCCCGTATGTGTTTTTATATGACTCAACAAATTTGACTTCCATGCAAAAGAAGAACCACATACTTCACAATAATGTGGTTTATCCCCTGTATGTGTTTTCATATGACTCAACAAATTTGACTTCTGTGCAAAAGAAGAACCACATACTTCACAAAAATATGTTTTCTCTCCAGTATGGATTTTCATATGACTCAACAAATTTGACTTCCATGCAAAAGAAGAACCACATACTTCACAAGAATGTGATTTGCCTGCCATGTTTGTTTGCATCTGATTCCACAAAATATATACAATAGCGTTTATGATGATAAACACGCTAATAAGTTTCCCTCTTAGAAAATTTATATAAAAAAATTTATAATTAATTTAAACCTTTTTAAGTCAACGATGAAGAAAAATCCTTCTTATTGATTAATGGACTTCTTTTTACTGTTCCAAATTCTGAAAATAAAATAAATTTGCAAAAAACATTACATTTTGTAAAATTATGTTGATTTATATTTAAAAATAACCAAAACATTGATTATTAATAAAATTCGAAATAAAACGTGTATAGTTTTGGAAATAATGGTTATTGAGAAAATATATGTTTTTTTTCAAATCTTTAATTAAAAATCTTTACGATTTTTCATTTTAGAGATGAGGACTGATTATTCATATTTTTCGATTCTTCAGAATACTGTTCTCATCTTGGGTGTAATTTTTACGTTTCTATGTTACCGCCGATCTTATTCAGGTGTATTTTGTATAAACTTGGAAATCTTTCTCTTGCACTCAGAAATCTGAATTAAACCCTTTATTTAGTACATGTGATTAGCATGCTCTCGTGTTGTTAGTGATGGCCGGGTAAAATTCCTATGTAATTTGAAATTATATTTTCAATCTAACTAAGGAAATGTAAGAAGGGATACAGGATTAGTGAAAGGTAAGAAGGGATACAGGATTATTTTCAAAGGAAAGATGATGCATGATGCTTGTGAAAAAATGTCAATCATTGACTGAAAAATATTAATAATAAAACTATAATGAGTTACCAAGACAAAAAATAATAATAAAACTATAATGAGTTAACAAGACAAAAAATAATAATAAAACTATAATGAGTTAACAAGACAAAAATAATAATAAAACTATGAGTTAACAAGACAAAATAATAATAAAATTATAATGAGTTAACAAGACAAAAAATAATAATAAAACTATGAGTTAACAAGACAAAAAATAGTGTGTACAACTAATATTAGTACACACTACAGCTTGCAGAATAAACGATTATTTTTAAAGCAAAAATGTACGAATATTATTATGTTGATGTAAATGAAAAAGTAAAGAAAAATGATTAAAAAAAATAATAATCTGCACATATCAAACTGGAAAATGGAAAAGTGACGCACAGGATTCCACATTGATTTTAAATGTTGGTTATTTTGTGTTATAATTATGTTTTTTTTATTTGAAAATGATATATCAATATTATGAAAGGAACTGTGGACTCGTAATATGCATTTTATACTGATTTTTATTGTTGGACGGTTTTATTATTGTTTTTGTTTTTGCATTGTAATTATTGTTTTGTTGAATTGTGAAAAAATACGAGTTATAAATTGTAGACTGATGGAGAGTGGAAAAATATATATGAATGTTTTTTTAATGGATTGATGGGAGATCACATGTTGAAGGTGCACATGCATGAAAGCACACACACAAACGCACTGAACGATATGATCAGGTTGTCAGAATGAATATTGTCATTGGTGAAAGATCAACTATTTGACATGAGTAACTTTTGAAGGTAAGCACATCTTCAAAAAAATAGGTCACCTATATAGCCCAGAGGAAAAGGCAAAAGAATAGAGAAGCATATAGTCAGCTGGCAATCAACATCACACATGCATGGCTCCATTCACCTCCCAGTCCACACTCTTCATCTCTAGCTGGGAGCATGCATATAAGGCAGTAAAGAAACAGAAAATAAGATTTCATATTTTTATATCAAAACAAAGTGTATGAGATTTTTTTCTTGCTTAACTTAATTTTGAAAGTGTAAATTCGGTGACAGACATTAGTTTGAAAGGATCACAGAGAAAAACATAAATAACGTGCAACTAAGCTTAATATGAATCAATTTCCTCGACATGTTTCTGAATATATTGACACTCAAAACCGGCAAAAGCTGACAATCAAGCCTTGCTCATTCAAAGTGCTATTGAGTTGGTTTAGAAGATCAATAACATATCTCATAGAATATTGGTTCATTTTAACAGTGATCATATCACTCTAGGTCTGATCCACAATAGTCACAGTCTGTGTGAATTTTAAAGTTTTGTAAAAGTAGTCATGTATTTTAATTAGAACCGTCTTTATGTATTTTCTTGTTTTTAATCACATAATTTTGGTGATGACTAAGAAAGGTGAAATATGAAAGGAATCAACATTTGCCTCCTCTAGCACGTTTCATATACCTTTAGACTCAGACCATAACTTCACCACTAGAACCACTCATGCAGCTTCCACGGCGTTCAGTGAGTAATTTGATTACAAGATGATTGTGTTTCTGCATGGTCAGGAGAATTGTTCAATTTACATTTTTGATTGCATATCCTTAATTTTCTATTCTTCCTTTTGTATTCCTTTATGGACAGAGGAGATCTTTTACATCATAATAGAACTAACAAACATGTCTCCTCCTTGTGATAATCATTATGAGTTTATCCTATTTGACCTCAAGATGAGGAATAGGATGAAAAGTTTACTTGCTTACATCCTTCCAGATGATCATCATAGGTAACATTTGAAACGTATCCAAATTCATAACAAACACATGACTATGAATCTAAAAGTTAGATACACAGGTTCTTTTACTCATAGCCGAAAGAAAAATAAAAGTTTACAAATAACAAGAGGTGGATAACGGTTCCTTACTTAATTTTCATGAACACAAGACTATCTTCAATCATAACCGAAAGAAAAATAAAAGTTTACAAATAACAAGAGGTGGATAACGGTTCCTTACTTAATTTTCATGAACACAAGACTACCTTCAATCATAACCGAAAGAAAAATAAAAGTTTACAAATAACAAGAGGTGGATAACGGTTCCTTACTTAATTTTCATGAACACAAGACTACCTTCAATCATAACCGAAAGAAAAATAAAAGTTTACAAATAACAAGAGGTGGATAACGGTTCCTTACTTAATTTTCATGAACACAAGACTACCTTCAATCATAACCGGAAGAAAAATAAAAGTTTACAAATAACAAGAGGTGGATAACGGTTCCTTACTTAATTTTCATGAACACAAGACTACCTTCAATCATAACCGGAAGAAAAATAAAAGTTTACAAATAACAAGAGGTGGATAACGGTTCCTTACTTAATTTTCATGAACACAAGACTACCTTCAATCATAACCGAAAGAAAAATAAAAGTTTACAAATAACAAGAGGTGGATAACGGTTCCTTACTTAATTTTCATGAACACAAGACTACCTTCAATCATAACCGGAAGAAAAATAAAAGTTTACAAATAACAAGAGGTGGATAACGGTTCCTTACTTAATTTTCATGAACACAAGACTACCTTCAATCATAACCGGAAGAAAAATAAAAGTTTACAAATAACAAGAGGTGGATAACGGTTCCTTACTTAATTTTCATGAACACAAGACTATCTTCAATCATAACCGAAAGAAAAATAAAAGTTTACAAATAATAAGAGGTGGATAACGGTTCCTTACTTAATTTTCATGAACACAAGACTACCTTCAATCATAACCGAAAGAAAAATAAAAGTTTACAAATAACAAGAGGTGGATAACGGTTCCTTACTTAATTTTCATGAACACAAGACTACCTTCAATCATAACCGGAAGAAAAATAAAAGTTTACAAATAACAAGAGGTGGATAACGGTTCCTTACTTAATTTTCATGAACACAAGACTACCTTCAATCATAACCGAAAGAAAAATAAAAGTTTACAAATAACAAGAGGTGGATAACGGTTCCTTACTTAATTTTCATGAACACAAGACTACCTTCAATCATAACCGGAAGAAAAATAAAAGTTTACAAATAACAAGAGGTGGATAACGGTTCCTTACTTAATTTTCATGAACACAAGACTACCTTCAATCATAACCGAAAGAAAAATAAAAGTTTACAAATAACAAGAGGTGGATAACGGTTCCTTACTTAATTTTCATGAACACAAGACTACCTTCAATCATAACCGAAAGAAAAATAAAAGTTTACAAATAACAAGAGGTGGATAACGGTTCCTTACTTAATTTTCATGAACACAAGACTACCTTCAATCATAACCGAAAGAAAAATAAAAGTTTACAAATAACAAGAGGTGGATAACGGTTTCTTACTTAATTTTCATGAACACAAGACTACCTTCAATCATAACCGAAAGAAAAATAAAAGTTTACAAATAACAAGAGGTGGATAACGGTTCCTTACTTAATTTTCATGAACACAAGACTATCTTCAATCATAAGCGAAAGAAAAATAAAAGTTTACAAATAACAAGAGGTGGATAACGGTTCCTTACTTAATTTTCATGAACACAAGACTACCTTCAATCATAACCGGAAGAAAAATAAAAGTTTACAAATAACAAGAGGTGGATAACGGTTCCTTACTTAATTTTCATGAACACAAGACTACCTTCAATCATAAGCGAAAGAAAAATAAAAGTTTACAAATAACAAGAGGTGGATAACGGTTCCTTACTTAATTTTCATGAACACAAGACTACCTTCAATCATAACCGGAAGAAAAATAAAAGTTTACAAATAACAAGAGGTGGATAACGGTTTCTTACTTAATTTTCATGAACACAAGACTACCTTCAATCATAACCGAAAGAAAAATAAAAGTTTACAAATAACAAGAGGTGGATAACGGTTCCTTACTTAATTTTCATGAACACAAGACTACCTTCAATCATAACCGAAAGAAAAATAAAAGTTTACAAATAACAAGAGGTGGATAACGGTTCCTTACTTAATTTTCATGAACACAAGACTACCTTCAATCATAACCGAAAGAAAAATAAAAGTTTACAAATAACAAGAGGTGGATAACGGTTCCTTACTTAATTTTCATGAACACAAGACTACCTTCAATCATAAGCGAAAGAAAAATAAAAGTTTACAAATAACAAGAGGTGGATAACGGTTCCTTACTTAATTTTCATGAACACAAGACTATCTTCAATCATAACCGAAAGAAAAATAAAAGTTTACAAATAACAAGAGGTGGATAACGGTTCCTTACTTAATTTTCATGAACACAAGACTACCTTCAATCATAACCGGAAGAAAAATAAAAGTTTACAAATAACAAGAGGTGGATAACGGTTCCTTACTTAATTTTCATGAACACAAGACTACCTTCAATCATAAGCGAAAGAAAAATAAAAGTTTACAAATAACAAGAGGTGGATAACGGTTCCTTACTTAATTTTCATGAACACAAGACTACCTTCAATCATAACCGAAAGAAAAATAAAAGTTTACAAATAACAAGAGGTGGATAACGGTTCCTTACTTAATTTTCATGAACACAAGACTACCTTCAATCATAACCGGAAGAAAAATAAAAGTTTACAAATAACAAGAGGTGGATAACGGTTCCTTACTTAATTTTCATGAACACAAGACTACCTTCAATCATAACCGGAAGAAAAATAAAAGTTTACAAATAACAAGAGGTGGATAACGGTTCCTTACTTAATTTTCATGAACACAAGACTACCTTCAATCATAACCGGAAGAAAAATAAAAGTTTACAAATAACAAGAGGTGGATAACGGTTCCTTACTTAATTTTCATGAACACAAGACTATCTTCAATCATAACCGAAAGAAAAATAAAAGTTTACAAATAACAAGAGGTGGATAACGGTTCCTTACTTAATTTTCATGAACACAAGACTACCTTCAATCATAACCGAAAGAAAAATAAAAGTTTACAAATAACAAGAGGTGGATAACGGTTCCTTACTTAATTTTCATGAACACAAGACTACCTTCAATCATAACCGAAAGAAAAATAAAAGTTTACAAATAACAAGAGGTGGATAACGGTTCCTTACTTAATTTTCATGAACACAAGACTACCTTCAATCATAACCGGAAGAAAAATAAAAGTTTACAAATAACAAGAGGTGGATAACGGTTCCTTACTTAATTTTCATGAACACAAGACTACCTTCAATCATAACCGGAAGAAAAATAAAAGTTTACAAATAACAAGAGGTGGATAACGGTTCCTTACTTAATTTTCATGAACACAAGACTACCTTCAATCATAACCGAAAGAAAAATAAAAGTTTACAAATAACAAGAGGTGGATAACGGTTCCTTACTTAATTTTCATGAACACAAGACTACCTTCAATCATAACCGGAAGAAAAATAAAAGTTTACAAATAACAAGAGGTGGATAACGGTTCCTTACTTAATTTTCATGAACACAAGACTACCTTCAATCATAACCGGAAGAAAAATAAAAGTTTACAAATAACAAGAGGTGGATAACGGTTCCTTACTTAATTTTCATGAACACAAGACTATCTTCAATCATAACCGAAAGAAAAATAAAAGTTTACAAATAATAAGAGGTGGATAACGGTTCCTTACTTAATTTTCATGAACACAAGACTACCTTCAATCATAACCGAAAGAAAAATAAAAGTTTACAAATAACAAGAGGTGGATAACGGTTCCTTACTTAATTTTCATGAACACAAGACTACCTTCAATCATAACCGGAAGAAAAATAAAAGTTTACAAATAACAAGAGGTGGATAACGGTTCCTTACTTAATTTTCATGAACACAAGACTACCTTCAATCATAACCGAAAGAAAAATAAAAGTTTACAAATAACAAGAGGTGGATAACGGTTCCTTACTTAATTTTCATGAACACAAGACTACCTTCAATCATAACCGGAAGAAAAATAAAAGTTTACAAATAACAAGAGGTGGATAACGGTTCCTTACTTAATTTTCATGAACACAAGACTACCTTCAATCATAACCGAAAGAAAAATAAAAGTTTACAAATAACAAGAGGTGGATAACGGTTCCTTACTTAATTTTCATGAACACAAGACTACCTTCAATCATAACCGAAAGAAAAATAAAAGTTTACAAATAACAAGAGGTGGATAACGGTTCCTTACTTAATTTTCATGAACACAAGACTACCTTCAATCATAACCGAAAGAAAAATAAAAGTTTACAAATAACAAGAGGTGGATAACGGTTCCTTACTTAATTTTCATGAACACAAGACTACCTTCAATCATAACCGAAAGAAAAATAAAAGTTTACAAATAACAAGAGGTGGATAACGGTTTCTTACTTAATTTTCATGAACAGAAGACTACCTTCAATCATAACCGAAAGAAAAATAAAAGTTTACAAATAACAAGAGGTGGATAACGGTTCCTTACTTAATTTTCATGAACACAAGACTATCTTCAATCATAAGCGAAAGAAAAATAAAAGTTTACAAATAACAAGAGGTGGATAACGGTTCCTTACTTAATTTTCATGAACACAAGACTACCTTCAATCATAACCGGAAGAAAAATAAAAGTTTACAAATAACAAGAGGTGGATAACGGTTCCTTACTTAATTTTCATGAACACAAGACTACCTTCAATCATAAGCGAAAGAAAAATAAAAGTTTACAAATAACAAGAGGTGGATAACGGTTCCTTACTTAATTTTCATGAACACAAGACTACCTTCAATCATAACCGGAAGAAAAATAAAAGTTTACAAATAACAAGAGGTGGATAACGGTTTCTTACTTAATTTTCATGAACACAAGACTACCTTCAATCATAACCGAAAGAAAAATAAAAGTTTACAAATAACAAGAGGTGGATAACGGTTCCTTACTTAATTTTCATGAACACAAGACTACCTTCAATCATAACCGAAAGAAAAATAAAAGTTTACAAATAACAAGAGGTGGATAACGGTTTCTTACTTAATTTTCATGAACAGAAGACTACCTTCAATCATAACCGAAAGAAAAATAAAAGTTTACAAATAACAAGAGGTGGATAACGGTTCCTTACTTAATTTTCATGAACACAAGACTATCTTCAATCATAAGCGAAAGAAAAATAAAAGTTTACAAATAACAAGAGGTGGATAACGGTTCCTTACTTAATTTTCATGAACACAAGACTACCTTCAATCATAACCGGAAGAAAAATAAAAGTTTACAAATAACAAGAGGTGGATAACGGTTCCTTACTTAATTTTCATGAACACAAGACTACCTTCAATCATAAGCGAAAGAAAAATAAAAGTTTACAAATAACAAGAGGTGGATAACGGTTCCTTACTTAATTTTCATGAACACAAGACTACCTTCAATCATAACCGGAAGAAAAATAAAAGTTTACAAATAACAAGAGGTGGATAACGGTTTCTTACTTAATTTTCATGAACACAAGACTACCTTCAATCATAACCGAAAGAAAAATAAAAGTTTACAAATAACAAGAGGTGGATAACGGTTCCTTACTTAATTTTCATGAACACAAGACTACCTTCAATCATAACCGAAAGAAAAATAAAAGTTTACAAATAACAAGAGGTGGATAACGGTTCCTTACTTAATTTTCATGAACACAAGACTACCTTCAATCATAAGCGAAAGAAAAATAAAAGTTTACAAATAACAAGAGGTGGATAACGGTTCCTTACTTAATTTTCATGAACACAAGACTATCTTCAATCATAAGCGAAAGAAAAATAAAAGTTTACAAATAACAAGAGGTGGATAACGGTTCCTTACTTAATTTTCATGAACACAAGACTACCTTCAATCATAACCGGAAGAAAAATAAAAGTTTACAAATAACAAGAGGTGGATAACGGTTCCTTACTTAATTTTCATGAACACAAGACTACCTTCAATCATAAGCGAAAGAAAAATAAAAGTTTACAAATAACAAGAGGTGGATAACGGTTCCTTACTTAATTTTCATGAACACAAGACTACCTTCAATCATAACCGAAAGAAAAATAAAAGTTTACAAATAACAAGAGGTGGATAACGGTTCCTTACTTAATTTTCATGAACACAAGACTACCTTCAATCATAACCGAAAGAAAAATAAAAGTTTACAAATAACAAGAGGTGGATAACGGTTCCTTACTTAATTTTCATGAACACAAGACTACCTTCAATCATAACCGAAAGAAAAATAAAAGTTTACAAATAACAAGAGGTGGATAACGGTTCCTTACTTAATTTTCATGAACACAAGACTACCTTCAATCATAACCGAAAGAAAAATAAAAGTTTACAAATAACAAGAGGTGGATAACGGTTCCTTACTTAATTTTCATGAACACAAGACTATCTTCAATCATAAGCGAAAGAAAAATAAAAGTTTACAAATAACAAGAGGTGGATAACGGTTCCTTACTTAATTTTCATGAACACAAGACTACCTTCAATCATAACCGGAAGAAAAATAAAAGTTTACAAATAACAAGAGGTGGATAACGGTTCCTTACTTAATTTTCATGAACACAAGACTACCTTCAATCATAACCGGAAGAAAAATAAAAGTCCATAACAATAGCAAAGGGGGAGTAATAGCAGTAGTAATAAATAACAAGAAGAATTAATAATGAAACATACAATCCAACACTAAGAAAAATTAATAATTAATCACTTATTGAAAAACTAAAATAATCTCAGTTTTTTTTCTTAAACAACTTTTAAAATCCCTGGATTAAACAACTTTCCAGAAGGGTCTTACCAGCTGAAATAAATAATGAAAGAAACAATAGATATAAAACTCAAATTTCATTTAAATGCTACATATATAATTCAACTATACACAAACACATGTTCTAGTAATATGATGTGCATGGTGCACATGTGAGAAAATCAGCAGCAGCCATAGGATAACTGACTAGTGAAAATATTTGCAGCAGCCATCTCAGCACATATGCAATATAGCAAGTGTGCACATGCTGACGTCACAGGACGGAGGAGAAAAAGGCAGAAAAAAGGACAACACGGACAAACAATCGGACATGAAGTGAGATAGGAAATGTGCTGCATGGTCGAAAAAGTGAAAAGCAGGTGACAAAAAAAGTGAAAAGCAGGTGACAAAGGGCATTTCTTACAGACATGTTCAATGAGGGGGTGATACTTTTAAACACTATGAAGTGCGTTGTTAAAATCTAATGACACGATTCAAGTGTAAGAGCCACATTACATGTTCTCATCTCTATAACTGATCAGTGAGATTTAAAATCAAGATCCCAGTGACTGTACCAGGTGCTCTACTACTGAGCCATAAACCGTATCAACAGAATAAATCACAGATTGTATTTGTGATAATTGTAAGCATTCAATTATTTTATACAAAAACAACATTTCAAGGCTAAGCTGGAAACCATTATTTCTATAGCAGCTAAACCGACACCTCACTGTTTGAGATTTTGAATATTTAGTTTATAAGCTGTGCTGATTGCTGCTAGCAGTCAACTTCCGTTCTAGTTTACCAAATAAAAGGTCATCTATATTTTATTTGTGAGAATTGAAAGTTTACTTCAAATACGTTTTTATTTGCCTGTTTCATTTGCATAAAAATTGCGTCTGTTTTGCACAAGTCACCGTCAACCATAAAACAAACTGTCATCATTTTAGCCGTTTTTTTTTTCAATCTTTTTGTTACATCAACAAAAATTTGAAGCACACACACACACACACACATGCTAGCCAAGTAAGTTATGATTTTTCCTACATAATGCCCCATCAATAATAACTAAAGACTTTTCATCTATCAAAGGTTATGTCCATCAAAATACAAAATAGTTTATTTTATTTTTTATTACATTTTCACCCCAAACAAGGCACATTGCCACTTTGATGAAGGGGACTATTATCAGGGATATAAGCTACAGGGGTACTATGTGGGGAGTTGGGCAGCAAGATGTCGGTTCACATTAAACTTGAACTTCTGCATGTCAGTACAGTTGGAGAAACAGGAACCTGGCTGGAACGGAATTCCAAAGTCTAGTGGTTCTGAGGATTAAACTACTGGAGTAGAAGGCTCTCTTACATTTAGGGATCTCTATTGTGATGGGGTGGGATTTAGCTGCTTGTCAGGGGTATTTACATCGAGGGGGTACAAGTGCTTGTAGTTGGTCAGAGCATTAACTGTTAAAGTACTTGTAGAACAGGCAGAGGGATGCAACATTTCGTCAATGGGACAGAGGCTGAATCTTAGATGACAGTTCAGAACCTATCAGGTTGGCGACTCTCTTTTGGACCTTGTCTAGGAGCGAGAGACTAGTAGCAGATGCACCAGCCCAAATATGACAACAATATTCCATACATGGGCGAATGGTGGCCTTATAGAGGTACAGGATAGTTTCGGACCTTAGTAGCTTTCTAGCATGGTAGAGAGAACCTACCTTCTTCACAGCGGTCCTAGCAACGCTCTCAATGTATCTATTCCAACTCATGTTTCCCGTGAACGTTAGGCTGAGGAGTTTGAAAGATGTACTTTCAAATAAAGAGTCTTTGTCTATTGCTATTAGTAGTAAAGAAGGAAAAAAAATTAGTTTTGGCAGCACTGAATGTGACCATCCATTTTTGTCCCCATTCCACTACAGATTGGAGGTCATCCTCTAGTGTTTCTGCCATTTCTTTAGATATGTGTTCATTTGTTTTCTTGTCATGTCTGTTATAGAGTGTGATGTCATCAACATATATACCCATCTCACAGGCAATTTTGTCAGGGAGGTTTTTATGAATATTGGAAATAATAGAGGTCCAAGGATAGACCCTTGAGGCACGCCTGCATTTATATTATATTGCTAAGATGCACGACCATTGAGGACAACCTGGATTTTTCTCTTATCAAAGAAGGATTTAATTATGTTAAGTATTGATACCGTATGATCTGATTTCCCTGAGAGGAACTTCATGCTATATCCTGTCAAAAGCCTTAGATATATCTAGAGCTACTGCTCTACCCTCCCTTACTTTGTCCAGTGAATTGTATATACATTCAGAGATTACAGTTAGGATGTTTTCTGTTGAATTGGCTTGTCTAAATCCATATTGTTAGTTGGTCAGAAGTTTAGCATCTGTAAGGTGATGGACTAGAGCTTGGTTAATTATGGACTCAAATATCTTGGCAAAAGGTGGGAGGAGGCTAATGAGGTGATAATTTACTGGGCCAGTTCTTTCGCCAGAATTCTTGAAAACTGATACCACAGAAGCAGTTTTCCAGCAGACAGGAAAGCAAGATTCATTGTGGCATTTGTTGTAAAGTTTGGAGAGAACAGAGCACGTTTTTTTTTTATAGCACAGCCAGAATGAGATCAGGTTGACATGCTTTTGAAGTGTCAAGATTTTTTTATGATAAGATGCACTTAAGAAGGGGTGATTTTCAGATTGTCTAGTGTGGCATCTGTCCGCAAAGGAAAGTCAGGGAGGGGGTGGTTAGCAGGGTCCAGTGTGGAGTTGGAGGCAAAGCGACGGCAAGCATGTTAGCCTTCTCAGTTGCTGAGCAAACAACCTCATGATTGTTGGATAGTGGGGGAATTGTTGATTGTCCATTATTTACTACACTGTTGTAGATTTTCCAGAAGTCACAAGTTCCTAATTTCTGTGCTTCAATGCGTTTTTTGGTGGTTTTAGTAAATTCTATCTTAGCTGTCTCTATTTATTTCTTACAGTTATTTCTGGCTTCTTTATACTTTTTAAAACAATATAGTAAGTAATTGTGGAATTTCCATTATTATGAGAAAAACAAAAACAAATTTTCGACATGTAAAAAATACATGCAAAGAAAAAAAACATTGTGATTAGTTTGTATCATTTGGATTATTTGGACTATTGTTCTCACCTTAATTGTTATTTTTTTAATGTTTGCACAATAAATAACTGTGTAATAAATTGCGAACAGACGGGCTTACCTGACAAACGCTCGAGGTGTGCACGAATTCGATGGCTCCCCAACTGGTCCCTCTATGGTCGAATGGCTGGAAAAGGCTGAGCGCGTTTGGCGGTTGTGCAAGATTAAAGACCCAGCTATGGTTATCCCATTGAGACTCACTAAAGGGGCTTATGCCATGTACCAGCAGCTAGGGGAGGATCCGACCCTGGAGCAGATTACACAAGCGCTATACGGGGCATTTGGTACAGACCCTTTTGTCGCCTGGAGGCAGTTTTCCGAACGCCGACTTGGGCCGGGGAAGACAGTGGATGTCTACATGGCCCACTTGAAAAAGCTTGCCACTCCCTTCGGCGGTGCAAGTGATCGCATATTGGCATGCGCCTTTTTGTCGGGACTTCCGGATGAGGCAAGTCGACTGCTGCGAGCATCGTCAAGACTCACTGAGATTGGATTGGAGGAGTTATTGGCGAGAGCACGAAACATCTTGAAAGACGATCGAGAACTAGTCTCCGCAGCTGTTGACACTCTGGACTCACCAACGAAGGGTCTACGATGCTATACCTGTGGTGGCCCCAACCACTTTTCCAGAGACTGCAAAAGCGGTACAAGGCGCACCCCTAATTATGGAGCACGACAAGTAATACGGTGTCACCAATGCAATAAGCCAAGCCACATAGCGCAGAATTGTCCGGGAAACGGGCAAGGGGAGGACGCCGCAGCACTAGCACCCTCCCCAACAGGGCATTGAACAAAGCGCTGCCTGCAGTAACAGTTCAAGTTGATGGATGTGAACGTTCAGTGCTGGTTGACACCGGCTGTACCCAAACCCTTCTTCGAAAGGAATATTGCGCCACATGGAAGAAATGAAGGATCCCTGTACTTACTGTCGGCCAAGGCTCATTGGTGTGTTGTGGGGTCAGCGTTGTTCATATCAGCATTGGCAATGGCTCTCCGGTTGCTGTGACGGTGTTAGTGGTCAAGGGGAACTGCTCGGATATGACCTTCTCCTTGGAATGGACGCTATCACACAGCTAGGCGGAATTACTGTGAACAGCACCGGTGATGTGAGCTTCTCTCGACCAAACAAACAAATGTGTGCAGCAATCACTCTCGATGAGCCCGACTTCCATGCAGAATACGATAAGGGCACAAACAATTGGTACAACGTCACCCCTAAGGACGATGTTTCACCCTCCTGCTGATGATGAAGACCCGGACAGTGATACTGCGATGCTCAGCTTTAGGTTCGCCGACCTTCGTGTCACGGAAGACAGCGCAGACGATGATGAAGCCCCGAATCCCCCTCTCCGAAGAAGCACTCGAAGAAAAAGGCCACCGCCTCCCTGCTCTTTCTGTGATAACGAGATCAGGGGGGAGTGTGTAATAAATTGCGAACAGACGGGCTTACCTGACAAACGCTCGAGGGGTGCACTCTGCAAAGCGGGCACGTCCAAAGAAAAATGGCAAGATGGCGGCGGCCGGTTAATATTGCCAAGTAATCACGCAAAATCTCGTGTTCTCTCGCACACACGAGAGTTCAGCTTAGCATAAAAACGGGTCACTGTGAGCAAGAAGGGAGAAGGAAAAACGTAGTCAAGACAAAGACGACGCTTCTGATGACTGAGAAGAAAAAAGAAGAAAAAGAGCAAGAAGTAGAAGAGGAAGAAGAGAACGATACATGAGAAGACGAGGTGTGTGCGGTTTTGAGTAAATCGAAACAGACAGAAAAAAAAACTCTGATTACAATAACACTCAAGATGAGAGCAGTAGTTTTGGTAATCTAATACAATGAATTATTCCTCACCTACAAAAATTCACAACCGTAATATTGTAATTTGTTTAAAAATCATGATTATTTTTTAATTTAGTCAAAGTTATTTGTAAGGTTTTTTGAATATATATTTAAGAAAACTTAAAGATACAACATATGTTTCTTTAATTATCAGCATTCTTTAAACAAACGAACAGAAAATTTGATAACTGCATTTCCAAATAAATTAACAGGAAAACTCTTTGGTATACTTACGTGTGTACACAGTTTCTAATACATCGACCCCCCATATTGTAACCACTCAATGATAATACAAACATTTAATGAAAAAATCAGAAAACAACAACTGAATGTCATACAATTATATCAAAGAATTACATTGCTATAGGCGATATTCATTGTCAGCATACACGAAAACCTACAGAAGTTGTCATGCGAAAGGTGATTGTTAAGGGGGTTAAGTAAGAAACAATTTACCAAAACGGCTTTCAGGCAGCAACAACAAAAAAAATTATCACCATATGGCCAGAAAATGGGTGCTCATTTTACATTAAATTCATATAGAGAAGTGATCCCCCACTTTTTGAAAAAAGTAATTTCCTCATATCATGAAAACTAATTGTTTGTGCCACTTTTGAAGTATATATTCGTTTCCAGTAACCCTTAAAATGATAAAAAGTCGTAATTTTATAATTTCTAGACATTAACCACAAAAAAAAAAAAAAACAATGGTCAATATTTTAGTCAATATCTAAAATCTTTACCCCCTCCCCTCAAACAAAAACATTTTAAATAACAACTTTTATTAGTTTGGGGTAGGGGGCTGAAAATGAATATATACTTTAAAACTGGCGCAGAGAAATAGTTTTCCTAATAGAAAAAAATGTACTTTTTCAAAAAGTGGGGATCATTTTTCATTATTAATTTAATGTAAAATGATCACCCACTTGATGGTCACCTAGTAAGGCAAGTTTTTTTTTTTTTTCTGATTGAGTTTTGTTTTTGTTGTTGTTTTTCTTGTTTTGTTTTTTTTTCTGATTTCATATTTCAATAAAGACACAAGGACATTAAAGAACAAAAATCAAGAAAAATGTTATCAATTCTGTACGTGAATTAATTACGTTTTTTGTTTTATTTTAATGTTTAAGTCAGTATTGAAAACAAAATCTGATAGATTAGTGACCATTCGATATTAATCCGGTGAAAAAAAAAAATGAAAATAAAAAATACACATACGTGCGGCAACTGCGGCATGTAGTAATACTTACGTTTTTGTTTTATAATCTGCTTTCGATTAACTTTATCTGCTTTTATAAAGGAAACGATTTTTCAAATGTGATTGACTTTACAAGCTCAACTTAACATTCAAGATGACGAACGGAAAAGCAAGTTCGCAGAAAACAAAATTGAAGAGGAAAAATAAAAAAAGAAATCATTTCGAAATAGAACCGATCTATTTGGTGAATATCACGGATAAAATTAGTATTATTTTATTTAACATTTTAATATTTACATGAGAGAGAACAGATTACAAGTTTCGTGTTTATTAATTCTCTAATTCGTTGCACGTGCAATTTAATGGCAGAAACTGGTAGTTTTTAAAGCCGCCTTTTCGTATTTTTATTTATTTATTTTAGATTTCTCTTTTTATATTTTTATTGTTTGAAACATTTAAGCCCAAAGTTAATCTGATGCTTGTTCAGTTTACCAAACACATTAAAAATGAAGATATTGGTGAACGATAGTTTATCATATTTTTTTTAATAGATTTCCTTGGTATGGTGGTTATATGAGAAAATAAAGCTGTGTACGCATTATAAATGTTTCTTTTCTGTGTCTTATGTTATGTACATTAGTACATTAGGGGTCATTTCTAGTTAAAAGTTTATTTACTACACCCATCTGAACTTGATGTGTAAATGTGTATGTCTCGTCTAAATAACTAACGATAAATATCTAATATGGTGATCAAAAAGTCAGATGGAATGTACCGGAAAACGAAATGAGACCAAATTGACAACTGGGCTTTTTTTTTCTTTTTTTCCTTTTTTTTCCTTGAACATTTCGTTTTCCGGTACGCTCGATCTGACTTTTTATCACCCGTCTTATCAGCCATATTAGATATTTATCCTGTTAATTTTCTAATTCGTTGCACGCGCAATTTAATCGCGGAAACAGATTGGTGAACATAGTTTTGAAAGCTTATCATATTTTTTAATCGATTTCCGATTATTTTTGTATTAATCGATAATCTTGTTAGTTACTTACCATGGGTGTAATTCAGCTCAAGAAAATAATTTACCCCAAATTGAAATTAAGACAGCAAAACATCGAACCGGAAATATAAATATAAGTCGAAACGACTTTATTTTTTTTTATCGAAAGAAACGAAACAGCTTTATTTATTTTATTTTGTCTCTTTCTTTTTTTATCGAAATGAAATTTGCTTTCGTTTTCCTTTTATTTTTTATTTTAATTTTATTTTTATTAGTTTTTTTTTTGGGGGGGGGGGGTTCTTCTATTTAAGTAAAAGTTCCACCTTCAAATTTAAAATTACTACTACTAAGGCTTTTCTGGCTGCTGAAAACGAAAACAACATTTTAAAATTTCAGGAAGCAAATAGTTTTTCAGGCATGAAAAAATTATCGTGTGAAAATGAAAGGGATCACTTTTCTATATTAATTTAACGTAAAATTAGCACCTACTTTACGGTCATCTTATGGGGGGGTAATTTTTTAAGGGGGTGACTTTTTTATGATTGTGACCAAGCAGCCAGCAAAATTGTGCACGCGCTTGCACTTACTGTATCGAATTCAACTTCAATCGTCACCAACATTCGCAATAGTAACACAATAACCTCGTGATTGTGAACGACTGCCTTCCTCTCACTCAAGCTTTTTATGCAGTTTTTCACCCTGTCTCATTTGCATGTGTGCCCTCTGTTTTCTCGTGATCTCACGAACTCGCAAGACCGAAGTTTATAAAACACCAGGCGCTATCTTTTTTTCTCTGTTCCCACCCAACACTTCCCTATGGCAAGTCCACCCATTCTACTCATGGCACCACTCACACGCACATCTTCACAATGCACAAATACACGGATGCTTGCTACTCTGATGAGTATTACACTCCCACCTGATTTGATGACCACACAGAGTGCACTGCCGGGTTGGTCTCCTAGTCCGTTACTTCTGTGAAGGGGAACATTCATAGGCTCTGGTTCTAGTTCTGATTCAGATTCAGATTCAGGTTCAGGTTCTTTCAGATTCTGGTTCTGGTTTCGGGTCTGGTTCTGATTCTGTTTCTGCTGTGTCAGATGAACTATAATCATCACTCTCTGGTCTGTTGATTTCGTCCATCAGTAGCTCATCACTTGAGGATCCATTGTTCTCCTCTGTAATTGTATGATGCACCTCAGAAGCCGGGCGAAGATCGCGCACATGGTGCAGGGTTCCATCAACTAGGACCGACTGCTGGCTGATCACCCCAGACATTCGTCCTCGCTTGAATTTGGTGGTACACCAGTTTCATGTTGGTCTCACCCAAACTGCATCCCCTACCTCATATTTGGAATGTCTTTTCTGGTTGACTGGCTGTGCAGCATCAATTCCCTTTAGTCCAACACGATATGTGTATATGGCATTGGCCGGCGTGGTTGTAGGTAATTTCCCATTCTTTGGTGTGACGTTATACCAATATATGGCCTCTGTAATGGTACATTGCTTTCTGACAGCGATTCTCTTAATGCTACGATGGCTCTTCTCAGCAATACCATTCCATGATGGCACATGAGCGCATCGCAGCCGTAGTCGGACACACCATTCATCTAGCAGCTGCTAAACTTGTTGGCTGCAAAAAGCGGCATCGTTATCTGTCAAGATCTCTTCCAGCAGACTCTGCTAAAAAAAGATGGATGACAAGATGCGAACAACACTTGCCAAGTCCTGTCTAATTATGTGTCGCCATACGACAAAATGTGTGGATCCACAATCGATAAGAGTTAGATATGGTTTGCCACTGTACCATCGACACACACTGCCACACCTTCTTGACGTCCAATCATCCTTTTTGCCATTGCTCTGGTGCAGGATCAATAGACTGACATGCCTCATAGTGTCTGACAATCTGCCTGAGATCTGCCTTTGTCACTGCTGGGTCCACACACCTTGCAAAATACACTGTTCTCTTAACACTTCGATGTCTGCTCTGAGCATGAATTTTACATGGGCTAATTGCGCCAATTGCAACTGCGCGAGATCTTCATACCATCTGTGAGGTACACGGGTTAGTTGGTCGGCATGATTACAATGTGATATTAGAAGCATTACCCCCACTGATAGTCCATACTCAGAGACCAGAGTCTTCAGCATATCTAGACTTCACCGGATCAATATCTTGCTGGCTGCCTTAGTGCAGATTCTTGCCTGTATAACGATGTACGATCCGGCACGATTAATAACGTTACCAATGTGGCAGGTGTCCTTTGATCGTACCTTGTCTCGTTACAAGTTGGCCTGTTGATTGTCCTTACCCACTGTGTTTTCATGGAGGGGCGCTTTTCCTCTCGATCGAATCGTCTTTGTTCCATGTGTAGGGAGTCTCCGGGTACATCAATCACTCCACTGGTGCTTGCGGTTTGCTGAAAAAAATCAAGAGTCCTCACCACAACAAACAGAACTCCGGGTTATAATAGTAACAAACTATTGTTTTCATTACTTCATAACAACCACTGTCTAATTTGAGGTGACTGACTATAACAGTGAACGATGTATGACCAGACCAGTAAAGTCACAGTTCCCATTAACACAGGCTAGTTCCCATCATAAATTCACGCCCTAAAGGGGTCCCCAAATTGGGAGCGTCTGACAAGCCCAGCCGTTCAGCTTGTTGGCTACGATTCCTCTGCGTTTAGAAATCCTTTTTCTAAATCCAACCCCTTTACCCCCACCTCTCCTTAAGAGAGTGGTTACAAACACCTTTCTTTCTTTTTCTTAGAGCTTATCCCTACCAAACCTCAACCCCCCACCTGCACTGAGGTTTTTACTTATTATCAATTAGGCGTGATTAGTCCCCCCAAGTCGAACAATGCTTGGCGGCGACCCCTGCCTTTGACCCCCATTCTTCATACCTATCAACAGAGGTTTTTAAAAACAACCTTTTCGTTGTTAACAAATATATAACAGCCATGAGATAAAATAATTATCATTTGTTTTTTTTTCTTTCTGACAAAATCCCATAGAAATTTCTGTTTGAACAACATCAGAGTCCGTGTGGACCTTCATGGTTCCTGCTCCACAGCATGCTTGTGTCTCGCCGCCTATTGTGGTGACTTTAATGTTCCTTTTAGTCCAGGTCCGACACAATCTGGCACTCATTATGGCATGTGAGCAGCCAGAGTCGAGAAGAGCTGAGCAGGGCACTCGGTTCATGTACGCAGTACAGATTTTGTTTGGGGAGCAGGGCGGCACTGACATCCTGCTGTCTGACACGTTTCCCTCCCTTTGTCAGTACAGCTTCTCACAAAATGACCTCGCCGACCACAGCAGTAACATCTTCCATTAGTCGCGAGGCTCAGACTGGGAATCTTCTCAGCTACGTTCTGGGATGCCTTTGTCGCAATCACAATTGGTTCCCCCAGGTCCTCCTCATCTCTGATGATAGCCCAGGCCTGTTCCATCAAGTGCTCCATAGGCGTTGTGGACACACTGCTAGAGGCTCTCAAAAATTGCTTAACACGGGTTGGAAGGCCACAAATGCACAAATGCCAATGTCCTCTTCGGCACTCCATTGCTAAACAGCACGGCAAGTTTCTTCAATTCCGCAAAGAACACATCCACAATTTCTCCCGGCATGAGCTTCCTGGGGCAATCTTTCATAAGCCATTCAAGGATCCATTGCAAGTGCCTTGTACAGCGCATTTTTATAGCAGTCACATCAGCCTTCTCGGTGGCACTAAGTTGCTGATACACACTAAGAGCGCCCCACTAGTAGGTGTATCAAAATTTTGGAAGAATTTTTGACACCACTAACACAAAACTGTGAATAAAATATAAAAAAAACTCGAAAATTTTCTTTTTAAAGTGGTTTTATTTTCTTTTTGAAATATACTTCGAAAATAAACTATTAAAGTTTTTGAAAAAATAATAGAAATATTATTTTTTTATTAAAAAAAAACAGTGCTTACAAAGTACCTTCGTACGTTAAGGCAGGCATTTTTTTACGTAATGAAATAAATTTAATTTTATGAGTTAAATATTTTTCAATTTTTAAACTTTAAAAATCTATCAAAGTTTTTCTATTGGTTCAATTTTTACGATATTATCAGGATAAATGTGAAATGTTATGCTCTTTCCAATAAACCGAATATAATATTTTAGATAACCGTTTTTTAACCCCTCCAATTTTTAAATGTCTATTTAAATTTAAATAATTAATTTATTTACCAAAGTTTATATATCACAAATTGAAGATAAAAGATCAATTGTAGAGGACTACTATATAATAATATCCTAACTCACTACAAGAAAATAATGAAATTGAAGGAAACAAAAACTCAATTGATCGATAAGATAAACGTATCATTTATTCACTGTTGAAATAATGAATGTGTTAGATATAACACGTGTTCATGTCCGCGTTCAGGTGGTAACCATCGTTTGTTGCGAGATTGGTATTATAGAAGGAAAAAGGAAATGTGTTTTCATCTCACGTTCGGGTCACTATCGTTTGTTCGCGCGTGGGAAAAGAAGTGAGTAATATAGTAGAAATGAGAATGATAGTCCAGCGTGTAGACAAAGACAAAGGACAGAGGGTTGACATCAGTTCAACTGTGCGCCATGTTAGCCGTCAGCTACGCGGTGGTGTTCTCTGGCACAAGTAGTAGATAGAAAGAGAAAGAATGTACGTACTGTCTGTTGGCCTTTTGTCCCACACAGTAGTAAGTGGTGTGAGGTACGCGGCCGGTCCATAGACCGAACAGCTCGAAAGCTGGTCCTAAAAGGAAGAAGCCGCTTATTGCTCTTTCTTTTATACTTGTTTCCGGTGGTCTTTTGCGCATGTGTGTATTTCCATTGAAAGGGGAAGTGACGTTGTACATGTGCGTGTATGTGAGTACATATGTGTGCGTTAGCGTGTGTGTATATACACGTGAATTTGAGTGTATGTACGCGAACATTGTATGTGTGTGGACATAGGTGCGTATGTTTGTGTGTGCGTATGTATATGACAAGTAATATAGCTTGAAATATGAATGTGTGTTTTCTGTGAGACTAGGAAAGGCTCGCGCACAATAAATAAAATATTTAAATTTAAAACAAAAAAAGAATAGTTATTTGCAAATTTTCCCGTACATCCAAAGCGTAAAACTTAAAAAAAAAAAAAAAAAAAAAAAAAAAGAACAACAACAACAACAAAAAAGAATATGCATACATTTTATACTGATTTTCATTGTTGGACAGTTTCATTATTGTATTTGTTTTGTATTGTAATGTTTTGTTGAATTGTGAGAAAAGAAGTGCAAATTAATGGGACGCAAGAGAACATTGAGATGGAGGGAGAAAGGAAAAAATATATGTGAATATCTTTTTTGAAAATAGAGAGGGGAGGGATGTCGTCTGTTGAACGTGCACACACACAAAGCCACAGATGAAAACTTGTAGCAAATGCATGGAATGATGGGGTTACGGTATCAGTATTGACATTGTGTTTGTCGTACTCATGATTTATTTTTTCTAAAGAATAAAATTGAATAAAGCTTATTTTTACAAGAATGTTTAGACATTTATCTAGCGAATAAGCATAAAAATATATATGAAAAACCGCATTTAGCTTTTTTTTAAATCAAAATCATACACAATTTTATCAAAGTCACTTCCGTTTAACAAAAAAAAAAATAAAAAAGAAGCCAACTTTATACCCGGTATATAATTTTGATTTTTTTTTAAAATAATAAACGCGGTTTTTGCACATGTATTTTTATGCTTATTCGCTAGGTAAATGTCTAAACATGCTTATAAAAATAAACTTTATTCAATTTTATTCTTTAAAAAATAAAAAAATTCATGAGTACGCCAAACAGAGATTTATAAAAAAAAAAGTAAGTTTTGTTTTAAAATCGAAATCATTGACTTCAAATCCGTTGTTGGATATTAAAAATACTAAACACGGTTTTCAATATATAATGTCATGTTTATTTGCGAGATAAAAGTGTAAAAACAAGTTGTGTTTTTCTGTATGAAGTTGTTTTTATGACGGAATGAAATTTGGCCCGTGGCGTACTTTTAGGCGAGCTGGCGTCCTGGCGTCTCAAAAAGGAATCACCCAGTTTGTTGCGTTTTTCGAACGCCAGAATCACTTAGTTTTGGGCAAATTAATTTATGTTTTATACAAACAAGGTGTTTTTTTATAATTTAATTCAATATCTTAGGACTTTACTAATTATGTTTGAAATAGACACAGGAAATTAATATTTATCTTTTAAAGGATTTTTACAATGAATAACTTCCAAATTTAGCTGAATTGGGTAGCTCGCCGTGAAAACATTTTCATAACTTTTTTCTTTTTTTTTTCACGTGAACAAATATTTTTTTCCTTTTGGAAATTAATTTAAGTCCTTACTCTTTCAAATACAATCAAAAAGTAGTCGGAAACTTACAGAAAAATTGATAAATCAGCTTTCAAAACTAAGTCCCCCATTTTGTCCGTCCATTTTTGCCCGTACCTAATTTCTGATCACACACACATACATATATACATATATATATATATATATATATATATATATATATATATATATATATATATATATAACTTTACTATCTGGTAATGAAACGATATTTTAATTTAATCGATTTCAAAATTTATTTTCAATTTTCTTTAACGACAAAACATTATCGTCAATTTCTAATTATAAATATGGGTAATCCGACACATTCCTATAGACAAGATTGGCAAAATACTCTCTAACCCTGATAAAAAAGGACCCAAATTTCCTTAATCATCAGTATGCTACTACTTAAACATTTTTAAATAAGAAAACATACGCAATATAAACATAACTTTTTAAAATAATAACAAATATTTTTTATTTATTTTAATAAATATACATGATGTTTTTAATTTAAACCAATATAATCACATATTCAATAATTACTTATTAATAATTGAATTGTAATTTATTTATTTGAAGAATGATATTTAAAAAAATTAAATATTGTAATTTATTAAATAAATGATAATTTTATTATTATTATTATTATTATTATTTATGTTTATGGACCACTTTGTTAGGTGTATCAGAATTTGGGGGGAATTTTTTACACCCTTAACACAAAACTGCGAATAAAATATTAAAAAAACCCTCAAAATTTCTCTTTTGTGTAAAACCTTTTTTTTTAAAAGCTCGTTGAATTTTTTTTAAGTGAAACCTTATAATCTCGTTATATTGTTCAGAGAATTTCGTACAATTACGATAATTTTTTCTATTTCATTCAATTTTTTGTTAGATATTAAAAAAAACATCCATAAAGAAGAAATAAAAAATATTATATGAAAAACTCATGTATTTCTTTCAGAGAATAAAAAAAATCAAAAATCGGTAGAGTGCTTTTTTCTTTAACGGCAAAATTGATAAGTGAAATGGGATCATTTTTCATATATGGTGGACCATGATTCACTAGCTTTTGTTTACAGCACACAATAGAAAGAGAGATTAATTTTGGCGCTTAAAGCCACCGGAGATGTCAACTCGAGAAGCAGACAACTGTGAAAAACATCTGATGTCGCGGGGGGGAGGGGGTAATCCTAGCTTCAAATATATTTTATTTTAAAAAGACATGGAATATAAAGTAAGTTAAAATTCATTGATTTTCTTTAAATCTTTTTTACAGAAAACCGATTTAAAAAACAAAATCAGAGACGTGCGTGCTCCGCCATTTCAATCACCTGTCATAATTGTGGTAGGATTGGCCACTATTCTCAGTGTTGTCGCATGAGACGGCTGCATGAAATTAAACCTAAATCAGATGACTGTGAAAGCAATCAGAGTGTGTACCTTGGTGTCCTGACGATATTAGAGATCAGAATGAGTAAACCTTGGCGAACCAATATCATACTCAATGGGGTGTCACTGAAATTCAAGCTGGACTCTGGGTAACTGCAATTCCAGAACACATCTACAAGTTAACGAGAGACTTACCAGATCTCTTGGATACCCACAAAATCCTTCATGGTCCAATATTTATTCAAATCAAAGTGACTGTAATCATCACCGCAACTGTCTCGCATAACGAGATTTCAACAGAACAGCGGATATTTATTATCCCCAATCTCAAGGAGCCGCTGTTAGGAAGGCCAGCCATCGAAGCACTTAAGCTCGTAACTGTCCACCCAAACTTGCATACCATCAGCAGTCAAAAACGACATTTCGACCCCCCTAAAAAAAAGAACTGCCAGACCTATTCACAGGCCTTTGGGGAGGAATATACCATATTGTTACATTCAGATGCGAGTCCATACTCAGTACCCACACCACGATGCGTTAGCAGTATCAGAATTGTTGTAGGAATTTTTGACACCCCTAACACGAAACTGCGAATACAATATAAAAATCTCGTAATTTCTCTGTTAAAAGTGGGTTATTTATTTTCTTTATGGATTATACTTCCAAAATAAACTATTACAGTTGTTTTAAAAGTAATAAAAATATATTTTTTTTAAACAGTAATGAATTTTCCGAACTCAATATTTTTCAATTTTTAAACTCAATATTTTTCAATTTTTCAATTTTAAAAATCTATCAAAATTTTTCTATTGATTCTATTTTTACGATATTTTCAGGGTCAATGTGAAATTTTATGTTCTTTCCAATAAACCGAATATAATATTTTAGACAAACGTTTTTTTTTTTAATTCACGCCCCCCAAGTGTCACCCATTTTCAACTTTCTCTTAAAAAGTAAATAATTAATTTATGTCGTGGAGTTTTATATATCACAAATTGAAGAGAAAAGGTCAATAAATAATATATTCAAATTTAAAACAAAAACAAAAATCGCTTTTTTAGAAATTTACCTGTAAAGTCCGAAGTTTAAAACCTTATTTTATAAGAACACATTGTTTCTTTTTGTCTTTTTTTTTTTAATGAAACCTTGGTCCTTGCTCCTTTAATTGAAAAAAAAAAATTAGGGCTTGAATTACATTTTTCGAGGAGTTATAAGCTTAGAAAGATAGGGGGTCGAATAATTCACGCCTCTCATTTTGAAATGTCTATTAAAAAGTAAATAATTAATTTATGTCGTGGAGTTTTATATATCACAAATTGAAGAGAAAAGGTCAATAAATAATATATTCAAATTTAAAACAAAAAAAAATCGCTTTTTTAGAAATTTACCTGCAAAGTCCGAAGTTTAAAACCTTTTTTAAAAAAAAAAACACATTGTTGTTTTTTTTTTTATTTTTTTTTTTAATAAAACCTTGGTCCTTGCTCCTTTAATTGAAAAAAAAAATTAGGGCTTGAATTACATTTTTCGAGGAGTTATAAGCTTGGAAAGATGGGGTGGAATTATTCACTATTTTCACAAAATTTCTGACACTGCTAACGATGCGTACTACTTCCCTTAATGGGGAAAACACCGGCAGAGCTCCAGAGAATGGAAAAACTGGGGGTCATAGGCAAGATTGACACACCAACTGAATGGTGTTCCTCCACGATGGTAGTAACAAAAGCAAACGGGACAATTAAGATATGTGTATATCTCACAAAGCTCAATAAGTGTGTAAAACATGAACTTCACATGCTCCCAACGGTCGACCACCTTTCGGCCCTTTCCGTTCACTAACGACCTTCATACCTCCATTTGGACGATACGAATTCAACCGCCTCCCGTTTGGTATTTTATCAGTAACTGAGATCTACCAGAGGCGCATGTCACAAGTACTAGAGACCGAAATTGGATCCATATGCATGCAAGATGACATGTTGGTATATAGAAAAAATCAACAGGAACATGATGCCCGGCTGAAAAGCACACTATAAAAAATTCAGGCTGCTGACATTAAACTCAATTCAGAAAAATGTGAAATATCCAAGTCATCAGTAAAATTTCTACGACCAAATCCAGAAAGGCTTACTAGTGTCTTCAAATTTCGTGACGGAAACCCGGTTTCTAGGGATGGTGAATCCATTAGGAAAATTACTCCCAAACATAGCAGATATGACAAAACCATTAGGGGATTTATTGAGTCAGAAATACGCATTTGTTTGTGTCACTGCACAACAGGATGTTTCACTTGTTGTGCTATGCCTGTGCAACCCATCAAATGAGATTGTCGTTTCTAGTGACGCTTTATCTAATGGGCTGGGAGCAGTATCATTACAACTGACACAGAAAAACATCAATCGTCTGAACCCCCATGACAATTAAGCTTCCGAGAACACTCTAGCCTCTGATCTGTTTGAGTTGAAAGGTAGTAGATGTCATCTTTGTCAACTACTTCTCTTTGAAGAGTTGAAGGAAGCCACTAAAACTGATGAAATCAGCAACTACATATTACAATATGTAAGAAACAGATGGCCATCGAAGGACCATGTTCCAGCATCGATTAAACTATATTGGGCATACCACAGTAGCATCATGTGTGAGAATAGACTATTGATGTATGGCATACGGATCATAATCCCATCACTGCTGAGACCGACCATCATTGCTAAAATCCACTCCGGTCATCAGGCAATTACCAGGTGCAGACAAAGCGCTCGCCAATCCATATGGTAGCCAGTACTATCTGACCAAATCAAAAGAACTGTAGAAAACTGATCAATATACGCCGAGCTAAGACATCAACCATCTGAACCCTCATGACAATTAAGCTTCCGACAAGACCATGGCACACTCTAGCCTCTGATCTGTTTGAGTTTAAAGGTAGCAGATATGTCATAGTTGTCGACTACTCTCGATATGCAGAGATCGCCATGAGTTCCTGTGCAATAATAAAGAGCTTCAAATCTATTTTGCCAGACATGGAGTACCTGTCATCCTAGGAACAGACTCAGGAAGCCAATACACTTCAAAAAACTTTGCCAAGTTCGCAAACGACTGGGAATGTCAGCATGTTAAAAACAGCCCTCGCTAATCACAAAGCAATGTAGCTGCAGAGGCCTATGTCAAAACAATGAAAATAATGCTAAAAAAGCAAAAGACCCATATCTTTCTTTGTTTGCACACAGAGCAACACCAATGGACTGTGGGTTTAGCCTCAGTGAACTGTAAACTGTTAATGGCCCGACGCCTGAGGACAAATTTCCTGACTCACACAGATGACCAGATCTTTTAGACAGAGGGAAAAGAACCAGAAGGCCCAACAACGACAGGTACTACCTATCACATAAAGCTAAGGAGCTAGAACCACTCGAAAATGGTACACCAGTATGGGTCAGAAGCTTCAAACTCTCAAACCAAGAACGCATTGTTGTTGAAACAGCAAACATACCACGTCCAAATATTCTACAGATCAAAGGAGAAGGCACAATAATTTGAGGCAATCGACGACACATCATACCCAAACCAACAGAAATAGTCGAGGCTCACAAATCGGAATCCCATGAAGACAATTACCCATCAAGGGATGAAACCGTCATAACAGCATACACCACCCTCACCTCTCAAGAGTACACAACACCCAGATCTGGACATCACCCAAGACCACCTATGAAGCTTGACCTATAATATATATATATATATATATATATATATATATATATATGAATGAGATTTATATAATAGATATATAAGAGAGAGATCATATAGCTTAAATATTGAAGGACATCAAACATTATGAAATGGATAAAAAAAGATGTTATGTCACTTGCATCGGTGGGAGTTACTTGTTCAATGTTTAAAATGTAAACTCTCGCACATGAACGTGAATAAACGAGACTCGATCGGTCGACCATTTTGGGTTTCAATGATTTGCCTTGTCCGGTTGTTAATGATAGAAACGTTACAAAACACAATAGGTCTCTTGTTGTTTAAGATCTGCACTTGCTGTGTGGCGTTCTTTGCTTAGCCCGCATTGTATATATACTTTTCCACTAACACTATATACTCAGGTATGGCTTCCCGTTTGTGCAACAAATCTTTTTGAGGTATCTGGCTTTAATGATTGATATTTATCAAAGCATTGGAATTTCTGAAAGATAATGTAGGTAAACATGAAAAGCAAATTGATGAGAAAGAGTTGCTTCTGATGATTTCAAAGACATTCAGTTCACTGACAATAGACGATTTGTCTGTCTCGTCAAAAGCTACTGAAAACTTTATTGAACTTTTCAACTTGATTGTTGATGAACATCTTAAAGCAACAGTGATCAAGAAAACTTTATTGAACTTTTCAACTTGATTGAGGAAAGCACTTATAAAGTAGAGTAAATGCAAGTTTCCTGAAGAACGACTTGGCAAACCCGGTCATATCTCGCATCATGAAATCAGTGTGAATGACTTCAGAGACTTTATGGAAGATGCTCTGAGGAACTACCGTAATTGCGTAAGACTTAATACAACAAATTAAAAGTGTAGAAAGAGCAACGAACATCACCAATATTTAGCAATAACCTCGGCAGAAGCCGAAAGAAGCTTAGTCTTAGTACCATAGCATGTTTCCATCCATTTACAGTCCCATTCCACTACAAACTGAACGTAGTTTTCTAAAGTTCCTGCCATTAATTTAAATATGTACAGTATTTTTTTCTCATGTCTATTATAGTGAAATTACAAAACTGATGAAAATCTTAAAATTGCATATGACTACACTAGGTAATATTGTATTAGGCTTTATTTAATATATGTTCCTCTAATAATAAGACTAACATTATTATTTTTCTTAAAAATGAAAACAAGAAGAATGGAGTAAAAAAATATATATTTATTTCTATATAAGATTGTATTAAGTTTTTATATTTTTATATGCATATGTATATATTTTTGTGTTTGTTTTATTTTACAAAATATTGAAAAAAATAGGTAAAAATTTTTCTGGAGCAGTGTAACAGAGCACGTATAAGAAAATCAGCAGCAGCTACAGGGTAGCTGGCTTGTGAAGATATTAGTTGCACCAGACGTTAAAGCATGTGTGCAAATTAACAAATGTGCACGAGCTTGCATCACAAGAAAAGGAGAGAAAAATACACTTTGTTATCAAGGGCAGAAGTGAAATGCAAGTTAGGAAAGATGGACGTGTTAAAACGAAGGCGAGAATTTTTTTTCTGAATCAGTATTTCCACTATATAGTTAATTGCCGGTTTACTGCTTAAAAATTTTTTACTTTTAGGGTCAGAGGTAAACAACCACAGGGATATCACGGCAAGTCAAAAACAATAATTAAAGCGACTATAAAACAAAGAACTCGATCGCTTTAAGGCGAAAACGCAAGCGAGAAAGAACTATGCATTTATGAAAAATATTCACAACTTTTTATAAAGAACCTTTACTGATTCAAAATAAGTATTTTGTCGTATAAAATTTTTGATATAAACATGTTTTGTTATAAAATTTCGTTTTCTTTAATTTTTCATCATAAAAATTCTGTTTGATTTCAATAAATACTTACAAATTGGTGACTGTAATATGCATTAATGTTTAATTTATTTCCTTTATAATAAATATGCACGTCACAATGTATTATTCCCCTACTAATCTAGCAATGGTTATTGTAAGAATATTCATTGGAAAAAAAGAAACATTTTTAATGCTAAATTATATGTACGTGGTAAAAATAAACAATGCAGAATAAAACTATTTAATCCAAAACGAAATTAATAAAAAATATCTATTCTAACATTTTGTTAACTTTATTTCACGTTTTCGCTCATTGAACAACAGAAAAAGGTTAAGAAATGATTTTACATTTTATGTTGTCATATCACTGGTGATTGGATGGGCGCATTTACACGACTGGTTTTGTTGATGTTTCCAAGCAAACTGATTTAGACAAGAAAAAAGTGTAAGAAGGTCAGTAGAATTACACCTCACACAAAGTATTTTCATCTGATAATAATAGATACATTTATTCTAAGTAGTAAAATTCGTTCACAAAAATATAAAATCCCTCCAAAATATAACGACTACACAGCTATCTACATCGAGGCTGTAAATAGCTAATCAGTTTATAATTGTAGAAGTGCAGAAATTGAGAAATAAAGCTGCATTATCTGGAAAACGTTTTCCTTTCAAAATAATGGTGAGTGTTCTCTATAGACTTCTGCTGTTGGTCCGATTCCTCTGAAGACATCACATGATTTTAACTGAGCAGAATACATGGGTCGGTTGGCATTGCCTTTGAAAATGCAGTGATATCTGACTCGCCTGTTTGCACCTATACACTGTCCTTAGATCATCTACATCAGAGTTACCTTCTCCTAGATGCATGTCTTTACTAAGTCGAAAGTTGCATCTCTCCTAGTGAATTAATGCATCACCAGATGCCAACCTGTAAATGTTTTTATGATCCCGCACAGTACATACAGCAACTAGCCTTCCCAAATGATCACCCATCTGGTACTGGTCAGGCAGGCTCACCATTGCTTAACATTGGTGATGTGGTGGGAATCGGTGTGTCAACATAATTGTGCTGTATAATAAGCTTCTGTAATTGTAGTCATAGAAGAATGCGAGCATGACGTTGCCAACAACAGGCTGCATCGTTATATTTTTTGGATGTGGTTGGTCCAAGTGCTTCCAATTCATTAACTGGGTTTGTACCATGGTCCACAGTTGCCTCATCAATGACAGATGTATTTTAATTCTCGTTGTGAATGGAACATACAACCAGATGCTATAAAATAGATGTTATGACAGGCGTTCAATACTTAATGCCTTCGTCTAATTTCTCATATAAGCTGATTTAATAGAAATAGAAAATTAATAAAAACAGATGCCAGACATTTAGTAGACACATAGCTGTGTGAATTGTAGAGTCATAATCAGTGCTGTATGACATGTCCAACTTTTGCTCCCAGGATTTGCTGCAGCACCTAATATTCAACATTTTACAAATCGCAATGTCGATATATTTACACATTCAATATTCAACATTTTACAGATGGTCATGTCGATATATTTATACATTCAGTAAGGTCTTTTTAATATTCTAACCGTCGCTTTAAGTGTTATTGCTTTATTTCTCTTGCACTTGGTTCACCTTATATATTCGCTAGGTTTTACATTCTTTTCATTAGCCTGGTTGCTCCTATAATGACTGGTATGATTGTTACTGTCTTAAGATTCCAGTTTCTTCACATGTACTTAATAAGTTCTTGGTATTTTGTTATTGTCTACCTCTCTGATCTATTAATGCCAGCATCATTACACATGCTTACTTCAAGTAGATTTGCCACTTTCTCCCTATGTCAGGGTTAATAGCCTCATTTTTTAGGTATGTAGCTGTATGGCCGAACAAAGTTGAAGTATGTGCAAAAGAGGAACCCATACTTAACAAGGATTTAGTTTCTTCGTATGTCTTTTCATATGAGTCAACAAAGTTGACTTGACTGCAAAAGAAGTACCACATATTTCACAAGAATGTGGTTTCTCTCCTGTATGTGTTTTCATATGATTCAACAAATGTGACTTCCGTGCAAAAGAAGAACCACATATGTCACAAGAATGTGGTTTCTCTCCCATATGTGTTTTCATAATCCTCAACAAAGTTGACTTTTGTGCAAAAGAAGAACAACATACTTCACATGAATATGGTTTCTCCCCCGTATGTGTTTTCATATGAGTCAACAAACTTGACTTCCATGCAAAAGAAGAACCACATATTTTACAAGAATGTGGTTTCTCTCCCGTATGTGTTTTCATATGAGTCAACAAACTTGACTTCCATGCAAAAGAAGAACCACATATTTCACAAGAATGTGGTTTCTCCCCCGTATGTGTTTTCATATGAGTCAACAAACTTGACTTCCATGCAAAAGAAGAACCACATATTTCACAAGAATGTGGTTTCTCTCCCGTATGTGTTTTCATATGACTCAACATATATGATTTCGATGCAAAAGAAGAACTACATATTTCACAAGAATATGGTTTCTCTCCCGTATGTGTTTTCATATGCCTCAACATATATGATTTCGATGCAAAAGAAGAACCACATACTTCACAAGAATGTGGTTTCTCTCCTGTATGTGTTTTCATATGACTCAACATATGTGACTTCCGTGCAAAAGAAGAACCACATACTTTACAAGAATGAGGTTTCTCTCCTGTATGTGTTTTCATATGATTGGACAAATTTGACTTCCATGCAAAAGAAGAACCACATACTTCACAAGAATGTGGTTTATCTCCCATGTTTGATTTCATCTGATTCCGCAAAAAGTATATTGAATTGAGTGTATAAGATTATAAGTTTCAACCTTAGATAATTTCTATTAAGGAATTTAGAATAATTTTCATACTTTTTCAATTACCAATGAAGAAAGGTCCTTCTCATTCATTAAGAGATCTCTTTTCATTGTTGCAAATTCTGGAAATATACAATAAATTTCAAAAAATATAATTCATGCGGTAAAATTGAATTTATTATGTTGACTTTTATTAAAATATCCACAACATTCAATATTAATTTAAAAAAGAAAGAGTATAATTTCATGCAATACTGGTTAGTTAACAAATTGTTTCTATTGTCAAATATTAAACTTAATTTTTCTCATTTCTTCATTTTGGAGATGAGGATTGATTATTCATATTTTGATTCTTCAGAATATTGTTCTCATTTCGTATTGTTAGTGATGGCTGAGTAAAAATCCTATGTAATTTGAAATTTTATTTTCAATCTCACTGGGAATCGAAACTTCAACTTTCAATAACAACTTACAACTGAATCTTTAGTCCTTTAGGGTTTTTGCAGGTAATCCTAGTATAAATTTTTAGAAACTATTTTTTACGACAGCAATATTTTTTTAAAAACAACAAATTTTTGCTAAATTAAATATAACTTCTAATTAACCTATACATCGTATGATTCACCTTTAATACCTCTATGATTTTACTTTTTCATATTTAACTTTTAATTGACATAGTGTTCATGTCAATTTAATTTTCCAGATTTAAAAGTTCATCATTGCAACTGTGAACCTAGGATTAATGCCAATTACTTTGTTAGATAAACCAGAAAGGTGGAGATCACAAAGAGAACGTGGAAGCATATTGACTAAATGTAACGTTGTATAACTTGGAACGACAACAATTACTATTAGTGATGCTTTTTTACCTAAAGGGTGGATATTTTAAGCTATGTTAAAGCTCATTTTTGCTGCCATATATATTCCGCCATAACTGATTTTTTAATCTCTCCAATGTTTTTAACCTTACAGTTAGTGAATGACATGGCTCACATTTGTATAATTTTCCACATTCATATGGAATCTCTTTGTCATGATTTTCCCATAAACCGGTTGACACATACATGTTTCTGGAAAGTCGAACCACTCTTGAATACTAACCTGACGTTTTATAGATTACAGATTCTTTCAATTTTTGCTGCTAAGTCCTGCTTCTTTGGTAGAAAACCTGCTATCCATACTACAGAAGCGATTTGACTATCTTGTTATATCTTGTGTCTTGCTCTCTGGTTTGTCTTAAACTTTCCACCTCATTTTAATATGTATTATTATCATATTGTTATTAGCACATATTGATTTTGCTAAGTGTTTTAGGAAACAGACTGCTAGTTTCTTTACATTATAAAGATTGTGAGCATTGAAGTTTTGATACTGGCTACATATTTAAAGATATATAGAGTGTTATTAGAGTCTTTTTATGATCTTAACCCCATGTGGCATGACATGACTTGGGAAATAAAAGAGACAAGCGTTTAATCGGTGACGTCTGTTGAATGTGCACACATACAAACAGGCATGACAGCTGGTATCAAATCCACTGAGGATGGAGTTAAGTTGTCAGAATTGATATCGTCAATAGTAAAAAGTCAATTATATTTCACGGGTGCAGCTGTCAAAAGTAGGTTGTATATGTTACCTGCTAAAAGTGAGCGCACCTGCTAAAAGCAGGTAACATATACAACCTACAGAAAAAAGCAAAAGGCGAGAGAAGCTTGCAGCCAGTCAGCAATAAATACCACACAAAGTATACAAGTTTAACAGAAAACTGACTGCAAAACGTCCGTTTCATTTGACGCCATTTTATGACCAGTTATTCTAACAATGACTAAGGAAGCCTGAACGAACGATAAACACACGATAAAGAAATTTTCTGTGAAGTTCAGCAAAATGAAAAACAAAACAATAATTTACCATAATAGTTTAACATGTTTAAATATGCGTATCAATAATGATAATATATATATATATATATATATATAAATACGCATGTGATGCATATAGGATGACAAAACACACACACACATATATATACTCCAAATGTTTAAGTTCATTTTTTTCCTCTCTGTTTCGTGTTTCTTAACAAAAATGATCTTGAGTTGTATAATTATCTTGTTTTTTCGTCAGTTTCGTTGTTATAATGGAGCAGCAGCTATTTTTACAATTTCAAATAGAAAAGACAGTGGCTACAGAAAGTGGGTGGAGAGAAGTATTTTAGGGTAACCGTAGCAGTGGATGAGGAAAAACGTTAGAGAGCTCTCTTAACCACATGGGCCTGATCGAACAATTCATGAACAAAAAAGGCAGTGGGATCAGAACAAGAGGGAAATCTCTTTTTAAGAAAACAGTGCTTTTGGAATATAAAAGAGACAGTGATTAAAGGAGGTGGATTGATGATTTCTAGTGGTATTTCAGAATGACCGGAGCAGTGGATGAGGAAAAATGTCACATTGTTCTACTAACCACAAGTGGCCAAGTTGGACAATTCATGAACAGACTCATGTTAAACAATGAAAGTTAAAGATGAGTAGACTTGAAGAGGATTACTATCGAAGACAACTCAGAAAAAAAGTACTGGGATTCTTTACAGAGGATCTCAGTGATAGGGAGATGAGGACAGTTGTGATGAGACATGAGCCACAAGATCTATCAGAAGGCCCTAGCAAAAGTTAAATGGAAGATCTGGCTCAACATAAGGCAAGAGTATGAAGAAAAGCCCATGGAGGTTTGCCACACAAGACAGTGGATTCTTGTTGAGACTATGGGTCCAGCCAGTTCCCCCCAAAAATACGGAGACAGACGTAAAAGAGGAAACTAATTAGAGAGTTAGGGACTAGTATATAAAACTAGAGAAGTAAAGGGGCAGGTAGATAATTAGATATTAGTTATTGTGATGAGGTGGCCATATACAGAGATTCTGCAGGAAGCATATCCAAGGAAACAGGGGCGTTTCATCCGTGTGATGCCTGATAAATGATACAAAGGCATCAATGCACATAGTTGGTAAAATGGGTGCATCAAACTCCTTTTCAAGAAGAATTTAGGGATAGAATTATAGAGCTCTAGTGGATAGAGGAGAAGAGTTGTCAGTAATAATTTTTTTAAGCACTTAGACAGGGACCTAACTATGTAATGAAGACCTTAGTTTAAGAACAGCTAATGGGCCCTTATTAATTGTAGAAGGGTTCGTTTGATTAAGATTAGGGATAGGAAGTCTGTCTATCCACAAGGACTTCTTTGTTACAGAGAATCTCAACACAAGTGTTATACTAAACCGCAACTTAAGAAAAATGGGTTAGGATGTACTTTGATTTAGGAGCAATAAGAATATTTGATGAGTATATCACTCTAGAAGATTATGCCCATCTTTCATCAATAGTTCAGTTAGCAATGAGAATTACATTAAAACACCAGCATCTGCATACATACTTGAGAAGGAGCTGCAAAATAACTAAGTGTAGTCTGACTGGTAACATTATCGAGATTACCATGAATGATGAACAAAAGGGAAAAAAATTTGAAGTGAATAAAAATACCTCAAGAATTAAAGTTGGAAGTTGATATGTTGCTGAAGTAGAATAGAGATTTTTCTTGGACAGAACCGATACGCTGGAGAAGCATATCAATACTGAAAGGCATGAACTCATACTGAGACGCCCATATTGAAAACCATTAAAGCAATAAATGTTGACTTAGAGAATAGACAAAATGATGCGGACACGTCTAATTGAGACATTGAATAGGCCGTGGAGTTTTCTATTAGCATTAGTAGAAAAGATTTTGTGTATATTTTCGGGCTTTAAACAAAGTCACAAAGAAGTATGCCTGAGCATTACTGGTTATTGACGATATACTTGCCTTGCTCAGGTCAGCAACCTATTTCTCAAAAATAGATCTAAAATCAGGGTACAGGCAACTTAAATTAAGTAAGGACAATAATAAGAAAACTGAGTTCATCTGCCACCCAGGTTTATTTCAGTTAATTAATGTCCATAGTTATACAGGGACAGGAAGATTTTGCATAACCGTATTTGGATGATATTTTAGATTCTCAGATACGATCACATAGATAGATATGTAATTTACTTAATTTTCTCACATACGATGGAAAGTCACTTAGATCACATAGATAGGGTACAAGCCAGTTTACATTTAGTTTGCTTGACACGGAAATATGCAAGGTTCCAATGGGACAACACATGCCTAAAAATGAAGCTTGTAGATATTGTTATACTGGCTTATGTTGATCCTGAAAAGGACAACCGACTGTATACAGATGCATCCAATCATGCATTTGAGGAATGTCTGTAGCAAATTGTCTATGATCAGAGGAAAGGTAAAAAGGTTGAAAAACCAATTTACTTGTTATCACATTAAGTTATTGATATGCAGACGAGATGGTCGACTATAGAAAAAGAAGCATACACGATACACTACGCCCTTAATAAGTTGACTCACTATTTGCATAGTGCAAAGTTCTATCTATATACTTATTCGTAGGGAAACGTGTGGCTTACCTAACTAGCATGTGTGCATAATTCAACGGGTCAGTCGTGGAATGAAATTAATGAAGAAAGAAACAAAAATGGCTGCCTTATCTCTTTATATGCCTGCAATGTGACCACCCGATATGCAAATGAGATGCTCCTGGTTGGAGATAAAAAGGGTTGATTTTTTAGAGGGACGTTCATTTTGAAGTTGGATTTCGAAGAAATAACACTCAAGTTATTGAATTATAAGCTATTTCGGCTCTCAGCATGTGGTGATGCGAAAGGAAGAAAATGGACAGATCTCGACTTTTGCTTGATACTTGAGTTTGATGGATCTACCACTGGACCGTCTGTCGTCGAATGGGTTACAAAGGCTGAGAAGATCTGTACACTGTGCAGAATTAAAGAACCAGCCACAGTCATTCCTCTGAGGTTAACCGGAGGGGCCTATGCAGTCTAACAGCAACTCGGGGATGAACCAGACTGGGATACAATCAAACACAGCCTGTATACAGCGTTTGGTACAGATCCGTTTGTCGCATGGCAACAGTTCACGAGCTGGCGACTTTACCCTGAGGAAATGTTTGATGTGCACCTAACCGACCTACGAATGTTGTTGGTACCATTTTGTGGGGTCAACGATAAGATATGAAGATGTGCCTTTTTAGTAGGCTTACCTGAGGTCAGCAAACTGTTGCAGGCATCATCACGAATTGATGAATTGACAACAGACAAGTTATTAGCCCGAGCTCGAAACATCTGTAAGGAACAGGAGCCAATTGCAGCAGCAACTAGTATTCAACATGCAATAGTCGAACCGCATCGAAGCAATGTAGATTCTCTCCCAGGTAGTAATAAGCATGTAGGTCCAGGGTGCTATAATGTGGGGAGGCCAATCATTTTGCTAAGGATTGCCGGAGTAATAGGTGTGTATATCCACGAACACAGAGAACAGTACAATGCTATCGCTGCAATAAGTTTTGGCACATATCTCGCAACTGTTTAGGAAACAACGTTGGGGGAAAGGTACTATCGCCACCTTTGCAAACCAATAAACACAGTATTACCGGTCATTGGCATTAAAATTGACGATGTGCAGTGTTCAGCACTCAGAGATACGGGGTGTTCCCTGTCTATAGTTAGTGCACATTACTGCCAGATGTGGTGGAAGCAACCAGTCAGTATTATGACGATCAATGGTTTATCCCAAGCATGGTGTGGTGAAGGGACAGTCACGATCTGTACTGAGAAGGGTGACACAGCCAAAGTTAACATTCTGGTGATACAAGAAAAACCCCTTGGCTATGACATGTTGATTGGAATTGATGCAATACAAGCACTAGGAGGCGTCATAATCACAGTGACTGGAGATGTAATGTTTGGAGAAGGGAAAGAAATCTGTGCAACCATGTCTATTGAAGAAAAGGACTTCTGTCCTATGTTTGATGACAACGAAAAGGCATGGACTGCAGAGTGGAAATGGACTATGAACCAGGCACCAGATCGGCTGTGGAACGCCATTCCAGAGTATGCATTAATTCCGCTCATGGCTGTTGAACAACCTACTAAAGACCAAAAATGGAAGCGAGGGAGCGTGATTCCAGTGACAAGATGCATTGTGTTTTCTATTTGTGGTAAATTAGTACGACATCTACCTGTCTGTGGGTGGCTCCGATCGGCAACAGGAGTGTTAAACAGTAAACAAAGGATGGGACGACATGGTGGATGATGATTCTCTCCAGCAAATGATGGCTGAAATGTTGTCCAGAGTACATAGGAATGACCCTGCCCAGGGTCAGTGGCAAGTATCTGGAAAAGAAGTGAATGCATGGGTTGACGCAAGTTCACTGGCTACACAGGTGTAGTGTTGGAACAACTGGGTGCTGTTGTGGAAGATGCGTGCTGACTTCGTACAAAAAAATGATGCCCAGTATATAAATTTGGCAGAATTTGATGCCACGTTAAAAGGGCTTAATCTTACATTGCAATGGCAGGCTTAGGTTGTGCATTTCTACACTGACTCATTGTGTATTTACCACTGATTGACCGACACCTTGACTGGAAAGGCTCGAGTTAAGACTAGAGCTGCAAGTGAGATGTTAGTACGAAGGAGACTGGCAATAATAAAGCGTCTAGTTGGCAAATACAGCTTGCAGGTGGACATTACCTGAGTTTCATCGATGCAGAATTTGGCTGATAGCTTGACTAGAGTACCAAAGAGGTGGATTGATGTCATGAGGCAAGGATCTGATCCCCCACAACAGACATGCATGACCGTAACAGATCAATTAACACCTGACCAGATCCGTACAAGACATCAGCAGAGTGGGTATCCTTGAATTCGAGGGACAACATATTTTGTCTTAAGAGTGTGTCCTTTAACTACAAGAGCATCAATCAAGGCAGCTATACGCTCATGTGAAGACTGTCAGCGAATTGATCCGGCACTGTCCCAATGGCAAAAAGGGAAGCATGAGGTGGAGGACAACTGGTATCGAGTAGGAATGGATGTAACGCATTATGAGGGCAAGCATTTTTGACCTTTACAGATTATGGCCCAACACGTTTCACGATATGGCGTCTGTTGACATGACAGTATGCATCTAGCATTATACAACAGTTGAGAGCTGTCTTTTTTGAACATGGAGTACCGCTTGAAATTCTGACTGATAACCCCACTACATTTTGATGTCAAGAATTTCAGAAATTCACGCAGGAATGAGGGATTAGAATGCATTACCAATGTGCATATTTTCCCGAAGGTAACGGTATAGCAGAGCAGTATCACCGCACCATTAAAAGAATTGTGGCCAGGACACAGTGTTCTATTCCAGAAGCTGTGTACTGGTATAATGTGACACCAAAGGACGACACAACATCAGAAACTGCACCAGCTAATGAGATTTACCGCTATGAATAGCATATAAAAGGAATTGATGTCACACCATCAGTGGTTAGCATTGTCAATACACCATATCAAGTGGGAGACCGTGTTTGAGTAAAACCCCCAAATGCTGGGTGCACTGTAAAATTTTGCAGAGGAAAAATAGATAAAATCATAAGTCCTCAGACCATGTTGATTGATGGTGTACCACGTCATGTAAAATATATCCACCCCTGTTATACCTCTGATTCTGAGGATAATGAGGAAGATCACATACAGTTGTGGGATGATCCTGATCACCTACTGCCCCTACAGGTGTGCATAGAAACACTACCTACAGGTGGCAATAGTGATGAGATCGATGGACATGAGGGAGTAATACCACCAGTTCTTCATCAAAGTACCCGATACAGACAAATATTGCCCATCTGCCGTGATTGTGAAACACCACCTATAGCACCACAAGAAGGGATGATTGAACATACTGAGGAAGATGGAACCGAGGAAGTGATGCCTCCGATTCTTCGAAGGAGTACCTGACAAAGACAGACTGCCCCCTTGCCCTGATTGTGAAACACCACATAGGGAACCACGAGAGGGGATAATGGAACAGACTGGTGGCAATAACGGTGGTAATGAGGAAGATGGCAATGAGGAAGTACTTCCCCTGATTCTTCAAATAAGTACCCGACAAAGACAACTGCCCCCTGCCCTGTGTGTGATCATGAGATCAGGGGGAGTGTAGGGAAACGTGTGGCTTACTTAACTAGCACGTGTGCATAATTCAATGGGTCGGCTGTGGAATGAAATGAATGAAGAAAGAAACAAAAACGGCTGCTTTATCTCTTTACATGCCTGCAATGTGACCACCCGATATGCAAATGAGATGCTCCTGGTTGGAGATAAAAGAGGGTTGATTTTTTTAGAGGGACGTTCATTTTGAAGTTGGATTTCGAAGAAATAAGTTGAATTAGCAGAAGCTTGTTTGGAGTTGAGAGAAGGTGTGTTACGTATACAGAAGTTTGGAAGTTGGAAATTTGGACAACAGTGTCAACCTTACCCAGGAAATTATTGGTGTGAAAGGCTGAAGAAATAACACTCAAGTTATTGAATTATATTATCACAGATCGCTAGAATATTTATTAAACTTGCCTATACAGAATAGGAAAATACAGATGTGGGATTTTTTAGTCTGGTTGGATATAACTGCACCATACAGTATCTGAAATGGAAGGAAAATGTTTGTGTGGATCTCTTGTCATGCACCGTGGATTTGAGCTGAGACAATGATGTTCCCCGGTAGAAATAGATGGTAGAAATTACTTGATAGGTGCGATCAACTCAAATCGTTTGGAGCCAAAATAGTTTGCGTTATATAAAAAGGTTGAGGGTTCATCAGTATCGTCCGAACCTCCTATGATTTTGAGTGTACATTTAAGAGGGAGATAAGGACATTTTAAAATTTAAAGATGCGGATGAAGGATGGTAAATCATCTAAAATGGAACAAAAATGGTTCATAGTGAAAGTGTATTTTTTGCCGAATCCACACGATTAACTAAGAAACCTGAGAAAACAACAATCTCAAATGCAGAAGTGTGGTGTGATAGACGAAATAGTGTATTATTTGCTGAATCCCAACGATTAACTATTGATAAGGTTATATGTATGGTTGCATCATAGAAAAAGACTGTTAGTGTAGTATGATGACAATAATGGTCACATAGGTGTGGAAAAGACGTTTCACACCAATAAGCAAAAGTATTTCTGTCTGTGTTCATATAATGAGGTGAATGAATACATAGGCAAAACGAGAAACCTGACAAAGCAACAACATCAAATGCAGAAGTGTGGTTTGCCTCGTTTTCTTTTTGCAAAACTGACATTTGATATTTCCACCCCCTACCCTACAGTTTCAGGTAACTAGTACATAGTAATTTTCCTCGATATGTATAGTGCTTGGCCAGAGGCTTTTGTGATCCTAATAAGAAGGCAGAAATGGTGGGGCATTTGTAGTTGGATGAGATTTTCCCAAGATTCAGGGCACAGACAATGGGTCCAAAAATGTTAACAAAGTGATGAAGAAGGCATGGGAGGACCTCAACATACATCATGTGACCACATCATTTTATTTCCCCTAAAGTAACAGAAAATAGAAAGATTTCATAGGATGATGTATGACATTTTAGCAAACAATGAACAGTCATGGCATTTATACATAAACCAAATGTTGGCGACTGTCAGATTCCATGTGAGCGAAATAATGAAATTCTCACCATACTTCTTGGTCTACAACAGAGACGTGATCCTGTCATTGGATAATATATTAATGCCTTGTAGAGTATGCTATTGGGACGAGCAACACGAGATCGCTCTAAAAGATATGCATCGATCTTTTACTTTAGTAAGGGATAACATTCAGGAAGCTAGGAAAAAACTGGTAGAGAACTCTGATAAGAAAACAAAGTCCATAGATTTTAAGATTGAAAACCTGGTTTATCATAAGAACCACCAGAGACAGGGAACGCTAGATGTATGTTGGAAACCATATTATGTGGTTATAGAAAAACAGGCCCAGTCTCATATTGGATTAAGTACCAGTTGATGGGCTCTATGACAAACGTGTGTGCGTAACATTTGTGGGCAACGTCAATCAAGGAATGGGAAATCCCCAGCATGGAAAGACCATTAAGACAGAGCACATGAGTTGGATAACAATCCAGCCACAGAAGAAGCTGCTATCTTAATATGGAGGAGTCGACATGAATGGGAAATACCAGATGAGGAGTCTGACGATGAAGAGGAGAATCATGACACAGAGCATAAGATCGAAAATTGCATATATTTTGGACACAAGTTATCCCCTATTTTCATCATTTGTAAAAAATGTCAAAGACGTTATTTGGATCCATTTGGAAAGGCCTGAAGTAGATTCAGTGTTTGGAAGTGGGGAAGAGGAACAAGTGAGATGGAATTGTTTAGGTTGGGTAAGATCTATTTTCTGTTTTTAAAAGAAGATTCCTTTCTCAGGTTCGTTCCATGCATGATTAAAAAAAAATAAAAAAACAGATTATGAGAAAGACAAAAGAAATTAATTTTAACTCGATGCAAAAAGAAAGCAATTGGATGAGTTTTGACTCATCTGCAGCGTGTCTGGGTTTTGAAATGTAATAACACTGTTCGAGTGTAAGAGCCACATTAAATACTCTCATCTCTATAAATGATCAGTGAGATTCGAAACCAAGATCCCAGTGACTGTGCCAGTTGCTCTATTATTGGACGAGTTTTGACTCATCTGCAGTTGAAGAGCAAATGCGGTGCATGTTTGAAAAATGGAAAGGAAGGTGATGAAAAAGACACATGCATGAAAGGTCATTTCTGAGAGACATGTTCGACACCAAAGTGATATTTTGAAACACAGTAAAGTGTGTTATTGGAAATTACTGGAGTAAATTCTTTTGTATGCACTTATAAAACACTGTTCGAGTGTAAGAGTTACATTAAATATTCTCATCTCTATAAATGATCTGAGATTTGAAACCAAGATCCCAGTGACTGTGCCAGTTGCTCTACTACTGAGCCATAACCCAAAAGGAGCACCTCAAGGCTTGGTGGAAACCATTATTTCTATAGCAGCAGCACCGACACCTCATAGTTTGAGATTTTGAATTTTTGGTTTATAAGCTGTGCTGATTGCTGCTAACAATCAACTTCCCTTCTAGCTTACACATTAAAAGGCCATTTCTCAGGCCAGCTGAGCACATGACAAATACAGAAATGAAAACATTCATAAAAGGGTTAATGAATGGCAACTCTCTTTCTTTCCTGGTTCTGATAACACACTGAATGAGGTTTCTAGTAACCCATTTCCCTGTTTCATTGGCATAGAAATGGCGACAGTCTGCATTGCACAATTGACCATCAACAATAAAACCATCAGTTTTGCCAGTTTAGCTTTTCTTTATTTTTTGTTACACTACCAACTCTTCGAAGTACACACACACATGCTAGCCAAGTCAGTTACACACTTGGACCCATTCTACAGCCAATCCTTTTCTTCTTTTTTACATTTTTACTAACGAATAAAATTAATAAAATTGTTTTTAAATGTTTGAATGAGACTTTGTCTTTCTATACTACAATCCTTTCAGCAGATAAATATAAATTAGCAAATTATGGTTAAACCAATAATTTCTCGGGTAAATTCGATACAATGCTATAAAAAACTTACAACTTTTAAACTTAAAACTGTTGTCAAAACATCACACTCCAAAACTCGATACTCTATTGTAAAACCTTCCAACTCCAAAACACAAATTCATTACATCCACTTATGAAAAACCCATTAATAATCACAGTTAATGTTCCATAACATACAAAATAGTTTGATTTTATGTAATCTAACTTTTCAAAACGAATTAAAGTTAATGTGTACTCTTAAAATAACAATTTCTCGGGTTAATTCGATACAGATGTCAAAAACTTCCAACTTTAAAACTTGAAACTGTTGTCAAAACATCACACTCCAAAACTCGATACTCTATTGTAAAAACTTCCAACTCAAAAACTCAACACTCTTTCAAGTTAACTTGCACATGACTACGCACATAGCACACCTTTATCCAACTTGTTCTTCTGTTTGTTTCACAAACGTTTTTATTCACCCATTTCATTTGCTTAGAAATAGTGAGTCTGTATTGCACAAGTGGCCGTCTGTTAAAGAATAGCAAGGCAGAAGCAGAAAATTATCTGTTGATCTGTTTCAATGACATATTATGTGTTCCAGTTTGTACAAGCATAGCTGAAGTTGGATTAGAAACGCCGATAAAGACAGATGGGATTAAATGTGTCACCCCTGTGAAGGAGAAGTCTCAAAATGGAAGCATAGAAGAAATCCCCAATCCAAAGATATAAAATCCTACACCATCTTGGGTCCTGTCTTGAAGCGTTCGTTTAAACAGATTCGAGATCCCCAAGGATGTATGACAAACCTATCAGAATTAGCAGAAACAGGTATGACGTCATGTTATGTTATATATGTATATATGTTGACATGCAAGCACACACCGACACCTAGAAAAATCATAGGCATATACAATAGACATTAAAGATCTGATGACAATAGTCCATTACACAACAATCACAACATACACAGTAACACGTCAACAATAAAACCAACTGATATTTTAACCTTTCTTTTTTGTTACACAACTAACACTTTGAAGCACACACAGATGCTAGCCAAGTAAGTTATGATTTTCCTGACACAAATTCATTACATCCACTTATGAAAAACCCATTAATAATAACTCCGACTATTTTCATCTATCACAGTTAATGCTCAACAAAATACAAAATAGTTTAATTTTATGTCGTCATCATTTTTCAAAACAGAATTAAAGTAAAAGTCTACTATCACAATCTGGTAAGTAAATATGGAATTTTCTTTATTCCAAGGAAAAACAAAAAGTATTTTTCAACATGTAACAAATACACATAAAGAAAGAAAAAATGTTGTGATGTATCATTTGGATTATTTGGACTATTGTTCTCATCTTAAGTGTTATTTTTACAATGTTTGCACAATAAATAAAACTCAAGATGAGAACAGTAGTCTTTATAATCTAAATAATACAAAGAATCATTCCTCATCTAAAAAATTCAGAACCGTAATATTGTGATTTGTTTAAGAATCATATTTTTTTAATTTAGTCAAAGTTATTTGTAAAGTTTGTTGAATGTGTTTTTGAGAGAACTTAAAAGTACAACATAATAAGTTTCTTTAATTATCAGTATTCTTTAAACAAAGGAACAGAAAATTTGATAATAAAATATTTCCAAATAAATTAACAGGAAAACTCTCTAGTATACTTACGTGTGTACATAGTTTCTAATAAATCGATCCGACGAGAATACAAACACTTAATTTTAAATAAGGAGAAAACAATAACTGAATGTCAAGAAGGCTAAAAAAAAAAAGAAGCTTAATTTGTGAAATTTGGTTTAAAAAGTCGATGTTTCCAAAATGGGGGTTCGATTTACTAGAGTGTTGTATTAGAAACAGAGTACACCTTAAAAATGGTAAATATTGAATTCTTTTTTATACATAGTCTCGTAGATTATAGAGTATGAGACTTGGTAGAAAAAAAAAGATGACAATAAAAAAAACATACGTGCATGGAGCATTTTTTTTTAACTTTAAACAGTGAAAAACATTTAAATTTAAAAAATTGAAAAAAGAAAATTTTATAAAAAATTTCTTTTTCTTCAGTAAACAATAAATTAATTGTTTTGGTCCACATCTAAAATCTTTCCAATCCTCAATCAACTCCCCTACAATCTTTACAATGACGATTGTTTTTAGGTTTTCAGGAGTTCTGAAAACGATTATATACTTTAAAAGTGGCGCAGAGAAATAGTTTACATGATATAAAAAATTTACTTTTTCAAAAAGTGGGGTATCATTTTTCATTATAAATTTAATGTAAAATGACAGCACCCACTTTATAGCCACCTAGAAAGGCGGGCATTTTTGTTTTTATTTTTGTTGTTTTTTCTTGCTTCATGTTTCAATAAAGACAAAAGGCCATTAAAGAAAAAAAAATCAAGAAAATGTTATCAGTTCTGTACGTGAAGACGCATACAGAATTGGTCACCACTGATAACATAAAGAATTACGTATTGACCTTTTTTATGTTTAAGTCAGTATTGAAAACAAAATCTGATAGATTAGTGACCGACCATTCGATAATAATCCGATTAAAAAAAGATGAAAAAAAAAACGTGCGCCAGTGCGCCACGTAGTAATACTTACGTTTTTGTTTTATAATTTGCTTTCGATTAACTTTATCTGCTTTTATAAAGGAAACGATTTTTCAAATGTGATTGACTTAAGTTAACATTTTTCAAATTAAGTTAACGATTTTTCAAATGTGATTGACTCAAGTTAACATTCAAGATGACGAACGGAAGAGCAAGTTCGCAGAAAACAAAATTGAAGAGGAAAAATAATAAAAAGAAATCATTTCGAAATAAAGCCGATCTATTTGATGAATATAACGGATAAATTATTATTTTATTTAACATTTTAATATTTACATGAGAGAGAACAGATTACAAGTTTCATCTTTATTAATTCTCCAATAGATAGTTTTGAAAGCCGCTTTTTCGTATTTTTATTTATTTATTTATTTTTTAGATTCCTGTTTTTTTTTTTTAATTTTATTATTGTGTTTTAAACATTTAAGCCTAAAGTTAATTTGATGCTTATGCAGTTTAGGAAACACATTAACAAGAAAGATATTGGTTAACAATAGTTTATCATATTTATTTTTATAGATAAACTACTGCTAGGTGAACATAGTTTTGAAAGCTTATCATATTTTTTAATCAATTTCCGATTTTTTTTTTTATCGTGTTTTAAAGCTTAAAGTCAATCGATAATCTTGACTGGTTACTTACCATGGGTGTAATTCAGCTCAAGGAAATAATTTATCCCGAATTCCAATTAAGACAGCAAAACATCGAACCAGAAATGTAAATATGAATCGAAATGTTTCATTTTTTTCTCTCAGTTTTTTTTAATTATCGAAATGAAACGAAACAACTTTATTTGCGTGAGTGTGTGTGTTTTGTTGTTGTTTTTTTTTTTTTTGCTTTCTTCTTTTTTTATCGAAATGATATTTGTTTTGTTTTCCTTTTATTTTTATTTTATTTTTATGAGTTTTTTTTTTGGGGGGGGGGTAGGGGTCTTCTATTTAAGTAAAGGTTTCACCCTCAAATTTAAAATTACTATCACTAAGGTATTTCTGACCGCTGAAAACGAAAACAACGTTTAAAATTTCAGGAAGCAAATAGTTTTTCAGATATGAAAAAATATCGTGTGAAAATGAGGTGGGGCACTTTTCAATATTAATTTAACGTAAAATGAGCACCCACTTTTGCGGCCCCCCTTTTTTGGAGGGGGGTAAAGGGGGTGTTTATTTGGTAATTGTGACCGACCAACCGGCTAAAATGTGCGCGCTTGCGCTTACAACAATGACCAGTACCACCAGTTCTAACAAAGAATTACACAATTAAAAAACAAAATTATACATGAAAAAAAAAGTTATAATGAAAAATGTGTTCCTGGCGGCGTCAGAAACTGACAAATTCAAATTTAGAAGTTAAATAAATTTATTGTAAAAAAATCTTTGGAAAGATAAATATAAGTTTTCTGGTAATATTTCAAAGATATTTAGTAAAGTAAAGTCTAAGATATTGGATTAAAAAAAAACATTGTTTGTACAAAAAAAGCTTAATTACCCCCCCTCCCCCAAGCAGTATAGATCGAGATTTCCACAATCCAAACAAAAGATAACGCGTCGCTCATAAGTTCTACAAAAGCAAAAAAAAAAAAAAATGTCAGAACGTGCATTTTATTTTATAACTAGTGCTATGACAAGAGAATATTTTTATCATTGTTTTGACTCTCGAGTATATATCCGACACAGTCAATCGAGAACCACATCATTCTATCTAAAAACATATAAGATATTAACTGATATATATTTGATAGTCAAACTAATGAAAAGAATATTCTCTTGTCATAACGCTATTTATAACTAGCAGATGGGAGGCACCCAGCTTTGCCCAGTTGTTAAATACGCTTAAATATGATATTTTAATTTGTCCAGATTTTGTATAGATTATTATAGAGATAATAAAGTCGTGATTTCAAAAGTAATAAAAAAGTATTTGGGTGTCATAAGCTAGAGTCGAAACCAAAAGCAAAGCCGTAGCATTCAAAGCTGGTGACGTTACACGCATATGAACTGATTAAAAATAAACTAAGATGAATGTACAAAATGTATAACAATTTTTTTCAAATATGATCCCATAGGACTAATTGAACTGGTGCCAATTTGTAGGAAATGACCGTGGTGTCACTAACTTGTAAGGATGTGATTCCGCGTTCACCCATTCATAATCGGGATCTATCAATATTTGAGACCAAGGTTGCAGGTGCAGGAATCTCTTGAAGTCGAAAGTAGTAGAGTATCCACAGGACCGTTAAAAGTAAATTTAACGGGATCACCGATTAATAGAAGGTTTCCACGAAGGCACATCCTCACATACATAAAATAAAAATATAGAAATAACTCCGGAAAATAACGACACTTGACAAAGAACTAAAAATCAAAGAATTAAGATGAAATAACATTTATTTACATGTTAGGAATATTAATTCAAATCGTTCCAACGTAAATATTTTCTTGTAATGAGTGTTCATTATGCAGGCTTTGTAACGTGCATCCAGGAGAGAAGCGCCCGCGAATTTGCGTGTTGTGTGGGTACGTAAGAGAGACGGACGAAAAGAAAAGATTTACCTCGAGACCAGCTCAGCGTCACCGACCGAAAATAGATAAAGAAAGATCAAGATGGCGGCCGCCGTCTTTTGTAAAGTATGATGTCTCGCAAAGTCACACGAATTCTCGCAATATGCAAATTTAGCCAGCCTACAACGACGATAAAAGCGGGTGATGAAAAAGACGTTGAGAGAGCGACGATTGAGTTGGTCGGGGAATCGTGTTGCTGTTGCTTCTCGTGCCGTGTGAGGATATCTTACCGTTGTTGGGTCCGGTCTGAGTAACCGTTCGCGTCCGTCTAGGCACCTTGCTAGTTGGATTCCGTGCAGAACCGGTGTATAATGGTTATTGAATTGCTGCAACATTTATAACATCTTTTCCTGAACCTACCGTGTTAAAGAGAGAGTCGGGCGCCATCTTGAATTTTTCCTTATACATCTACAGAGGGCGCAGTAATTCTTTTTTTTTTTAAAGGACTTTCCTTACACATTTTTCTACAGGCTTAGCTAAAAGAGGATCTCATGAGAATAGCATGAAGTTTAAGATTACTGATGTTTTATGAACAGAGTGTCACACGTGGCTTGAAATGAATGTGAACTTTTTTAAAACCATGTAAGCGACATTTTTTTAGAATTATTATCATTAAACCACATTAATTTTTGTAATTATATCATTTTTTGTGAAAATATTGAAATGTCTGTGTTCATCACACAAGAAAGTAGTTCGAAATAACATTAAAATGATTAGTTGCTTGTTGATATGAACGTCGCTATCTGATGAAATTTTCTTTAACACCAAAGCCATAAACCTTGAAAAATTCAATCATTAAATAAAAAATAAATTTCGAACATTTTTTGAAATTATAAACTGTCAAATGTAGATAATTGTTTTAATTTTGTAAAACTTAATTTTAATTAATTTTCTAAATTTAATAATTTTAATTAATTTTTCAAATTTAATAATTTTAATTAATTTTCAAATTTCTATTTTTCCGAAAAAATCGATAAAAATCGTATAAATCGGCAATGTTTGCGACCCAAAATTTAATATATTTTATTTCATCATTTCAGTATATTTTCATATGTAAAAAAACTAAGATGCGAATTCCTGCCCTAAATAAAATTCTGATATGATCACGTGGGTGGGGGCAAAATATTGTATTTTTTTTAATATTATCTCAGTTCATATATAGTTCGGGTTTTTCTTTTTTTTTTAAATAAGTCTGTAAAAAATTAACGAAATTGATTATTTGATTTTTGATAGAATGTTAAAAATCTCGTTGTTTTCATTGTAGAAATAACTCGCGGTTCCAATTTTCCTGTTTTGTGGAATTCTTTGAAAATTTAACGATTTTACGGGGAATAATAAAATATGAGATTTTTTAGATTCTTTCTTCTTGATGAAAATACTGTACAAATTACAATGAATCAATTTAATTTTACAAGTTTTTAATATTATTATTGTTAGGTGGGGTCGAAATTTCCACCTTTATTATGGTCATACCTAGTTTCTAATAAAACTTTTAGTAACTCGATCCCCAATATTGGAAATACTCTCATATGAATGGATTTTCATTTATTAATCTAAGGTTAATGATATTGTCAAATTTATAGGGTCGAACGATAAAATTTTCACACAAAAAATATTAAACTTTTATTGAAAAATTAAATCAAGATAACTTGAGTATGTAGTAAAGTTGACTATTCAATGTAGCCGCCTTCAGCCTCAATCACTTGCTCGATACGAACCAGGAACTGGGAGCATGCCTTTTTTAAATATACGGCGGATGGTGGAAATCAAGCTGTGTTTAGTGTTATGGGAAGTTGGTGATGTTTCTCGCAAACAGCCTTAGCTAAAATGATAATGTAGAAAATGTAGAAAAGAAGAAAAAACAATTTAAAAATAATTTTGTAGGTCGCTGGTTGGTGAATGTATGTCATTAATTTGCATATGTGTTCACAATTGGTAACTGTTAAAAGGGACGAATTCTAAAGCATGAGGGTCGAGTTTTGTTATTTTGTTGGACAGTTTAGACCGAGAACGAACGGTGAAAGATAATATTGAATACACAAGGAGTTGTTGCAAGTTGAGGAAAGAAAGGGGGAAAAAGACTTTCGTGTATCAACAAGAGGACGTTTTAACAATTGTCACTTTTTTCCCTTTTCATTATATAAGCTATCTCAGCATTTTTATTTTATTTTCAAGTGACTTTGATATGCGGTGACAACAAAAATTGGACAGATTCGACATTCGTTTAATATCGTCTGTTGTCGAATGGGTTGAGAAGGCTGAGCCTATTTGCAAATTGTGCAAAATAAAGGAGTCAGCAACAGTCATTCCGTTGAGGTTAACTGAAGGGGATCTGCAGTGTACCAGCAACTCGAGGATGAACCTGACTGGGAAGAAATTAAGTAGAGTTTATATACAGCATTTGGTACAGATTCTTTTGTTGCATGGTAACAGTTCACTACCCGGCGACTATATCCGTATGAAACGGTGGACGTTTTAATAATTGTCATTTTTCCCCATTTTTATCTCGGCGTTTTTATTTCACTTTCAAATGATTTTGATATGCAATGACAACAAAACATGGACAGATTCGACATTCGTTTAATATCGTCTGTTGACAAAAAATGTATGGATTCGACTAGAATAAAAGAGCCAGAAACAGTCATTCCGTTGAGGTTAACTGAAGAGGCCTATGCAGTCTACCAGCAACTTGATGAAGAAATTAATCAGAGCTTATATACAGAATCTGGTACAGATCCTTTTGTTGCATGGCAACAGTTCACTACCCGGCGATTCCCAATGAAACGATGGACATTTACTTAACTGATTTACTGAAGTTATCAGTACCGTTTGACAGATTAACAACGGACGAGTTATTGCCCGAAACGCGAAACATCCTTAAGGAACCAGAACCAATTACAGCAGCAGCCGGCACTAGTCATGCAACATCTAAACTCTACTGAGACAATGTAGATTCCCTCCCACACATCTCGTAACTGTTCAGGAAACTTAGTCGAGGACAAGGTACTGTCACCACCCTTGCCCCTTTCCAAACAATGAACACAGCATTGCCTGTTCTCGGTGTCAAAATTGATGGTGTGCAATGTTCAACACTTTGAACTGGGAACATCTTGTGTCTACTAGTTAGCGCAAATCGCCGTCGGACATGAAGGAAGCAACAAGTGAATATGCGGTATCGAGATTGTCACAATCTACACTGAGAAAGGTGACACAGCTTAAGTTGATGTCCTGCTGATGCAAGAAAAATCACTTGGATACGACTTATTATTTGGAAGAGCTTTAGGATGTGTCATGATTAGAGCAGGTGGAGGTATATTGCTTGGAAGAGGGAAAGAAGTGCAGTTTTTCTATGATGTAATCGCCAGATCTGTTATGCAATACTATTCCAGAGTATGCCGTTACAAACAAGAATCGGGCTCCATCTGAAGAACTTCAGACGTGGATTGGTAATGGTTGGTTAATACCATACTCACAAGAACGTCTAGGACCACCCAAATGATTAATTCCGCTCATGGCTATTGACCAACCGACTAAACACAAAATTCGACCCGTAATGGATTATCAAGAATTGAATCAGCATGTTGATGCATTTACCAGGAATGCAGATGTGTGCGCTGTTAAACTAGGAGAGTGGCGTCAGAAAGGGTGTAATGTAACACTGCTGGATTTGAAGAGAGCCTCACTGTGGCCATTTCATACAGTGATAATCAAGGGAAAACGATACTGTTTGACACGCTTAGGTTTTGGTCTAAACGTAGTACCTTAATAATGATATTAATATCATTAAAACTGTTTTGATGTAAGATGAGACGACAGTGAAATCTACTTCAGCTTACATTGATGACATCTACGTTAATGAAGACATACTGTCTGCAGATGCGGTTAAAATGAAATTGGAATCTTTCGGATTAATACGCAAGGACCCTAAGCACTTAAAGCATGGGACATATGACCAAAGGATGTTGTTCAGTGGGTTCAGCTCGAGGGGCAATGAGTAAAGGGTACAAAGCCAAGTCTGAGTCTTTTGGAAATTCTAAATAGTTTTTACAGATTAAATCTAAGTTTCATAATATTTTTAAATTAAATTGCTAGGTGGGAGCACAGAATAGTTACACAACACCCTCCCTTTTCATTGTTAAGAATAGCTTTCGAAATAATAACGTTATTATCTTAGCATGGTACGTAAAATACATAAGTACCGATTTTTTTTTTCTGAATCAGCACTCCCACTAATTTTAGCCATGAGTCGTCAGAGTGTTATTCTATATTATTTATTGTAGTTATATAAGTACGGGACAATCAAACTAAATAAAGTCAATCGTTAATTTAGACAAATATAGGTTTAATGCATTAACATTTTTTACTTTTAAATGTGGGTTTATTTTTATTTTTACTTTCACTTTTTCATGCTTTCCTTTATGTATTCTATATGTTGATAAACTTGTGTGATTTTTATCTGTTTTTCTTATGCAGCCAGATTATCGCCCCTTTTGTGAATCCTACTATAAACTGTGCTTAATTTTTCTGCTATGAAATTCATATCAACAATTCATGTATTTAGCTTATTATCGGATTATATTATTTGTTCTTGTTAGGGAATCTATCATCACAAACATTGCCTCGATCTTACAGAGTGTGTCTGAGTTTATTGCTTTTAACCTTAATATCTACTTTTTTTTTTGAAGAACTGCTAAGAATCCCGACCAGGCTTTGTGCATAATTGGAACATATTATTAGGTTGTATGGTATCAGATTAGGAAGCTTGATTTGTTTTTAGAAAATGAAACCAATATTGTGCCATCCGAAACCTTTCATTCTTGATCTTTTTTGTACAGTGGCCGTTATCATCTTGCTTTACATAATGATGTATGGTCTTTACTTCCGGGTATTGCATCATTCTTTTAGAGAGTGGACGTCTTTGGGTCTTACCGTCTTAGTTGCTGCTAGATTCAAGAGAGTGTCACCAGTACCACCCAGGCTATGACAACGTAATTATGTGAAATTAGCAATTCTCATATGCATAGATCGAAATATAAATTGAATACGATTATTGATTGAGATTGTCGGACTGACTTCCTCATCTTGGTTGTTATTGTCACAATGTTTCCGCCGTTTTGCCCTCTGGCCTTCGCCAGGTGTTGGACTACAGCTGACCCCTGTTTATATTCCCAAAACAAAGACGATAAACTTCTGATTTTGGTTTTATGGATCGATGACATTTTAATCGCATCAAATTGTGACATAATGTTGATCGATGTTAAGAACAGATTATATAAAAAATTCTAAATCACCAATCTTGGAAAAATATCATAGTTTGGGGGGGGATAGGATTTACTTATAAGAAAGGACTTATTACGATGAATCAATTGAGATACATTGACAAAATACTATTAACATGTGGAATCGGAGAGTGCGAGAAACGCTCTACACCGATCGAAAATGATATTAATAATATATACACAGAGAATCTGAAAGAATAGACGATCAATTATACCGAGAAATTATAAGAAAGTCTTATGTATTTAATGACTGCTACGAGACCCAACATATACAAAATGCAGTAACAAAATTATCACGAATTATTCTTTTCTACACAAATATATATATTTTTTGACATTTGAAAAAATTAAAAATGGCTTCTTTTTACATGCTCAAATTTTAAGATCCAAATGATTTCTATTTTTATTATGTATAGTTAAATATTAAAATATATATTTATTTTTGCACAGAATTAAAAATGAACCAAAGGGACGTCCCCATTATATAAAAATAGGAGAGGGTGCAATATTTTTTTATTCATAATGGGGTATGACCCCTCACTGTTGGGAGATTTTACTACTGCTGAAAGGAACTGACGAATCAAATTAATTCACATCCTGCTACCAACCAATCAGAAACCAGGATTGCTCCATAATAATTAATCCTTTTTTAGCAACCTTGAATATGTTTTCTTTGTATCAACACGGGAAGAAGTTTTTGCTCTTTGGCTACAAAATTATAAAGCCAGGAACTTGTACAGAACAACTGTCTACTTAGAACCAGTCACCTCCAGGACTTGTATCGAACAACTAATTATCGGAAACTGTTCTGAAACTAAACATGGCTTCCAACTCAAGAGAGTAGTACATCTAGATCAAACACACAGACAAAGCACAAGCTGTGTGCAGATATCACACCGCTTTGAGGCACATGTATTTCCGGTGACCTTGACATTAGGCTTCCACCCCCTTCTCTTCTCTCTATTTTTCGCTTGATACCAAGCCGTGCACACGTATAAACCACGCGCTTCATAAGCATGCACTCGGAGAGCGACAGCAGAATCATGAGGTAGGCTTGCATATTTTTCACATAAACATTGTTATTTGTAAGATGCTTACACATAGAGCTAATACACTATGAATAATCCAAGACTTATAATTAAGCTATATATCGTTTGTATAAAGTATGAACTATAATCTCTATTTGTGCACACTTCCGCAGAGGTCAACACATACAAGCCACAATCACACTATCATAATGGTTTTCTTTATTGCTAAGTTGTGAACATGCTTTCTATAGCCTCGCAACAACTGTTGACCCTCGACCTCGACTTACAAAACTTTTCATTCCTTATACCGTGTATCAAGCCAAACAAAAGAGAAGCATTTTCACACCAAAATACTTTGTATTCCTCTGTGAGAGCGATAAATATACCAAGATTCAACACCCATGCCTAACCACGTGTTGTAACCTTTAACCTGTCTTTCGTCTATTTTTGATTTTTTTAGTCCACGCGCTCACAGAAAAAAAACAACTACTATTTTTCTTTTGTTGTTTTCACAAAGGAATTAAACCTACATATCTAATTCATTTAACCCATATTTTATTATCCACATTCTTTCTAATAGTTGAATAGTTTATTTATTATTTATTTCATCAGAATGCACAATTTACTGGACATTCCATTTAAACCTATTGTTCTTTAAAACTTAGCTCCAGGGTTCGATTTCTGCTTTCTCTTATTTTTTTTTTCATTTTAACTAATCTCTCTATTTTTATACTTACATGAACAGGGGACAGCCCTTATCATGTAACACAAGGTCCAAAGTGAGGGATGAAGTACCGTAGGTTTGGATGGAACTGCCGTTCGCAGCTTGTAGTGAAAATAGGTTGTTGTATCATTATATCGTGTAGGATGAATTACACTAACAGCAGCGCCGGTGTCCACGAGGAACTTTCGACGAGAGATTGTGTAGAAAATATATAGTAGGCGACACGGCTGGAGAGATGGAGTGGAATTTGTCGCGCAATTCCACTGGTCTACCCGTTTAAATGTTTAGGTCTCTTGTAGGTGCAGGGTTTCTCACATTTGCGTGCGTCGTTCCTGAAACGGCGGTGGTAGTACCACCAGGGAGACCGAGAGGAAGACCTGCGTCTTTGTGATGAGCGTCTGTTTCTTGAATTTCGTCTGTTGTTGGGCCGTGACAGTCTGTCCACTAGAAGGGCTTGAATTGCTTTGGTTAAGGTAGCAATTTCCGATGATTCCGGGTTGGAATTGGATGTGGAGGCTCTAGCGGCAGGTTTGGTCACGACAGTCGTTACAGCTGACGCGTGGTGGTAATTGTCAGCGACTCGGTTGGCGATAACTGTTAATTGTGTCAGATCCTTACCTCCAACGAACATGAACAGTGTGTGGGATAATTGTGGAGGCAGTTTCTCCAACCAAAGCTGCTGTAAGATATTGTCGTCCATCGTGCGTGCACCGAGCAAACCTCGCATTTGTCTCAGAAGCTGAGAATGCTTTTGGTTGCCAAGGGTTAACTCGCTGAAGAGTTGTTTCAACCTGGCTGTTTCCGAAACACTTGTCCATTCCAGAATGTCCTGCTTAAGTGCCGTATATAGATCTTTAGCAGCATATGCTCCAAAAATATCCTCTACTTCCTCGGCAATATCTGCTGGCAATGCCTCAATTAAATGATAATACTGGGGAAGTAATCTTCCTATTTGTAAAAATAGCCTCCGTCTGAAAAAGAACATATGTCTGGTTTTCGAGAATTACAGGCAGGCATCTAAAAAAGAAACTAAGCCCCCCACAGCACTATCAGCAGATTTATCCTTGGAGATGGTGGTGCAGAAAAAGGGGTAACAAAACACTACCCAATATTCTCAGTCCAAAGTTGTGTGTTTGTGAGGGGATAAAAAGAATATGTAAAACTTTTTCTTTGTTTTTTGAGAAAATGTGAAACTTTTATTTTTAAAAAAATTATTTTATTTATTGATTTTTTTGCGATTGCTTGGATAATGTTATTATTAGTAGTTGTGTTTTTCTGGTTAGGCATGGGTGTTGAATCACAACTTAGCAATAAAGAAAACCATTATATCAGTATATATATATATATATAAAACTACATTATCTATTTAAAACAAAACAAAGTTCATGCATTAGTGCAATAATTGGGTTGTCACGTAAGGACGTGTGATTGTTGCGTGTATGTGTTGACCTCGACGATTGTGCCTGGAAAAGTTATCCCTAGCCCGCTCAGAATTTCAACACATAATGGGCCTTGGAATGATACGGCCTTCAAGCAGCCCATGGTCATCTCCACTCCACATGGTACCTAAGAAATCGGAAGGAGACTGGAGACCCTGCTGAGACTACCATGCTCTCAACACAGTGACTATTCCAGACAGGTACCCTATTCCACACCTGCATGACTTCTCAGCTTCCTTATCGGATCAACTGTTTTCTCACAGATCGATTTAGTCCGTGCGTACAATCAGGTTCCCGTCGCTAAGACAGCGATATGCACACCATTCAGACTACCTACTTCCTTACGTCAATTACGTCATAATGTTGGACTCGTGAACTATTACCAAACTGCTCACATAACTTGTCCAAGCTCACGGATTCTTTTCGCACGCGAAAACTCTCTCTCTCTCTCTCTCTCTCTCTCTCTCTCTCTCTCTCTCTCTCTCTTTCAGACGAAGCGGATCAAGTAAAGAATAGATACCCTGTAGCAGACGACGCCGCCTGGCGATGACAAGCGCACATTTCAACTAACACCGGTGATTCGACCTTGACATTGGCACAAGTACATAGCGTTGGTTGTTTGTAAACGCGTCAAATAGCAATCATGCTGTTGGTACGGGTTTAGGTTCTTCGAAGTCCCAAAATTACCGACCAGCTTTAATAATTACTAAACGTACAACAAGTATAAACGACAAGAATTTATTAACAAACGTGTGCGTGTGCCAATGTCAAGGTCGAATCACCGGTGTTAGTTGAAATGTGCGCTTGTCACCGCCAGGCAGCGTCGTCTCCTACAGGGTATCTATTCTTTACTTGCTCCGACGAAGCTATCTCATCCTTCCATGCATCCAAGACCACACTGCTGAACTACACTAAACTTTCCTACATCAACCCTGACCCGGCATCTAAGCTCTTTCTTTCAACAGACGCTTCTGATGTAGCTGTTGAGGCTGTTCTCAATCAGATAGTGAACAGTGAAACGCAACCATTGTCTTTCTTTTCTGCCAAGCTAAGTACGACCCAACAAAAGTACAGCGTTTTTGGTCGAGAACTGCTTGCCATGTACTTAGCAGTAAAACATTTCCACTACATGTTGGATGGGAGACACTTCACGATTTTCACTGACTGGTTGCTGCTCTTACGTCATCTATTTCTGGGAAACACACACCACGTGAATTACGACATATGGACTATGTCACACAATATTCTGCTGATATACAGTATTTACCTGGTAAAACGAATATTGTGGCAGATGTCTCACATTTTTGCGATCTCAACAGTTTCGAGAAGCCCCTTGACTTCGACTACATCGCAACTGAGCAAGAACGTGATGCGTCACTCACAGACTTTATGTCGACTTCAACAATTCTGCTAGAAAAGACACCAGTCCCATTCTCGGACAAGCTCAATTGGTGCAATAGATCTGTTGTACATCCACGACCTTACCTGCACATCCACATCTGCAACAAAGTGGTCGTCATGTAGACAAATACGCAGACTTCGACATCCTTTTAAAAAGTTTTTTTTCCTCTCTTTCCTCTTCATTCCAATACTCTTGATCCACATACATCTGCTCTTTTCCATTTTTCTTTCCTTTTAGCTTCCAGCTATCTGGGGGGAATATTATAGTGAGCCGTTTTCCCACACATATACACACCCACACGTACGCGCGCACGTACACACACACACACACGCATATACACATCCTCATACACACACACATGTATGCACGCACATACGCACAGACACGTACATATACTCACGTTCATGTATATACACTCACATCCACGCGTGCACACACACACACATGCTAACATACACACAAGTATGCACACATGCGAAACGGCACTTCCTGAAAGCCAGACATGCACAGTCAGAACACTGACCCCAGTATAAAAGTATAAAAGTATAAAAGTCAACAAAACCTTAACTTCCCTTTTTCGTCTGGACCAGTGTTCGACCTCTTGAGTCGACAAACCGACCGTGGCTCTAACTCTATCTCCCCTTTCGTCTTGGCCCATCGACACAGACATGTGCGCGACGTTCTACTGAGCTTAACCCTTTCTTTGTACAGACGGCTTGCCACTTCGCATTTCTCTATTGCATTCCCCCTTTCCTTCTACGCGTGTAGTCGTCAACGGCTGAATGAACACGTGTACACCCAAGACTTTAATTTCTCAACAAAAATAAACAACATGTTTATTTAATTCCAGCATTCGAGTTCTTTTTTTCCTTCATTCAATTCGTTTCTTTTTTTTTCTTGTAGCGAGTTAGGGTATTTTATTTCCTGGTCCGCAACACCTGTGAAACTTGCTTTGTCTACATCGAATACACAGACACAGAACAAGATGTCTGCAGTAACACACACACATGGAGCGGAGTGCGTTCAGGCATCACACGGCTTCCGGTGACCTTTGACAAACCTTCTGTTTACCTCCTTTTTCTCTCTCTTTTTCATTGGACGCCAAGCCATGCACACGTATAAACTTACATATAGAACTAATGCGATATGAACAACTCAGACTAATGATTATATCGCTCGTGTAAAGTATGAACTATAACCTCTACTTGTGCACACTTCCACAGAGGTCAACACGTACAAGCCACAAACACATGTCCCTACGTGACTACCCAATTATTGCACTAATGTACAAACTTTGTTTTAAATAAATAATGTAACCATATATATATATATATATATATATATATATATATATATACTGGTATAATGGCTTTATTTATTGCTAAGTCGTGAACATGCTTTATATAACCTCGCAACAAACTCGATCTGCAGTTCAGCTCTATTCTCCATACCAACAACTAACAACTAACAACCAACAACTAACAACCAACAACTAACAACTAACAACTAACACATCAATAAATAAATATGGCACATCTTCTAGCAACAATGAACTGATCAGACCGACCAAAGCGAAGCCATAGCCGTTTTCAAACAGAAAATGAATCTATACATAGAAGATGAAGAAATAATTGAAGAACCCAAACAAGCCAGAAAAATCTGGCGGATTATAGGTGAACAAAGCCTTGGAGGTCTAAATGCCAGTGGCTTCACTGACAAACAAAAGAAATCACCAGAACAAACACCCCTGGAATTTCTTCAAAAGCCAGATTAGAGTGATTCAACTTCAGAATTCACAGACTCCACCTGATGCAGTACGGTCAAAAACAAAAGAAGTCACTAGACAACTTCATCACACAAGCCAGGACACTAGCACAAAAGTGCGACTTTACCGACGATACCTTGAGCGAGAGAATAATAGAGCTTATCATATTCTTAACACCCTATGAGGACTTCTGTAACGAGCTCTATCGAAAACAATTCCCAGCATACAACGATGAATGTTTCGCATGTGGAAACAAGCGACACTGAGTGAGATGCGACAGAATGTTTAAAAATAAGCAACACAGAAAAAAGGTAAACAAAAAAGCAAATTTCGCAATCCTTGGCACCAAACCCCAAAGAGAATCGAATGCAGAAAATATGGAGAAAATATCGACCATATCGATATTGATAGTGATAAAGATCCATACCTACCGCACTTCCATTCAATCACTGTCAAATGCATGGACAGTATAACTAAGAAACCCAGGGATGAGTCTTACACGACCCTGAACATCAGGCCATTCCATCTGAAATACCGAACACGCGGTATTCTTCACATGAAAATCGATTCCGGGACATCAAGCAAAACACTTCCCCTAAGAACATTCCATAAGATGTACGGAACATTTCAAGAATCCCTCTTCATCCTACAACCCTGACCACACGTTAAACTCACCTCATAGGGAGGCGATCGAATTAGATGTCTGGGAACCACCAGCTTCCCATGCCAATATAAAGACTCATAATGGACTAACACAGCATTCTATGTGGTAGAAGTACCAGAACGTGCAGTCGTGCGGCTCCCAACATGTGAAATGCTAATGCTAATCACAATCTATATGGATATCCTTAGAAAATGTTCAACTGCGCCTATCTCCTCCATCATCCAACTGATGTCAGTATAATCAAATCTTTTCGACAGAATTGGGAACTTTAGTGGGACTGTCAAACTCCTACTAAAAGAAGGTTCAGAACCCTTTATTTCCCCTCCATGCAAATGCAGCATCCACCTTAAATACAAAATAAAGGAGGAAATTAACAGGCTCATCGACAAAGATGTGCTCCGGAAGGATGAGGAACATACAGATTGGTGCTGCAACCTGGCATACAGTACAAAGAAAGATGCGTCCTTCCGAATATGCAGACCCGCAGAAACTACTTACATTGGAGGAACTGAACGCAGACTTTGCAAAAGCCAAGGTGTTAAGCAAACTTGACACCAAGGCGGAATACTGGTCGATCCATCTGGATGAGGAATCACAACTGTTGACAACCTACAGGACACCATTTAGTTTAATATGCTGGAAACGTCTACCGTTTGGCCTTAACGTCTCACAGGGTATCTTCCAAGCAAAAATGGAGCGAATCCTGTAAGATTTTTTTTTTTTTTTTTTTTTTTTACACAGTGATCACCACTTATCAAGGCCCGGAATCCACTCAGGGATAAGGGTTATTGCAAGTACATCACGTTAGTGAGGAGATTTTATGAAGTGTTTAATTAGGGGGGCGGTTCATAAGGAATTTGTTAACATTAGACTTAAAGACATCCAAGTTGTAGTCCGGAGGGAAGCAGGCAGACGGAACAGAGTTCCACAGGCGTGCAGTTCTAAGAAAGAAGCTTTGCTCATGAAATCCGCGTTTTGATTTAGGCACAGATATAGAGTGGGGGAAATTTTTCACAGATTTTCTAAATGGTGTGGCCAGCAATGCCGATGAGGGAACAGTATTTTGTCAGAAGCAAGAGGACCATGTAAAAACTGAATAATCTCATGGCTTTAGTCACCGAAACATGGCTCATTAATAACAACAAAAAATACTTGATAAAGCAACCCAGCATATCTTTTTTTAGTGAATGTTTACACCACTAACGTAATCAATCAGATAAGGTGCTCGACATAAAGAAAATGCCAAATCTACAAAAAAGGGAGATTACAACATTTTTTGAGTTGGTTGAATTACCTGCCCCGATATATTTTTTAAAACTTTGCTGAAAATGCTCACCCACTGCACGGTCTTCTTTAATCCCAAGCACCATAGGTTTGAGACCCTGACCACCTAAAATGCTATGATCTCCCATGATACATGCCTGTCATACTATGACCAAAACAAGCCTATAATGCTCGAAGTGGATGTTTCGTGGAAGAGCCTGAGAGTGGCACTTATCCAAGATGGCAACCCAATTGCGTTTGGATCCAAAACATTAACCTAACCAGATACAGCAACATCGAACCGGAGATGTTGGCTGTAGTGCATGATATTCATCGAGAACACACATACCTATACGGAAAAACCTTCTCAATCATCAAGGACCATAAGCCACAATATGCGCTAAACAACTGCATTCAGCACGATACTGGCTGCAGTGAATGTTGCTAAAGACTCATGGCTTCTTATACCGAATCAGCTAGAGAGAAGCAGCGAAATAATCTTTGCTGAGACTCTAACCTAAACTAATCCCGGGAACAACATACCAATCGAGTTGAATGAGAATTTGGACAGCAGAAATAATGAGGTCAATGAGGACCAAATCATCACAACCATCAACTTCTTTGAAAAGCAGATTTTAATAGATATTAAGAGCCAATCATAAATCTCCTCATGGAAGTCATACACCAGGAATATACCCACAGAGATCTGTCCATATTGGTCCTATGAGGAACTTGCCGCCAAATCTGGAATCTTGTTCAAGTGCCGATGTATTCATCCTCCAGCAGCTCCACGCCCATCAAGGCATAGTGAAAACATGCAGGCTCATCAGAGAAAGTGTGTACTGGGTCGATATAACACTCATAATTATAAAAAAAAAGAAGAATCATCTAATACGTTTTAAAGATACAAAAAATAATAATAGAATACTTACTGTGTAGAAAGAAACTTATATGTTATCCTTTGTTCATTGATGTGACGAGTTTACAAAATGGCTACGAGAGAACTAATTGAAAGGAGCACAATTTTAAGAGTCATTTATGGTTAATTTTACGTGTGAAATGTTTTTTTTTATTCATCGCAATATTTTAATATTTTAAATATAACAGACAATGAAGATGTGCAGGTCAGGGCAATAGCATTAGACAGCAAACTCTCATCAGCAACTGAAATACATTTGGCAGATAGATACCAACTACCCTACTCAGTCGATCAGAACCATACAAGGAAGACCACTGCAACGAGTTACATGCGAAATCATTGAACATGAAGACCCAACACAGTGTAACCAGACAACTACCAGAGCTATGCTCAGGTCAGTGCGTATAGATACTGAACAAGCCAAACGACACATAGTATCCTGGAACCATCATCGGAAATGACGATGGACCTTAGAACTACATAGTGGAAATGCCAAATGGCACAAGACTTTACCGCAACTGCACCCACCTATGTGCCATACCTTTCCCAGCGACTAAGAAGATCAATTTTTATCTGCAAATCAGATAGCATACCTAATACAACCAAATCAGACGGTCGGGGACGAAATCAAAAACCCCAACATAAACACATCTCTACCAGAAAACACAGCTCTGGCCTAATTCCTTCTACATCTGAGATAACTATAAAAAAACCCTCACGGTACTAGGACTTATCCACACTCTGAAGCAAGGACATAACATACAAAAGAAAAACAAGAAACAAAAAATACACAGAACTAATGTTATAATACCGCACAAAATATTCACCTCTTCTCACTTAGGCACAGATGTAAACATTACCGACCAAGCTCTCATTCTTAATAAAGCTACTAAAACTCGCTCCACACTTTGGCTCTATTCTTCATACCAATAATTAACAAATACCACATCAGAGAGTGGATGTCTTTGTGTCTAATCGTCTTAATTGCTGTCAGGTTAAGGGGAGTACCGACAGTACCATCCAGGCTATGGCAATAATAATTTCAATTAAACTAGCGGAGATACCCGGCGTCGCCTGGGTGTTTGGAGGTGTATAAGAAAAATGTGTCAGTAGTTAGACAGACTCAAACACATGATGCGTTCAAAGTTAGCAATGTTAATAAAAACTGACTTGCTGAGTGAATACGCAGGTGCAGAAATGAAGGTTGGCCGTAGGCCAGTTCAGTGTTCCATTTTTTTCATTTATTTGCTTCCTCACGATGTTGGGGGAAACCAAGCTCCACTAAAAAAGGGGGAGCTCTTAAATGAACAGCAATTTTCTGATATGATTGCTTTAAGACGTGCCGGCCACGAAGGTCAGCTAGCTGATTCGATTCAATTCAGTTTTGGTTTATTTGTACAAAAAAAACAAACAAGCACTGAAAACCAGTTTAAAAAACTCGCTCAAAATAAATGTAGAGACGACGATCGTGCGCAAATAATAGATATTACAATCTAGAGAGTATAGAAAAAGTTCTAAAATATAGTACCCCTCCCGTGAACCCCGGCGAAAAAAGGCTTTTCTGGACATACGAAAACACACACGGCTACTTTTTATGTATATATATAGAAGATGTCTTTATTCTGTTAGATATTCATGGGCACATGTTTCGTCATATCTAAGTATCACGTGTGATTTGTGTACATAGATGAAATGGCAAAACTTCAATTATTGGCACATAGCACTCTACCGGTTGAGCCAATGAAAATGCTTGTGAGAGAAACTTGAATGAAGCTCTTCATGTTATCCTCTTTTACATGGCGGGTTAATGGGACACAAGAGTCGGAAAGAGGGAAGCCCATCCGTATTCTCAGGATATTAGCAAAAATTATAATGAACGATTGGTGAAGGTCAAAGTAAAGTATGGGACACAAGAGTCGGAAGGAGGATTTCAAGAGTCAGCGCCCAAATGTAAGAGTACACTAACCTGACATACATGCCTGGAAAGCCCTGTCCGTATTCTCAGGTATTAGCAATTATTATAATAAGCAATCAGTGAAGGCAAAAGTCAAGTATATGTTTTATTTAATTAATCCATTATCCCAGGCATTATCTACTTATTTTGGATACCAAATATTAAATTATTATTGCGTGAATGATGGCGATAGAACTAAGAAGGCTGTTTGCAGCTAAATTAATTTGACATTTTTGAGATCTTAATTCTGAATATGAATTGACCTTGTGTCTAACTCATACTATAAAATATAAACAAATCAGACTTTCGTGATATTATTTCAGTGTCTGTTCTCTCCCAGAACGATCTGCTCGCAGGTAAACATTTCTGTAAGAGGCTGAATGTTTCTCTTCGATCACAGTATTACTGTTTACTTTTTAGAAAACTAGATTCTGATAATAAAATGAATTTGCCACTCTATGAGGCATGTGAACAAATGTAGATTTTGGCATAGAATTAAATTGTTGAATGTTGTTTGTGCAAAAGGTTTTAATTATATATTAGCTATATATGATGAATCACATTCCATCACAAAATTATTACCAAGGAGTTTCTTAAAGTGATTAAATTTCTTTTTGTGTGTATGGATGTGCGTACTATATTTGAGGATTGCAGAATAAACTTAGCATAGAACCTAGATATACTTTGTAGTGGTGATAATTACTTATTTTTATTTTCAAAAACAAGTTAGGTCTCACAAGGCTGTGTTAACTCAAAATATTTTGAACCTAAGACCATTATTTTAAAATGGAAAAATAACACTCTTAACGCTATATATGGGGATCGTATGACAATTTTGGTAATTCGTATGAATTTTGGCGATGGTTAGAGTAGTAGATCTAAGGATAACTTGTCAGCAAACAGAAACATACCGTGTTGCAGGTGGTGCAAGTGTCACACACGGCCAAGAAGAAAGTTTGAATTGGGAAGCATGATAGGCAAGATGAAAATGTAGAGAGAATCAATGTCATTGTAACCTCGATGTCTGGTTGGCTGTGTCTCTCAATTCCAATTGTTAAGACTAACGTAGTACAAATTGATTAAAAAGTAATTAATTAATTAGATATTGGTTTTTCCTCCAATCAACAAGTTTTCTTTAAATAACAAATTTGAAAACTAGCAAATCGTAATTATGTTTTACTACATGTGTAATTTTTGTTCATTAAGTTTAATAAAGTGAGGGTCAACAACCACAAGGTTATCACAGCAAGTCAGAAATAATAATTAAATCGTCTATAAAACAAAAATCTTGATCGCTTGAAGTCAAAAGCGCAAGTGAGAAAAAATTATGCATTTATGAAAAATCGTGTATTAAATTTTGTTGAACATTATAATGTTACATTAAGTTAAATTAACAAAACCTGTATAACATGTGCTTTGGGTGACAAAATAGAATTTCTTCAAATTTCTCAAGCTTCTTAGGCCAAAATGCTCAAGAACGCGTGCTAAACAACAACTTTCTGTCTGTCTCTGGTCGGAGGAGGCTAAGAGGCAAAAATGAATCTTAAATAACTCACATACATGCCTTTATCTCACGCACATACAGAAAAAATCTTTTAATCCAAAGTTATTGAAAATGTCTTTTCTGACATTTTGTTACATTTATTTAGGAAGAGGTTAAGAAATGATTTAATGCCAAATTTTATATCAGTAGAAAGATTTGTTCACATAAATATAAATAAATATAAAAACAACCCCACAAACTCTAATTGCTATACAACTTATACGAATAGTGTAAGGTCCTGTAATTGTGGTAAACTTTGCCAGAAAATCCCACATCTCCATTCTGGTTATAGAAAAATACGACCATGATGTTGCCAATAGCTCCTGCAAATTGTGGCCGTAAGCGATTTGACGAATAGTCAAACACGGAGCTTCAAAAAAGATGGCTTCACTAATTACAGATGGAGACCAACCAAATCTTGTTGCTGCTGCTAGATTTCATGACATCTTGAAATTTAAAATTAATTCAGAGTTTTAATTTGCCACATAACATATAGAGATATAAATCATTGCATATGCAACATTTCTACTAGATAAGACAAACGGAAGTGGGGCAAGGTCATTACTTATTGAACGTCCCTTGTATATAAAAATCTTGTGCGATAAACATTTTTATCAAAACAACAATGATAAAAGATTAAAACCTTAAATAGACATTTAGACATGAATACTCGATTAAAATGTTTTATTGAAATGTATTAAATTTATAAAAGTTACGACATGACTTTGGCATTAAAATAAACGTTTTATTAAAATGTATTAAATTTATAAAAGTTACGACATGACTTTGGCATAAAAATAAACGTTTTATTGAAATGTATTAAATTTATAAAAGTTACGACATGACTTTGGCATTAAAATAGACGTTTTATTGAAATGTATTAAATTTATAAAAGTTACGACATGACTTTGGCATTAAAATAAACGTTTTATTGAAATGTATAAAATTTATAAAAGTTACGACATGACTTTGGCATTAAAATAAACGTTTTATTGAAATGTATAAAATTTATAAAAGTTAAGACATGACTTTGGCATAAAATAGACGTTTTATTGAAATGTATTAAATTTATAAAAGTTACGACATGACTTTGGCATTAAAATAAACGTTTTATTGAAATGTATAAAATTTATAAAAGTTACGACATGACTTTGGCATTAAAATAAACGTTTTATTGAAATGTATAAAATTTATAAAAGCTACGACATGACTTTGGCATAAAATAGACGTTTTATTGAAATGTATTAAATTTATAAAAGTTACGACATGACTTAGGCATAAAGGCTTAATTTTTTTATTTTAGTTCTTGTTATGGATGAAGTATACCAGATGTGAGAATATCTCAAACAGTACAAGTGTGTGTTCGCATGTTTGTCTAAAGCTGATTTTATGAAAACAGAACAACTACATACATGACAAAAATATGACTTTTCAGTTATTTTTTTTACTGTTGGTCGTTTAACAAAAAATAGGATGAAAGACTAAAAAAGTTAAAGTTGGTTTTATGGGTAACGGTCGGAAAAGCGATGTAGAATATCGCCATTTCTATGCAAATCAGACAGTTGAATAATAACAGACGTGAAGCGAATAGAGTAAATTATAGAAGAAGGCGTGCTACATACGTAATCATCTGCAATTAACTTGAAAGATTGTCGAGTTCTAGAGTTGGAAGATTTGACAAAAGAATGTAGAGTTATTGAGTTAAGTTTTGACAGCAGTGTCTGGTTGTGTATTTAGACGTTTTGGCAGCAGCATGTTGAATCTACCTGATAAATTGTTAGTTTTACCATATACTTCAGTTAGTTTGAAGAGATCTTCCTGAAATGTATAGTTGATTATCTTTATGATATGAATTCATATCCGAGGTACATTTAAGGATAGTTATTCTCCTTGTTATCAGGTCATTACTAAAGTTTGGTTTTCTAGGCATTCTGTCTGAATATTTCTTAGGAATTTTCATCAGATCAGTTAGTATATTTCATATACCTTTGCCTTTTTTAATTCAATTTACTTAACTCGGGATTTTCAGAAATAAAGGGGCTCCCTACCTGTGGATCACCCTTGCTCTATATGATATATATATATGTATTAGAATGTCCTATTAAAGTTCATTTGTCTTCTGTGTGTTTTTGCATATAAGCTGGTAATGGCGCATCCTACCAGATTCCAGGCATGGGATGGTTTGATCTGACTTGGTTTACCAAGTATATTTGTCTGGTAGTTTTTAAAATTATTTTAACTAATATCAGTTGCTCTTTAAATTACTAGAATAGAAATTGTTCAAATATCCCAGTTTCTTTTCTATGTCGTACATAAGACGTTGGTATTTGGTTATTTTTCCTCTCAATCTGTTTAACCTAGTATTATTGGAGACACGAACGTGTAAGGTTACTCCATTCTCCATCCTGTTCCATATCAAAATGTAAGGTTTAATAGATCCGTTTTATAGACATAGTGGATAGTGTATCTAACTGTTGTTCACAGGACTTACTGAAGCATTCAATATTCAACATTTTACAGATCGTCATAAAGATATTCCATTCTTCATTGGTTATCAAAATTTGATCCTGAACATAATAATTTTATTTCTGATCATAGTGAAACAATCCTCTTTTAAGCCTTCCTTATTTATATAGTCACGAGTGAATAAACACAGAAAATACCTGTAACGCTATTGTTTGGCCCATTTTTTGTAATAGAATTTCTGGAGTATTTTTAACAATTCTGTTCGCCGATTTGTGTAGCAGACTTATTTTCTAATTCTACCATCTTTGTAAAAAAAATCAATGTTTTTTTGATAGAAAATTAATGGCCGGTTTTGTGATGAAGGTTGTCTTGATGGCTCTTGTTTCGTAATGTTAGTATACCATTTTGTGTTTTGCATTTTAGAAGATCATCACATATTGTAAACTGTATGTGTCAAAGTTGACTTTTGTGTCCCATGTGTGTTTTGATATGACTCAGAATTGACTTCCATATGTGTTTTGATATGACTCAGATTTGTCTTCCGTGTGTGTCTTAATATGACTCAGATTTGACTTCCCTATGTGTTTTGATATGACTCCACAAAGTTGATTAACGTGCAAAGAAATTGAGTTTGCCCCAAAGGAACCAGATATTTATCAAGAATGTGGGTTCTCTCTTTTGTTTTAATTTTATTATCACTTTATTTTTCCTGGGGATGGGGCATTCTACCAGATGTCAAACATTCTCCCATCAGTTTAGTACACTCAAACCGAGAGATCTTTATTAAAATTCTAACCGTCCCTCCTCTATGTGTTTTCATATGAGTCAACAAATTCTATTTTTCAAACGAGACACATTCTTCACAAAAATGGTGTTTCTCTCCCGTATGTGTTTTTATAGGATTAGGCTAATCTGACTTTAAAGTTAAGAAAGAACCACATAATTTACAAGAATTTGGTTTGTCTGCCATGTGTTTCCATATGACTCAATAAAGCTGCCTTACATTTAAAAGAATAGCCACAAACTTCACAATGGGTGGTTCCTCTCCCATCTGTATTTTAATATGACTCCACGAATGTTACTTCTGCACAAAAGAACCACGTACTTCACAAGAATGTTGTTTCTTGCCCGTATGTGTTTTATATGAGTCAACAAATTCGACTTGTGTGCAAACCAAGAACCACATACATTACAATCATGAGGTTTCTTCCCCTATATGTCTTTTCATATGACGCAACAAATCTGACTTCTGTGCAAAAGACGAACCACACACTCCACAGGAATATGGTTTCTCTCCTGTATGTGTTTTTATATGATACAACAAAGTTGACTGGTGTGCAAAAAAAGAACCACATACTTCACAAGGATGTGGTTTCTCTCCAGTATGTGTTTTCATATGACACAATAAAGTTGACTTTCGTGCAAAAGAAGACCCACATAGTTCACAAGAGTGTGGTTTATCTCCCGTATGTATTCTCATATGACTCAACAAATGTGACTTCCGTGCAAAAGAAGATCCACATACATCACAAGAATGTGGTTTATCTCCTGTATGCGTCTTTATATGACGCAACAAAGTTGACTTCTGTGCAAAAGAAAAACCACATATCTCACAAGAATGTGGTTTCTCTTCTGCATGTGTTTTCACATGGTTCAACAAACCTGACTTCCGTGCAAATGAAGAACCACACACTTCACAAGAATGTGGTTTCTCTCCCGTATGTGTTTTCGTATGAGCCAACAAACTTGACTTCCATGCAAAAGAAGAGCCACATACTTCACAAGAATATGGTTTCTCTCCCGTATGTATTACCATATGCCTCAACAGATGTAACTTTCGTGCAAAAGAAGAACCACATACTTCACAAGAATGCTGTTTGTCTCCCATGTTTGCTTGCATCTGATTCCACAAAAATATATGCAATGGCGTGTATGATTATAGGTACACTGATAAGTTTCCACTTTAGAAAATTTATATGAAGAAATTGATAATTATTTTAAACCTTTGAAAATTATCAATGAAGATATGTCCCTCCTATCCATTAATAAGTTTCTTTTATTGTTGCAAAATCTGGAAATAAAATAAATTTGAAAAAATACGTTATATGTGAGAAAATTGAATTATGGTGATTTTATTTAAATTATCAAAAACATTGATTATTAATGAAATTAAAAATGAGAATAGTTTTTGAAATAAAGATTTGTTAACAGAATTAATTTGTCTTTTTTTGTCAAATGTTTTACTACAGGGTGAACAGAAAGTCCTTGGACCATTTTTAGTTTTAAAATTAAATATTGTTAAAATCACTTTTTCTCTTTTTGAATGAAGTAAGTATTTAGTCTTACTATTGATCTAATTATTTTCAAAAAAAATATTAAAATATTAAAATAATTTTGTTTAAACTTTCAGAAAAATGAGCAAACGAGAGGCCATAGTTCAGCTTCATTGCGTGGGAAGGACAAACTCAGAGATTATTAAGCTCTTGAAAGTGGTTAAATCCACCGTGTACCATGTTGTGAACAGATTTAAGGAACTTGGTACATCTGAAGACCGTCCTAGGAGTGGAAGACCTCGCACTGCTCGAACAAAGAAGGTGATTAAAGCTGTCCGAGAGAGGGTAAGGAGGAACCCGAAGAGATCTGCAAGACAAATGGATAAAGACATGAATGTGAGCGTGACCTCGATGAGAACCATCGTAAAAAACGATCTCCCGTTGTCCCCCTACAAGATGAGAAAGAGACAGTGCCTCACACCTGTCCAAAAGCACAAGAGCCTTGAAAGAGCAAAGCTTCTTCTTGAAGAATTGAAGGCTGGCACGGCAGAGCGAGAGATCGTTTTTTCTGATGAAAAACTCTTCACAATTGAAGCGGCTGTTAACAATCAGAACGACAGAGTTTACGCAAAATCTTCAGCAGACATTGATGACTCCGTGAGAATAGTTTTCCGCCGACAAAAGACGTCTTCCCTCATGGTGTGGGCTGCAGTCTCCAAATCTTGGAAGTCGCCTCTGATTTTCGTGGAGCAGGGGGTTAAGATCAACACAGATCGCTACATTAACGATATTTTGGTTCCAGCATTTGAAGAGATGAAGAAACACTTCAAAGATCAACCTTTCACATTCCAACAAGATGAAGCACCATCCTACACCTCCAGAAAAACTCAGGACTTGTGCCAACGTAATTTTCCAAGATTCTGGAGTAAGGAGATGTGGCCTCCTGCATAGCCTGATTTGAATCCCATGGATTTTTCGGTGTGGTCTTTGTTGGAGGCAAAGGTCTGTTCTGTTGCTCATCCAAGTGTTGATGCTTTGAAGACATTTCTTCTGAGTGAATAGGCTAAAATACCTCAGAAAACGCTGCGTGCCTCGGTTGGTAACTTCAGACAGAGAATTGGACGTCTAATCAAAAGGAAGGGACATCACATTAAAAATAAATAATTTGAATTTATTCTTGGTTTCCTAATTTATAATTTTCATTCATTTTAATTTATATTTTTGTAATTTTCTATTAATAAACCACTTTTAAATTGGTCCAAGTTCTTAACGTTTCTCTATTTAATGGACGAGGATTGATTATTAATATTATTTGGATTCTTCAGAATACTGTTCTCATCTTGACTGTCATTTTACAACACTTACCTCAGATCTTATTCAGATGTATTTTCTCGAACTTGGGAACATTTCTCTTGAACTTAAAAATCTATACAAAATTCTGAATGAAACCCTTTATTTAGTACATTCAGTAATATATAATTTATTTAGTACACGAGATTTGCATGCTCTCGTGTTGTTAGCGGTGACTGGGTACAAATTCCTAATTTGAAATTATATTTTCAGTCTCACTGAGGATTGAAACTTCAATGTTCAGGAGCATGTAACTTATAACTGGATTCTACCAAGTACTCTAACCATAGCAGCACATAGAGATTTAAAAGCAGGACAATATATAAAATGTATGTCTCTCCAGTGGAAAGTACTACTTCTGCAATAACAAAATGTAGAAACAATACAGTTACCATTTGTATTAATACATAAAAAAATAAACTATTAATAATAAATATGAGTAAGTTTAATATTAATAAGATTATAAGACAGGTAAATAGATAAAAGGGTATGATATATATATATATATATATATATATATATATATATATATATATATATATATATATATATGGTGGCCACAAAGTCTGGATACATTATGTAGCCAGACTTTTTGGACACCCTGTAGATTATGTAGTCAGACTTTGTGGGCACCATGTAGATTATTCAGCCAGACTTTGTGGGCACCGTGTAGACTATGTAGCCAGACTTTGTGGACACCCTATATATATATATGTGTGTATATATATATATATATATATATATATATATATATATATATATAAACACTTTTTACTACTTATTACTATATATATATATATATATATATATATATATATATAATCTATTATTTATCATTAATGGGTCCCATATTGTGTTAAACATTATACTATGAATTCTTAGTAGTTGATGCATTGTTCCTTTAAGACATTTTACTCTCCACTGTTCTCCATCTATAATTCTTACTTCATCCCATAAGGGTAGATGATTTCTCCTTTTCCATTCATCATTCTGCCATAATTGATTTTTCAATCTCTCCACATATTACAACCATTCTCACTGTTTTTATAATTTTAATGTTAGTGAATGACGTGGCTCACATTTGTATGAGTTTCCACATTTACATGGAATCTCTAAATCATGATTTTTTTGCAGTACATATTGCTTTTGCTCTGTGTTGTAGGAAACAGACTGTCACTTTCTTTAAAGATATCAAGAAATATTTTGGGTGTTATGAGAGTCTTTTAATGATGTTAACTACATGTGGAATCACATGACTTGGAAAGTAAAAGAGACAGACTAAAATTCCTTGGTGTCATATCTGCAAAAACAGGTCACATATAAAGAGAAAAGAGCAAAAGACAATTCAGCTGTCAACATCGCACAACTCACCTCTCGGTCTACACTCTCTATCTCTAGCTGGGCTCACACATATGAGAAAGTAGAGAAACAAAAACTGTTTTTATATTTCTTTTTACAAAAATGAAGTATACTAGTTTTTTGCTAACAAAAAATCGACTGAGCAACATGTCTCATTTGGTGCCGATTTTTTACCAGTTTTTCTAACAAAGAATAAAGGAGCTTGGATGAACTGTGAACACACGATATAGAAGGGTATTTTAATCTTACAGAAAACAAACAAAAAACAAGGCAATAAGGTCGGTGGTATTCGATTGTTTTACCCTCGTGTTTCTGCTAAAAAAACTGATTATATATATATATATATATATATATATATATATATATATATATATATATATATATATATATAATTGAACTAGGCAGTAAGGTCAGTAACAAGACTGATCAGAAGGGAATCTCTTCTAAGGAAAATAGTGTCCTTGGGAAATAGAAAAGACGGTGGCTTCAGGCTATGGGTCCATTCAGTCCCCAAACATATGGAAACAGAGGTAAAAGAGGAAACCAAGTAGGGAGTAGGAGACTAGTATTAAAACTAGAGAGAAAGGAAAGAGGCGGGTAAATAATCACGGGTTACTGTTGTAACGAGGTTAGTATTTAAATAATGATGTATTACTGTTGTAGTGGGGTGTGTTACATAAAAAGATTCTGTAAGAAGCGTATCCAGAGAAATAATGTGCTCCATTCGTGCGATGACGGACAAATAGAACAAGAGTATACTGATGAACATAGTCGGTAACATGGGCACATCAAAGTTTTTTTTATTTTTTATTTAGAACAAAGGGAAAGAATTATACAACTCTGGTAATAAGGGAGCAGAGGTGTCAGTAATAATGTTTTTAAAACAGCTAGTGGGTCCACATTAATTGAAAAAAGGGTTTGCTCGATCAATATTAGGGATAGAAAGTCAGTCTACCAGTCTTTGTTGCAGAAAATCTCAACACAAGTGTGATACTAAACTGCAACTTGCTTAAGAAAAAGAGGTTTAGGTATAGGAGCGATTAGAATATTTGACGAGTATACAAGATAATGCCTATATTTAATCAATAGTTAAGTTAGCACAGGAAATTACGTTAAAACACCAGAATTTACATACATACATGGCTCGTGTGCGTTTTAGAAATGGTCAAGTGTGATACTAAGCTACAAGTGGCTATAGAAAAAAGGATTTAAGATTTAAATACTCTTAGAAATTCGCTCAATATATGTTACCATGACATAAGTTGACATATATTCGGTTGTTTTTTAATAGTATTTTGTCTAGTTTATTATTTATAATACCTTTTCCCAAACTTACCCTCTCCGAGAGAGAGTCGGGCGCCATTTTGAATTTTCCAATACATCGGTAAACACTGCATGTTTTTCGAGCTGAATAAACATGTTACATTGAATAAAAACACAAAAAATATAACCAGTTGGGTAGAAAAGTAACTTATCTTGCCTTTGATAACATTTATTTGTTATATATTTGTTTTTTGACAACTTTTTCGAATCTATGTGTACAGTAATACAAACCCTATTGTGGTAATTATTACTGACCGGAACTCGATGTGGAGGGGGGAGGCAGTGGAATTCTGGCAGTCGTTCAAGCAAAAAGTATAAAAAAGTGCTTGGTCGACTGATTTTATAGTAGTAGTAGTAGTTTGTTGTCCACCACGTGGGTCGGACTGAACTTTGCATAGCATCAACTTGTGGGTTATAAAACACCCCTATCGTTGATGTGTTAGTTGGACTTTTTTGTTTAGTCAAGTTACACGTTTCACAGTTACTATTACAAAGACAATTTGTCATTGTAAGCAACAAGGCAATACGTTGCAACTCCAGTTAGCCGAGAAAAGCCGAGAAGGATTCTCCACACAAGTTAAGAGTTTCATTGCTTTTTCCTTCTACGTCGAGTTCAGGTTTAGCCGTTGAGTTGCAGAAACGCCTCCCCCCACCTTCAGTCGGTTAAAATCCGACACTATCTTTCTTCTCTCATTTTTAACTTTTTTATTTTAAACAACATTTTTTAATTTTAAACAGAACGTTCCACGATATCTTAAGCACCTTTTTTTAGCACGGTAACAAAAATACATAAGTACCGAAGGTTTTATAATTAATAAAATTAAATTTGAAATAGAGAAATAATAAATTGCAAGAGATTACGCGTGTTAAATATTAATTTGTATCGTTTATATTAATTTGTATCGTTTATAATTTAATAATAATCACGCGATTCAATTTTTAATTAAAAAAAATATTGTTTAAACTTAAACTTTAAAAAGTCTGATAATGTATTATTTCTATTTATGTATTGTTTATCATTAAGGTACTAGTGCATAGAGCGATCCGGACGTAAATAATAACGTTATATTTAAAAAGCCATTCTTAATATGGGGAGGGGAGAGTGTTTTGTGCATATTCTATACTTCAACCTTACAATTGAATAAAAAACATATAAAACTTTAATTAAACTTGGAAATACGATTTTTAAAAAATAGCGCGGATTACTCTCTGCACTAGCACCTTCATTAAAAAAAGGTATTCAGTGTGTGAAAAAAAAAAAACAAACACACGGAACATATAAGAAATTTAAATATAATAATACGAAAACCTTTTTTTATTTTAATTAAAAGCAATATAAAAAGAAGTTTTTTTTTTTTTAAGTTGAAAAGCAATATAAAAAGAAGTTGTTTTTTTTTTACGTTGTTTTCAAAAAAAAAAATACCAATATTGTTTATATATTATTGACATAGTAACGTACCGGTGATTAGGGAAATTAGTTCCTTTTATGTGATAAAGGGTTCGAGATTATTTTTCCACCTAAACTCCAGTCTTGCCGATATATATTTAGCAAAATAAAATTGAGAGTAGATACGGTAAAATATAAATAAAATGGAAGAAACAAAACAAAATACATTGTTGAGAATACAAAAAAAAAAAAAAAAGATTGGAAGCTAAAAGGTGTCGGACATGTGGGTAAAAAAATTAAAAAAGTTTGTAGTTAAGATGAAATAATATTTTTAAAAATTACATTAAACATATTAAAGAAGGAGATATATAATGTTTCTTACCGGAAATATGGTTTAAAACGACGAACGAAAACAGAAGATAAAAGACAACACAGCTAGAAGTAAGGGGGTCTGACATGTGGGTAAAGAAAATAAACAAAGTTCGTAGTTAAGATGAAATAATATTTTTAAAAAATTACATTAAAAATATTAAAGTGTCTTTAAGAAGGAGATATATAATGTTTCTTACCGGAGATGACTTAAAACGGCGAAGGACAACAGCAGATAAAAGACAGAGACATGTGTGGCTAAAAAGACTGCTGACTACAATTAGGGAATAAAACACCGGTCAACCTGCCGGTGTCGAGTCAGGGGAAACTCTATAAGAAAAATGCCCGGCCAAAGAAAGTTAAATGTTGAAGAGACTAAACTAAGAGATAATACATGCAAAATAGACAACTATTTAAAAAAGAAAAAAAGAAAAGATATTCTTTTTTTCACTGAAAAAACAATTTAAGAGTTAAATCTTGGAACTTAAATCTGCTGTTTTGTTAAGTAAACTACTTTTAATTGAATCGATTTTCGAACTTTATTTCCACTTAACAAATATTCGTGCATTTCTGATATATCTCTATATAAATAAAATGAACTCATTTTTTCGCGTCTGATTTTGACATTAATAGGATTAAAAATCAAGATATTTCATGCAAATATAATATGCACAAACGGCAGAACAATATCTGAGGTGTGTTATAGGCTTATTATTTCTCAAATTCCTCGATAATCTTAGATTTCTATACTTTTTCTGCTGAGAAGTCACGGCCAAAATCGGTTAAGATCAATGGAAGTGGTAAAATATTTTCTCTCTAATAAATTCCTCCTCCCCCTGCCACCACTTAACACCGTTTGGGGATCGTTCACAAGGAACAGTTGAGAAGAGAACACCGGTTTGGCTTTGTAGTTCTTTCATGTGAAGTTATTTAAAATCACTAAACTAAGCTGCAGTGCTCTGTGGCGTAGTGGTTAGCGTGCTGGACAATTCACATTATATTTTCACGTTCGCGCCGACCTACCGTAGTCGTTTTTTTTTTTGTTTTTTTTTTTCCTAAACAACTGGAATGGACTTTTCTTGGTGGCCGAACTGTTAACGTTGCAGATGTTTTTTTTTTTTTTTTTCACACTTTATTTCCCTACTTTTACTCATGACTCCAGGTTTGATCCTTCCTACTTACCTACCATAACATTTTTTAAAACTCCCCCCCCCCGTCCCGGAAACAAACATTCGGGCAACGCCGGGTACCCCCGCTAGTATATATATATATATATATATATATATATATATATATATAGCCACCCACATACATTACTGTTTCGCAGCTCATCAGTGCGGCTATATATATATATATATATATATATATATATATATATATATATATATATATATATATATATATAGCCGCACTGATAGAAAATGCGAACAAAAATTAATACGGTTAAGATTGAACATGGAAATAAAAGGACTAGTTGTTAAAACTGGAAAAGAAAAAGAAAAGATATTCTAATAAGAAATATAATAAATTTATGACTTTAAATATTGTAGCATTAGGGATTTTATTAAAATTCAATTTAACATTATATAATCAATTCCTTATGCTGTAATATTTTAAGTCATAAATTGATTATATTTTTACTAGAATATCTTGTTTTTTATTTAAAGTTTTAACAACTAGTCCTTTTACTTTTCCAATTTTAATCTTAACCATATTACTTTTCATGCTCGCATTTTCTATGTAATCCATGATTTTTCCAAGCTTTACTTTGAAATAATATTTTCTTCCTGTTTCACTTATTACCCCCCCCTCTCTCTCTTTCTCTCTTTCTCTCTTTCTCTCTCTCTCTCTCTCTCTCTCTCTCTTTCTCTTTCTCTGGATTATGCCGTTCATTCAGCAGTTAGATTTATCAAAGGCAAAGGTCAGTTAGCATTTGAGCACAGCTGCGCTGCCCACATTTTTCTATGTAATCCATGATTTTTCCAGACTTTGCTTTGAAACAATATTTTCTTTCTGTTTCACTTATACCCCTCTCTCTCTCTCTCTCTCTCTCTCTTTCTCTCTCTCTCTCTTTCTCTCTGGGTTGTGTGTTTATTCAGCAGTCAATTTTTGCCAAGGCGAGAGGTCAGTTAGCATTTGATAGATCGGGACAATGATGAATTATTAGCAACAGTGTTTTTAATATCTTCTTACGTCATCACCAACCAACAGCCAATCAGAAAAAAATTGTTTCCTCATTCCTTATAAATTCTGAGAATTTTGGAACAGTAATTATATTTTTAATAACTTGTGTAACTGAACGAAAATTAATTTTTTCTTCAAAATATAGCTGAGAAGATAACCTATGAAAAATTGTCATAAATTTTGTCAGAAAATGAATGAATAAATGAGTAACACTTAACCAATTTTTTGCAGATTTTTTAATAAAAACACTGGAGTTTCAACTCGTACTAAATTTGAAGGTTTACCATCACGATTGAATGAACTGATCCCCAACTTATCAACAAATAATCCAATACAGTTATTTTTTTATTAACATTTACTCCCACTTTTCTTGTTTTGTCATTTTAAAATTAATAGCAACTCTTTTCCTGATCTACATTAATGATCTTCCAAATCATATTCTTACATTATTTGTAGACATTTATGCTGATGATACTACCATCTATGATAGCACATCTAAGACAGTAAACGACCAAGTTCTCTCCGATTCTCTTTTCTCTGATCTTAAGCACGTGGTACAATGGGGAAAGAGGTGGCTTGTTACTTTTAATGCATCTAAAACCAAACTTCTCTTTTTACATCATCAACGTTCTGATTCCCATCTGGCATCAATTGAAATGAATGGCTCTCTTGAGGTGGCCTTAAGTTTTAACAAGCTTCTGGGCTTGACCTATACTCCTGATCTTAAATGGAACACGTACATCAAATCTGTTGCCAAGACCGCTGGAAAAATGGTGTGATCTTTCTATCGATCCAGTAAATATCTCACTGTTGATGCAATTCTCTATCTATATCAGAGCCAAGTACGTCCAAAGATGGAGTACTGTTGCCACATCTGGACAGAAGCTGCTAGAAAGGACTTGTCCTGCCTTGATAGAGGTCAAAATAGACTTTGTAGCCTCTTTGGAGATACCACTTTCTCTTCCCTGTAACCTCTGTCTCACAGAAGAGATGATGCGAGTTTGTCTCTGTTGTATCGTTATTTTCATGGAAAGTGTTCGACTGAGCTTCAGTCTATGGTCCCCACTCGCCAAACTTTCACAAGAAACACTCGTCGAGCTGAAAATTCTATCAATAATTCCCCCCACTCGCTATCTGTGCCTAAACCTAAACGTAGATTTCAGGAACAAAGCTTCTTTCTTAGAACTGCACGCCTGTGGAATTGTCTTCCGTTTTCCTGCTTTCCAGCTGACTACAATATGGTTGTCTTCAAGTCTAACGTAAACAAGTCCTTGATGAGTCGTTCAACTTGTTAACAAACTTACCGAATTTCCATTACTAACGATTAATATATTGTCTAAGTTCTACTGTACACTCTTTAATCCCTATCTTCGAGTGGCCTCTTGGCCTTGATAAGTGGTGATGCCTATGTAAGAAAACAAAAAAACATTGCAAAATTTTCTGCAGAAACAGATGAGTAATGCTTATTTCTTGTTTCAAGCAATTTATATGACGTCACTTATCTGCCGAAATAGATAAGTAATGCTTATTTCGTATTTCAAGTAATTTGTATGACGTCACGCGGAGAAAAAATGTCGGAAGTCGGCGTGGAAGAAAATAATAGACCGGTGGTATAAGACCACTACCACCCCTATGTATTGGAGGATAATTTATGGGTGAACCGGAAGTTGTTTAAACTGACATGGCATAACTATTATATTATTACGTATTTGACGAGAAATTAAGATGATGAAAGGACATCCACTAAAATAATTCAGGTATTTGATAAATACGTCATAAGGGAAACAAATGAAACGTATGGGCCGTACATGTTTCACACAAGAAAGCAAGGAGATTCAGGAACGGTGGGATTTTTATTACAGCGCTTCAGATGTTAATAACAAATGAAACGTATGAATCTTAAGGCGGGAGGGAGTGAACCAAATTGATTTCAAATCCAAGAGAAAGACATCGGCACACACTGAGAGAGAGAGAGAGCGAGAGAGAGAGAGAAAGAGTGCAGGGCGTGTGCACTGCGACATTGGTCGAGTTAAGAGTTATGTCCTGCATTTGGTAAGACGTTATAAATGTAACGGGATAAACACTCAGCTGTGAAAAAAGGTGCAGATTGTCAAAACACAACAATATAACCATGAAAACGATAGTAATAGTTGTTCAGATGATGGACACACATAGACAGCGTAACAATTAAGGAAAATGTCAATACTGTAAGTGAAGAGGTGATAAAAGCGGGAATGATGGTGATAGGAAAGCCAATTGTCTTTCAGCTTGACAATGGAACATCAGTAAAAATACTAAATGAGAAGCACGTGATGAGAAAAACACTGGAACATTCAAATAAGACTCTTGCCATGTGGAAGCCAGCAGAGATTAAGTCGCCGAGTTAAAATGATGAACTCCAAAACTGGACAAAATATACAGTCAAGTTTGTCATTGTGAAAGAAGATTTCCATCTTTAACTTGAGACAAATGCCATCCAAAAGATGCCACTCATTATGGTCAACAATGAAAGGTTCAAAATTGTTGCCAAAATTTTCCAAGTGGATGAGTTCAGCAGCCAATACTCGGACAATGAATTCACAGATGTATTCCAGGAGGAATTGGGTCGGTTGCCGGGAGAGGTTCATTTGGAGGTGGATTCTGAAGTAAACCCAAATGTTGCAGCAGGAAGTAGAATACGGGTGGCACATAAAGATAAGCTAAGGGCCGAGTTAGAGAAACTTGTAGAAAATAAAGTTATTGAACCAGTAAATGGGCCAACACCATGGGTTAATGCATTAGGACTGGTGGTTTAGAAAAGTAGAAATCTAAGTGGTGTTTAACTAGGCACCGTCAAAAATGGCCGAAAATTCAAGTTGTTGTTGTTTTTTAAAACGAAATTACATTTATTAAAATCCATTATTTCTGAGTAACTTTTTTTTCCAGAAAGAAAAAAAATCCTGAATTTTATCATATAGAAAGCAGAATAATGTAAAACTTTTTCTACTATTTTTAATTAAATTTTAAATGTTAAATTTTTCCCAAAAGTTAACAATTGGCGTTTTTTGTTTTGCACAAAAACGTATATAAATAGGTTTAAAAAAAAGGTTTTTGAAAGAATTAATTTGTTTATTTCTTGTCTATTTAAGATTTAGGGTGGTTTTCTATGAGAATATGCAAAAATATTATAAAATAAGTGCCTGGATTTCCAGTTACTTCGAGTCGATTTGATTACGGTTTACATTTGTACTTGATAAAAGCAAACCACGGAAGACCAAAAAGCAAAAAAACAAACTTATTTTTCAGTAACGAAAATTTCAATGTATTATTAACGCTGTGGCTGGCCAGTACCAGATGGGTGACCATTTGTATGAGTTTGGTTTTTAATGTGTATGTGTGTAAGGACCAGGCTCTCCAAAATGGGGAGGGGGGCAATTTAAAGCAGAATAAAAAAATATTTCAGCACGTTTGGTCCACCGTAGTCGAAAGGCGGCAAATGTTTCCAAACTTGATCGCAAAAATAATGATATTTTTAACACAAAGGGCACAATATTTATCGAATTTTTTTTTTCGTATCGATTCTACAAGGCCTGCCCTGGTCATGCATTATTCGGCTCGCTAAAAAGAAATTGTTGATTTATTTATCAAAGATTTTAAAATGGCTTTTTTCGTATAAATATTAAAAAAAATTTTTTTGTTTTGCTTAACTTAAATTAATTATGTTACTTAACATATTCACCGAATTTCACACTTCAAAACTGAAAAGCGGGATAATTAAACACAATCGAAGTTCTGATATCAGACATCAAAACAAGGTATGCAAACAATTTTTTAAATCTATAATCCCGTCCCTTACAACAACATAATATGTTTGTTCAGTTTGAGATGATTATTTTAAGCATGTTTGGAACCCCCTCAAAACAAGGGGGGTTGTAAGCAAAGAAAAAAAATATATATATATTGTTTATGAAAAATAAGTACACTTTTATTAACTTCATTCTTCTCTTAATAATCGCTGAAAATTTCGTATTGATTGGATAATTACCTGATTTTTGGTAGATTTAAAAAAAACGGTCCGTCAAAAAGTACTTACCTGCCCCCCCCCCCCCAGTTTTGGCTGTGCCTATGTTTAACACATATCTTTCAGTCCATACAATAGCAAGGCGAATGGCAAAGTGGAATCTGCAGTAAAGACGGCAAAGGACCTTTTCCGGAAAGCAAGGGAAGATACGGCTGATCCATACCTAGCAATGTTGGATCACAGGAATACGCCAGCTAAAAGTCTCCTATCACCAGTTCAGAAGTTGATGTCAAGAACAAAAACAATTCTCCTAACTAGATAGGTTTTACTCAAGCCGGAATTGCCCAAAAATCTTTTAAAAATTGGTGAGTCGAGACAGCAGAAGGTAAGAACGTGCTTTCAACCATAAAGTCAAACCACTTCACCCATTGCATCCCGGAGATGTAGTGAGGATGAAACGACACATAAAAAGAGTGGAAGAAAGCAATTGTATGGCAGAGACTGGACGAGCTATTGTACCATGTAAAAGTGGCAGGGGAGTTACACCATGGCTACCAAGAGTAAAGAAGGCCGATGCACAGCATAACGTCACTTCCTGGTTAACTTGTAGGTATAGACAGCTTCCGGTATTCAACCACGTGGTCACTTCACAGGCAAAAAATATGGCTACCGATTGCCTATGGCTACCAATATGTGTTACCGATTGTCCATGTATGTTCTAAAGTGAAAGAACACTTCTACATTTGATAATAATTATTATGATTGGACATTAGGAGAATTTTAATCTAACAAAATATAGTAAGTGAATTAGTTTTGAACCTTTAATTTCTATCGGAGAAAGTCGAATATTTCATTTATATTTATTTTTGTTTGTACTGCAAAACAAACAATTTATATATATTTTCACTTCGTTCTTTTAATAATAAATAAAACTTTTCACTGAGTATTTCCGAATAGTGTTAGCATTTTTCACGGCAATTTTTTTTAACGATCACTGAATTTTCAATATTTTAGCACCGGGCGTAATTTATTTCTTTGAAATATATTTAAAACTTCAAGTTTTTGTTTTTTATAACATTTTAACTGTAAATAATTTGGATGGCCGGTTTGTTTTACTAGACAAATAGATTCAAAAAAGTTGTCAAAAAACGAATATATAACAAATAAAATATATCGATAAACATTGTATGATTTTTTAAGCGATTACACATTTTAAAGTGAGTAAAACCACCAAAAAAACCTTTCCAGATATGTAGAAAAGTAACTTATCTTGCCTTTGATAACATTTATTTGTTATATATTTGTTTTTTGATAACTTTTTCGAATCTATGTGTACAGTAATGCAAACCCAAAATTTAATTTAACTTGGAAATAATATTTCAAATACACGTGCGTACACTGCACAAGAAACCTTATTATTATCATAATAATAATAGTAATAATAATAATAAAAAAACTGGTGTAGATGACATCGACTGGCGCCACTCAAACTAGTTGTGAAGTGTCAGAGAGGATGGAAAGACGATGTTGGAGAGTACTAACCAAATCTCCACTGGAAGTGTGCAGTTCAAATCTGATACCTTGGGGAGACATTTTATCACCCAAACCGCAGGAAACACTAATGGCCGATGCCAACGAAAAATCATTGACAACGGCTGTTGCGATAACATGCACTCATCTGCACAAGTGGCCACGAGGTAGAGAACACTGGAAATCTGGGGAGACTTGTTGTCACTTGGTCTCCAGGGAACACCACAGGTTACTGCCAGTGAGCGATCACTGATGATGGCCTGTGAGACAACTTACATGATAAATATTTTGATGAAAAACATGGGGGAAAATGGACATAGAAGAACAGAAAACCAAAACTTTAAATATAATTTCTGTATTTAAAGTAATAGTTATTTAAATATTTCAACATATAATCTTGTGGACAAAATTCAGCTTCACAATAAGGGGCACTCTGGATACGAACAAAAATAATCTTGGTCATGAAAGATTCCCCCCCCCACCGACCGAGGACAGAAAAGGTAAGGAGTAGCATCAAAACAGATACTACACTGTGATCATTTTGCAAAGGCCAAAAACTATTTGTATTTAATGTTTCTTTAATTGTTTGTTCCCTAAATTTATAATTCAGTTTTCTCAGTATTAAATTGTATATTGCTTTAAAATTACTTAATCTTCCATAGATAATATTTATATTTGATATTGAATAAAGTTCAGTTTCAGTATTAATCGAACTGTGCTCCTTTTTCTTTTTAAAAATGTTTTATTACTATTTTGCAAATGACCCTCATATAGTACTGACAGTCTGACAAATCTTACCTATATTGCCTGCAGACATTTTTCAGTTAACAGGCCTTCTTCTTACTCTTGGTGGCCGTGAGTTTTCTCGATTCTTTAGCTGGGTTTTGGCATCTAAAATTTGATGAAGCTAGTAGTAGCTTGACAGCATTTGCTACTCTATATGGTTGGTTTCATTGGAAGATGTTACCATTTGGTATTGCTTTGGCTCCATTGATATTTCAGTGCTATATAACAATGTGGCTGACTTGAAAGGGGTTGTCAATAAAGCAGAGGATCCCCTGGCAATGGGAAAGGGTAAAACCACAGAAGAAACATTGATGGATAATGATATGAAGCTCAGCAATCTGTTGTAGAGATGTCGCGAATGTGGAATGCAAGTGAATGCAAAACAAATTAATGTGTGACTAACATCTTCATCATTACTAGGACACATCACAGCAAATGAGGATTTACGTCTTGATAAAGAAAATGCTATAAGAAATATACACTAACAGACATAAAATCAGGTCTGCCATGAACAAATATTTCTACTTTTTTAAATTACAGGTTTCGCATATTATTTATATGTACGATTCTAATATTTTCTTTGCTTGCATGAATGTGAAACTTTCGCCATAACATAACTTTTATATAATCTATAAAAATAAAATCAAAATATTTTAATTTAAAAGCAATAACATTTTTAACAGAAAAATAATTAAATAAAAAATAATAATTAAATAAAAAAATGGTAAAAATCATACAAACGTTCACGATATAAATGTACGGCTGGAATAAAGATAACTAGCACCCCTACCTCCCTTTAACTACCTGCCATCATTTTCAAACAACGTTTAGACTGTCTTAGATTTTGAGTTTTAATGTCATCCATCTTCAGAGACTTTAGTTTTGTTGACATTCTGTAACGCGACAATCTCTTGCTTTTGGGAGCTAATTAAGCCAGTTTTTTGTACACACAAAGTGTTTTTATTTAATTCAATATCTTAAGACTTTACTGATTATGATTGAAAACTAATATTTATCTTTCAAAGGATTTTTTCAATGAATTTATTTAACTTCAAATTTAGCTGAATTGGTTTGCCATGAAAACATTTCTGATAACTTTTTTCAGGTATAGAAATATTTTTTATCCTTTTGGAAATTAATTTTCGTCATTAGTGATTTTTGTTTGTTAAGTTTATTTAAAGTGATTTTTGTTTGTTAAGTTTATTTAAAGTGATGGTCAGGCTTCAATAAACACGAACAGATCATGGCAAGTCAATAACAATAATAAAATCGACCATAAAACAAAGACCTTGATCGCTTGAAGATGCAAACGCAAGTGAGCAAAAATTATGTGTTATATGAACAGATTGTGTAAGATCATTAAGTTTAATGAACCAAGTCTTTTTTTCACGTGTACAAATACTTTTTCCCTTTTGGAAATTAAGTTTAGTCTCAAATCTTTCAAATCCAATCAAAATGTAGTCGGAAACCTAAAAAACAAATATGATAAATCAGCTTTCAAAACTATGTCCCCATCTTTATTCCACCATTTTTTGCACGTACCTAACTACATAAGAATGTTGTTTAAAGCGTCGATAATACAAACACGCTTTTGATCTCGCATTTTCATTATTTTCCTACACTGTAAAAATCTTATTAAAAATATTACTATTTTGTAAGCATCTTCTTTTAATCAGCAAATCTTCATTGTGTTTTACTACACGTGTAATTTTAGTAAGTTTATTTAAAGTAATTTTTGTTTGTTAAGTTTATTCAAAATGAGGATCAGGCCTCAACAACCAGGAGATCACGGCAAATCAATAGCAATAATTAAATCGTCCATAAAACAAAGACCTTGATCGCTGGAAGATGGAAAACAAGTGAGCAAAAACTAAGCGTTATATGAACATATATATGAACAATTGTGTAAGATATTATCATTATATGAACACTTGTGTAAGATTATTAAACATTTTGGTCAAATTTATCATAGTTTAAGTGTATGCAGATCAAAACCAACAATATTTTTAACCAACAACAGTATATTTTAATATGATTCAGAGACCAAAACAGTTAACTGAAATCCAAATTACTGTTTTAAACTGTTCAAAATATAGTGCTTTTGAACTACTTCCGGAAAATATAATATCAATGATAAACTCAGATGAATTGGATGTGAGGGAAGACTGCATTCAAACAATTTTGTCCATTAGGTAAATAAATACCCATTAAATTGTATTAGTTTGCTTAATTCACCCAAACAATAGTTTTATTCATATTACATCGCAAAAATATAAAAAAATAAGTGTTTTCAAATAATTGTTATTTTTGAACAACTCAAAAAAAATGAAAAAGGTTACTGCTATCAATTTTGAAGCCACACACTGGTCAAATTTGATTGATTTTTCTCAAAACGTTGTATATGGGCAGGAAGCAAGACAGACACATTATTACAGTCATCGTTCATTTTCCTCAAAAGGAAATTGTACAGAACAATTTAGTTCTATTATAAGTTTATATTATTGCCTCTAATAAAAATTAAAATACATGGTTCTGTAACTTGTATCAAGTTGTTATATTGTGTAATACATCTCCACATATCTTTTAGAATTGTGAAATTAAAAAAACTTAGTTGCTAACTAGCTTTTTTACAATTTTTGTTTAATCAATGCAGTAAAAGTTGAGATATTTTGCAAGTTGTGATTCATAATTAAAATTATAATTAATGTATTAAGTTTTCTTTCAATGTACTTCATATAAATATATCAATTGTAATTAAATATTTTATAAAAATAGTGAAATTTACAGCGTTGTGAAAAATGCTATGAAAATGAAGGATATTTCAGCATTTTCTACACGATTTTAAAATTTTCTGTTCAAGATGGGAATCTAATTTTTGGTATATGTTCTTATCACATCAAATCCCAACGATCATCACTAGTGCCATGTTGATTTTCTGAAAAAAGTTCCAAATCGACCTGCCCTAATGTCCAACTGTTGTTCCCAGGACTTGCTGCAGCATTCAATATTCAACATTTTACAGATCGTCATGTAGAGATATTTACACATTTCATTATATTCAATTTTATAGTAGCCGTACTCTAGCAGACCCTGACAGCTCGATTTCAAATCATTCAATCACTATTTCCATGTAGGTCAATCTACACTTGTCATTGCTTAGATCACTCATCTTCGAAATATTGGTCATAAACTTTGATCGTTAGCAGTTATTATGATTATGTTCTGATCATAGTGGAGGCCTTCCTTACTTGACGAATGACTCGAAAACATAATTTTCACGATATTGGTTGGCCTATTTTTCCAATTTTATGTGATGGAATATTTTTAACAACTTTTTGTGTTATTTTGATCAAAAATTTACATGTATGTAGTTTCTCCTCCATTTGTTTTTGAATGACGCAACAAATGTGATTTCAATGCAAAAGAAAAATCACATATTTCCAAAAGAATGTAGTTTGCCGTCTGTGTGTGTTTTCATATGACGCAACAAATTTGACTTCCGTGCAAAGAAAAAACCACATACCTCACAAGAATGTGGTTTCTCTCCCGTATGTGTCTTAATATGACTCAATAAATTTGATTTCCATGCAAAACAAGAACCGCATATTTCACAATAATGTGGTTTGTCTCCTGTATGTGTTTTCATATGATTCAACAAATGTGGCTTCTGTGTAAAAGAAGAACTGCATATTTCGCAAGAATGTGGTTTCTCTCCTGTATGTGTTTTCATATGACGCAGCAAAGTTGACTTCTCTGTAAAAGAAGAACCACATACTTCACAAGAATGTGGTCTTTCTCTCGTATGTGTTCTCATATGATTCAACAAATTTGATTTCTGTGAAAAAGAAGAATCACATACTTCACAAGAATGTGGTTTCTCTCCTGTATGTGTTTTCACATGACTCAATAAATTTGACTTCCATGCAAAAGAAAAACCACATACTTCACAAGAATATGGTTTGTCTCCTGTATGTGTTTTTATATGACTCAACAAATGTGACTTCTGTGCAAAAGAAGAACCACATACTTTGCAAGAATGTGGTTTGTCTCCCGTATGTGTTTTCATATGACGCAGCAAAGTTGACTTCTCTGTAAAAGAAGAACCACATACTTCACAAGAATGTGGTCTTTCTCCCGTATGTATTCTCATATGATTCAACAAATTTGACTTTCGTGTAAAAGAAGAACCACAGACTTCACAAGAATGTGGTTTCTCTCCCGTATGTGTTTTCATATGACTCAGCAAATTTGACTTCCATGCAAAAGAAGAACCACATACTTCACAAGAATGTGGTTTCTCTCCTGTATGTGTTTTAATATGACGTAACAAATTTGACTTCTCTGCAAAAGAAGAACCACACACTTCACAAGAATGTGGTTTGTCCCCTGTATGTGTTTTTATATGACGCAACAAAGTTGAATTCCATGCAAAAGAAGAACCGCATACTTCGCAAGAATGTGGTTTATCCACTATGTTTGCTTGCATTATTCCACAAAATGTATGTGCAATGGCGTGTATGATGATAGGCAGGCTTATATATTAAAACTTTACAAAATCTATATGAAGAAATTTATATTTTGAAAATTTTAATTAACTAACGAAGAAAGGTCGTTCTCATCAATTAAGGGATTTATTTTCATTGTTGTAAATTCTGGAAATATAAAATGAAATTACAAAATACACTTCATGTTGTAAAAAGTTAATTTATTTTGTTGAGTTTTTATTAAAAATATCAAAAACATTTATTATGAATGAAATTTACAAAATTACTGTATTTTTTTCCAAATATTTTACTAAAAATCTTTTTGTTTCTTCATTTTAAGATGAGGATTGATTATTTGGATTCTTCAGAAAAAACTGTTCTTATCTTGTGTGTCATTTACACAACGTTACTGTTACCTCCGATCGTATTCAGTTGGAACCTTTCTCTTGAATTGAGAAATCTGTACAGAATTCTGAATGGAAGCCTTTATTTAGTATTTGAGTATAGCATGCGTTCTCATGTTATTAGCGATTACTGAGTACATGTGCGACATAATTTCGAATTCTATTTTCAATCTCACTGAGGATAGTATTTGAGTATAAGTAACTTACAACTAAATTTTACAAAGTACTTTAACCATAGCACGACGGTTCCTATCAGAAATCTTTGAAACTATTTTCCTTCTAGATTGTACAAGTTTTTAATATATATATATACTAGATTGTACAAGTTTTTAACATATATATATATATATATATATATTTTATATATATATATATATATATATATAGAGAGAGAGAGAGAGAGAGAGAGACAGAGGTACTAAAAAGAAAGTCTGCACTGATAATTTTTTTCAAAATCCACAAAGTTAAGCTAATTTATTTGCATGTAACTGTCTAAGCAACTTTTTAAACAACCAACATTTCATTTGATTCGTTTTTATTCCTCTAAAATTTTACCTGTTTTTCTTATTTGACTTTTAATTGAAGTATTCTAGTGTTAACATCAATTTAAAAAATTAACTTGAAATCGAGAAGGCAAAAAGAACTCCGCACAATGGCAAATTGTATTTTAATACAAATTTAGAATATTAACATAACACAATTACAACAGAAACATAATGGACGAGTTAATATTTAGTAGCATAGGTATTCTGCAATTTGACAGCCTGAAAAAATTTGAGCATTCTTTGAATCTACGGCAATACTCTCGTTAAATGGCATCCCACTTAACGTTTTGTTCAAAATTCTTTCAGATTTGAAAATTTATCATTGCGGTTGCCTGATGTAATGCCATACGTTTTCGATAGAATTGAGGTTCTGGGATTGTGCAGGCATATCTGATTGCGGAATATCATGAACTTCAAGGAAACTCTTGACATTATCAGTTGTGTGAATGGGAGCACTATTCTGCATGAAGATTATCGAATTCTTAATAAAGCATTTTTAGAAAATGCTTAATCAAATTAAAGTATTTTAGAAAACGCTTAATCAAATTAAAGTATATTTAGAAAATGTTCAGACAAATTAATTAAGGCGAATTGATTAACGCCCCTCATCAAAACTGAACCTCTACCACTTTGTAGTGTGTAAACTGTGCACCTAAGATAAAATTCCCAGTTATTTCTTTAATTGACATACAGCTTGTCATCTCTGTCTAGCCTATTGAACGTGTTTTCATTACTAAAAATTACTTTCGACCAATATGAACTCATATTCTTCATTACATCTGATGAAGTCCAGAGGGCGCTTTCTGTTCAGAAATCATTGGCTTGTGTTTTGCAACACAGCTTCGCAAATAAAATTTCTTCAATCTGTTCTTAACTATAGAAAATGAACACTTTTTAACACGATTACATATTTACTGGATTTGGGACACCGTTTAAAATCTGTTTCTTAAACTATGAATCTGGATAGCATTGTTTTCGCTGTAAGAATTAACACTAGGATGACCAGATTTAGTGGCATCACAAACACTGCCAGTTTTTTAGTGCTTTTCTCAGTCACTCATACGTTTTCTAATCACAAGTCGATGCATGTGTAGTAAATATTACGTTGTATAACAATTAAAGATGCTCTGTAAATATTTTAAGCTGATTTTAAGCTTATTTGTTGCTGAGGTTTTTGCCTCCTTGATTTTACGTTATTATTATTTTTATTGATGTGAATACTAGGATAATTCAATTAAAATCAAACATGAAAAACAGAGAAATAAAATGAATCAAATGATGTATGAGGTTGTTTAAACTATAACATTCAATTTAGCTTAAATTCGCAGTTTTTAAAAAAATGACGAGTGCGGACTTTCTTTTTGCGGCACTGTATATATAGATGTATAGACACTTTTCACTACACACACATATATATAATCTATTATTTATAATTAATGATTACCATATCATGTAAAATACTATACTATGTATGTTTAGTACCATAGATTGGGGTGACTAATTGTATAATTTTTATTTAGGGTTGCTGGTTACATATTTAAAGATATTATATATTATTATTGTAGTATTATGAGAGTTTTTTAATGGTATTAACCCCACATGGCATCACATACCTTGGAAAGTAAAAGAGACAAGAGTTTATTTCCTTGGTGTCACGTATTGAAGGTGCACATATGCAAACTCACACATCGCAGCTGGTAACAAACACACTGAATGATGAGGTCAGTTTGTCAGAATTGACATCATCAGAGATGAAAGGCCAACTATTTGACATATGCAGCTGTCAGAAGTGAGTGCAACTGCAAAAAGCAGGTCAGATATATAGCCCAACGTAAAAGGCAAAAGATGAAAGAGGCCTACAGTCAGTCGGCAATCAACGTTAATGCCATAAAGAAACAAAAACTGTGCAACATACGTTTTGTTTGGTACCATTTTTTGACCAGTTATTCTAACAAATAATAATGGAGCCTCGAGGAACTGTAAACACATGATAAAGAAGGATCCTGTGAAGTTTAGGAAAACAAAAAACCCATAAGATAGGTGACATTTGATTTTTTACCCTTGTGTTTCTGCTCTCTCTCTCTCTCTCTCTCTATATATATATATATATATATATATATATATATATATATATATATAAGCTTATTTGTTGCTGCAGTTTTTGCCTCCTCGATTTTACGTTATTATTATTATTTTTATTGATGTGAACTAGGATAATTAAATTAAAAGTCAAACATGAAAAACAGGTAAAATTATAGAGAAATAAAAGGAATCAAATGATGTATAAGGTTGTTTAAACTGTTACATTCAATTTAGCTTAAATTTGCAGTTTTTGAAAAAATTATGAATGCAGACTTTCTTTTGGGTGGCACTGTATATATATAGATGTATAGACACTTTTCACTACACATATATTATGTATTATATATAATTAATGATTTTCACTACACACACATATATATATATGTATTATATATAATTAATGATTTTCACTACACACATATATATATATATTATATATAATTAATGATTTTCGCTTTTATATTTATAGATGATTACCATATCATATAAACAAACTCACACATGGCAGCTGGTAACAAACGCACTGAATGATGAGGTCAGTTTGTCAGAATTGACATCATCAGAGATGAAAAGCCAACTATTTGACACACGCAGCTGTCAGAAGTGGGTACAACTGCAAAAAGCAGGTCAGATATATAGCTCAACGTAAAAGGCAAAAGATGAAAGAGGCCTACAGTCAGTCGGCAATCAACGTTGCAAGGGCTCCATCTACCCACCTTCTGCTCAACACTCTTCAGCTCTAGCTGGATGCGCAAATATGATGCCATAAAGAAACAAAAACTGCGCAACATACGTTTTGTTTGGTACCGTTTTTTGACCAGTTATTCTAACAAATAATAATGGAGTCTCGAGAAACTGTAAACATGATTAAGAAGGATCCTGTGAAGTTTAGGAAAACAAAAGACCCATAAGATAAATGACATTTGATTTTTTACCCTTGTGTTTCTGCTCGAAATATATATATATATATATATATATATATGTGTATATATATTGTAGATATGTGTATATATATATATATATATATATATATATATATATATATATATATATATATACATATATATATATATATATACATGTGACGCACATAAGATAACAAAAGAACAAATATATGTCCAAACCTTTTTAAAGCTTATCATGTTTTCTATATTTCTATGTCTTAAAAAATTGATTTTCCGTTGTATTGCTATATTGTTCTTTCATTTTGTTTGGTACCGTTTTTTTTACCAGTTATTCTAACAAAGAATAATGGAGCCTGGACGAACTGTAAACACATGATAAAGAAGGATCCTGTGAAGTTTAGGAAAAAAAACCATAAGATAAATGACATTTGATTTTTTACCCTTGTGTTTCTGCTTGACATATATATATATATATATATATATATATATATATATATATATATATATATATGTACGTATATATATTTACACATGTGACGCACATAAGATAACAAAAAAAAAACAGAAATATATGCTCAAAACTTTTTGAAGCTTATCATTTTTTCTATCTTTCTGTGCATTAAAAAAATTGATTTTAAGTTGTATTGCTATATTGTTCTTTCGTCAGTAGCATTGCTATTGTTATAATGAAGCAGCAACTATTTTCAAATTTTGTGCAGAGGACTTCACTATTGAAAAAGGCAGTCAGTCTTATATCGATAAGAGGGGAATCTCTTCTTCATAAAATAGTCAGACAATTGCTAATCTCATATTAAACAATGAAAGTGTAACATGGATCGAATGTGAGAAATCCCTAGAGGACTACTATGGAATTGTCACAAACACTAACAAGCATGTTGTTGAATTAGCAAACGTAAGACAGGCTAGGTTAGAAGGGATACAGTATAGGTGGATAGAGCAGAGAAGCAGACTAGTCAGGGACAGGGAGCTGAAGATGGTTGTGATTAGACACGAGCCACAGGATCTTCAAGTAGCTTATTAGAAAGCCCTAGCATAAGTTAAATGGAAGACCTGGCTCGCTGAAAGCCAGCAGTATGAAAACGAGCCCATGGGGTTTTTTCACACGATATGGCTGATTCTAGTTGAGGCTATGGGTCCAGACATTCATTAAAGTTATGGGGACAGAGGTAAAAGAGGAAACTAAATAGGGAATAGGGGACTAGTATTTCAAACTAGAGAGAAGGAAAAAGGCAGGTAGAAAATGAAATGTAACTGTTGTGGTGAGGTGGTCCACATACAGAGATTCTGCAAGAAGCCTATCCAAGGAAACGGGGTTGCACTGTTTATGCGATGTTCGTCGAATGAAACAAAGGCAAAAACCAATGCACATAGTCGGTAACATTGTCGTATCATTTGGATTATTTTGGACTATTGTTCTCATCTTAATTGTTATTTTTACAATGTTTGCACAATAAATAACAATCAAGATGAGAACAGTATTCTTGATACTCTAAATAATACAAAGAATCATTCCTCATCTAAAAAAAATCAGAACCGTAATATTGTAATTTGTTAAGAATCTTGATTATTTTTTTAAATTTAATGAAAGTTACTTTCGAAGTTTGTTGAATGTATTTTCGAGAGAACTTAAACATACAACATAAGTTTCTTTAATTATCAGCATTCTTTAAACAAACGAACAGAAAATCTGATAACTGCATTTCCAAATAAATTAACTCTTTAGTATACTTACGTGTGTACACAATTTCTAATACATCGATCCCTCATATTGAAACCAACCCAGAAGAATAAAAAAATGTAATTAAATAAATGAGAAAACAGAAACTAAATGTCAAAAAAGCTAAAAAAAAAAAAAAAATTGACTGAAAAAGTCGATGTTTCCAAAATGGAGGATCGATTTACCAGAACTTTGTATTAAAAACAGAACACACCTAAAAAAAATTGTAAAAATTGATAATCTGGTTGAATAGTGACAATTTGATAATAAAAAAAATAATCCGTTGAAAATTAACAAAACAAATAATCCATTACAAATTTGAAAAAATAATAATCCGTTGAAAATTAACAAAACAAATAATCCATTAAAAATTTGAAAAAATAATAATCCGTTGAAAATTAAAAAACAAAAAAAAACAAATAAAAAATACACAGAATCGAGCATTCTTATTTTACTTTAAACTTAAAAATCTGAAAAATTTATCAAATATTTTTGTTTTTAGTAAACAATAAATAAGTTGTTTTGGTCAACATCAAGATTATTCCACCCACCCCCATTAAAAAATCTTTACACTGACGACTTTTAAAAGTTTTTCAAGGATGCTGAAAACGAATATATACTTTAAAAGTGGTACAGAGAAATAGTTTTCATGATATGAAAAATGTACTTTTTCAAAAATGGGGGATCAGTTTTCATTATAAATTTAATGGAAAATGAACACCCACTTTATGGTCACCAAGTAAAGCGGGCATTTTTTTGTTTGTTTTTTATTTTTTTTAAATCAAAAGTATTTTTTGTTATTGTTGCAGCACCGACTCCGCCCCATTCTGCACCGCCAATGTAAACACAGAATTTTTGTGAAATGTTAATCAGTACTCTGCTCGATAAACTTACAGAAAAACAGAAAATTACGCTCATGAAAACATAATTTCTTTTGATCAATTCAAAAGCATTAACAACTACATAACACACAAAAAATGAACCACATTTAAAAACTTTCTTATTATAAAAGCCCACTAAAATTCCTCCGCAATGTGACAAGTCACTTTATGCTCGTACGCACACGAATGCAAGAACCGAAATTACGTAAACAAATACAATGATGCGTTTTTTGCTATTTACTTTTTACTTATGGAAATTAAATTTTTTATTTTTTTTAAATGTATGATCTCTTCGGTCTGTGAGCGTAATCAAGCGACTTACGCCATTATAGCTGATTATACAAAGAAAATAATATACAATAAAAAATATTTTCTTTTCTACGTTAGAGTTCATGCTTTTTCTAAAATTTTACTGAAAAATGTTATCAATTCTGTACGTGAAAGCGCATACAGAATTGGCCACCACTGATAACATAAAGAATTACGTATTGACCTTTTTTAAGTCAGTATTGAAAACAAAATCTGATAGATTAGTGACCATTCCATAATAATCCGATGAAAAAAAGATGAAAATAAAAAAAATACACATACGTGCGACGTGCGCCATGTAGTAATACTTACGTTTTTGTTTTATAATCTGTTTTCGATTAACTTTATCTGCTTTTATAAAGGAAACGATTTTTCAAATGTGATTGACTTTAAAGCTCAAGTTAACATTCAAGATGACGAACGGAAGAGCAAGTTCGCAGAAAACAAAATTGAAGAGGAAAAATAAAAAAAAAATAAAAAAAAATTATTTCGAATTAGAGCTGATCTATTTGGTGAATATCACGGATAAAATTAGTATTATTTTATTTAACATTTTAATATTTAGATGAGAGAGAACAGATTACAAGTTTCATCTTTATTAATTCTCTAATTCGTTAATGGCGGAAACTGATAAGTGAACATAGTTTTGAAAGCCGCTTCATCGTATTTTGTTTTTATTTTATAGAAACAGATTTATTTATTATCGTATTTTTTTTAATAGATTTCTGAGTATTTTTTTATCATGTTTTAAAGATTAAATTTTAAAAATTACATATGAAAAAAAAGTTACATTGAAAAATGTTTTTTTACGGCGGCTTCAGAAACTGACAAATTGAGCTAAATTTAAATAAATTTCAAAGACAATTAATAAAGTAAAGTATTAAGATATTGATACAAAAAAAAACTTAGGTACTTGTGCAGTTTATTCAAGACATTAAAAAATGAAAATATCGAAAATTATTATGGTGTCGTGATGTCATAGTCATAAGTAATAAAAAAAAAAGTAATAGGGTGTCATCAGCTAGAATCGAAACCAAAAGTAAAAACTGTAGTATTCAAAGCTGGTGACGTTACCACTGTACAAACGTGACATGCATGTTAACTGATTAAAAATAAACTAAGATGAATGTATAAAATGTATAATGATTTCTTTTTTAATTCTGACCCTATAGAACTCACAGAAATGGTGACAGGAACTGACCGAAGAGTTACTTACTTGTAAGGGTGTGACTCCATGTTTACCTATTCATAATCGGGGTCTATCAATTTTTACGACCGAGGTTGCAGGTGCGGGAATCTCTTGAAGTCGAAAGTACATCCTCACATACATAAAATAAAAATGTAGAAATAACTCCAGAAAATAATGACACTTGACAAAAAACTCGAAATCACTGTGTTTAAGATGAAATAACGTTTATTTACGTGTTAGAAATATTAATTAAAATCGTTCCAACATAAATGTTTTCTTGTAACGAGTGTTCATTATGCAGGCTTAGTTAAATGAGGATCTCCTGCGAATAACATGAAGTTTTTTTTTTTTTTTTTTTTTACAAAGGCATCACCACATTATCAAGGCCAAGAGGCCACTCAAGGATAAGGGTTAAAGAGTGTACAGTAGAAATTGGTCAATATAGTAATCATTAGTAATGAAAATTTGGTAAATTTAATAACTTATATGGAACGGCTCATCAAGAACTTATTTACTTTAGACTTGAACACAACCATATTGTAGTCAGCCGGAAAGCAGGAAAACGGAAGACAATTCCATATGCGTGCAGTTCTAAGAAAGAAGCTTTGTTCATGGAATCTACGTTTAGGTTTAGGCACATATAAAGAGTGGGGGAAATTATTGATAGTGATTACAGCTAGACGAGTGTTTCTTGTGAAAGTTTGGCGAGGGGGGACCATAGATTGAAGCTCAGTTGAACACTTTCCATGAAAATAACGATACATCAGAGACAAACTCGCAACATCTCTTCTGTGAGATAGAGGTTGCAAGGAGGAGAAAAGGGCATCTCCTACGAGGCTACGAAGTCTATTTTGAACTCTATCAAGGCAGGACAAGTCCTTTCTAGCAGCTCCTGCCCAGATGTGGCAACAGTATTCCATCCTTGGACGTACCTGGCTCTTATATAGGTAGAGAATAGCATCAGCAGTGAGATATCTACTGGATCGATAGAAAGATCCCACCATTTTTCCAGCGGCCTTGGCAACAGATTTGATATACGTGTTCCATTTAAGATCAGGAGTAATGGTCAAGCCCAGAAGCTTGTCAAAACTTGAGGCCTCCTGAAGACGAGAGCCATTCATTTCAATTGATGACAAATGTGAATTAGAATGTTGATGATGTAAAGAGAGAAGCTTGGTTTTAGATGCATTAAAAGTAACCAGCCACTCCTTTCCCCATTGTACTACGTGCTCAAGATCAGAGGAGAGAGAATTGGAGAGAACTTGGTCGTTTACTGTCTTAGATGTGCTACCATAAATGGTAGTGTCGTCAGCATAAATGTCTACAAATGATGTAAGGATGTGATTTGGAAGATCATTAATGTAGATCAGGAAAAGAGTTGGGCCCAGGATGGACCCCTGAGGGACACCGGCATTAATACTGTGAGCTTCTGATTTTTGCCCCTCAACTACTACTCTTATGAACCTATCAGAAAGAAATGATTTAATAATTGAGAAGACTTTTCCAGCTATACCATAGCTAGCGATCTTATGAAGTAAACCGTTATGCCATACCCTATCAAAGGCTTTAGATATGTCAAGAGCAATTGCCCTAGAAAGATTGCCACCGTCGAGAGATTTGCTAATCCTATGCGATATAACTGTAAGGACATCTGCTGTAGATCTAGCAGAACGGAAACCATATTGAGTGTCACTAAGAAGGTTATTTTTGTTGAGATGTCTGATTACTTCTGTATTTAACACAGATTCTAGCAACTTACTCATGACGCACAGGAGACTTATTGGCCTGTACTGAGAGGGTTTAAGTTTAAGATTACTGATTTTTATGAACAGAGTGGCACACGTGGCTTCAAACGAATGTGAATATTTTCTGAGAGAAAAGCGGTCATTAAACCATGTAAGCGAATTTTTGTGATAATTGTTATCATTAAAACACATCGAATATTTTTTAATATTATTTTTAGTGAAAATATTGAATGAATACTGCTTATCGTAATGTTCCTGAAATATTAAAAAATATTTTGAAAGTATTTTTTACATAAAAAATAGTTTTGGTACTTGTACAGTTTAACGAAGACATTAAAAAAAATGAAAATATCGAAAAAATTTAAATTGTATGTACCCGTTATGGAACGAAGTTCTCCGAAAAAAAAATATCAAGTAGTTTTTTTGGTAATATCCACGGAAAGCGTGTGGTTATATGAGAAAATAAAGCTGTTTCTTTTCTGTGCCGTATCATGATTTAAATGTGTATGTCTCGTCTAAATAACTATCGATAAATATTTAATAGGCCGACAAAACGGGTGATCAAAAAGTCAGATCGAGCATACCGGAAAACGAATTTTTTTTTTTAACTTTGCGCTTTTCGGATTATTTTGTTATGTTATGTTTTCTTGATGGATTTTTTTGGGGGGGGCGTTTTTTTTGGAGGGGTGCCAGAGATTATAGTTATAGGTAATTATTAACAACAAAATTGGTGCAAGTCCAGATTAGCATTTGTAAACAAAAATGAGTACCTTTTATTTTCTTAAATAATAATAAAATACTCGACGAGAACACGACTGTTTTTGATTTAATAATATTTTTTTTATTCAAACGTAACAAATAAAAATTTCAATTTTGCTTGAACTTTGCAGTTTTCGGATTATTTTTGATTTTTATTATTATTTTTTATCCGGATTTAACAAACAGACAAAACAAAACAAAAACAATTTTGGTGCTTCTGCACTTATGTTACCGTTATTTTTTATGGTATCAGTGCGTTCCCCACTGTTTGAAGTGTTTCTAATGTTTTTACCCACAACTATAATCTCTGACAACCCCCCCCCAAATATCCACCAAGAAAATAAAACATAACAAAATCCGAAAAGCGCAAAGTTCAAGCAAAAAAAAAACCCACACACGCATTTAAATCATGATTTTCTCTAGTTCAGATGGGTGCAGCAAATAAACTTTCAACTCGAAATGACCACTAATGTACTGATGTATTACATACGGCACAGAAAAGAAACATTTATAATGCGTAAACAGCTTTATTTTCTCATATAACCACCGTACGCTCTCAAGGGATTTTACCTTTTTTTTTACAAGCGAAAAAACTATTTGTTATGATACCGAGCAAAAAGTTCGATTTTTAGGAAGAAAAGCTAGTATTAAAGATGGGGAGGGGGTGTCGGCGCTTTAACTGCAGTTATCTTCCGTGGTGTTACTAAAATTCAAACATTTTTTTTTAAATCCTAGATGTCTGCCTTCAACGCGCTCTCATAAAAACGTGTTTTTCCACTGTAAAAAAAAAAACTACTTGATGAAATTAAGAGAATTTTTTTTTTTGAGAACTTCGTTCCATAACGGATACAAACAATTTAAACTTTTTTTGCGATATTATTCATTTTTTAATGTCTTTGTTGAACTGTACAATGTAAGAAATTCTCTTACTCGTTTTTGCCTATGGCAGAATGAAAGAGACTCAGAAAAGCAACAAAGGCTCACCTTAAATCCAAGAATAATTTTATTTACAAAAGGGTAAAAAAGGAGTCCATATTGCAAAAGAGTGCCCTCTTTAGCTTCTGCCAAATGGCGGGTAGTTCTTGCCTAGAAAGGCTAAGGTAGTTGTAGTTCATGCCTTGAAAGGCGTAGGTAGTTTTCTTCTTGTGAAGATGCTGGTAGACTTGGCCGCTCGTAGAATTGGTTGAGGGTTCACGAAATCCTTCCAGACTGTCGATACGACCAACGCACTTTGCGATCGATGATCGTAAAATAATATGCCCTCTTGCGGGCAGAGATGATTAAGTAGTTAATCCGTAGAATGTTTTAGCCTCCGGCTAATATCCGCATTTAAATGAGCGGAGAAATAAATGGGGTAGAACCATGCCTTAGTTCATAAGGCCTGGAGCGAGATTTCGCGTGTCGGCTTTGCTCGGCATCATATTGAAATCTTGTTTTAGAACCATGCCTTAGTTCAATAGGCAAGGAGGTAGATTACGTGCGTCCGTCTTATTCGGCGCTGAGTTGAAATCTGTTTTTTGAAACACAAAATTCCCGCCAATTCTGAATCCTCCTTAGCAACTGAACAACGCAATACCATTGGTTGAAATAATCGCGTGATTGCAAATCACGCGGTTATCGCCCTTGCATTCTGAAATTTCTAACACACTGCCAAAGGAAGGAAGAGAAAGAAATGGATACTCATTTCTTTCTTTTTTATCGGGAAAATTAAGGATTGCCACCTATTTGGACAAGTCATTACAATGGAATTCTGTCCCAAAGGACTTAATATTAACATATAATAGCAATTAAATTCAATGTGTGTCTGTTGTCAATCTGAACTTATAACGATCTCCCTATGGCAAACAGAGAATGTATTAGTAATAAAAGGTATGACTCTACTGATGAGTCTATAAAAGGAATATACAATTATTAACTTGGTGTTTGGTCCGCACAATCTGGACACACCCAATCTTCAACGGTAACTTGTTATTCGACCCCGACACAACTAAAATGGTACCACTCATTGCACAAGTCGCAACACACCATAGGTGTTGTTCCGTCGTTGGCGACTGAACATGTGGGGCAAAAGAAGGGGCCTCCTTCTTCCGCAAATTCTGCTAATGCAGGTTCAGGATTATGTTTTATCTCTAAAGGATAAATATTTTTTAAGGAATGAATTTGGACACACCCGTCTTTCAGCACTGATGCCGAACGAACCTTGTTGTCCTTTCCGACCAATAATTTTACTACCTTACCCAACCCCCAGAAGGGCCGGGACTTATTAGGAGCTTTGATAAGAACAATTTCACCCTCTGATATTTTAGAGGTTTCATTTTCTGTAATGTGGGCGTCTACTTCTCTAATTGAGAGCAAGTAGTCATTATGCCAAATACGTTTGAATTTACTGACAAATTCATCCCTCATTTCAAGAGAATGTAAGAGCGAATTTATATTTGGAGGTTCTGGACAAGGGTCCTCTGAACCGCTAAGATTGATAAGCAGGCGGGGATGATATCCTGTCTGCAAAAAATGGTTGGGAGTTAACCCATCAAGGCCTCTATCAGAAGCTGAAATAAATGTTAGTGGCCTATCATTTATGGCCTTTTGAACATCTGAAAGGGCGGTTAGGAACTCGAAATAACCGACCCTCCTCCTACCCAACAACTTGGAAAGACACTGTTTTACAGTTTTAATTAATCTCTCCCATACTCCACCATACCATGCAGAGTACAGGGGAATTGTATAATGAACAATAGTAGTGGATTTGAAATATTCTCTAAATTCATCAGACACAAATATGTCTGATAATATAATACCCGACGCTATGAAAGATTTAGCATTGTCGGAATACATATGAGTTGGTACACCAAATAAGTTGGTGAACCTAACGAACGCTAACAAGAAAGATCTTGCGCTCATGTCCGGTACCAATTCCAAGTGTATGGCACGTAAACTCATGCAAGTAAACAGTAGGATGTACATTTTGACATCTTCATTATTGTTTTTGACAAAAAAATGTCCAGTAAAATCCACCCCTACACATTTGAAGGGCCGGACAAAATTTACTCTATCAGAAGGCAGTTGAGACCCAGAGGGTGCTTTGTACGGTAGAGAATTAATTCTCTTACATATAACACAGTCACGGAGAACCGACTTCACCACCTGTCTCCCTTGGGGAATCCAAAAACCCGATAGCCTCACCTTGCTAAGGGGTGAATTTGCTCCCATATGACAACAATTCTGGTGAGCTTCAATAATGACCACTTTGGTCAGGTGGGTATTTTTCCTAATAATATAGGAAATTTCACTTCATATGGAAAAACCTCGGAATTCTGAATACGTCCTTGAGTTCGTATCAGTCCCTCCCTATCTAGGAATAACCCAAAGGCCTTAACTCTTGGTGGAGCAGCCTTATTAGAGGGGTGTTGCAAATAAGCAAGTTCTGTGGGAAAGGCTTCCGTTTGTAAATGAGAGAAGAGCAACAATTTAGCTCTCTTGACGGTGTCAGTCTTTCGGTGACGTAATTTATCACCGAATCTCACAACTTTTTCTAAGACATTAATAGCCTTAGTTAATGAGGAAAAATCAGATATTTTAATTGGCAAGTGATTCTCGTTAGAAGCAGTTTCATCCGAGATCATACATGTTACCATCTTCCTGTTAACATTGTTAAGACAAGGCAAAGGGGACGTGGGCCAGCTGATTTCAACTTGATTAAGCCAGTCTGGTCCGCAGGTCCAAAATTTGAAAAATTGGTTGAACTTAGAGGCAGTAATACCTCTGATTAAAAGATCAGCCGGATTATCCGACGAAGGAACATATCTAAATTTAGGGTTTATCCCATATTTAAGTTTAATGTTTTCAATGAACTTATTAATGTCTGATACGCGATTTTCAATGAATATATTTCTTTTCGCAGCCTTCCCATTCAAAATCCATGACAGGGCTACTTGTGCATCAGACACGACAAAAAGGATTTGATATTGATGGGCGCTAGAGCACCCAAAACTTGTGGAATAACTTTAAACGCTAGAAATATAGCTAATAATTCCAAAACAGGTAGTGATTTTCCCTTGATGGGTGCCACTTTTGCCTTGGCGAATATCAAGGAACACTGAGCACCTTGTTTCGCATACACGGAAAACCCATAAGCATGCTTAGAAGCATCGCTAAAGCAAATAATTTCAACATGGGATTCTGCTAGGAGAGTACATCTAGGAAATTCAAAGTTCCCTATACAATTCAGCTCGTTGGCATGTGCTTGCCACGTGGCCTTAACTTCTTCTGGGATTTGTTGATCCCAAGACAACTCCTTTTTCCACAGTTGACTAATAATAATCTTCCCCTGCACGGTGACAGGAAGAAGTAAAGATAATGGATCATATAGACTAGAGACTTGAGATAATATCTTGCGTTTGGTATTGGCATTGCCATCTATTACAGATGGAGCGAGTTTAAGGGTATCCCTTTCAACAGAATATTGATACCCCAGCACCTTTTCAAAGTTGGGGGAAGAAGACGAGATAGTACCGTCTTCCATCATTTTATTTTGTATGCCCGTGCAATTGGAGTTGCAGGATTGGAGTTCAAACCCCGCTTCTCCGAGTCTGTCGCGGACTTTATTATACACATGGGTTAGAGTATCTCGGTCACTATTAGTAGTAACTAAGTTGTCAACATAAAATTTATTGGAAATCGAATGTGAAGCCAAATCGACTTCATATTTTTTGGCATGATGCTTAAGTATAAAGCTTAATATAAAAGGGCTGGCATTGAACCCAAATATAATAGTATTAAAACGGTAGGCGCACAATTTGCCATCTACCTTGAGGAAAAAACAAAATCTATTTTTATCTTCAATAGATTTTAACCTGATCTGTAAAAAAGCTTTGCGCAAATCGCCCAAAAGCACATATTTTTCTTTTCGGAAAGCTAGTAGAATATCTAGCAACAATGCAGTCATGTTAACACCCGAATAAGCAGTGTCGTTAATCGATACGCTACCTTTACGTTTCAACGAACAATTGAAAACAGGGCGGATCTTTGTAGTTATTCCCAGACCTTCTTTAATTACTGACCGATGGGGAATCCATTTATAATTCTCATAAGTTCCATGGGGAACAGAGAAAGGTTCGATAATTCCACAGTCTTCGTATTCTTTGAAGACCTGTATATAATCGTTATACAGTCCTTTTCCTTCCAAGGACTGGGCCACCCTATGCATGATTCGCAGTGAAGGCACATAATTGGACTCCACCTTGAGAAGCTTGTCATGCTCCCAAGGCAGCTCGACGTAATATTTTCCTTCCTTGAGAACTATAGCCTCTTCGAAGGCATTTATTTTTTCTTTATCAATTGAAGACAACTGGTTGGCATCCTCGATACCTATGGAGTCCAGAGAAAAAAACTTTTCTACTCCACGTTCAACAGCTGGACCGTCAAAAAAAGGTTGCAGCACATCCTCGTAAGATGCTACTGGCTTTAATACACTATCAATTAAATATGACTGACACATAGGGAGTGTTTTAATAACTTGATCGAAGGCTGGCAATTTTTCCACAACCCTATCATTTTTGTTTAAAAAAATTGACCCCTCACCGAAGGGAATGATATAATTGGGGAGTTTCCAAGCATAACCTCCCAAACACTTAATTAAACTGAGATTATGGATTCTAGGAATAAGATCCAGGCCAGAGATACCGAGAATGTTAGAACCGTTTAGTTCAGAATAACCAGGGCAAAACTTATACCCCTTTTTAGTTAAATTCGACGTAATCTCATCGAATCTGTTTACGTTAAATTTCAATTTCAAATTACAGCAAACAATGCAGAATGATAAAAAGGACGCTGATGTCCCAATTTAATAGACACTTCTTTTGGCAATATCTTATTTATTCACCAATAGTGGCCTAACCGTGATACTAGATGCAAGAATTGTTTTCAACACATGCGACGCCTAGCATTCCCCAAATAGTTATGCATCTGGTATTGACTAGCCTCATCATTATTTCACTTTGGGGTAATGTAGGCAACAATATATATATATATATATATATATATATATATATATATATACATATATATATATATATGTGTTCTCTTCTTTCTGTTTATGTGCTTATTATTTATTCTTTATTATTATTATTAAACGTTTGCTTTTACTAATCGTTTACTTTTACGTTTTCTTGTTACAAGTACTTTTACGTTTATCACTGTTCTTACATATACGTGTGTGTGTGTATGATCTTACGTGGTCCACTGCTATATGTGTGTGTGTTCTCATTCTTAGTTTCTTTTGCCTTGGAAGGTTTCTGAGACGTGTATGCACAATGTAGTTTGAACATACCTGGTTGCTTTGGCCAGCGGATGATATCTTCTGGTCGCTGGTCTGCCATCTTGCTGGGGAGTGGTACTTACTGCTGCAGACAGATTCATTAATGAACAAGATGGGATTTGAAGCTTCAAATTTTTATTCAAGGCAAGCCTATGATCTCGGACCCTGATTGTCGGGAGGGACCCAATTTTCCGTCTGCTTCATCTGCTGCCTAGACCAACTCCCAGCCCTTGCGGTCGTCAACTGGAAGCCTACCCACAATTCCCGTATCACCCCTTACTTCCCGGTGCATTCTATCTAGGTTGTTCAAGGATGACTTGAGTTTGATGCCTGTCAAACCTAACCTTCTGACCCTGCTAACTCGCTGATGGGAAATCAAAATATGCTTACATAACTTTCTATTTCTAAACTACCTAGATAGCAATTAAGCTGGGATTCCCAATACTACATATCTTCATTAACACTACTTTTTATATGTATTTTTCGTTTTATATTATTTTATATATTTTTTAATTCACTTTCCCCACTTTTCCCTTCCTCGTTCTCCCCGCCAACCTTGTTCTCTCCTCCTAACCTTTAAACTAGAAAAATAACACTCTTAATATTGGGATTATACGTCTGAATTTTAGAGCCGTACATCTCAGGATAATCTGTCAGCAAATAGAAATATGCCATGCTGCAGGTGGTGGGATTGAAAGTTTCGTTCAATAATTAAACACGTAAGAAATGCAAGTGTAACATGATATAGCGAAAAAGTATATCACGTATTTGAGTATGGAATAGAGTTTTGAGGGAGTCTGAATCTGGATTCTATACAAGTAAATTAGTCTGAAAATGGAAGGAAAATCTAAACCATTAAAAGCTTCATGTCTAGCTGTCTGCATCTCTAAATTTTCATCCTTACAACTAACTTAGAAAAACTGATCAAGAAGTAATTAGTTAATAAGATAATGGTCTCTCCTCCTCTGGAAAATTTCTCTTTAAATAAAACCTTTGAAAACCAGAAAATCTTCATTGTTTTACTACACGTGTAATTTTTGTCTGTTAAATTTATCTAAAGTGAGGGCCAGGTCTCAACCACCACGAGATCAGAAGTCAATTACCCTAATTCAATCGAGCATTAAACAAAAAACCTTGATCACTTGAAAACGAAAACGCTAGTGAGAAAAACTGTGTTTATGAAAAGACTATACAAACTTCTGTTGAACATTAAAATATTACATTAAGTAAACAAAGCAATTTATACCTAGTATTCTGAAAAACAAAATTATACTTTCTCGATATCATGAAGCTACAAAAGTAAATGATAATGCCACAGTCTAATTTCAAATATAATTAGAACAACAAAAATTGCCGCAGTTTTTAGTTTCTTTTTCTAGATAAAAACATCACAGTTACACATTTCTCACATCGTTTAATGCATCTCTGGAGAAAGTTTTTGTAGATGATGCAGAAATTCAGAAATCAAGCTGCATCATCTGACTATTGCAGTGATATTTTGCAGGGACATATTTGCTGATCTGATCCCACCTCTTAATGTTGATTTTATTTATTTAATTTTCTAGTAAATGAAGTACAATAAGGCTCTTAATGTTGATAGCTTTATTTAATTTCCTATAAAATGAAGTGCAATAATCTCCTGTGAGTTAAACATTGCCAGGAAATCTCTCATCTCCATTACTGTCATTATTGAACGTTCCTTGTTCTTTAAAAAATCTTACAACACTTAAGCAGATATTTAAACATGAATACTCGATATAAAATAGATGTTTTATTGAGATGTAGTAAATTTTAGAAGTAAAAAACCTGTTAAAACGTGACCTTGGCAAAAAAGTTGTGTTCTTTCATTTTAAACATTTACTTGAGAATAAAAACATTTTTATTTAAAGAACATTATCAACATAATCAAAGGATTATATTCTTTTCTATTTTTAGAAGAGAGCCACATACATTACAAAAATATGGCTTTTCAGTTTTTCTTATTTTACTTTGTATGAAAAATCGAAACTTACTTGGCATGTGTGAATGCTTTAAAAGTTTGGTATTGTAACAAAAACAGAAAAAAAACACTAAATAAGTTACCAAGTTGGTTTTATCATAGGCGATCACTAGAGCGATGCAGACTGTTGCATTTCTATGCAAATGATAAAAAGGTGAATAAAAACAGATGTAAACAGAAGACGAGTAAGAAGGCGTGCTACGTAGTTGTGTGCAAATAAACTTGAAATAGTGTCAAGTTTTGGATTTAGACGTTTTGACAACAGAGTTTGTGTTTGGCAGTTGAAAATTTTGACAACAAAGTGTCAAGTTTGAGAGTTGGAAGTTTTAAGATTCAAACCGTCTCTCTTGCACTTGGTTCACCAGATATATTTATTAGGTACTTTGTTAAATTCTTTTAAGTAATTTTTTTCCTCCTATGATTACTGGAAAAGAATTCCCTAAAATTCCAGCTTCTTTTATATCTATTTAGAAACATTGATAATCAAATTTTGATAGTAAGCAGTCATTATAATTCTATCTTGACCATAGTGAAGACATCCTCTTTAAAGCCAGTCTACAAAAATGCCTAATAATAATAATAATAATAATAATAATAATGATAATAATTATTATTATTATTATTGATATTATTATTATGATTATTATTATTATTATAAAATATCAAGAAAAGATTTTTTCCAATTTTCTGAAATGCAAGTTGTGGAGTATTTTTAAATACTATTTTGTGTGATTTTTGAAGCAGATTTATTTTCTGATTTTGTCATATTTGTAAGAAAGTCTTGTGAAAAATGGTTGGCCAGTTTCCTGACAGACGTTGTTCTGCTGGTTCTTGTTTTGTGATGCTGAATACAATTTTGAGGTATTGATTTTGGAAAATCATCAAATATTGTTTCTCCCATGCATTTCATATGACTCAAGGAAGTAGACATCTGTTCAAAAGAAGAACCACATACTTCACAAGAATGTGGTTTCTCTCTGGTTTGAATCTCTTTTGCACTTGGTTCACCAGATATATTTGCCAGGTAGTTTTTTATATTCTTTTGTCTAATTTGATTTGCTCCTAGAATTACTGACATAGAAATTTTCAAACGATTCCAGTTTCCTTTCTATCTACTTAGAAGCATTGGTAATCAAACATTGATTGTGAGCAGTAATTATAACTCTGTCCTGATCATAGTGAAGGCATTCTCTTTAAAGTCAGTCTATAAAGTCTCCCTTATAATAATAATGATAATAATAATAATAATAATTCCAGAAAAGACTTGTCACACTCTTGTTTGACCCATTTTTCCAATTTTCTGAAATGCAAGTTGTGGATTATTTTTAACTACTATTTTGTGTGATTTTTGTAGCAAATTTGTTTTCTGATTCTGTAATATTTTTTCAGTTTCCAATATGACTTATGTGCAAAAGAATAGATGCATACTTCACAAGAACATGGTTTGTCTCTTTTTCTGTAATAAACGAAGTTCTCAGAAATGAAGAGGCCCACAACGTGTGGCTAACATTTGAAGTCTATATGAGATATATAGATATTCGAATGTTCTATTTAAGTTCTTTATCTCTCAAACACTGATGTAGTAAAGAAATTGTCTCCTGTATGTTTTCATATGATTTATCAAAGTTGACTTCAGTGCAAAAGCACAACTACATACAACACGTGAATGTGCTTTGTCTCTCGTATGTGTTTTCAAGACTCAACAAATTTGATTTCCATGCAAAAGAACCACACAATTCGCAAACATATGGTTTGTCTCCTTTTTTAAAATTTTGTTCCTTTGAAGATTGTAACGCTGGGTATTGGGCAGCCAAACCAGCCACAATTATTAATGACACTCACTTCAACCAAGGTTGTCACTCTGACTCATTCCATATAACTATGTAAGGTTTGACAGCATTTGTAAGGTAGGTGGCTGTAGGGATTACATAGTTGTAATGTATTGTATATATATCATTTTCAACTGTTCTTTAAGGTTAATGTTCCCAGAACTTGCTGCTAAACTGCATATTTATTTTTTTACAGATAATCCAGTGGAGGTACTTACATACTCCATCATGTCTTGCTGTGTAGTAGCCATCTTTTAAAAGAAACTTTCAACTCGATACCAGATGACTCACACTTTCCGATTTTGTGTGGCAGAATCTGCATTGTCTCTTTTTAAAAAAAATTTTCTTCCTTTAAAGATTGTAGGCTGGGTATGGGGCAGCCAAACTAGCTGCCAACATTGCCCCGCTTTTTATTGAAAATAATCAAAAGCTCTTTTTAGTATCCTCGTTGTTACCTTAAGTGCAATTGTCTGGATCTCTTTTGCACTTTGTTCACCAGGAATATTAGTAAGGTAGGACTTCAGTTTCTTCTTCATAAACCCTGTGCCACCTATGATAACTGGTATGATTGATATCTCCTTAACATTCCAATTTCTTTTCATATCATACATAAGACCTGGATATTTGGTCTGTTTCTCTCTTTCAGCTCTGTTCAGACCGCCATCATTGGGAACACTCACTTCAATCAAGGTTGCAACTCTCTCTGACTTATTCCATATAACTATGGCAGGTTTCACAGCAGCATTTTCAAGGTAGGTGGCTGTAGGGATTACATGGTCGTAATGTATGGTATTTCCAACTGTCCTTTCAGGTTGATGTTCCCAGGACTTGCTACTACACTGGATGTTTTCTTTTTTACAGATGGTCGGGTGGAGGTACTTGCATACTCCATCATGTCTCGCTGTATAGTAGCCGTCCCCTAGAAGAACTTTGCAACTTGCAATCAGACGACCAACACTTTCCAATCCTGTATGGCAAAACCTGCATTTATTGTCATTACTGATCCCTCCTGTATGTGTTTTCATATGACGAAATAAAGGAGAATTCCATGCAAAAGAACAACATACTCCACAATAATGGGGTTTGAGTTTTTTTATTTCATTTAATTTGTTTTTGATGGGATAGGCAATTCTGCGCAATGTCAAACATTCTCCCATTAATTTACTCCAACCGAGGGATCTTTTAAAGAGTCTACCTATCCCTGTAAGAGCAATTTATTGTATTTTTCTTGAACTTAGTTCACAACGTCTAATCACTAGATAGTTTATGAAATTCTTTTTTTTTCTATAATGGCTGGAATGATTGATATCTTCTTATGTTTATGTCGTATATAATCCCTTGCTATTGTGTTATTTTCTCTTCAGCTGTTAAGGACAGCACCATTAGGGACGCCTTGTATGTGTTTTCATATGAGTCAGAAAAGTTGACATCCATGCAAAATTAAAAACACATACTTCACAAGAATGTGGTTTCTCTCCCATATGTGTTTTCAGATGACTCAACAAAGTTGACCTCCATGGAAAAGAAAAACATACTTCACAAGAATGTGGTTTCTCTCCTGTATGAGTTTTCATGACTCAATAATTGTGACTTCTGTGCAAAAGAAGAACCACATACTTCACAGGAATGTGGTTTCTATTCCGTGTGTATTTTCATATGCCTCAACAAATTTGACTTCTGTGCAAAAGAAGAACCACATACTTCACATGAATGTGGTTTGTCTCCCGTGTGTATTTTTATATGCCTCAACAAATCTGACTTCCATGCAAAAGAAGAACAACATACTTCACAAGAATATGGTTTATATCCCGTATGCGTTTTCATATGACTCAACAAAGTTGACTTCTGTGCAAAAGAAGAGCCACATACTTCACAAGAATGTGGTTGCTCCCCTGTATGTTTGGTCATATGACGCAACAACCTTAACTTCCATGCAAAAGAAGAACCACATACTTTACAAGAATGTGGTTTCTCTCCCGTATGTGTGTACATATGACTCAACAAATGTGACTTCTGTGCAAAAGAAGAACCACATACTTCACAAGAATGTGGTTTCTCTCCCGTATGTGTGTACATATGAGTCAACAAATGTGACTTCCGTGCAAAAGAAGAACCACATATTTCACAAGAATGTGGTTTCTCTCCCGTATGTGTTTTCATATGAGTCAACAAATGTGACTTCTGTGCAAAAGAAGAACCACATACTTCACAAGAATGTGGTTTATCTCCCGTATGTATTTTCATATGACTCAACAAAGTTGACTTCTGTGCAAAAGAAGAGCCACATACTTTACAAGAATGTGGTTTCTCTCCCGTATGTGTGTACATATGAGTCAACAAATGTGACTTCCGTGCAAAAGAAGAACCACATATTTCACAAGAATATGGTTTCTCTCCCGTATGCGTTTTCATATGACTAAACAAATCTGACTTCCTTGCAAAAGAAGAACCACATACTTCACAAGAATGTGGTTTCTCCCCTGTATGTTTGGGCATATGACGCAACAACCTTGATTTCCATGCAAAAGAAGCACCACATACTTTACAAGAATGTGGTTTGTCTCCCATATGTGTTTTCATATGACGCAACAAAGTTGACTTCTGTGCAAAAGAAAAACCACATACTTTACAAGAATGTGGTTTCTCTCCCGTATGTGTTGTCATATGATTCAACAAAGTTGACTTCCGTGCAAAAGAAGAACCACATACTTCACAAAAGTGTGGTTTATCTCCCGTATGTGCTGTCATATGACTCAACAAACTTGACTTCAGTGCAAACGAAGAACCACATACTTCACAAGAATGTAGTTTCTCTCCCATATGTGTTGTCATATGACGCAACAAATTTGATTTCCTTGCAAGAATGTGGTTTGTCTCTCATGTTGGCTTGCATCTGATTACACAAAAAGTAAAAATCCAATGAAGTGTATGATGATAGGCACGTTAATAAATTTCAACTTAAAAAAATGTAATGAAGAAATTTATAATTATTTTCAACCTTTTTAAATCATCAATGCAGAAAAGTTCTTATCCATTAATGAATTTCTTTTCATTGTTGTAAATTCTGAAAAAAAAAATATCCAAATATTGTTAATGATTTTTTTTTTAAAAATGAGTATAGTTTTATTAAATACTGGTTAGTTACCAAAATTATTTTTTTAAAATTTAACTAAAAATAATTACGTTTTTTTCATTTTGTGGGTGAAGTTTGATTATTCATATTATTTGGATTCTTCTATTTCAAAATATTTAACTAAAAATCTTTACGTTTCTTCATTTTAGAGATGAGGATTCATTATTCATATTATTTGGATCCTTCAGAATAGTGTTCTCATCTTGGGTATTATTTTCCCAACGTTTCTGTGTTATCTCTGAATATCGACGTTCTTTGGGTCATTTATGGCTGTATATAATGTTTTTAATTTTTTGATACTTTCATATTATTTGGATTCATCTATTTCAAAATATTTAACTCAAAATCTTTATGTTTTTTCGTTTTAGAGATGAGGATTGATTATTCATATTATTTTGATTCTTTCATGTGGTAAAATTGTATTATGTTGACTTTTATAAAATATCCCAAACGTTTATTGATAATGAATTTTTCAAAAATGAGTATAGTTTTAATAAATACTGGTTAGTTAACAAAATTATTTTTTTTAATTTAACTAAAAATTATCACGTTTTTTTTCATTTTGTGGGTGAAGTTAGATTATTCATATTATTTGGATTCTTCAGAATAATGTTCTCATCTTTTTCATAATGTTTCTATTTTACCTTCCATCTTATTCAGGTGTTTTTTGTCGAATCTTTCCCTTGAACTAAGAAATCTTTACATAATTCTGAATCGAACCGTTTATTTAGTATATGAGATTAACATGCTCTTGGATTGTTAGTGATGATGGATTAAAAATTCCTAAGTAATTTTTAATTCTATTTTAAATCTCACTGAGGATTGAAACTTCGACATTCAGGAGTATGGAACTTCCAACTGAATTTACCTAGAACTCTAACAATAACACTATGGTGCTAGCAGACAATCCTAGTATGAATTAGCAGAACTATTTTGTTTCTAGACACTTTTTATTACTTATTACTAAATATATACATACATATGTTAATATATATATATCTATATTTTACCATTATTTATAATAAATGGTTCCTATATAGTGTTAAATATAATATAATAAATGGTTCCTACATCGTGTTAAATACTATACTAGGTATGCTTAGTAGTTGATCATCATCCGGAATATGCACTGTTCCCTTAAACCAGATTACTCTTCATTGTTCACCTCCATCTATAATTTAAGCAGATTACGCTTCATTGTTCACCTCCATCTATAATTTCTTCTTTATCACATAACTAGCCTGTGTACCCAGCGTTGCCCGGGTGTTTGTAGGTGTGTGTTGAGCAGAAAAAAAAATTAAGTTGTAGTAAGCAGGTAGGCTCGGACCAGTGACACAAAGGCCGAAAAGAAAGTGTGTGTAAAAGTGTTGGTTTAGCAAACAAACAAAAAACAAAGGAAAATTCCGAGCACAGAAAAGGGGTAGTAGGCAGCCAGGCTGAAACCTGTACTGTGATGGAGGAAAAGAAAGTGAGAAAAACGTAACATGTTAGCTGTTTTGCCCATCGGAAGTGACATAGGTATAAATTAAAGCTAGACAATTCAAAAGAGTTTAGAATATATCAGCGAAAAAAGTGACCCCTCCCTTTAGAAAAGTGCCCAGTTGAGAGTGAAGGAATTAATGTTTTTGGCCAATTTGTTGATATTTCTTGTTCGAAGAGTACAGCTTCAAAATGATACCTATCTCATGAAAATCTGTTGCCTCTGTTAAACGTTTTGGCGAGACATACATACATACATACATTTACACAGATTTTTGCCACTTATAACAATCTCTTCACATATTACAGCTTTTCAATGTTTTTTCTAATTTTACTGTTAGTGAATGACTGTTAATAAATGACATGATTTTTCCATACTATATTCTGTCTAGCTCTATGGCAGAGTGTTTTCTTAAAGTTTCCACCTTATTTTGACATGTATTTTTATTAGTAGCAATACACATGAATGATAAAGCACTTCGGATAATCACACATTCATAGCCATGTATTGTTATTAGTACACATTGCTTTTGCTCAGTGTTGTAGAAAACAGACTATTTGTTAACATTATTGTGAGAATTAAAGTTTAGATACTGGCTACATATTTAAGAATATTAAGAAATATTTTTTACAAAGAAGTCACCACTTATCAAGGCCCGGAAGCCACTAGAGGATAAGGGTTAATAAGCGTACACTGGTCAATGTTGTAATAATTGTTAGCAATGGAAATTTGGTAAATTGAATTACTGAAGGGGAACAGCACATCAAGAACTTGTTTACGTTGGACTTGAATACGACCATATTATTACTACTTATTCATGTATACATATATACAATTAATGGTTCCTACATCATATTAAATACTATTGTAGCATCTGACGCCCGCTAGTACATGCAGAGACTACTTCTCACAACTTCGAGATTTGAAATTCATTAACTTCCTGGCTTGTCCAATCACAAGCCAGTTCTCAGCCACATGACTGAGTATATAGAAAACGGAATCACAAAGTTTTAATTCTTTTTCTCGCTGGTCTGCCTATCAGCAAACATCGCTTGGGGCTGGACATGATTATTACAAGCTAGCTATATCTCTCTTCAAACACATTTATTCCCACGGGCATTCTTTGACATATTAAAGAACCTACAACACACACTCACGGCAACACATCAACACACTGATATTAAAGAACCTACAACACACACTCACGGCAACACATCAATGCACTGATATTAAAGAACCTACAACACACACTCACGGCAACACATCAATGCACTGATATTAAAGAACCTACAACACACACTCACGGCAACACATCAATGCACTGATATTAAAGAACCTACAACACACACTCACGGCAACATATCAACGCACTGATATTAAAGAACCTACAACACACACTCACGGCAACACATCAACGCACTGATATTAAAGAACCTACAACACACACTCACGGCAACACATCAACGCACTGATATTAAAGAGACTACAACACACTCACGGCAACACATCAACGCACTGATATTAAAGAGACTACAACACACACTCACGGCAACACATCAACGCACTAAGTACAACACAAGCTTCTCTTCAAACTACTACTTGCTTCCACATGCTGTTCCCAAATGAACATTCTTTACCACGCTAAAGAACATACATCAAAACAACTCGCACTCACGCATAACAACACGTCAATGCACTGAAGTCTTTGCCCTTTCTTTCTCTTTTAACAGCTTTCTTTGTTCCAGTAACTACTAGATATAAACATGTGCATGAACACTGAACTCCCTTACAGAGTTCTCTCTTCTACCAAAGCTACTAACGAAAATGGCAAAGAAAGTTTGTTTATTAAAATGTTAAAATAAGACTTCCTTTCGTTGTCTTAATTACAAACTAAACTATACTATAGTTAATCAATGGTTCCTATATCATGATAAATACTATACTAGGTATACTTAATAGTTGATCATCGGAATATGCACTGTTCCCTTCAGCAGATTATGCTTCATTGTTCACCTCCATCTATAATTTCTTTTTTATTACATAACTAGCCTGTGTACCCAGCATTGCCCGGGTGTTTGTAGCTGGGTGTTGTGCAAAAAAAAATTAAGTTGTAGTAGGCAGGCAGGCGCAGACTGGTGATGCAAAGGCAGAAAAGAAAGTTGAGGTGTGTGTAAAAGTGTTGGTTGAGCAAAAACAACAAAGGAAAATTGCGAACACAAAAAGTGGTAGTAGGCAGGCAGTAGTAGACCTGTACTGCGAAGGAAGAAAAAAAATGTAACGTGTTAGATGTTGTGTCCATCGAAAGAGACATAGGTATAAATTAAATCTAGACAATTGAAAAGAAAATCCGTTGCTTCTCTTGAACGTTTTTCCAAGACTTGCATACATATATACATACACACATTTAAACAGATTTTTACCCCTTATATTATATATTAAATGATTTGTAACCTAACTGTTAGTGAATAACATGGCTCATTATTTGCCGCATGCAAGTGTCCAAGGTAAGCGCACCTGCAAAAAGCATGTCACATATAACCCATAGCAAAAGGAAAAAGATGAGAGTCAGCCAGGAATGAGCATCACATAATCATCAACCAACTTCCCAGTCCACACTCCCCATCTCTAGCTAGGCACACATATGACACTGTATGAGAAAGAGAAAATGAAATTATTTATATTTTATACAAAAACAAATCAACATCGCAGTCCACACTCTCCATCTTAACAAAAATTGATTCTAAGTTGTATTTTTATCTTGTTCTTTCATCAGTAGCATTTGCTATTGTTATGATGGAGTAGCAGCTATTTTCAAATAGATAAGACGGTGGCTACAGGAGGTGGATGGATGATGTAGAGAATTGAAAAAGGCAGTGTGGTCAGCAAGAAGATTGAGAAGAGAGAAATCTTTTCTAAGAAAAACAAAATATGGTTATACTGGCTTATCATGATGGTGAGGACTACATAATGTACACAGATGCCCCAATCATGCGATTGGAGCATGTTTGTCACAGATTTTATCGATTTGATTTCGTCAAATTCTGGCTATATACCCCATTCACAGGAGAGATGTTGTGAGCCTGTCTTTGTTTTATCTTTACTTCCATGGCAATTGCTCGTCTGAGCTCCAATCCCTGGTCCCCCCACACCGATCGTTAACGAAAAACACCTGTCTAGCCGAAACCACCGTCAAAATATTTCCCCACTCTTTATCTGTGTCAAAACCAAAACGTAAATTCCCTGAATAATGCTTCTTTCTTAGAAGTGCATGCCTGTGGAACTCTGTTCAGTCTGCCTGTTTCTAACCTGACTACAACATGGACATCTTCAAGTCCAACATAAACAAATTCCTGATGAACCGCCCCTTTAAGTAAGACACTTTATCAAATCTCAATACTAACATACTCTACACGCAATAACCCTTATCCCAAGTGGCTTTCGGGCCTTGATAAGTGATCACCTTGTAAAAAAATGATCTATCATCTGAGTGAGGGTAATGATGTTAAAAACAAATTTGCTTCTTATCTCATAAACTTAGTGATATGCAGACGAGATGGTACTTGAGAAGGAAGGACGCTGTGTGTGTGGACGTCTAGTTGAGAAAATGAGGATCCTGGTAGAAATAGATGATAGAAATTATTGAATCATTTAGTTTGAGCCAAACTATTGATAAGGTTATATGTACTGTCACACCTTAAAAACAAGTGGTAGTATAATACCAGGACAATAACGGTCGTGGAAACGACGTTTTCTGCCATTTAGCAAAAATATTTCTGGCGGTGTTTCTATAGGGAGGTGAATGAATACATAGGAAATGTATCCTGTACCAAACCAGAGATCTGAGGAAGCAACAACCTCAAATGCAGAAGTGCAATCTGCCTCCTTTTCCTTTCATAAAACTGGCATTGGATATTTTCAGGCCCAAAGACACTTTTGGGTATATATATATATATATATATATATATATATATATGTAACCAGTACATAGTGATTTTCATTGATATAGTGTTACACAGACGAGATGGTATTTGAGAAGGAAGGACGCTGTTTGTGTGGACCTCTAGTCGAGATAATGAGGATCCTGGTAGAAATAGATGATAGCAATTACTTGAATCATTTTGTTTGAGCCAAAATAGTTTTCAACATATCAGAAGCTTGAGGGTTCATCAGTATCGCACGACCATCCTACGTTGTTGGTTTTTTATTAAATTAGGGAAGCAGAGAAAGATAATGAAATTTTTAGATTCAAAGATGCAGAACAAAAAAGTGCATAGTGATGGACAAGATAGTGTATTACTTGTCCCAACTCGACAACAAACTATTGATAAGGTCATAGACTTTTCACACAATTATGCAAAAATATTTCTGGTCTATTTAAGGAGGTGAATTTCTGGTTTATTTAAGGAGGTGAATGAATACGAAGGAAATGTATCAAATGTACCAAACCAGAGATCTGAGGAAGCAACAACCTGCAATCTGCCTCCTTTTCCTTTCATAAAACTAGCATTGGATATTTTCAGGCCCAAAGACACTTTCGTGTAACCAGTACATAGTGACTTTCATTGATATTGTATATTGGGTGGCTGGAGGCTTTTCTGGTTTCTAACAAGAAACAAGAAACGGTGGTGCATCTTTTGTTGGATTAAATTCTCCTCAGATTTGGGCACCAATTCAGCTGTTAACAGATAATGTAAACTAAGTGATGAAGAAGGCATTGAAGGACCTCAACATAATCATGTAACAACATCAGTTTATCACAATTTCTTAATTGAAAGATTTCATAGGATGATGCATGACAGTTAAGCAATATATATATATATATATATATATATATATATATATATATATATATATATATATATATATATATAAACCAAATGTTGGCAGCTGTCAGATTTCATGTGAGCGAAATGACAAAATTATCAAAATTCTTACCATACTACTTGCTGTACAACAGAGATGTGATCCTGCCATTAGATAATATATTAATGCCTTGTAGAGTATACTATGGTGATGAGCAACACGACATCACTCTAAAAGAGATGAACGGATCTTTTACTTTAGTAAGGGATAACATTCAGGAAGTTATGAAAAACTGATAGAGAACAAGAATAAGAAAATAAACTCAGTAGATTTTAAGATTGGAGATCTGCTTTATTATAAGAACCACAGAAGTTGCATGTGGAACATTTGTGGGCAATGTCACTTAAGGAAAGGTCAATGAGTCGGATAGTGATTGAGCCACAAAACCAGCTGATATCTCAATTTGGAGGAATCAACATCAACAGGAGAAGCCGTTAATGGATCATAGAATCATGACACATAGAATGACATCGAAAATTGCAAATAATTTTGACACAAATTATCCGCTGTATCATCATTTGCGGATGTCAAAGACAGTAATAGGATCCATTTGAAATGGTCTAGAGTTGGTTCAGAGTTTGGAAGTGGAGAAAAGGAATCAGTGAGAGGGAATTCTTAAGGTTGGGTAGAATCTATATTCTGTGTTTAAAAGAATATTCCTTTCTCAGAGTTTGTTCTATACGTGATACTTTGGAAGATGATTTCGGTTAACCATTTTGACAGAGTATGCGAAGCATTAGGAATGAGTTATGAAAGAAAAGATTATGAGAAAGACAAAATAAATCAATTTTTTCTTGTTTATAAACTCAAGCATGGAAGTCATCAAGTGTCATCTACCGATGTTAAGTTTAAATTATCAGATGATATTCACCATGCATTTAACAAAAGAAAAAAGAAACTTATTCTTGGAAAGAAAAAGTTGAGTTAACAAGACAATAACGTGGTTTCTTTTTAACTATTAAGCAATGTAATTCCTTATGTTATGAATGGTGGCCACCACTGGATACATAAAGAATTACTTAGCTTAATATCCATACTACTTTTTTGCGGCAATTTTAAATGTGATATTCGTTTTCAGCATACCAGAAAACCTACAGAATTCGTCATGGTAAAGATGACTGTTAAGGTGGAAAGGAATTAACAATTTACCAAAACGGCTTTCAGGCAGCCCCTCCCCCAAATATTACCGCGTGTCCAGAAAGTGGGCGCTCATTTTACATTAAATTTATATATAAAAGTGATCCTGACTTTTTGAAAAAATAATTTCCTCATGTCATGAAAACTAATTCTCTGCACCACTTTTGAAGTATTTATTCATTTTCAGCATCCTTGAAAACCTATAAAAGTCGTCATTCTAAAGATTATTTGTAATTTTGAAAGATTTTAGAAATTGACCTTTTTCATGTTTAAGTCATTAGTGAAAAAAAAATTGATTTTTTTTAAACTTGTGAAACAGTTAAAAACATATAAACTTTATAAAATTATTTTTTTCTTCTTTTTAGAAAACTATTGTTTGTATTGAATTTTTTAAATGATTAAGTCAATATTGAAAACAAAAATAATCGGCAGCAAACAATTTTCAACGATAAACCAACATTTTCATTAGGATTATTCGCTTTTTTTTTTTTTCCTGATTTCATGTTTCAATAAAGACACAAGGGACATTAAAGAACAATTCTGTACGTGAAAGCGCATAAAGAATTGGTCACCACTGATAACATAAAGAATTACGTATTGACCTTTTTTATGTTTAAGTCAGTATTGAAAACAAAATCTGATAGATTAGTGACCATTCGATAATAATCCGGTGAAAAAAAAGATGAAAATAAAAAAATACACATACGTGCGCCACGCCATGTAGTAATACTTACGTTTTTGTTTTATAATCTGCTTTCGATTAACTTTATCTGCTTTTATAAAGGAAACGATTTTTAAAATATGATTGACTTTACAAGCTCAACTTAACATTCAAGATGACGAACGGAAGAGCAAGTTCGCAGAAAACAAAATTGAAGAGGAAAAATAAAATAAAAATTATTTCGAAATAGAGCCGATCTATTTGGTGAATATCACGGATAAAACTAGTATTATTTTATTTAACATTTTATTATTTACATGAGAGAGAACAGATTACAAGTTTCATCTTTATTAATTCTCTAATTCGTTAATTGCGGATCTGATAGGTGAACATATTAATTCTCTAATTTGATGCACGATAGTTTTTAAAGCCGCCTTTTCGTATTATTATTTTTTTTTTTTAGATTCCTGTTTTTTTATTGTTTTTGAAACATTTAGGCCTAAAGTTAATCTGGTGCTTGTGCAGTTTACTAAACACATTAAAAATGAAGATATTGGTGAAGATACTGAAAAAGAACCATAGTTAATATTTATACGGAAAAATACACGTGAAATGTTTTTACGGCGTCGTTAGAAACTTAAAAATCGATACTAAATTCATGTAGTAATACTTACGTTTTTGTTTTATAATCTGCTTTCGATTTACTTTATCTGCTTTTATAAAGGAAACGATTTTTAAAATGTGATTGACTTTACAAGCTCAAGTTAATATTCAAGATGATGAACAGAAGAGCAAGTTCGCAGAAAACAAAATTGAAGAGGAAAAATAAAAAAAATAAATCATTTCGAAATAGAGCCGATCTATTTGGTGAATATCACGGATAAAATTAATATTATTTTATTTAACATTTTAATATTTACATGAGAGAGAACGGATTACAAGTTTCATCTTTATTAATTCTATAATTCGTTACACGTGGAATTTGATGGGCGGAAACTGATACTACTTTTCGTATTTTTTTTATTTTAGATTTCCGATTTTTTTTTTTTTTTGTGATTAAAAAATTAAATTTAAAAAATTACACGCGAAAGAAAAAAAAATATAATAAAAATATTTTCAGAGCAGCGTCAGAAACTGACAAATTCAGCTTAATTTAGAAGTTAAATGAATTTCTTGTAAAAATCTCTAGAAAGTTCATTTTATTTTATAATTAATGGGAGGAGGTGGGGCTTGCCAAGCTTTGCCCATTCATAAAATACGTTTAAATATAATATTTTAATTTGTTAAAACTTCCCATATATTTTTATAGAGTCGTGATGTCAGAAGTAATAAAAATAAGTATTTGGATGACATCAGCTACAATCGAAATCGAAAGCAAAATTGTAGCATTCAAAGCTGGTGACGTTACCACTGTACAAACGTGGCACACATGAATGTACAAAAGGTATAACGATTTTTTTTAAATTCTGACCCTATACAACTCATGGAAGTGGTGCCAATTTGTAAAAACTGACCGTGGAGTCACTCACTTCTATGTGTGTGACTCTGTGTTCACCTATTCATAATCAGCATCTATCAATTTTTAGGGCCGAGGTTGCAGGACTGCAGGAATCTCTTGAAGTCGAAAGTAGTAGAGTATCTGCAGGAACGGTAAAAGTAAATTTAACGAGATCTCCGATTAATAGAAGGTTTCCACCAAGGCATCCTCACATACATAAAATAAAAATATAGAAATAACTCCGGAAAATTACGACACTTGACAAAGAAATCGACATCACTGTATTAAGATGAAATAACATTTATTTACGTGTTAGGAAAAAGCTTTTGGATATAAAAACGTCTGTTATGCACTGTAATTCACTGGTCTCCATGTTTTATGCATGCACAATAAACAAATCTACTCCTCTGTGAATGACGGTGCCACCCAGCAGAAATAAATCCACTTTTTTTTTTCACAATCTATAAATTAGTAATGTGTATGCGTGGAAACCAAAGCAATTACAAATTTATTTTCTTTCTTGACACCAATGTTAAGAACGGCTTTCGGAATAGACACCCCCAAACTCCCCATATTAAGAACGGTCTTCGTGATGGACACATTCGACTTCCCCATGTTAAGAACGGCTCTTAGAATGGACATCCTTAACCTCCCCATGTTAAGAACGGTTTTCGGAATAGACACCCCCAGCCTACCCATGTTATTCTTTTTTTTTTTTTTTTTTTAGTTCTTAAAACCTCAAAGAATCGGTTGATTTATGAAGTGAAAAAAAAAATAATAATTCGGAGAAAATTGATTACCGCACAAAATATTTTTTTCTAAAATGTTCATTTTTTTTTTTTTTTTAGCAATTGAATTTAAAAAGACAATAATTTGCGATTTTAGTCATCATATCGGTGTCACTGGACACATGTATCCATAAAAATAAAACTGAAGAAAAGGAAATAATAAAATCCATTCAATAATTGATATTTTAAAGTGTATTATCCATTTTCATATTAAGTTAAATGAAATGACAAAAAAACAAAAAATAAACCACGATTAAATATTTAGTTTAGAATACAAAGAACGATTTACTAAACGACGTTTTATTTACTGGATATTTTTCCGGCATTCACCGGGAGTTATTATCTCCCTTAGTAAGTTCGATTTGTTTATATGTTTAATCCTTTTAATTAACACACGCAATTTTTTTATGTCTATCAAGTGAAAAGACGATTTGGTAAATAAACAATATTTCTAATTTACTGAATTTCGAAATTTATTTTCAGTTTTCTAAAAAAAAAAACATTATCAACAACAACAATAACAAAAACAACAAAAACAACAACAATAATAATACCGTTTATTTTCTGATATTGTATGTAGTCTTTTTTCATATATTTTAATAAAAAAACAACAACTCGTAGTAAAAGTACAACTAAATTTGCAGGTTTTCCATCATCGCTGAATAAACTGATCCCCCAATTTATAAACAAATAATCATATACAGTTATTTTTTGATGAACACTTATCTCCACCTTTTTTTTTTTTGTTTTGGCATTTCGAAAGTAATAGCAAAGGATGTCATAGATTTGTATTTTTTATCGAGGCCCGGAAGCCACTCGAGAATAAGTGTTAATGAGTGCACAGTGGTCAAGGGGAAAATATCAGTCACCGTTAGGAGTGGAAATTTGGTAAATTGGATTACTTAAGGGTATGGCTCATCAAGAATTTGTTCACATTGGACTTGAAGACAACCATATTGTAGTCAGTTGGAAAGCAGGAAAACGGAACAGTTTCACATGTGTGCAGTTCTAAGAAAAAAGCTTTGTTCATGGAATGTATGTTTAGGGTTAAGCACAGATAAAGAGTAGGGGAAATGATTGATAGTTGTTTCAGCTAGACGAGTGTTTTTCGTGTGGAGACCATAGATTGGAGTTCAGAGGAGTACTTGACATGAAAATAATTATAAAGCAGAGACAAGCTTGCAACGTCTCATCTACGGTCTATTTTGAACTCTGTCAAGGCAGGACAAGCTGCTTCTAGCAGCTCCAGCCCAGATGTGTCAACAATACTCCATCGTTGGATGCACTTGGCTCTTATACATGTAGAGAATTGCATCAGCAGTGAGATATCTACTGGAACAGTGGAACGATCCCACCATTTTCCCAGCAGCCCTGGCAATGGATTTGATATACGTGTTCCACCTCAGATCAGGAGTAAAGGTCAACCCCAGAAGTTTGTCAAAACATGCAGCCTCCTCAAGATGAGAGCCATTCATTTCAATTAATGTCAGACGGGGATCAGAGCGTTGCTGATGGAAAGAAATAAGTTTGGTCTTAGATGCATTAAAATTAACTAGCCACCTAATTCCCCATTGCACCACATGCTCAATATCAAAGGAGAGAGAATCAGAGAACTTGGTCGTTTACGACTTTTGAAGTGTTTTCATAGATGGTAGTGTCGTCAGCATAAATGTCTACAAATGATCTTAGAATGGTATTTGGGAGATCATTGATGTAGATCAGAAAGGGAGTTGGGCCCCGGATGGATCATTGAGTGACTCCAACATTAATTCTGTGAGCTTCAGATTTTTTACCATCAACCACTACTCTTATGGTAGGAGAGAGAAATGATTTAATAATTGAAAAGACGTTTACAGATATACTGTAGTTGAAGTTGTTGTGGAGTAGACCTCTATGCCACACCTTATCAAAAGCCTTTCATATGTCAAGGGCAATTGCCTTAGAAAGGAATCCTTCATCTAGATATTCACTAATCCTATTGTTACCGTAAATGTTTGCTGTCCTGTTTATTATTTGATTTATTACTATTATTATTATTTTATTTAATTTATTATTTAATTTATTATTATTATTATTATTTTATTTTATTTATTATTTTATTTATTACTATTATTATTATTTTATTTGTTTTTATTATTTTATTTATTATTTTATCTATTACTATTATTATTATTTTATTTAATTTATTATTTTATTATAACTATTATTATTTTATTTAATTTATTATTTTATTATTACTATTATTATTATTTTATTTTATTTATTATTTTATTTATTACTACTATTTTTATTTTATTTTATTTATTATTTTATTATTACTAATAGTATTATTTTATTTATTACTATTATTATTATTTTATTTAATTTATTATTTTATAATTATTATTTTATTATTACTATTATTATTATTTTATTTTATTTATTATTTTATATAATACTATTATTATTATTATTTTATTTAATTTATTATTTAATTTATTATTATTATTATTTTATTTAATTTATTATTTTATTTAATACTATTATTATTATTTTATTTAATTTATTATTTTATTATTATTAAACGTTTCTGTTTCTAATCGTTCGACTTTTACATTTTCTTGTTACTATCTTTATATGATTGCTTTTACTTTTACGGGTCTGTGTGTTCATATCAACGTTCTTACGTATGTGTGTGTGTTCTTATCCTTACATCGTTTCTTGCCTTGAAAGTCTCCAAGACGTGTATGTGCCATGTATAATGCGTACATATCTGGTTCCCTTGGCCAGCGGATGATGCCTTCTGGTCGCTGGTTTGCCATTTCGTTGGGAAGTGGTCGCTGCAGACAGATGCATTAATGACAACAAGATGGACTGAAGCTTCAATCTTTTATCAAAAACAAGTCTATATCTCGGACCCTGGTTGTCAGAGAACCGAATCTCCGATCTGTATTCTCTGCTGCCCAAAACCAACTTTCAGCCCATGTCGTCGTCAAACGGAAGCCTACGACCATAATTCCTGTGTCACCCCTAATTTCCGGTGCATTCTCTCTAGTTTGATACCTGTCAAACCTAACCTTTTGTAACTCTGCCAATTCGCTGATGGGAAATCAAAATATGCTTACATAACTTTCTATTTCAAAAACTACCTATATAGCAATTACGCTGGGATTCCCAATGCTACACTATGAGATATAACAGTTAACACATCAGCTGTATATCTAGCAGAACGGAAACCATATTGCATGACACTGAGGTGGTTGACTACTTAACACAAATTGTAGCAACTTACTCATGACTGACTGGTCTGTATTGAGAGGGAGATGAGAGATAACCTGAATTTTAAATACTGATGAGGTTTTCCAGGGTGCTTAAGACAACGTTTAAATAGCTTTGTAAGTATGGGAGCTAGTTCTGGTTGAAGCTTTTTCAGCACTATAATAGGAATGCCGTCAGGGCCGGTTGCTTTACTAAAATCCAGGTTTTTTTTATTAGTTTGGCAACATCATGCACATATATTTGTATGTCGCATAACATGTTTTCAAACACAGAAGTAAATACGGGGGTGGTTGACTGCCCTTAGCGCATAGGGTAGAATTAGCTGCAGGTTTTGGCAAAGAGTTTGGCTTTGTCCGATGCTGACGGGATTACTTCATGTCCATTGATGATGGTTGGGACAGAGCACACGCTTCTTTTCAGGACTGTGTTATTTATTTGCCAAAATTGGTGGCAAACAAGTTGCTGTTCAGCTACTGAAGACATTGATGGACTGAGCCTACAACACCCTCGCGTTCTTTATTACTCTTTTACAGTGGTTGCTGGCAGTCCTGAACGTGGCTTTAATCTCAGTACATCTATTACATTAGAAGCCATAGAAAAAGTTATTTCTCTGCGCAATGGCAGCAGAACATTCTTCAGAGAACCACGGCTGGCTGTTAAGTTTTTGCTAGAATTTCTTGGAGGGTATGAATCGGTCTATACCTACAATTAACCACTCAGTCAGGTCTGCTATTATGGAGGACACATTCTATTTAAACATGGACCGAAGAGGTAGATCTGATATAAATGTACGAAAGCTATCCCAGTCAGCCATAGAGTATCGATGCACTGTACCCCTTCATCACATTGTGAACATTGAAATCTCCACAGCCGTGAATATTAGCCGAAGAATGAGCAACAGGATGTGGTCAATTTTCTCAGATATGCTCTTAAATATACTAACTCCAAAGTTATGGGGTGAATAGGGGACAAATATAAACGCGGTGGTGTGAGCAAGTGCAGTCTGAAAGCACAGGATAATTTAGGGTCTTCTCTGGAGATGTATCTACCACATAGAAAGCCATCCCTAATGTAGACACATACTCCATGCCCCTGCCAATCTTGAGGGACAGATTTGGATATTAAATTACAATATGCTTTAATTACAAACACATCTAAGGAAATAGTCGGTCCAATGCCAGTTTCGCTTAGGAAGAATAGATCAGGTTTTTATCTTTCGCAATTGGATGTCACACTCTGGAAGGTTGCAACGTAGACATCTTAAGTTAGAGAAGGAGATTTTGTAGTGGGTGTCTACGTTGGAAGTTGGAGTTCTGAGTTTAATCGTCTATTTTTTCTGGATACCTTTCATGATGGAGTCTTTGGATTTGTGGAATAGGTCGACAGACGTGGTTAGAGCAACACAGAGAGGGAAACTAAGGAAGAAGAAAAAAGTGAAGAAATGTTTTTGTAGATCATGATAAGATAAAACCGTAACAATTACCCACTAATATTGCATCGAGAAGCCCCACCAGAAGCTACTGCATGGTTCAGAATCCATTCGCATAATGGTAATACAGCAGCCCCAGTACTTTACACCTGTTGATAGGACGGCCTCCTTAGTGGTTATTCCAAGTATCGGGTCACTGACTATCAGGCGGATAACGTCAACACAGAAAAACGTTTACCTCCAGCACCCTTACTAATAACATAGTTGCAAGGATAGGAATAGAAACAGAAAAATTTCCGACATCGAGGCTACTGCAAACGCAAAATTCTGCCGACCTAGAATACAGCTTTTTCTCCTTCCTTTGTCAGAAAAATCTCTCGTTCCAAACGAGAACTAAGAGACAAATTAGGAGAAGCAAGAGTTATGGGATCCGCAACACATTATCTACTCTCGATGCAACTGAAATATAGAAAGAATTAAGTTGACAAATTTATTGTCTGTCATTCTTGAGCAACTCGGCGAGAATTCCTCGTGTCGTTCCCGACTTGATTTTAATGGAAATAATCTACCTCTTTTGCTTAAAGCTGTCAATCCTCGTTTGCCTTTGTTAAATGAAATTAGTATTGTTAACAAGGTGAAAATTCTGTGCTTTTAGAAGACAAATAAATATAAAATCTCTCCTGATGTTCAAAAAAATCTGGAAGGAAAAGTTTAATACATTATTTGAAATTTCATCATGTTCATGCAAGCTGCCTATTTTAAGCTGTGACAATACTAATGTAAAATGCAACAAAAGAAAATTGCCAGACTAAACACATCATCTGCATTTGCCGTCTGAAACAGAAAATAAGTTATTTTTTTATTGTGAAAGGGGACAAACATAATAATTTATAAATTGTACATATGTTGAAAGAAATTAATTTCTACATTAAAATTAATTTTGAACACCATTTTTCCATTTTATTTGACATGTAAAATAATTCTTAATTTAATCTGTTAAACTGTATTTTTAATATTGATAAAAGGAGGAAAGAGATTAAACCAACAAAGAATATGAAGATATCATCACCAATAACTTCAACATCATATGTTCAGGATGATGTTTCTTTCGATTCCTTCTCCTCTATTTCAACTGATGAAGAAGAAAATTATAAATAGTCAGATAGTCTTCCAAAATGAGCTTATAATTTAACAAAAATTCCAAGGTATTTCCATATTATCTAATCTTGGAGTCAGCCTTACCAATGCTTTTCTTTCGGATTTGATGGCTATGGACCTTCTTATACTTAATATACGTCTAAAACAATATTTGAGGGATATGAGCTTTCTTATACCTAATATAGATGTAAAAATATCTATATGGATAAATGCAAAATTGATAGAACAAAAGTTAAAATAAAAAGAAATTCTATGAAAAACAAAATGAAAATGTATAGAATCTTGTTTGTATTGAAGTAGATGGGAGGAAAAAACAAAGACACACGACGAGGAATCAGTGGAGAAAAATGGAAGTAATACTCTGAAAAAAGGACCTGAACACCACTTTACAATCATAAAGGAGACATCAAAGGAGAGTGAATATTTGACACACAGGGTTCTTCCTGATATTGATGCAAATGATAATGTTCTTGTGGAGTAAGTGGCTGATGGTTTACACAAGTTTAAATGTTTAAGCACTATTAAGAAATAGCAATGTGAATACTGGCTGTGAAAGTGAATTTGGACTGGAGTTTCATTTTGGAATGAAAAAATGGATAGCCTTAGTTGTTACCAAAGGTAAACCGTAGATTTGTATTGTGTAAAGTTGCACCGTTAAACCAGCCAAGATGGATAACACTGACCATCATGCTCACGTGTCTATGTACTCCTGGGGCATACCCACAGAACCTTTCAACCAAATTATATAGTTTGATAAATTTTATTGTTAATGTTTATGACAGTTGTTGACTTGACATTAGAAAAGTAGGTAAAACTTGGTAAATTAATATTTATTCATGAAAAACTGGTTGAATTTCTTTTGCCGATTTATTATAACATTTTAAAGATTCTTTTTTCAAATATATTAAGGCAGTACAGATTATAGTTAAAATTTGAACTCGAATTATTTTTATTTTCTTTCAGAAGAGGAAAGCAAACCAAGAAGAGACAGAAAAAAATGTTCAGTGATCAACTTTAAAGCTTTACACTGGACAAATTTAATTGATTTGTCAGTCAATGGAATTTGTGAGCCGCCAGTAACAGTAGACATTTCTGACAAAAATATAACGTTTAAAATTACTACGTAAATAACGTTTAAAATTAATATGTAAATAACGTTTAAAATTAATATGTAAATAACGTTTAAATTTAATATGTAAATGACGTTTAAAATTAATATGTAAATAACGTTTAAATTAATATGTAAATAACGTTTAAAATTAATATGTAAATAACGTTTAAAATTAATATGTAAATAACGTTTAAAATTAATATGTAAATAACGTTTAAAATTAATATGTTAATAACGTTTAAATTTTATATCTAAATAACATCTAAAATTAATATGAAAATAACGTTTAAAATTAATATGTAAATAACGTTTAAAATTAATATGTTAATAACGTTTAAAATTAATATGTTAATAACGTTTAAAATTAATATGTAAATAACGTTTAAATTTTATATGTAAATAACATCTAAAATTAATACGAAAATAACATTTAAAATTAATACGTAAATAACGTTTAAAATTAATATGTAAATAACGTTTAAAATTAATACGTAAATAACGTTTAAAATTAATATGTAAATAACGTTGTAAATTAATATGTAAATAACGTTGTAAATTAATATGTAAATAACGTTAAAAATTAATATGTTAATAAGTTTCTAAATTACGAAGAAATTTTAGTGTCAAAACTTATTAATTAAAAGTAGAATCAGAACCAACTTCATGGACAAAGTTGGGGGGGAGGTATGGTAATTTTTTTAGACAGATAATAATACTGAGGAGACAACTCAGTTCGAACTATCGAGCCCTCATAATAAATACATTTTCACGCTACTGAAAAATACTTTTCCGTATGTTTCATGTAACGGGCAACGCAGCAGCAGCCATAGGCGATTTTTGTATCGAATAAAAGCATTAAAATACATAACTTAAATACATTGAAACACAAAACTTATCCCGGAAGCTAGGAGAGTAATTTATCGAACCAAATAAAAACATTAAAATTCATAACTTATCCAGGTAGGTAGAAGAGTAACTTATCGAACCGAATAAAAGCATAAAAATACATAACTTTTGCAGGTAGGTAGAAGAGTAACATATCGAACCAAATAAAAGCATTAAAATACATAACTTATCCAGGTAGGTAGAAGAGTAACTTATAAAGCACGAGTTTGTAAAGTCAAATCACATTTGAAAAATCGTTCCTTTATAAAAGCAGATAAAGTTACTCGAAAGCAGATCATAAAACAAAAACGTAAGTATTACTACAATGGCGCACGTATGTGTATTTTTTTATTTTTTTTATTTTCATCTTTTTTTCATTTTTTCATCGGATTATTCACTAATCTATCAGATTTTGTTTTCAATACTGACTTAAACATAAAAAAATGGTCAATACGTAATTCTTTATGTTATCAGTGGTGGCCAATTATGAATGCGTTTCCACGTACAGAATTGATCACATTTTTATTTTATCCCTGGTATTCACCAAATAGATCGGCTCTATTTCGAAATATCTTTTTTTTTTTCCTCTTCAATTTTGTTTTCTGCGAACTTGCTCTTCCGTTCGTCATCTTGAATGTTAAGTTGAGCTTGTAAAGTCAATCACATTTTAAAAAATCGTTTCCTTTATAAAAGCAGATAAAGTTAATCGAAAGCAGATTATAAAACAAAAACGTAAGTATTACTACATGACGCACGTATGTGTATTTTTTATTTTCATCTTTTTTTCATCGGATTATTATCGTTGAAAATATTTCACTGTTGATTGTTTTTGTGGTAAATTTTCAGATTAGGTCTACCTCCACAATTTTCTTTTAAATGATGACTTTTAAAGGTTTTCGGCCATGCTAAATACGAAAATCGCATTGAAATTTTGCAGAAATAATTAGTTATCGAGATATAAAAAGTTGTATTATGCATTGTATTCTTTGGCGGCCATCTTTGATACGCGTGTAGATTTGTTTATGGAGAGCGCGCACGTGCGTAAAAACGATGGCCGCCAAAAGAATACAATGCATAATACAACTTTTTATATCTCGATAACTACTTCTGCAAAATTTCAATGCGATTTCCTTATTCAGCAAAACTTATAAAAGTCGTCATTTAAAAGAAAATTGCGGAGGTGGAGTGTGGACCTAATCTAAAAAATATACCTTTTTTGTTTTCAATATTGACTTCAATATCAAAAAAATAATTTCTTATCGTTTACAAAAAAAATAAATAAATAATAATAATAATAATTTTATAAATTTTTATATGTATATAAAACAAAAAACGTAAGTATTACTACATGGCGAACGTATGTGTATTTTTTATTTTCATCTTTTTTTCATCGGATTATTATCGAATGGTCACTAATCTATCAGATTTTGTTTTCAATACTGACTTAAACATAAAAAAAATGGTCAATATGTAATTCTTTATGTTATCAGTGGTAGCCAATTATGTATGCGTTTTCACGTACAGAATTGATAACATTTTTCTTGATTTTTGTTCTTTAATGTCCTTTTGTCTTTATTGAAATGAAATCAGAAGGAAAAAAAAGCGAATAATCCTAATGAAAATTTTGATTTATCGTTGAAATTTTTTCAATGTCGATTGACTTAAAAACCTTCTTTATGATTTACAAAAAAAATTATAAATTTTATGTTTTTTAATGTTTCACACGTTAAAAAAAATCAGATTTTATTTTCACTACAGACATAAACACAAAAAAGTTCAATTTCTAAAATCTTTAAAAATTACAAATATTCTTTACAATGACGACTTATATAGGTTTTCAAGGATGCTGAAAATGAATAAATATTTTAAAATTGACGCAGAGAATTAGTTTTCATGATATGAGAAAATTATTTTTTTTCAAAAAGTGAGGATCACTTTTCTATATAAATTTAATGTCAAATGAGCAATAACTTTCTGGCCACAGGGTGATATTTGGGGAAAGGGCTGCCTGAAAGACATTTTGGTAAATTGTTAATTCCTTTCCACCTTAACAGTCATCTTTACCATGACGAATTCTGTAGGTTTTCTGGTATGCTGAAAACGAATATCACATTTAAAATTGCCACAAACAAGTAGTTGTATGGATATTAAACTAAGTAATTCTTTATGTATCCAGTAATGGCCACCATTCATAACATAAGGAATTACATTGCTTAACATTTGGAAAACTTGTTATTGTCTTGTTAACTCAATTTTTTCTTTGCAAGAATAAGTTTCTTTTTTCTTGTGTTTAATATCTTAATACGGAACAACGGATGCATCGTGAATACCATTTGATTATTTAAGATGAACACCGGTAGATGATGCTCGATAACTTCAATACTCGAGTTTATAAACAAGAAAAAAATCATTTCTTTTGTTTTTCTCATAGTGTTTTCTTTCATAACTGGTTCCTACCACTTCACATACTCTGTTAAAATGGTTAGCCAGAATCATGTTCCATAGTGTCACATATAAAACGAAATCCAAGAAAGGAATATTTTTTTAAAAGCAGAATATAGATCTTACCCAACCTAAAGAATTCCCTCTCACTTGTTTCTCTTTCCCACTTCCAAACTCAAATAAATATTGAGATATCAGTGTTTTGTGGCTCAATCACTATCCAACTCATTGGACTTTCCTCAATCAACGTTGCCCACAGATGTTCCACATGCGCCTTCTGGTGGTTCTTATAAAAACAAGATTTCAAATCTTAAAATCTACTGACTTTATTTTCTTATCCTTGTTCTCTATCAGTTTTTCCTAACTTCCTGAATGTTATTCCTTACCAAAGTAAAAGATTGATGCATCTCTTTTAAAGCGATTTCATGTTGCTCATCACCATAGTATACTCTACAAGGCATTAATATATTATCTAATGGCAAGATCACGTCTCTGTTGTATAGCAAGTAGTATAGTGATAATTTCGTTGTTTCGCTCACATGAAATCTAATTCGAAGTACATCTTTACCCCATTTTTATAAGCCATCATGGCTTTTATCACACTTGTGTTGAGATTCTCTGCAACAAAGAAGTCACGGTTCAAAACTGACGTTTTATTCCTACTCTTAATCGAGCAAGCCATTTTAGAATTAATGGGGAGTCATTAGCTGTTCTTAAACTTTTTTAAAACATAGTTCAGGTTCATGTCTAAGTGCTTTAAAAACACTGTTTATTACTAACATCTCTGTTCTCCTATCCACCAGAGTTCTATTATTCGTTCCCTCAATTGTAATCAAAACAGAATTCGATATGCCCATGTTACCGACTATTTGCACTGGTATGCCGTTTTTTCACTCATCGGGCATTGCAAGAATGGAGCATCCCTGGTTTCCCTGGATATGCTTCTTGCAGAATCTCTGTATGTTGCCCATCTTGACAAAATATTAACACTTAATTATCTATCTGCCTCTTTCTTTCTCTCTAGTTTTAAATCCTAGCTCCCTATTCTCTACTTGGTTTCCTCTTTCACATTTGTCTACCTATCTTTGGGAACTGTCTGGATTTATAGTCTCAACCAGAATCTGCCATATCATGTGACAAAACTTCATGGGCTTGTCTTCATACTCCTGTCTTGCATTAAGTCAGATCTTCCATTTAACTTTTGCTAGGGCTTTCTGATAAGCCGCTTGAACATCCTGTGGTTCATGTCTCATCACAACCATCTCCACCTTCCTGTGCCTGAGGCCCTCGATACAGAATCCCAATACCTGTTATTTGACTAGTCTGCTTCTCTGGTCTATCCCACTATAAACGCCTTATTCTAATCTAACTAACCTATGCATGTAGTCATGTCTGTCTTCTAATGTTCACTAATTCGACTTTGTTTGTTAGGGTTTGCAACAATTTCATAGTACCCCTCTAGGGATTTTTTTAATTCTGCCCATTTATAAATTTCATTGTTTAATATGAGTCTGTTCATGAATTGTTAAGAGAGATATCTGACATTTTTCCTCATCCACTGCTCCTATTACCCTTAAATACTTCTCTACATCATCCACCGACTTCCTGAATTCTCTACATCATCTGCCCACCTCCCTTAATTCTTTACATTATGCATCCACCTCCCGCAGCCACCGTCTTTTCTATTTAAAAATAGCATCTTCTCCATTATAACAATGGCATACTACTGACGAAAAACTAAGATAACAATACAACTAAAAATAAATTTTTGTTATGAAAAATAAAAAAAGTGAGCAAAATAATGGTAGATAAATCCTGTGCGTTTTTTTAAGGCGATTATGTATGGTTTTACGAGACTATTATGAGACGGTGTGGAGGTTTCCACTCCGACATTGGGTTAATGATAGAGCTAAGGGAAATTATGTGTGAACATCCTGAATATTTGATAGAAAAAAAAGAATTTTAGAATTTAGAGTGGGGGTTGGATTCGCATGAATTTAATGTAAAATGATTTAGCATTTAACACCATTCTAGCGTCTTAGGACAGCTGACCAATTTAATTTTTATGGGAGATAAATCATTTGCACTTTTCTTTAAGGAAAGATCTTTTTTAACGTTTATATGTAGCTTACTGAAGAATTTTGTTTAGTGGGGAGTTCTACCACTTGGACCTAGCGTTATCGTAAAGGCTGAAAGTTTTAGAAGTAGGCTTGCCACTCGTACCTAGGATTAGTCGAAGGATTAAGCGAGTTTTTGTTACAAGGGCATTTGACACCCATTATGAAACTATACAAGAATAACGACAAACAAAAATAAATGTCATTTAAAACAAGTGACGTCACTCTAACAGAAAACGCCACAAATTTTGAATGAATTTGCTTTTTATTTTTAATTACATTTCCTGACTTGTACCGCTCATTCAGTCTTATTTTCAGTTGTTCAAAACAAAAAACACAATATTTAAAATTTTGACCGGTAGTCAACGTTTTTAAATATTTATATGCTTGATAACAAAATAGCTCTAACTAAATATGTAAGAAAATTTTTTATAATCAAATTTTTAATTTAAAAAAATCGATCTGAAATAAAAATTAACAACAAAAAACGTCCTTTTACAGTGGTTGTGCTATCGCTGCTTCTGGTTATGATGCTATTCCTAATGCTACAGTCTACACTCAGAATCAAAACGATTTTTTACGGATATCATGTTTTTTAATTGCTATTTACCACAACAGAAAACCATATACAATTATTATTTTAACAGATTAAAACAGTAAAAAGATTGTTCTATTTAACATGATAGTTAAAATAAAATTAAAGCAAAAAGAGTCCATACTCATGTTGAAATCTATTTATACACAACGGAAAAACGAGTGCTCAAATCTAGTTCAGACAGGCGAAACTATTAAAAGTTCCATCTTTTCTTGGCTAGATTCTAAATCTCACGAAAAAATTCTTCATACCAGTGCAGTACGAGCATTTACAAAATCTTACTGAAAACGTCATTTTATGATGTTAACATTTTTTATCAATTTATTTGCTTAAAACTCATAAAACATATAATGTACATTATTTTTATAGATTTATTTGTTTAAAACTCTTAAAATATATAATGTACGTTATTATTTATAAATTTATTTGTTTAAAACTCTTAAAATATATAATAGACATCTTTATTTATCAATTTATTTGTTTAAAACTCTTAAAACATATAATGTACATTATTATTCATAAATGTATTTGTTTAAAACTATGTTTATGTAATAAAAACTGTCTATACATCCATATGTATATATATATATATATATATATATATATTTATATGATATGAAGTAATGAATATATATATATATATAGATATCATATGAAATAATAAATACTGATAACATGTAGAAACAAAATAGTTCTAAAAATTGCATATACATCCTTATGTAAATATATATGCACACATATATATATATATATATATATAGATATGATATGAAATAATAAATACTGATAACATCTAGAAACAAAATAGTTCTTAAAATTTATACGAGGATTATCTGCTACGACCCGTAATGCTAATATATGTTGCTATGCTTAGAGTACTTGGTAAAATTAGTGGTAGGTTACATACTACTTAACATGAGAAGTTTTTATCCTCAGTGAGATTGAAAATAGAATTAAAAATTACTTAGGAACTTTTACCGTCATCGCTACCAATAAGAGAGTGTGCTAATTTCATGTACTAAATTAAACGTTCCATTCAGAATTATGTAAAGCCGAGTAAGATTGGAGGTAAAATAGAAACGTTGTGAAAATAACACCCAAGTGGAGAACAGTATTTTGAAGAATCAAATAATATGAAGACTCAATCCTCACCTCTAAAATAAAAAAACGTGATTATTTTCAGTTTGAAAAATAAAAACACATTAATTTTGTAAACAAACCTGTATTGAATAAAACTATACACATTTTATTTTTTAATTTCATTATTAATAGATGTTTGAATATTTTTTAATAAATACCAACATAATAAATTGAATTTTACAACATGAAATGTACTTTTTCAAATTTATTTTATACTTTCAGAATGTGCTACAATGAAAAGAAATTCATTAATGGATGAGAAGCACCTTTCGGCATTGTTGATTTAAAAATCGTTTAAAATAATTATTAATTTCTTCATATAAATTTTCCAAAGTTGAAATTTATTAGCGTGCCTATCATCATACACTTCATTACATTCCTACTTTTTGTGGAATCAGATGAAAGCAAATATGAGATACAAACAACATTCTTGTGAAGTATGTGGTTCTTCTTTTGCATGGAAGTCACATTTATTGCGTCATATGAAAACACATACAGGCGAGAAACCACATTCTTGTGAAGTATGTGATTCTTCTTTTGTGCAGCGGTCAAATTTATTGAGTCATATGAAAACACATACGGGAGAGAAACCACATTCTTGTGAAGTATGTGGCTCTTCTTTTGCACAGAAGTCCAGTTTGTTGTATCATATGAGAACACATACGGGAGAGAAACCACATTCTTGTGAAGTATGTGGTTCTTCTTTTGCAGATAAGTCACACTTGTTGCGTCATATGAAATCACACACGGGAGAAAAACCACATTCTTGTGAAGAATGTGGTTCTTCTTTTGCACAGAAGTCCAGTTTTCTGTATCATATGAAAACACATACGGGAGAGAAACCACATTCTTGTGAAGTATGCGGTTCTTCTTTTGCAGATAAGTCACACTTGTTGAGTCATATGAAAACACATACGGGAGAGAAACCACATTCTTGTGAAGTATGTGGTTCGTCTTTTGCACGGAAGTCAAGTTTGTTGAATCATATGAAAACACATACGGGAGAGAAACCACATTCTTGTGAAGTATGTGGTTCTTCTTTTGCACGGAAGTCAAGTTTGTTGAGTCATATGAGAACACATACGGGAGAGAAACCATATTCTTGTGAAGTATGTGTTTCTTCTTTTGCATGGAAGTCAAGTTTGTGGAATCATATGAAAACACATACGGGAGAGAAACCACATTCTTGTAAAGTGTGTGGTTCTTCTTTTGCATGGAAGTCAAATTTGTTGAATCATATGAAAACACATACAGGTGACAGACCACATTCATGTGAAGTATGTGGTTCTTCTTTTGCACGGAAGTCACATGTGTTGCGTCATATGAAAACACATACGGGAGAGAAACCACATTCTTGTGAAGTATGTGGTTCTTCTTTTGCATGGAAGTCAAGTTTGTTGAATCATATGAAAACACATACGGAAGACAAACCACATTCCTGAAAATCACATTTGTTGAGTCATGCAGGAGAGAAACCATATTCTTGTTAAGTATGTGGTTCTTCTTTTTCATCGGATTGAAATTTGTTGAGGCATATGAAAATACAGACAGGGCGTTACTAATAATGCTGGACTTAACAGAAATCAAAATAATAGTTAAAAATACTCCACACATTGTATTTAAAAAATTGAAAAATGTGCCAAACAATAGTGTGCTGAGTTTTTTCTGGAATTAGTATTGTCATACAAGTAAGGAAGGTTTTATAGATTGGCTTTAAAGAGGATTTCTTCACTATGATCAGGATAGAATTATAATGACTGCTCACAATGAAAGCTTGATTACCACTGCTTTTAAGAAGATAGAAAAAAGCTGGAATGTTTGGAAAATTTCTATTTCAGTAATTATAAGAGCAACTGAATTAGACAAAATAATTTTTAAAACTGAAAAATATATTTGGTTAAATGATTTCTCGGTTGAAATGTATGAGAATTAATTTCTCGATTTGAAACGTATTAAAGTAAAAAAGAGACAAACAACATTCTGTGGTTCTTTGAATAAAAATATTTATTGTAGGTTGGGAGCCCCTTGATTTCTGAGAATTTTGAAGAAAATTGAAAAAAAGAGAAAACTATGAAATCTACAAGCTAGCCTCATGACAAATCCTTAGAAATATTTTTAACACAATGCCTAGAACACTAAACTTTTGCAACGAAGCTATAATAGGGATAATAACTGCCTATAAATTTTCCCTTGGATATGAATTCATATCATAATAAAACCACGTGTAAGTTCCAAGAGGATCTCTTCAAACTAACTAAAGTATATGGTTTAACTAACAATTTATCAGGTCAATTCGACATTCTATTGTGAAAACTTCCCACTGACAAACTCAAAACTCTCTTGTGAAAACATCCAAATTCAAAACACGACAGTATTTCAAGTTGACTTACACGCAACTACACACATAGCAAACCTTGTTCTAACTCGTCCTCTGTTAACATTTTTTATTCACCTTTATCATTTGCATAAGAATGTGACAGTCTACGTCGCTTAAATGACCATCTAACATAAAACCCATTGGAGAACTGTTTTAGTCCTTTTTCTGTTTTTGTTACAAGACCTTTTGAAGCATGCACACATGTAAGCCAAGTATATTTTGATTTTTATGACAAAGTAAAATAAAAACCGAAATGCTATACTTTTGTAATGTATGTGGCTTTTCTCTAACGAGACAAAATAAAATAATCCTTTTATTATGTTAATAATTTTCTTTAAATAAACAAAGTTTTTATTCTCAAAGTTTCGTGATATGAAATTTACAGTCTCCTGTTGTATGTATATCCCTGTCAGAGGAAATGATGACATTAAGTTTTCACAAATCTTGCAGGGAAATGGTGGCGTCATTTTTCACATAGCATCTGCTATTCTTAAATAGTCACTGCTCTGTTAGTGACCAGACTCAACGTTGCTTAACTTATATAATGAGAACTGGTGTGCGACGTGATTATGACATGTGTCGATTGTTCTAGGATGGAATTTGGAGATGTGCTAAGAATGTGAGTCAAAAGTTTTCAAAAGAATGATTCAGAGACCAAAGCCCAGTTTATGCATTGGAAGCACTTAGATCGACACCATCCAAAAAATGCAAGGCCACCTCCCTGCAAGATTTGTGAAAACCTAATGTCATAATTTCCACTGATATTGATATACATACAACAGGAGATTGCTTGTGAATTTCATAATACCATGAAACTTTGACAATAAAAACTTTGTTTATTAACAGAAAATTATTAACATAAAGAAAAACGATTAAAACAGATACTCAATTCGGATGAGTTGGAACAAGGCGTGCTACACACATGTGTGTAAGCTAACTTGAAATAGTGTTGTGTTTTGAATTTGGACGTTTACACTTAGCTAATAAACGAAGAACCACAGTCTATATAAAAACATGATATTAACGGATTCATACTCAAGAAAACAATATTCTGTTGTCACAGCCCTACTCATAACTGTGGCAATATTCGTTGTGAGAAATTAGACTAGGGCATTATGTATATACTGTTATAACATCAATTTTATATTTTTTGCAAACATTTTTCAGCGACAGTTTCCCCTTCCAAATCATATGATAAAAGAAAGTTGAAAAACATTCGATTATCATTTACTGTTGCAGCATCAGATATCGATAAAAATTCAACAATTATAAACTGATTAGCCATATACAGTTTTGACTTAGTAAGTTGTGTAGTAGTTATATTTTGTAGGATAGTTTTATATTTATGTGCACGAATCTTCTACTTAGAATAATTGATCTATTATTATCAGATGAAAATACCTTGTATGAGGTGAACTTCTACTATGTACTTATACTGAGCTACTTACACACTTTTCCCATGTCTAAATCGTGTAAACGTACGCATCCAAGTCACCATCCATATGACATAAAATTTGGTGTTTAATCATGTCTTAAATTCTTTCTTTTGTTGGAGGAGCGAAAACGTGAAAATAGTTAACAAAATGTTCGAATTGATTCTTTTATTAATTTAACTTTTGATTAAATAGTTTATTCTGCATATATAATTTTTTTTCATGTATTCACGTAAGTTGCCATTAAATATGTTTCTTCTTTCAAGATTCTTTCCAGATTCAGATTGGAAACTCTTTTCTATCCTCAAACATAAGATACTTCTTTGCCATATCAGGTAACAGATTTCTCATATGTATATCTAGCGAAAATTTTTAATCACGCCACATGCAGCATAATTCTGGTTGATGACAGGTTATCCTGAGATGTACTACTCTAACCCTCACCAAAATTCATACAAATTCACAAAATTCTTACAGGCGTACGTTCTAAATATATAACATTAAGAGTGTTGTTTTTCTAGTTTAAAACAATTGTTGATGGTTAAAAATATTTTAAGTTAATAAATTTGGAAATGATGATAGGCATTAATCACCACTACAAAGTATACCTAGCTATTATGCTAAGTTGTTTATTCTATATTTATTGTATATCTAGTGAAACTTTTAATCACGCCACATGCAGCATAATTCTGGTTGATGACAGGTTATCCTGAGATGTTGAGTTAGAAAGAATTAAATGATCCTAATTATGATATAATAAAATTATTAATTTTTATGTAAATTATAAAATTATTAATTCCATCTACTAACTAACTAACTAATGAATTAATTTTATTCAAACAATTTTCACTACATAAATATATGCAAATAATAGGGGGGGAAATAAGTTCAATCCAGCGACTGAGACCCTTTCTAACTCAATAATAAACAACAACATATGCAAATAATAAATAAAATATCAATATTCAAATTTTATTTTTAGCTTCAATATTTTAAGTCTAAAAAATTCTTATTTTTTAATTTACTAGAATATCCCGTTTTTTTCTTGCTATGACAAGATGGCTAACACACGAAGTGGGTTTATCTACTAGTCTGATCACTCCTAATATGGTTAATCGACTTAACTCCTTCAGTTAAAAGTGTATAGCTATAGGTACTCTCCAATTGGGCATTATAGTTGGTATTGCGTCTGGCCTGAGCTGAAGAGTGAAAACACCTGGCAGCTTGCCCAGTTGATCATCGAACACTTCCTTGTAGCTTTCCTCTATCTTGACTGCTGCAACATGGTGGAAGTTCTTCTGCTTTATCTCCACAGGGCCCATTTGTACGCTCGTCCACAAGGCAAGCAGTGGCAAGCAATCATCTCCATCCCTAAACACTACAAATTCCACTGAGTAGGTTTGCTGCGTTTTGAGGTTTCTTATCTTTCTTCGGCATACACCAAGTGACTTCATCAAAGACCCATTCCACATTGATAAGACCCCTTTGTATGGTTGCATCCTCTTTGCAAACCTTTCATGAAAGGTACTAATTGATGCCCCTGTGTCAATCTGGAAAACAACTTTTTTGTTCAGAAGCATAAGGCACTTGGATTTTTATGCCTGTTTTGTTTTTTGGGTTTTATCGCATTCACCCAGTGGGTGTATTCTTCATCCTCCTCTGTTGAGGATGCATTAAGTTGGTGTACTCGTGGTGGGGCGCAATACGTTTCTTGCTTTCATACATTTGTGTGCTCTGTCTCTGTTTTGTGTCATTCTGTCTTTGTTGGGATACTTGGATTTGAAATGTCCTTTCTCATTGCATGCATGACACAATTTGCATTGGGCTGGGCATCTGTTGCGCTTTGGCACGTGTGCATAGCGGCAGAATAGGCATTCTCTTTTGGAGATGGGTTCCTTCATTTGACTGGTTTCCCGTACCCTCATCACCTAGCTCTATCCAGTCCCATTTTTTGACTGTGGGTTGAGGCCATTTCAACCGCTCTGCATGTGTTAACACTCTTCTCTAGGGTAAGGTGCTCTATCTTCAGTAGCTCCTGTTTAGTTAATTGGTCACGGACACCTTCTACAATCTGGTCCCGTAGAAGTGAGTCACTGCATCGGGTACAAAAATTACACGTTTTCGACAATACTCTTAAATCGTTGTAGAATTTGTCGAAAGCCGCTCCCTCACCCTGTTTTCTCTGACAGAACACAAATCTCTCATTGGTTTTGTTGAGAATTCCGACGAAATACTCCTCCAGTGCTTGTAGTATGTTCTCTACAGTGCGCTCTGTCTCCAGAGTGTCGAACTGCATGCCCTGGTATATTTTCATGGCGTCATCGCCCAAGCAGTTCTCTAGAAGGGCAACCTGAATTTCTCGTGGTTTATGGTCCAGAGCAGTCAATAACGAGTAGTTGGGCCATCGTTTATTAAATATTTTCCAGGAGTCTGCCTTATTCCACCTAAATATGAGTCGTTCTGGTGGCCTTATGTGTAAGCCGGACATATTGTTAGTCAATGAAACGGTATTAGTTGCCACAGTCATATTCTTTTCGGCGGACATCACCGTGAGGCAGAAGTGTTTTGTTTTGAAAGTTAATCAATGCAAAGAGGCAGAAAAAAGAAAGTTTTTGCAAGAATCACTTGCGACAGCAATTCGATATCAATAATAACGATCATAATAACAACAGACTACAGAGATTAGCAGAGACCACGAAAAAACATAGCAGAAGTTAAAACCAAAAGTAATACTGCTTACACGTTCTTTGATGATTTGCCGGTCTCCTTAGATGTTATTAATTCCATAAACACCGCTGCTACCATGTTACGTTTACGGGTTAGTATCAGAGTGAAGGCGACACAGAAGTTAAAATATAATACCAGCTTTATTGAGTGGCCATGTTACCAGACATAGTCCTCCTCCTTTTTAGGAGAGTTCTATAGAAAGGGGAGATAGCAAGTGAAGGCAGTGGTGGGAGTTTAGCTATACGCAACATTAATGTTATGATAAAAAATGGCACCTTTATAAAGTATTGTTCACTTAATAATCGACAAAAATGTCATTGATAACATAATTACTTGATTCTTGGTAGATTTTTAAAGAAAACACTCCATCAAAAAAAAAATTGTACCCCCCCATTTTGTCCGTCGCTGAATTAAATTGATTTAAATAAAAAAAATCTAATAATTTGTGTACGTTTTCATCGTTCCTTATTGCTCTTCATTATTATGAGTATTCACTTAGTAAATGTACTTACCTCCTTTTTATTTTTTAAGTATTCTACAAAACATATCCTTTGTTTTGAGTGTTTTGTTGTTGTTTTTTTTACTACGGTGTCGCAACTGAACCATTAGTTACACTAAAAAAATAAATTAACATTTTAACCTTCATTAAACATTCATAAAAAATCAGGAAATAAACCAATTTTAATAAAATTTTCATTATTTATTAACTATCACAGAATATACTGAACGCATAATATTTTTTTTAATTTTAGTGAAAATGTATTATTTTTTGTAAAGAAAAACACTTTTGCTTGATTCCAAATTTTAAGAACTAAAAAAAAACTCATGAATACCTGTTTGCTTTTTTATATAAAAACAAAACATTGTAGATGTTAACAATTAAAAATATTTCAGGAATATTATGATAAGAAGTATCCATTCAATATTTTCAGAGGGATGTCATATTATAAGTTATGTCCCCTTCGGTCAACTCTTTAATATAAAACAATACAAGAGTTGCGTCCCTTGTGGTTAGTAAAAATAAATACATGGACTTGCTCCATGGCTTATCACGCTTAAATGTATCTTGTCTTCTGGTGTCTTTTTTAATAAGGTTCATCCCGTATCATATAATGAAACAAACATAATCGGACATGGTGGCAGCTACGGGGATTTTCTTAAAAAAAAAGAAAAGAAATCCATCCACAAATAGAATAAACGCAAAAGAAAACATCAGTCTTCGTGTTGCGCGTAAACGCACGTGGTGACGACGACAAGCGTCATTGTTTTGTTTTCTTTGTTTTTTTTTTATTAAAAACGGGGGGGGGGTATTAGTATAATAATATATAAAAAAAATAATAATTAAATTAAAGTAAAATGAGTTCTAATGTAAGCGAACCCGTTATGCACTGGGTGTTTGAGAATCTATTTGAATCGTTCAGATTCTTCAAGCAACGGTACACATTATATTTCTCAGTAAAAAATTCCCGTCGAGAAGCAGGTCGATCACATTCTACTGCTGTCTGGTGAGGAAGGTTTACGGCGATATAACACCTGGACATTTGACGATGATGCTGGCCGGACGAACCCGGAGGCAATTTGGCGTAAATTTGAGGAGTGTCTAGAGCCCCAAACCAATTTTCGTATTGCACGTTTCTATCTGCGTGAATACAAACAGAAGAATACGGAAAGCATCGACGACTTCATGGCGAGATGCAAACTACAGGCAAAAAAATGCAGGTTTAGGGATAACTAAGAGACTGAAGAACGTCTCATTGAACAAATGATTACCGGCACCAGACACCCGGAGTTACAAAAACTTCTACTTTCGAAAGGCATGAAGCTTACACTCCAAGAGGCCTTAAATAGTGGTAGGACGCACGAAGCGTCCCTTAACCACATGCGGCAAATGGCTGAAATTCGAGGCGATTGTCAGGAAATTAGTTTAATAAAAACGAGCCAGTGTCGACGTTGTGGAAATAAAAATGAAAAAGAAAAATGTCCAGCCTGGGGCAACAGATGTTCAGCGTATGGCAAAAAGAACCACTGGGTGAAAGTCTGCGCTAACAAAAAGGAGGGCACAAGAAAATACAGCCAAACAAAAACGACGAACAGCCAAAAGCAGCCGCAAGAAAACAGATACGGACAGCGGAACAGTAAAATCTGCTCAGTAAAATCTGAGCCCAAGAAGATGTATAGAGAATTTGAGCAGTAAAACTTTAATGCGATTCATCAGCCAAAAGACGATCGTACTGAAATAATAACGGAACTTAAAATAAAGCTTCCCAATAGACCAGGCACTCATATACTCAAGGCAAAGGTGGATACAGGTGCAGAAGGGAATACGCTTCCTCTACGAACTTTTCGAAACAGGTTTCCCAACAGAGTTGATGACTTAGGACAACCCATTCCAGGCTCCACAAAGAAAGAGCACACGATTCTGACGGCACACAACGGCTCAAACATAATACAGCATGGATTGATCTACATACAATGCGGACACAAAGACAAGTGGAAAACTTTAAAATTCTTTGTTGTCACAACAGAAGGGCCTACAATCATAGGATTACCTTCTCGCAGAGACTTGGAGCTGATAAGCCTCCACTGCACCATTCAAAAAAAGAAAGATCCGATTAACTCCGTCAGCGAATTAAAAAATGCATATGCAAGTCAGTTCGATCGCATAGGACATTTTAAAAGTGACTACTACATCGTCCTAAAATCTGATCATCCTCCAGTAATACATGCACCGAGGAAATGCCCTATCCATCTTAGAGAAGAAATAGAAGAGAAGTTGAAATCTATGGAAGCCCAAGGCATTATCAGAAAGGTTACCGAACCGACTGAATGGGTCAGTAGCATAGTATATGTTCGAAAGAAGAATGGACAACTTCGCTTATGGCTTGACCCAAGGGATCTGAACCGGGCAATAATGAGATGTCATTACAAGACTCCCACCATGGAAGAGCTAGCACACAAGCTATCAGGTGCTCAACACTTCTCCTAGCTAGATGCCAAAAACGGATATTGGTCCATACCTCTTGACGCAGAATCCCAATTACTAACGACCTTCAACTCACCATTTGGGAGATACTGTTTCCAAAGAATGCCCTTTTGTCTGGTAATGTCACAGGATGTATTTATGCAGAGAATGGACATGATACTGGAAAAATGCCCTGGTACAATTGGACTAATAGATGATGTTATCGTCTTCAGAAAGACTAAAGAGGAGCACGACAGCAACCTCCACCGGCTTATGGAAGTAGTAAAAACGGAAGGATTGTGTTTTAATGGTGATAAATGTGAGATAGATCAAAAGCAGATAAGCTTTTTGGGGGCTATCTATGACGAGAACGGCATTAAACCAGATCCTAGTAAGGTAGAAGCTACCAACGTCAAAGAATTGCAAAAAGTGTTGGGAATCATCACTTACTTGTCAGCATTCATTCCGCGCCTATCAGACTTAACTGCACCCATGAGAGATCTGTTAAAAAAAGAAGCAGAGTACCAGTGGACTGCCAGTCACCAGAAGGCTATGCAGAAAATAAAGGATGAGATCTGCAAAGAAATGTCTCTCGTTTACTTCGATCCAATGAAAGAGACAAGCCTGCAGGTAGACGCCTCAAACAAGGGTCTAGGTGCAGTATTCTTGCAAGAAGGAAAGTCCATTGCATTTGCATCAAAAGCTCTAACAGCAACAGAACAAAGGTATGCAAACATATAGAGAGATGCAAATTCCAAGTAGAAAGCGATCACAAGCCGTTGGGAATGATTAGTTAAAAAAATCTAATTGCTGCTCCACCTCGTTTGCAACGCATGCTGCTGTGCCTACAAGGATATGACATGACCATCATGTATCGCCAGGTAAGGAAATTACCCTGGCGGATGGATTCTCCCGACTACCCAACAGAAGGAGTAACGAGGAGATCGACCTTAGTATCCGAGTTGACTTTGTCCGATTTTCTGTTAAAAAAGTAACACAGATAAAGCTAGCAACGAAAGCCGACCCTATACTCTGTGAACTTAAGGAAACCATCCTGCACGGTTGGCCGCCCAATACATCCAACAAAATAAGCAAAAACTTGCAGCCATATTGGTCGCATCGGGATGAGCTGGCCATCGAAAATGGAATTTTGATGAAGAGTAATCGGATAATTATACCCAAAGTGATGCAGCAGGGAATCCTACAAAAATCCATTATGGTAATCAGGGTATGGAAAAATGCAAACTGCGGGCAAAAAGTTGTGTCTTTTGGCACAACATTAATAAAGATATAAACAGCATCATACTACAATGTATCATATGTCAACAGCACCAAAAAGCCCAGAGTGCAGAACCTCTGATGCCACATGAGATTCCTTAAGGCCCTGGCAAGTAGTGGCCACTGACCTGCTCCACAGTGAAGGTCACAATTACCTGCTGATGGTGGTCTATTACTCAGTTCCCCTTTGTGAGGAAATTAAAGGAATTTTCCAGTCAGGAAGTAGTCAAACTAATAAAGCAGATATTCGGTGAACAAGGGATCCCAGAAAGAGTCATCAGCGCCCATGGTCCTCACTATAGCTCCAGTCTTTTCGAACAATTTGCAAGCGAATGGGGATTTGAACACGTCACATCATCCCCTAGATACCTCCAATCAAACGGTCGGGCCGAGCGCTGTATACAAGCCATAAAATCAGCGATGCAAAAGGCTGCCTCAAGTAGTTGTGATGTAGACATGGTATTGCTGTGTTTACGGTCAACCCCAATCGACCATGCAATTCCGTCACCAGGTGAATTGCTATGGAACCGAAAGCTGATGGGAAACTTACCAGTGAAGTGCCCCAACAATTCGACCCAAAAAGAAAAAACAGCAACTCGCCTCTATCAAAGCCAATCCTACCAAAAGTCTCACTATGACCAACACACCCGAGAGTTACCAGAGATACAGGAAGGACAACACGTCCGCGTATATGATCTAGACTCCAGCAAATGGTCCCCAGCAGTCGTCACACAGAGATGTATCGAACCAAAATCATATGCGGTGCAGACTCCATTGGAGAAGTCATTTCGCAGGAACCGCAGACATCTGAGAAAGATAAGTCTGCAACAAGGCTGAACTCCAAAACGTATGCAGCCACACCCATGATGACCCCAGGGTCGAACGATTCGTCAACGGATTGTATACCTATTGAGCATACCAGCCCCAACACAACCAATGACAGACCCGGTACAAATACACCCCACAAAACACTGAACACTCATCCTGGAACTCAGAAAGTATCCAGAGCCGGTCGTATAATAAGAGCACCCAAAAAATGTTCTTATGATGAGAACAGCCCTTAGTTGGACACTCACACTATTGTACTAGTGTCAAGGTTCCTTCCTTATGTAATTTTTATTGTTTTTGTTTTATTTTTCTTTGGAAAAGAGGGATGTCATATTTTGAGTTATGTCCCCTTCGGTCAACTCTTTAATATAAAACAATACAAGAGTTGCGTCCCTTGTGGTTAGTAAAAATAAATACATGGACTTGCTCCATGGCTTATCACGCTTAAATGTATCTTGTCTTCTGGTGTCTTTTTTAATAAGGTTCATCCCGTATCATATAATGAAACAAACATAATCGGACAGTATCCATTCAATATTTTCATAAAAATAATATTTAATGTGGCTTTAATGATAAAAATTATCACAAAAATTTCAAATGTAATATAATATTTTTCTTGTATGAATGATTAGCACTGTCATAAACCGACATTAAGAATGCCTGAAAAAAAATTGAATAATTCGACCTCCTATCTTTCCAAGCTTATAAATACTTGAAAACTGTAATTCAACCCCGAATTTTTTTTTTATCTCGTTTGTATTTTTAAGTATTCATCCAAACATGTGTCCTTTGTTTTTAGTTGTTTTTTTTTTTTTGCTTTTTTTTTTCGCAAGCGTTTGTGTGCTCGGTGAAGTGCGTGCGTGCGTGCATGTGGATGGGTGCTACGAAAAGTGTGTGGTAAAATGGAGAGAGCTTGATTAGCAGAAGCCTGTAATTCGATGGTGGGCTCAGATGAGTTAAACTTAGGTACGTGCAAAAGGAATTATCGATCCCAAAATACATAAACATTCTGACCCCTACCTTCAAAAAAATTCACCAAAATTCAGGAAATTAACTAATTTTTATAAAATTTTCAGTATTCATTAATCATCATAGAATATATTGAACTCGTTATTTTTTTCAAATTGTAGAGAAAATTTATTATTTTTTGTAACCCAAAACACTTTAAAGTTTAAAATTTAAAGAACTAAAAAAATATAATGTAGTTTCAATTATCACAAAAATTTCAAATGTAATATTATAATATTTTCTTGTATGAATGATTATGTAGACATCAACGTAAGAATTTTTTTTTATAATCCTGAAAAGAACAACAAAAAATAATAGCTACGTGCAAAATGAATGCCGATGCTCAAAATGTATAAACATTTGAACTCCTTCCTTTACTTAAAAAATCACCAAAAATCAGGAAATTAACCAATTTTAATGAAATTTTCAGTATTTATCAAAAAATGATCGCAGAATATAATAAATGAATTATTTTTTATTTAAATCTTAGCGGAAGAATTATTATTTTATGTAAACAAAAAATACCTTTACTAAAGTTATGGTTTTCAGTAATAAATAAAAAAAAACGAAAGAATTTTTGTTTATATAAATAAAGCCTCGTAATTTGTAATAATAAAAATAAAATAATTTTATATGAACATTACGAAAAAACCCTAAAATCCGGATTAATGAATTCAATATAGCTCGAAGAAAAATGAACTTCTCGAACTATCGATATTACCATATTTAAGATTTTCACAAAACAATTATAATAGCAAAAAATATTTCTACTTACAGGTTTCGCATAATTTTTAGGTGCAAGATTTTAATATTTTCTTCGCTCACAAAAATGTGAAACTTTCGGCATAACATAGAACATAGAAAAATAATTGAATTAAAAAATGCAAAAAATAATACAAACGTTCAAAAAAGAAATGTGGATGCGCGACTGGGGGGGTGTAGAACTTCCTCCCTTTTAATTACATGACTCCATTTTCACAGTCTTTCGACTGCCGGAAATTTTTGGCCTTTGTAATTTTCGTGTTTACAAAATTTTAGTTTGTTGCGTTTATCGAACGCCAGAATCACTCGTTTTTAGGCTAATTAATTCATGTTTTGTACATAAAGGTGGTTATTAATATTATTTTTTTTAAATATATATTTTTTTTAATTCAATATCTTAGGACTTTACTTTACTAATTATCGTTGAAATACACACAGAAAACTAATATTTATCTTTTAAAGAATTTTTTACAATGAATTTATTTAACTTCAACGTTTACTTGAATTGGGTAGTTCGCCGTGAAAACATTTTCATTACTTTTTTTTAGGTGTACAAATATTTTTTTCTTTCGAAATTAAGTTTAGTCATTAATCTTTCAAATATAATCAAAAAGTAGCCGGAAACAAAAAATTATGATAAATCTGCTTTCAGAACTAGTTGCCCCTATTTTTATCCGCCCATTTTTGCTCGTACCTAAAAATTAAAACTACGGAAAATATGTGGAAAAGTCGAAGGAGATTTATTAGCAGAAGACTGCAATTCATTATGCACGGTAATTTTGGCGGCCATTTTTTACGCGCATGCGCGCGCCCTAAGCAATCAGAATTTTACACGAAGGAAAAAACCAAGATGGCCGCCAAAATTACCGTGCATAATGCATTTTTTTCTATCTTGATAAATACTTATCTCTGCAACATTTCAATGCGATTTTCGTATTCAGCATAGTCGAAAACCTATTCATGTCGTCATTTTAAAGAAAATTGTGGAGGTGGACCTAAACGAAACATTTACCCCATTATCTTTCAAATACAATCAAAAAGTAGTCGGAACCCTACAAAATAATTATGATAAATCGGCTTTCAAAACTATATCCCCTATTTTTATCCGCCCATTTTTGTCCGTACCTAAAAATTAAAACTAGAAGACTGCAATTCGATGGTGGACTCAGATTAGTTAAATGTACAAAATTAATGGCCGATCCCCAACAAATATAAACATTTTAATCCCTCCTTTCATTAAAAGATTCACCAAAATTCAGGAAATTAACCAATTTTAACGAATGTTTTTAGTATTTATTAACCATCACAGAATATACTGAACTCGTTATTTATTTTTTTAAAATTTAGTGAAAATGTATTATTTTTGGTAAAAAAAAACAAAACATTTTTACTAAATTTAAAATTTCAAGAACTAAAAATAAAAAATAACGCATGAATTTCTGTTTGCTTTTTTATATAAAAATAAAACATTGTAAATGTTAACAATTAAAAATACTTTTGATATTTCAAGAACATTACGATAAAGCAGTATTCATTCAATAGTTTCACAAAAAATAATTATAAAAATATTTAATGTGGTTTTATTGATAACAATTCTCACAAAAATTTCAAATGTAATATTATAATATTTTTCTTGCATGAATAATGGTGTAAACATTAGCGTGAGAATTTTTTTATAATGCTGCAATGCTGCTGCAATGCTGCTACAATGCTGCATTAGTGCATTCTGCAAATATATATATATATATATATATATATATATATATATATATATATATATATATATATATATATATATATATATATATTTCAATCCTGGATCATTAAGAAAAATAACTGAAAAATGGTATTATTTTTAATAATGATTAATTAATTTTAAAAAATTATTAATTTAGACAAATACGGATACGTTGTTTGATTGTACTAAACATTAGTGACTTTAAAAACTGTTTCCGACATTAAATTGCACGTGCAACGAATTAGAGAATTAATAAAGATGAAACTTGTAATTCATGTAAATATTAAAATGTTAAATAAAATAATAATTATTTTATCCGTGATATTCACCAAATAGATCGGCTCTATTTCGAAATAATTTCTTTTTCATTTTTCCTCTTAAATTTTGTTTTCTGCGAACTTGCTCTTCCGTTCGTCATCTTGAATGTTAAGTTGAGCTTGTAAAGTGAATCACATTTGAAAAATCGTTTCCTTTATAAAAGCAGATAAAGTTAATCGAAAGCAGATTATAAAACAAAAACGTAAGTATTAATACATGAATTTAGTATCGATTTTTGAGCATTTGCAGAATACGTTAAAAATGTTAGGGAGATAACTACATTTACTAAGCGAATAATCCTAATGAAAATGTTGATTTATCGTTGAAAATTTTACGCTGTCGATTGTTTTTTGTTTTCAATACTGACTTAAACATAAAAAATTTCTTTATCATGTACTAAAGAAAAAATATTTTTATAAATTTTAAATATTTTTAACTAATGTTGTTTTTTGTTTACCAAAGTAAAAAAAAAACAAAAAAAAACTATAAATCTTAAATGTTTTTCATTCTTTAATGGTTTTTGTTTTCATCTTTTTTTTTCAATTTTCTCAGTGAATTATTATCATTAATCTATTATTTTATTTTCAATACTTAAACGTAAAAAAACAACGATCAATGTTTAGAATCTGACGTAAAAAAAAAATCTTTACAATAAAAACTTTTATAGTTTTTCGGGTGTGCTGAAAACGAATATATACTTCCAAAGTGACGCAGAGAATTAGATTTCATGATATGAGGAAATTACTTTTTCCAAAGGTGGGGATCCCATTAATCCTGTCACAAACAAGTCATTTTCAATATATTACACAATGTAAATAATTGGCCACCACTAATAACATAAGGAATTACACTGTTTAATTATCAGAAAACTACTTTGCGGCAAAAATATGCATATGCTTGCACATACAGAAATGGTCACCATTGATAACATAATGAATGACATGTATCTGTATGCAGATTTTTCTCTTTTCTGTTCTTTAATGTCCTCGGGCTTTATTAAAAGATGAAATTAGAAAACTAAACTTTTAGCCCTACTCACTAGCTGGTCATAAAGTGGATGCTCATTTTCCGTTAAATTTATAATGAAAAGTGATACCTCACTTTTTAGAAAAGTACATTTTTCATATCATGAAAACTATTTTTCTGCGCCACTGTTAAAGCATATATTCGTTTTCAGCACTCCCAAAAGCTTTTAAAAGTGGTAAATCATAGAAATTTTTTTTGGGGGGGGGGAGGAGGGGAGTCGACGCCTGCATGGAAGTAATATGTTCCTGTGTACTTGTCACTAAATCCACCAGATTATCAAAAAAATTTCAATATTTACAATTTTTAAGTTGTGCTTTGTTTCTAATGCAAAGTTCTAGTAAATTGATCCCCTATTTTGAAAACATCGACTTTTCAGCCAATTTTCCCAATTTAGCTTTTTTTTAGCTTTTTTATATTAGTTGTCGTTTTCTCCTTTCTTTAAATGTTTGTATTCTCGTCTACTGGTTTCAATAAGAAGGATCGATGTATTAGAAACTGTGTACATACGTAAGTATACCAAAGAGTTTTCCTGTTAATTTATTGGAAATGCAGTTATCATTTATTTGGAAATGCAGTTATCAAATTTTGTGTTTGTTTGTTTAAAGGATGCTGAAAACTAAAGAAACTTTTTATGTTATATTTTTAAGTTTTCTAAAAAAAGCAAAACATTCACCAAATCTTGCAAATAATTTTGATTAAATTAAAAAATAATCATGATTTTTAAACAAATTAAAATATTACGGTTCTGAATTTTTTAGATGAGGAATGATTCTTTGTATTATTTAGATTATTAGGACTACTGTTCTCATCTTGAGTGTTATTTATTGTGCAAACATTGTAAAAATAACACTTAAGATGAGAACAATAGTCCAAATAATCCAAATGATCCTTGGAATTGAGTTACTCACTGAATGTCATGGAAGCTGCATGATTGATCCTAGTGTTAAGGTTATGCTTGGAGTCTAAGGGTATATGAAACGTGTTATGGTTGAAGTCTAAAGGTATATGAAACGTGTTCACGTTATTGGTTGGCGTCTAAGGGTGTATGAAACGTGTTAACGTTATGGTTGGAGTCTAATGGTATACGAAACGTGTTTAGGTTATGGTTGGAGTCTAAGGGTATATAAAACGTGTTAAGGGTATGGTTGGTGTCTAAGGGTATATGAAACGTGTTAAGGTTATTGTTGGAGTCTAAGGGTATATGAAACGTGTTAAGGTTACGGTTGGCGTCTAATAGTATATAAAACGTGCTACAGGAGGCAAATGTTGGTTCCTTTCATATTTAACTTTTCTTTCTCTTCCCTCCTTTCCACAGCCAACTTTAACGACTTTCTTCAGAGGCAAATGTTGGTTCCTTTCATATTTCACCGCTCTGAACCATCACCAAAATTATGTGATTAAAAACAAGAAAATACATTAAGACGGTTCTAATTAAAATACATGACTACTTTTACAAAACTTTCGAATTGACACCCACTGGAGGTATTGGTGATCAGTCCTGGAGTGATAGGATCACTGTTAAAATAGGATCACTATTCTATTGGATATGCTATTGATATTCTTAACTAACTCAGCTTGTATGAATGAGGAAGGCTTGATTGTCGGCTCTGGCAGATTTTAGTGTCAGTATATTCAGAAACATACTTTGCTTCAGTTGACTTTAAATTTGTCATGTCGAGGATTATTTACGGTTTTCTCTGTGATCCTTCAAAACTGGTGTCTGCCACCTTATTTACACTTTCAAAATTAAAGAAGAATGATGGAAGATAGAAGAAATTTATTCAGTTTGATATTCGTTCAAATTGACTGTGCTTGGGGAAAACAGTAAACTCTTAATTATCAGTTTCATACATTGCTAAATAGTGAAACATGTTGAACCTATGTTGTGCAGTACATTTTTCATCAGCCAGAAAAAATTTGTTCACTTGTTTTTGTATAAAAATATAAAAACATATTTTCTGTTTCTTTACTGCCTCATATGCTAAAGAAAGAACATATGAACCGGGAGGTGGGTTGATAGAGCCACACCTGTGTGCTGGTGATTGTCAGCTAACTGTAAGCTTCTCTCCTATTTTACCTTTTCCTCTGGGCCATATATGTGACCTGCTTTTAACAGATGCGCTCACCTTTGAAAATTGTGATGTTAAATAGTTGAGCTTTTACCACTGAAAATATCAATTCTGACAACCTGATCCCATTGATCATAAATAATGTTTTTTTCTTTTGTTAAATGTTTGGATATCGAGAACACCTGATGCATGGTTAAAACCATCTGATGGTAACCACGTAGTAATTTAAAATTAACATCGGTAGATGACACTCGATGACTACCGTGCGTGCATACTGCTCAAGTTAATAATAAAATTTATAATCTCATTTCCATTGATGTCGACTCCTCCATATTGGGATATCAGCTTGTTCCATGGCTGAATCACTATCCGACTCAGAGCAGCCAATGTAGCCTTTCTTAATGGTCTTTCACTTTCCTTGATTGCTGGATCTTTAATATGAGACGCGACTGTTTTTTCTTCAATCTTAAAATCCATGAATTTTGTTTTCTTATTCGAATTCTCTATCAGTTTTTCTTAGCTTTCACAATGTTGTTCCTTACCAATGTAAAAGATCGATACATCTCTTGTAGAGCGATCTCGTGTTGCTCATCACGCTAGTATACTTTACAAGGCTTTAATATATTATGTAATGTCAAGATCATGTATCTATTGGAGAGCATAGTGAGAATTTCGTCATTTCACTCACATTGAATCTGACAGCCACCAACATTTGGTTTATGTATATATCCCATGACTGTTTATTGCCTTTAGTTTTGGGATGATAAAATGATGTTCTCACATGATGTATGTTGAGGTCCTACAATGCCTTCTTCATCACTTTGTTAAGATTTTTGAACCAATTGTCTGTTAACAGTTGGAGTGGTGCCTTATAGGATTAAGTACATAATTATAGATTGTGAAGAACAGTGAAAAGTACAGTGTCTTAAGGAAACAAATAAGCTTTAAACCAGCTTAAAATACCACTATTTAGGCAACAAAGCATCTCTAATCGTAATTGTTGTTGTTCAAGGTTAGACAACCTAACATCTAGTCTATATGCCTCGATTTCCTGTCAGTGACTTTCAGGAGCTCACTAATCTCCACCTTTCTGGTACATCTAATCGAGAAATCGACCACAGATTGAAATGTGATTAGATAACCGTATGAGTTACTGCAAAAGCACCAAAACTGGCAGTGTTCATGGCGCCCCTAAATCTAGTCGTCATAGAGTTACTTCTTACAGGGAAGACAATGCTATCTAGATTTGCAGCGCCAGAAACAGATTTGAAACGGTTTCCCAAATCCAACAACAGTGTAATCTTGTTAAGAAGTGCTCTCTTTCTACAGTTAAGAACAGATTGAAGGAATTTTATTCATGAGACTCTGTTGCAAGACGCAATTCAATGATTACTGTAAAGAACATAAAATGCCGGCTGGACTTCATCAGATGCATTGAAGATCATGACTCCTCATATTAGTCAAAAGTGATTTATAGCAAAAACCACAAGTTTAGTAGGCAAGTCAGTGATGGCAGGCAGTACGTCAGTTGAAGGGAGGACAAAGAATGTAATTCCAGGTGCGCAGTTTTAATGCTACAAGGTGGTTGAGGTTCAGTATTAATGTGGCGTATGATTAGTACCTCTAGTTCGCTTGCAAGGTCGAATTAATTCGAGGAAATATATTAATATGTTGACTGAGGATTTTCTACATATTTTGGCCGAAATTTGGATGATAATCCCATCTTTATGTAGAATAATACAACTGACAGTGTCAAGATGTTACTTGAAGGGTATGATATTCCATGTTTGAATTGACCTGCACAATCTCCATACTACAATCGTATTAAAAACGTATGACATTACATCAAACTACAGCTACATAATAATAAAATGAATACGGGCAGAGATACTTTGCTTATTGGTGTGAAACGTCTTTTCCCTTTCCTTCTGACCACTATTGTCATCATACTGCATAAGTCTTTTTATATGATGTAACGGTACATATAATCTTATCAATAGTTTGTTGTATGGTTTTGACAAGTAATACACTATCTCGGCTTTCAGTATGAACAATTTTTGTTCCATTTTAGACGATTTACTGTTCTTCGTCCGCATCTTTAAATCTAAAAATGTCCTTATCTGCTTCTGAAATCTGCACTTGAAAACAAAGGACGTTCAGGAGATGTCTTCTTATATGATGCAGACATTTTTATTCCATTTTAGACGATTTACTGTTCTCGTCCGCATATTTAAATCTAAAAATGTCCTTATCTGCTTCTGAAATCTACACTTGAAAACATAGGACGTTCAGGAGATGTCTTCTTATATGATGCAGACTTTTTTGGCTCAAAACGATTCGAGTTTATTGCACCTACAAAGTAATTGCTACCATCTATTTCTACCGTGGAACATCATTGTCTTAGGTCGAATTCACGGTGCATGACAACAGATCCACACAAACATTTTCCTTCCATTTCAGGTACTGTATGGTGCAGTTATATGCAGCCATACTCAAAAGGACCACATCTGTATTTTCCTATTCTGAATAGGCAAGTTTAATAAATATTGTAGCGGTCTGTGATCAGTATAGATAAGGAACTTTGCACTATGCAAATAGTGAATCAACTTAGTAAGGGCATAGTGTATCATGTATGTTTCTTTTTCTATAGTCGACCATCTCGTCTGCATATCATTAACTTTATGTAATAACAAGTAAATTGTTTTTTCAACCGCTTTACTCTTCCTCTGCATATTTTCTCGTCAAGCAAACTATCAGCTTTACTTCTCGATTGTATCGCCAAATTTTTTATAATCGCCGATAATATGCCATGATATTGATAAAATCTCTAATTTTATCGATTTGACTTTGTCAATGTCTGGCTCTATATCCTGTTCACTTACTATGAACTTCTCGTCTAAAAACTTAATTTAACCTGCTAGTACCCTGTCTTTAGATCTAATTTTGAGAAATATTTTGCTGACTCGGACAAGGCTAGTATATCGTCAATTAGCAGTAATTTTATGGCTTTCAACCTGAGGTTGTGCTTATGCAAACTGGCTTGTACCGTATCTATGTGATCTAAGTGATTTTCCATCTGAGAAAATACATTAAATTACATAAACTGGCTAGTACCCTATCTATGTGATCGTATATGAAAATCTTAAAATATCATCGAAATACGGTAATGCATAATCTTGCTGTCCCTGTATAACTATGGACATTAATAACTGGAAGACCCTGGATGCATTTGTAAGTCTGAGTGGCATCACATTAAACTAAAATAAACACTGGTGGCAGGTGAACACAGTTTTCTTTTTTTCATCCATACTTAATTTAGATCTAATTTTGAGAAATATTTTGCTGCAAGGCTAGTATATCGTAAATGACTATTATTTCTCAAGTATACTTCTTGGTGACTTTTTTAAAGCCCGAACATATACACAAAATCTTTTCTACAAACGCTAATAGAACACTTCACGGGCTATTCAATGTCTCAATAACACAGGTTCACATAGTTTCGTAGGTTAGAGTACTTGGTAAAAATTAGTTGTAAGTTAAATACTCGTAATGTTGAAGTGTCAATCCTCAGTGAGATTAAAAATAAAATTTCAAATTACATACGATTTTTACACAGACATCGCTAACAATATTCTGAAGAATGAAATATGAGTAATCAATCCTCTGATTTCTTTTACCACATGAATTTTATTTTTGTAAATTTATTGTATATTTCTTTTACCACATGAATTTTATTTTTGTAAATTTATTGTATATTTCTTTTACCACATGAAATTTATTTTTGTAAATTTATTGTATATTTCTTTTACCACATTAATTTTATTTTTGTAAATTTATTGTATATTTCTTTTACCACATGCATTTTATTTTTGTAAATTTATTGTATATTTCTTTTACCACATGAATTTAATTTTTGTAAATTTATTGTATATTTCTTTTACCACATGAATTTTATTTTTGTAAATTTATTGTATATTTCTTTTACCACATGAATTTTATTTTTGTAAATTTATTGTTTATTTCTTTTACCACCTGAATTTTATTTTTGTAAATTTATTGTATATTTCTTTTATCACATGAATTTTATTTTTGTAAATTTATTTTATATTTCTTTTACCACATGAATTTTATTTTTGTAAATTTATTGTATATTTCTCTCACCACATGAAATTTATTTTTGTAAATTTATTGTATATTTCTTTTACCACATGAATTTTATTTTTGTAAATTTATTGTATATTTCTTTTACCACATGAAATTTATTTTTGTAAATTTATTGTATATTTCTTTTACCACATGAATTTTATTTTTGTAAATTTATTGTATATTTCTTTTACCACATGAAATTTATTTTTGTAAATTTATTGTATATTTCTTTTACAACATGAATTTTATTTTTGTAAATTTATTGTATATTTCTTTTACCACATGAATTTTATTTTTGTAAATTTATTGTATATTTCTTTTACCACATGAATTTTATTTTTGTAAATTTATTGTATATTTCTTTTACCACATGAATTTTATTTTTGTAAATTTATTGTATATTTCTTTTACCACATGAATTTTATTTTTGTAAATTTATTGTATATTTCTTTTACCACATGAAATTTATTTTTGTAAACTTATTGTATATTTCTTTTACCACATGAAATTTATTTTTGTAAATTTATTGTATATTTCTTTTACCACATGAAATTTATTTTTGTAAATTTATTGTATATTTCTTTTACCACATGAAATTTATTTTTGTAAATTTATTGTATATTTCTTTTACCACATGAAATTTATTTTTGTAAAGTTATTGTATATTTCTTTTACCACATGAATTTTATTTTTGTAACTTTATTGTATATTTCTTTTACCACATGAATTTTTTTTTTGTAAATTTATTGTATATTTCTTTTACCACATGAATTTTATTTTTGTAAATTTATTGTATATTTCTTTCACCACATGAATTTTATTTTTGTAAATTTATTGTATATTTCTTTTACCACATGAATTTTATTTTTGTAAATTTATTGTATATTTCTTTTACCACATGAACTTTATTTTTGTAAATTTATTGTATATTTCTTTTACCACATGAATTTTATTTTTGTAAATTTATTGTATATTTCTTTCACCACATGAATTTTATTTTTGTAAATTTATTGTATATTTCTTTCACCACATGAATTTTATTTTTGTAGATTTATTGTATTTTTCTTTCACCACATGAATTTTATTTTTGTAAATTTATTGTATATTTCTTTTACCACATGAAATTTATTTTTGTAAATTTATTGTATATTTCTTTTACCACATGAATTTTATTTTTGTAAATTTATTGTATATTTCTTTTACCACATGAATTTTATTTTTGTAAATTTATAGTATATTTCTTTCACCACATGAATTTTATTTTTGTAAATTTATTGTATATTTCTTTTACCACATGAAATTTATTTTTGTAAATTTATTGTATATTTCTTTTACCACATGAACTTTATTTTTGTAACTTTATTGTATATTTCTTTTACCACATGAATTTTATTTTTGTAAATTTATTGTATATTTCTTTTACCACATGAATTTTATTTTTGTAAATTTATTGTATATTTCCAGAATTTGCAACAATGAACAGAAATTCATTAAGGGATGAGAAGGAAATTTTGCTTTGGTGATTGAAAACGTTTGAAAATAATTCTAAATTCCTTCATAGAAATTATCTAAAGTTGAAACTTATCTGCTTTTTATCATACACTGAGTTCAATATATTTTTCTGGAATCTGATGCAATCAAACATGGAAGAAAAACCATATTCTTGTGAAGTATGTGGTTGTTCTTTTCCATGTAAGTCAAGTTTGTTGAGGCATATGAAAACACATACAGGAGAGAAACCACATTCTTGTGAATTATGTTGTTCTTCTTTTGCACGGAAGTCACATTTGTGGAATCATATGAAAACACACACGGGAGAGAAGCCATATTCCTGTGAAGTATGTGGTTCTTCTTTTGCCTGTAAGTCAAGTTTGTTAAGGCATATGAAAACACATACGGGAGAGAAACCCCACTCTTGTGAAGTATGTTGTTCTTCTTTTGCACAGAAGTCACAGTTGTTGAGTCATATGAAAACACATACGGGAGACAAGCCACATTCTTGTGAAGTATGTGGTTCTGCTTTTGCATGGAAGTCAACTTTGTTGAGTCATATGAGAACACATACGGGAGAGAAACCCCATTCTTGTAAAGAATGTGGTTCTTCTTTCGCATGGAAGTCAGCGTTTTTGTATCATATGAAAATTCATACTGGAGAGAAGACACATTCATGTGACGTATGTGGTTCTTCTTTTGCACAGAAGTCACATTTGTTTAGTCATGTGAAAATACATACGGGAGAGAAGCCACATTCTTGTGAAGTATGTGGTTCTTCTTTTTCATGGAAGTCAAGTTTGTCGAGTCATATGAAAACTCATACGGGAGAGAAGCCACATTCTTGTATAGTATGTGGTTCTTCTTTTGCACACAAGTCACATTTGTTGAGTCATATGAAAACACACACGGGAGAGAAGCCATATTCATGTGAAGTATGTGGTTCTTCTTTTGCATGGATGTCAAGTTTGTTGAGTCATATTAAAATACATACGGGAGAGAAACCACATACATGTGAAGTATGTGGTTCTTCTTTTGCACATAAGTCACAGTTGTTTAGTCATATGAAAACACACACTGGAGAGAAACCACATTCTTGTGAAATATGTGGTTCTTCTTTTGCACGGAAATCAAATTTATTGGACCATATGAACACACATACGGGAAAGAAACCACATTCCTGTGAAGTATGTGGTTCTTATTTTGCACGGAAGTCAAATTTGTTTAGTCATATGAAAACACATACAGGAGAGAAACCATATTCTTGTGAAGTATGTGGTTCTTCTTTTGCATGGAAGTCAACTTTGTTGCATCATATGAAAACACATACGGGAGACTAGCTTCTTTTGAACATAAGTCAGATCCCTTGCATTATATCTTAATACAGTTTGGGAAACAATATCTGATGACCTTCCAATATCCATACCCCAATGTGTATATAAGTAAGGAAGGTTTCATAGACTTGCTTAAATGATGCTGGCTCCACTATAATTAAGACAGAATAATAAGGACTGCTCACGATGAAAGATTGATGACCAATGCTTCTAAGAATATGTAATATCAGCAATAACAGAGGCAATTTGTATCACACAGAAGTAGTTAGTGGGTACCATTTGACATCGAGCTGTCAGTTTTTTCTAGAGGATGGCTACTATACAATGGAATGTGTAAATATATCCACATAATTATCTATATGTTTAATATTGAATACTACAGCAAGCCATGGGAACAGTAGTTTGACATGGTATACACCGTCCGCTATAACTCTACAATTATGAGCCTTAAAATGGAGCTATTTAACCTGACATAATTATAAGAGACAATAAATAGAAAGAAGCAAACTTAGAAGATTATTTTTTCAATAATGCTCTAAAATTGTAAATATTGAATTCTACAGCAACTCCTATGAACAGCAGTTGGACATGTGTACCACTTACTATGACTCTACAATTCATACAGCTACTATTAAACCTGACATAATGATATAGGAAAAGAGAAAGAAGCAAACTTAGAAGAATAATACTGTGTTAAACAGAATGATATGAAAAATAACGGAATACCAAAATCTTATGTTCGACATAGAAAAGAAATTTGAACCTTTGGAAAATCTTTATTCCAGTAATTACAGGAACAACTGCAATTAGACAAAAACTACCTGGCAAATATACGTGATGAACCAAGTGCAAGAGAGATTCAAACAATTCCATAAAAAGAGACAGAACTTTAATGATTATAATAATATTAGGTTGAAATGTATGAATTTTAATAAGATTTTGTTAAAATAAATTTGGAAAAGGAAAAACTAAATTCCTGTGAAGTCTGTGGTTCTTTGCTTTATAGGAATATTTTCTGAAAACATTTTTGTAATGTAGCTCTTCTGTATTGTTTGATATTGTGTGAATGTCTAGCATCTGTTTTTATAAATTTTCTTTTTCTATGAAATCAGCTTATATGAGGAATTAGACCAAGCCGTTAAATATTGAACGCCTGTCATAACATCAATTTTATAGCATGTGGTCGTATGTTTTAACCACAATGAGAATTAAAATAATAAAATTTGTAAAAGCAAAACAGCCATATTCTTGTTATATGTGTCTGTATTATTGTGTAAAAAATTGTGTTCCAAATCTGTGTTAACAATTTTCTTTTAAAAACAAAGTTTTTATTTTCACGTTAATCTTTAAAACCACCCGAAAGTGGTTGAAATAAGTTAAGTGTTAAATGAAGCCTGTCAAGTGTCACACAGTGATCAATTGTCTTATTTGAAATCACACACAAGACAGGAAACTTTTTAATGAAATTAAAAAAACGATGTCACATATTCTTGTAAAACGTTAGCATTGTAAATTCCAGTGTCATGAAATCTGGAGCAGCAGCACCTAGATCTGGTTGCCCTCCATCTGTCATTGATGAGGCAACTGTCAGTCATGATGAAAGCATAGTTAATGCATTAAAGGCACTTGAACCCAACACATCAAAAATATATACAGAAGCTTATTATACAGCACAATTATATTGACACACCGGTTCCCACCACATCACCAAAGTTAAGCAATGATGAGCCTGGCCAGTACCAGATGGGTGACTAATTAATAAGGTTAGGTGCTGTATATACTGCTCTGATGTAGATGATTTAAGGACAGCAGATAGGTGCAAATAGACGAGTCAGATGTCACTGTACTGTCGAAGGTAATGCCAACCTGACCCATGAGAATTGAGAAAACTAGTTGCTGTATGTATTGTGCCGTGCCATAAAAAATGTTTCATGTTGGTATCCGGTGTTGCATTAATTCACTGGTAGAGATACATCTTTCGTCTTAGTAAAGACAAACATCTAGGAGAAGGTAACTCTAATGTAGATGATTTAAGGACAGCGGATAGGTGCAAACAGACGAGACAGATGACACTGAACTGTCAAAGGTAATGCCAACCTGACCTATGTATTCTGCCAAGTTTAAATCGTGATGTTTTCAAAGGAATCGAACAAACAAATGAAGCCTATGGAGAACACTCACCATGATTTTGAAAGAAAAGCGTTTTCCAGATAATGCAGCTTTATTTTTTCCAATTTCCGCACTTCTACAAAAGCTATTCAACAATTATAAACTGATTAGCTATTTACAGACTCGATGTAGATAGTAAGTTGTGTAGTAGTTATATTTGGTGGGTTTTTTATATTCATGTGAATTAATCTTTCTACTTAGAATAACTGATTTATTATTATAAGATGAAAATACTTCGTGTGAAGTGTAATTCTACTGACCTTCTAACACATTTTTCTCATGTCTAAATCAGTTGGCTTGGAAAAATTAACAAAACCAGTCGTGTAAATGCGCCTATCCAAGTCACCAGTGATATGACAACATTAAATGTTAAATCATTTCTTAACCTTTTTCTTTTGTTCGAGGAGCGAAAACATGAACAAAATGTTAGAATAGATATTTTTATTAATTTCATTTTGGATCGAAGAGTTTTATTCTGCATTATTTTACAAATATAATTTAGCATTAACATCTTGTTTCTTTTTTCCAATGAATATTCTTACAATAACGATTGATAGATTAGTTGGAGAAGAATACATTGTGGCGTGCATATTTATTATAAAGGAAATAAATTAAACATTAATACAAATTGTAATTAATATGCACATGTAAGTAATTTTCATAAATGCATAGTTCTTTCTCATTTGAGTTTTCACCTTAAAGCGATCAAGTTATTTGTTTTATAGTCGATTTAATTATTTTTCCTGACTTGCCATGATATCATTGTGGTGATTGTGACCCATAACCCTCACTTGAACTAAACTAAACAAACAAAAATTACGCATGTAGTGAGACACAATGAAGATTTGCTGGTTTTCAAAGATTTTATTTAAAGAGAAATTGTTAATGGGAAGAAAGTCAATGTATCAAATTAACTAATTACTTCTTAATTAGTTTTTCCTTGTAAGTATAAGGGAAAGGAATTGAAAGACACAGACTGACAGACATCCTGTCTGTCTCGCTTCTTGATTCAGATTATAGTGTTGAAAAAGCTTCAAGCAGAACTTGCCCCCATACTTACAAAACTGTTTAAGCATTTTCTTAAGGAGAACTGCTTCCCAACACCTTGGAAAATCTCATCAGTATGCTCTGTATTTAAGAATTCAGGTGATAGGTCATCTCTCTCTCAGCATAGTCCAATAAGTGTCCTGTGTGTCATGAGTAAGTTGCTGAAATCCATATTACATAATGAAGTAGTCAACCACCTCAGCAAAAATAATCTTAGTTACATGCAATATGGTTTCCGTTCTGCCAGATCTACAGCAGATGTGCTAACGGTTATATATCATAGGATTAGTGAGTGTCTCGACGAAAGCCTCCTTTCTAGGGTAATTGCTCTTGACATATCAAAGGCATTCGATAAGGTATAGCATAAAGGTTTACTTCACAAATTTTCCAGCTACGGTATAACTGGAACTGCTTTCTCAATTATTCAATCATTTCTCCCTGATAGGCTCATAAGAGTAGTTAGTGGTTGATGGGCAGAAATCAGAAGTCCACAGTATTAATGCTGGAACACGTACATTAAATCTGTTGCCAAGGTCGCTGGAAAAATGGCAGGATCTTTCTACCGCTCCTGTAGATATCTCACTGCTGATGCAATTCTCTATCTATATAAAACCCAAGGATGGAGTACTGCTGCCACATCTGCAGAGGAGCTGCTAAAAACATCTTATTCTGCCTTCACAGAGTACAAAATAGACTTCGTAGCTTAGTGGGGATGTACTTTTCTCTTCCCTTCAATCTTGTTCCCACAGAAGAGACGTTGCAAGCCTGTCTTTCTTTTGTTGTTATTTCCATGGCAAATGCTCGTCTGAGCTCCCATCTCTGGTCCCCTTGCGAACTTTTTACGAAAAACACCCGTCTAGCTGAAACCATTGTCAATAATTTTACCCACTCTTTATCCGTGCCTAAATCAAAACGTAGATTCCATGAACAAAGCTTCTTTCTTAGAACTTCCCGCATGTGGAACTCTCTTCTATTTGCCTGTTTCACACCTGACTAAACACGTGAGATAGTTATTTGTCATATCATGTGACACTTGCCTTTCTTATGCGTTTTTCTACAGAACAAAAATTTCAACTCGCCACCTGCAGCACTGCATATTTCCGTTTGTCAATAGGTTATCCTGAGATGTACGACTCTGACACTCGTCAAAATTCATATGTAGTAAAATTGTTATAGGCGTCCAGCCCAAATATATATGTTTATTTCCCAGTTTATAACAATTGTCGAAGGTTAGGAATATTTTGAGTTACCACGTTCTTGTGATAACTAACTTGCTTTCTGAAATGAACATAGGAATTAATCATTACTACAAATTATACATGAGATACTATGTTAAGTTGGTTATTCTGCAATACTCAAATATAGCACGCTTATCCATACACGCAAATGGAAAGCACAGGAAATAAAAATGTAAAAAAAAAATTAAAATTATTTATTTTATTTGTTTTGCACTTCAATGGGGTCGACAGACGAGAGGAAGAAGAAAATGAGAACGTCTTCTATAACATTACAATTCATCGTATATAGTTAATATATAGTTCAAACCTTCTGCACAACAACATACAACAATTGAATTCAATTTCAAAATCTGCATTTGTTCATCAGCCTCAGGGCTAGTTTGAGAGAATTATTCTTCCTGATGCAGATATTTAGAGAAGAAGTGACCAATATAACTGACATCATAATGACAGGACTGTAAGAACTTTTGTGTAGACATATTTTAAATTGTTTGCCATGGCCGGCGAGACAGTCGCTGATATTACTCTCGGAACATGTGCGTGCGCAGTTAGATGTGTTGACATTGGGACACTTGTCACCCAGTATAGTGGCCCGAGAAGGTTAAGAGAATATTACTGAAAATACAGGTTAAGCTACTGCCTAATTTAAGGTTGCCTGTGGACCCCATTGAATAGGTATTGAAGTATTATGTTGCACTTGGGGTACGTCACGCTGTTAGAAGAGAAGAGACTCAGGGAACTAAGTCCTGTAGGTAAAGAGAACCTAAGAGGGGGTGAGGATGTGGTTAGTATAATAGTCTGGCCGGAAAGACACGTCATTGTGATCATAATAATAGGGTGATAATAGTACGGTTGGTATGGATGTCTTATCTATTGTAGAAAGGGGTTGGGTAAAGCAAAGACATAGACAAGAGAGCGCATGGGTAAAGAGGGGATGCCAATAAGTGCACCATGTCCAGATAGGGCGCAAGAGCCACAGTTGTCAATAGAAAAGATCGAGGTTCAGGTGGGAACGCCACCTGCAGACAAGATATCCAAGCTGGCAACCGGAACATTAAAACCTGCTTTTAAGTTGAAAATTGTCAAGAAAAAAACAGAACAGGAAGCTGAAGTAACTGTAAGAGGTGTGAGAGCCTTCGTTTTTGTAGTGAACTGAAAGGCATTTCATTGCATGCTTAGTCCCTGATTGAAATTGTCACTTTCTCCTGACACCTGATCTATAGATATGCACATACACATATCCACAGATATGCACATACAAAGAAAAAGGGACGAGAGAAAAAACAATTGTTGATTTTTTTAGACATCTCTATGAAATACTCTTGGACACTCGAGTGAACAATTAATCTTTTTTATTTTTCTAAATTCTCAATTATTTCATTCTTATTTTAAGAGTGTGGCGCTGGCAGGTTTATTTTTTGTTGTTGTTTTGTTTCTATTTTTCTTCTCTCACTCTCCCTTTTTCTCACTAGAGAGATACTTAATCTGCAAACTTGTGAGGATTTCCTGTTATTGACTGTTCGAACACGGAGGATGGAGTGCTTAGGTGTCATTTACGAAGTAAAAGACGAAAAAAGGTGGAGGCGAGATGTGACATGATGGGGCCCGAACGATGCCGCGAGGACCTTGCTAGTGGATTGAAAAGACAGCCTGTTGGTTCTCTCGGGTGGTCTTTCAACACGAATTCAGATTTCGCATGGTTGAAGCTAATGGTGAAGGTGATGATAATGGTTATGATTATGGAAAGAAAGGTGTTTTTAACAGATAATCAAAATGATCTCCCCCCCCACCAGAATGGATAGACGAAGGGTATCTACGCCTGAAATAAAAGTCCTAAAAATTAATTCCCAAGCAGTGGATATTTGGCACTTTTGCCTATCTGTTGTTCGTAGACCATGACCGTGACAACCTGATGGGAAGAGAACCCCTACGATGACTGGTCAATGAAAAATGGGAGAGAAAATTTTTATTGCGAGATAGGCTGTATCTCATGAAACTGAATTGTAAAGAAATTCTCAGGTGTCAGTAAACTATAAAATCGCTATTCCTGGCGCGTGAACATTTATTGCCTTTGCTGACGTGGTAATTTAGTTTTGGGGCCGCTGACAAAAGGGAGAAAAGGAGGAAGAGGCTCGTTAAAACTGAAAACCCGTTTCTCTTCAATAATTCTAACGATCGTTTTTTATTTCTTTTTTTCTTCTGCGTCAGGGCGTTCAAAGTTCAGTGGGAAATGCTTGGCCTCACATACCAGCCTTGGGGAGCGCAACGTTACTGGACTCGGAAAAAAGAACGACTGCTGATTGGTGGACAACCATTTAGAACGTATTGAGAGGGGCTGAGTTGCAACTTACTGATGCTAATATGACGTTAAGTGAAGACATCTAAACGACACCCTGCCATGCGTACTCGGCGACCCCCCTCCCGAGATCATGCACCTCTGTGAATTTTTCTCCCCAGTGTAACTGACGATAGAAAAACGAAGTACTTTGCTAGTGAACGCCAGCCTCCAGATCTGTATAAGTAACTAAGGCAGTTGTATATAGGCTATTTGTAAAGTTTTGGAAACGCCGTTGTTGAGTGCAGTCTATTTTTCAGACGAAATCAAGTAACCCAACATAAACACATCTCTACCAGACAAAAACAGGTATGGCCTACTCCCAACTAAATCTGGGAGAACTATAAAAACACTCTCATGGTACAAGTACTGATCCACACGATGAAGCAAGGACATAACATATCATACAAAAAAGAGAAACAAAAAACACACAGAACTATTGTTATAATATTGCATAAAATATTCACCTCTTCTCATTTAGGCCCGGATGTAAACATTACCGGCCAAGATATCGTTCTTAATAAAGCTACTAAAACTCGATCCACAGTTTGGCTGTATTCTTCATACGAACAATTAACAAGTATCGCTTCAGAGAGTGGATGTCTTTGCGTCATCATCTTAGTTATTGTCAGGTTTAAGGGAGGGACGACAGTACCACCCAGGCTATGACAATAATAATTTCAATTAAACTAGCGGCGGTACCTGGCGTCGCCCAGGTGGTGTAAATGAAATATAGTGCAGTAGTTATGTAGGCTTAAATACGTGATGCTGTGACGCAAAGATGAAAAAGAAAGTGAAAGAAAACGCGACATATTCTCGCTACACTACAAAGCCATAGGAAGTGAAAAGCGTTCAAATTTAACGATTTAAATCAAAACTTTGATTTGCTAAGTGAATACGCAGTTGCAGAAATGAAGGTTGGTTGAAGGCGAGTTTAGCTTTCCGCTGTTTCATTTATTTGTTTCCCCACGATATTGGGGAAACCAAGTTCTACTGAAAAAGGGGGAGTTCTTAAATGAATAGCAATTGTCTGATATGATGACCTTTAAGATATGCCGGCCATGAAGGACATCAAGCTGATTTGATTCAAGTCAGTTTCGCTTTATTTATACGAAAAATACAAACAAACACTGGAAACCAGGTTTAAAAAAAAACTCGCTCAAGATAATGTAAAGATGACGACATTCCCCAAATTACAATCTAGGGAGTATATAAAAAATTCTAAAATATAGTACCCCTCCCCAAGAATCCCGGCGAAAAAAGTCTTTGCTGGACATACAAAAACGCGCACAGCCGTTTTTCTTTTGATATATATAGAAGATTTCTTTATTCTGTTAGATATCCATGGGCACATGTTTCGTCATATCTAAGTCTCATGTATGAGTTTACGTACATAGATGAAATGGTAAAACTTCAATTATTGGCAAATAGCACTCTACCGATTGAGCCAATGAAAATGATTGTGAGAGTGAGAGAAATTTGAATGGGGTTCTTCATCTTATCTTCTTTCAAGTGGAAGAGCACACTAGCCTGAAAAACATACATGGGAAGGCCTGTCCGCATTATCAGGTTATTAGCAAAAATTATAATAAACGATTGGTGAAGGTCAAAGTCAAGTATATGTTTCAATTAATGAATCCATTATCTCAGGCATTATCTACTTATTTCAGATGCCAAATTTTATATTATTGCATGAAGGATGGCGATAGAATTAAGAAGGCTGTTTACAGATGGATTAATTTGACATTTTTAGAGCTTTATTCTGAATTTGGATTGACCTTGTGTCTAACTCATGCTGTAGAAAGCATATGAACAAATCAGACTTCTGTGATAGTATTTCAGTGTAGTGTTTATTATGTCCAAAAACGATCTACTTGTACTGTAATGAACGTGTTTCTTTTCTATCACTGTATTTGTTCCGTTTTTGGAAAATAAATTCCGATTATAAAATGAATTCGCCACTCTGTGAGGCATATAAACAAACCTAGATTTTGAAATAGAATTAAATTGTTGTATGTTGTCTGTGCAAAAGGTTTTCACTATATATTAGCTATATACGATAAATCAAATTCAACCACAAATTTATTATCAACGAAGTTTCTTCAGCTGATTATATTTCTTTTTTTTTGTGTATAGATGGGCGTACTATATTTGAGGATTGCAGAATAAATTTAGCATAGTACCTACGTATCCTTTGTAGTCATTATTAATACCTATCGTCATTTCCAAAAGCAAGTAAGTTCTCATAAGACCATGTCAACTCAAAATATTTCGAACCTTAAACAATTATTTGAAATTGGAAAAATTACTTTGTTAATGCTTTATATGAAGACAATACGCCCATGATAATTTTGCTAATTCGTATGAATTTTGGCGGGGGTTAGCATGGTACATCTAAGGATAACTTATCAGCAAACGGAAATATAACGTAATGCATTGTGGCGCAAGTGTCACACATGGCAAAGAAGGACGATTGAATTGAAAAGCTTGTTGAGTCAGAATGCTCAAAAACGTGTGCTAAACAACAACCGTTTCTCTGCCTTTGGCCGGAGGAGGCAAAGAACCGAAAAAGAATCGTAAATAACTCACATCTAACACACATGCAATTTAGAAACAAGAGAATGTTAGCAGAATTAAACAACAACCGTTTCTCTGCCTCTGCGTTTGGCCGGAGGAGGCAAAGAGCCCAAAAAGATAAATAACTTACATACATGCCTTCATCTAACGCACATAACCAGGAGTCAAAAACCACGAGGAGATAACAGCAAGTCAGAAACAATAATTAAATCCACTTGATCGTTTGAAGTAAAAAAAATGCAAGTGAGAAAAATATGCATTTATGAAAAACTGCATATGAACTTTTATTGAACATTAAAATGTTACATTAAGTCAAAATAACAAAGCCTGAATAACTAATGTATTGGGTAACAAAATCAGATTTATGTATTTTTTTCAAACTTGTTCAGCCAAAATGCTCAAAAACATGTGCCAAACAACAACCGTTTCTTTGCATTTGGTTCTATTTAATCCAAAGTTAATGAAAATGTCTTTTCTAACATTTTGTCAAATTTATTTAAGGTTTTCGCTCATCTAACAAAAGAAAAAAGAAATGATTTCACACCAAATGTTATGTCATGTTGATGGTGACTTGGATGGGCGCATTTAACCGACCAGTTTTATTGATGTTTTTATGTCAACTGATTTAGATAGGAGAGAAGTGTGTAAATAGCTCAGTAGAATTGCACCTTCTACAAAGTATTTTCATCTGATAATAATAGATCAATTATTCTAAATAAAAAGATTCGTTCACATAAATATAAAACAACGCCACAAACCATAACTGCTACACAACTTACTATCTACATCACGGTTGTATATGGCTAATCAATTTATAATTGTTGAATTTTTCTCGATATCCTGATGCTGCAACAGTAAATGATACGTAACGCCCTGGTCTAATTTCTCATCTCTTGGGACACTTTTTGTAGAAGATGTGAAAATTCAGAAATCAAGCTGCATCACCCGGAAAACAATTTTATGACTTGAAGATGTAAACATTGGATGATGTAAGGTCCTGTAATTGTGGTAAAATTTGCCAGTAAATTTCACATCTCCATTTTGATTACAGAGGAATGCGAGCATGATGTTGCCAACAGTTCCTGCAAATTGTGGTACTTAAGCGATTTGGAGAATAGTCAAGCATGGATATTCAAAAAAGATAGACTCACAATGGCTGCCAGTTGTCTCATAAATGACAGATGGAAGGCAACCAGATTTAGCTTCTATTGCTACAGATTTCATGAAAAATTGAAATTCACAATGCCAAAGTTTTACAAGAATGAGATGATGTGACATCCTTCCTTGACACATTTTTGTTTCTGGAAAATTGTCAGTAATCTAGGAATCCATCAGGTTTGTACAGTAATCATTTAGGCGATTTGGCGAATAGTCAAGCATGGATCTTCAAAAAAAGTAGCCTCGCCATGACAGATGGAGACCAACCAGATCTAGGTGCTGCTGCTACAGATTTCATAACATATTAGAATTCAAAATTAGTTCAAATTTATAATTTGCCACATGACCCATAGAGATATAAACCCTTCTATATGCAACATTTCTACTAGATAAGACTAACAGAAGCGAGTCAGGCTCATTACTTATCGAACATCGGTCATATTTAAAAAAATCTTGCACGATAAACATTTTTATGAAAACAACAAAATAAAAGACTAACACCTTAAATAGACATTTAGATATGAATACTTGATATAAAACGTTTTATTGAAATGTATTAAATTTATAAAAATTTATGACATTGGCATAAAGGTTGAATGTTCTTTCTATATTTGATCATTTTAGTTCTCGCTGTGGATAAAATATACCAGATGTTACAATATCTCAATCAGTACAAGTGTGTGTTCGCATGTTAGTCTAAGGCTGATTTAATGAAAACAGAACAGCTACATACATGACAAAAATATGGCTCTTCAGTTTTTCTTATTTTACTTTGTAGGGAAAATTGAAACTTACTTGGTTTACATGTGTGCGTGCTTCTAAGAGTTAGTTGTTTAACAAAAAATAGAAAGACTAAAATAGTTGCTCTCAGTTTGTTTTATGGGTAACGGTCATGAGAGCGATGTAGAATGTCACCTATGCAAATGAGACAGGTGAATAGAAAACAGACTTGAAGCGAATAGAGTACGTGTTCGAAGATGTGCAACATATGAAGTCGTGTGCAATTAACTTTAAAGATTGTCGAGTTCTACAGTTGGAAGCTTTCACAACAGAATATAGAGTTATGGAGTTAATAGTTTTGAATTCTATATGAAATAAATAGATATTTGAATGTTCTATTAAAGTTCTTTTTTTAATTTTCTTTCTTTGTTTTTCCAACTGTTCTTTCAGGTTGAGGTTTCCAGGATTTGCTGTTACACTGGATGTTTAATTTTTTACACATTGTCCAGTGGAGGTACTTACATACTCTATGATTTCTCTCTGTATATTAGCCGTCCCCTAAAAGAACCTTGCAACTTGATATCAGATGACTAATACTTTCCGATTCTGTATGGCAGAACCTGCATTCGTTGTCATTACTGATAGCTGCCGTCTTCTTAAATGCATTGGTCATCAATCTCTGTTCTTGAGCAGCAATTATGACCGTTTCCTGGTCGTGGTGGAGGGCTCCCCTTTTGAGCCAGTCCAAGGAACCTTCTTTATGTATTCCTGAGATAGTTCTCCCCAAAAATAGTTTGCACGCTGATGTTGCTCCCATTCTTTAAGGTTCATCCTTTAGAAGGTCTCGGTATATTTCTGCCGGCTCTTTCTTGCTAGTCCTATGTCACACTTGTTTGGTGTTTCATCCTCATCTGAGAGACAGCCCTGACCAAAATTCTTGGCCAGCTGGGTGACTGATGTTGTTCTGCTGGCTCTTGTCTTTTGATGTCTGTATACTCTTGAGAGGGTGTGGTTGTGGGAGCTTCTCAGATACTGACCGGTGCTCACAATAGTTGCCCTATGTTGATGATTGATCTCTGAGAGTCCCAGACCTTATTCTCTCCTGGGAAAATACAGTCTAGGTAAACACTGATTTCTATATATTATTTTATGAAGCGTTAGTAGCTTCCTGTCTTGACATCTAGCCAATTGATGTATTTTTGTGGCCAGTCAATGATACCAAAGCTGTATGTTATTACTGGCATAGTAAGCTGGTTGATGACAGTGATTTTATTTTTATTTGTAAGTTGTGTTTTGCATATTTTCCTCACCCGACGTATATATTCTTTACTAATCGTTTCCCTTATCTTGACATGCTGTATGTTCTTTACTAATCGTTTCCCTTATCTTGGCATGCTGTATGTTCTTTACTAATCGTTTCCCTTATCTTGGCATGCTGTATGTTCTTTACTAATCGTTTCCCTTATCTTGGCATGTTGTATGTTCTTTACTAATCGTTTCCCTTATCTTGGCATGCTGTATGTTCTTTACTAATCGTTTCCCTTATCTTGGCATGCTGTATGTTCTTTACTAATCGTTTCCCTTATCTTGGCATGCTGTATGTTCTTTACTAATCGTTTCCCTTATCTTGGCATGCTGTATGTTCTTTACTAATCGTTTCCCTTATCTTGGCATGCTGTATGTTCTTTACTAATCGTTTCCCTTATCTTGGCATGCTGTATGTTCTTTACTAATCGTTTCCCTTATCTTGGCATGTTGTATGTTCTTTACTAATCGTTTCCCTTATCTTGGCATGCTGTATGTTCTTTACTAATCGTTTCCCTTATCTTGGCATGCTGTATGTTCTTTACTAATCGTTTCCCTTATCTTGGCATGCTGTATGTTCTTTACTAATCGTTTCCCTTATCTTGGCATGCTGTATGTTCTTTACTAATCGTTTCCCTTATATTGGCATGCTGTATATTCTTTACTAATCGTTTCCCTTATCTTGACATGCTGTATGTTCTTTACTAATCGTTTCCCTTATCTTGGCATGCTGTATGTTCTTTACTAATCGTTTCCCTTATCTTGGCATGCTGTATGTTCTTTACTAATCGTTTCCCTTATCTTGGCATGCTGTATGTTCTTTACTAATCGTTTCCCTTATCTTGGCATGCTGTATGTTCTTTACTAATCGTTTCCCTTATATTGGCATGCTGTATATTCTTTACTAATCGTTTCCCTTATATTGGCATGCTGTATATTCTTTACTAATCGTTTCCCTTATATTGGCATGCTGTATGTTCTCGTTTTCCTCAAGGCCAAGGTACTTATAAGGCTCATGCTTTTCTAGATTCTTGATGTCGATGTTTTCATTAAGCTGCATATTTTCTGTGTGGATCTTCTTCTCAGCTCTGAGGGTACACTTGGCACATTTACCCAGGCCAAACTTCATTCCGATGTCAATCTTACCTCAAAAAACTAGTGCAGATCGGTGTCAGATTAAGATCATTCACGAGGTTTACTCTCTTGCTTGGATCTCGATGGCGACCTGACTCAAATTGCACGTGCTCGGATTCTTATTCAGGAGCTTGTTTAGTGGGTCTATTGCTATACAGAAGAGTAAGGGAGATACGCTGTCACCTTGGAATATTCCCCTCTTTATTTTTACTTTAGGAATGATGGTCTTTCCTCTATTGTGATTTAATGATATTGTGGTTTTCCACATCTGAATGGGAGCAGCCAATGTTTGTCTAATTACCGGATGGGTCTTGTATAACGCAAGGCCCCGAAATAGCCATGAGTGTGGCATGCTGTCAAATGACTTCCGGTATCGATCCATGCCATGCTCAGGTTTTTGTCTCTTCCTACGGTCTTCTAAGATGATCTTGTTGATCAATAGCTGGTCTTTGGCACAGAGGCATTTTCTTCTGCACCCTGTCTGCTCTTTTTCAAAGTAGGTCCCAGAAGATAGGTGGTCATATATAACGTCGGCTATCAGACCAGTGAAAAGCTTGTAGGTAATTGTTAGACAGTATATTGACCTGTATTTATTTGGCCGTTGTGTCTTCTTGGGTATGTGCTGGGACAGTGGGATGGGTTCTGATGGTAAAGTTGGTGGTTGTTGTTGGAGTAGGACTATTGTGGGAATTTTTATTGGGTTTTCCAAGGGACATCTGTTGTTCACCAAAGCAGCTATTATTTTTCAAGACATGTAGTCTAGTTCTCTTGTGGTGAACAATTTCAGGCTGTTATATCGCTGTGTTGTTATCCTACCTGGAGTGATGTTGGCTTTTTCAGGATAAAAATGAAAAAGATCCCCCTCCCGATTGCTGTTCTGTCCTTTTTGTCTTTGATATTGTCTGTTTTGCATATTCTGTTGCCCATATAAGTGTCCACCTTTCTTCCCTTTCCCATACAACCTCCTGTCTCCTCATCCTTTACCTTATGGTAGTCATCTTCTGCAGTCTCCAGACCCTCACGTCTAATGAGACCTACTTTCTCTTGTGGGATATATCTTCCTATCTGTGAGAGGCTTTTATTCTTTCGGTATCTCTCCTGCGCTTCGTCCCCATTTCTCAAACCTTGAGTAGTGGTAGCATTACTAGTATTCATCACCTTTGGAAAATGAGTTTGTATGTTTAAATACAGAAATCGAAATTCATACCGTTTCAATTAAATAAAAGAATAGAAATGTTATAATCAAAGCTTACATTTGGCTCTTAAGGCAGGTCCTCTCTCCCTTCCTCTTATTGCTCTCTCTCCCCCAATTCATTCCATGTGGAGATACTGGTCTTTTAGCTAGAACAACATGGGCCGCTCGAAGAACACCAAGTGCATCTATCTATCCATGTGTGCAACCTCTTTATGTAGATCTAGTCCCACCATTTCTTTTGTTTTCTTTGCTTTAGATTCTCTTACATATTCAAGTAATTAATCTCATATTCATTTATTTTAAAAGAAATTAGTTGCTAGAGCAAATTTGTTCTCTCACAGTACTTGGAAGATACAATTTCTGTAAATGTTAGAGGGGAATCTATCTCCAATCCAGCGCTTATTTGTGTAGAATAGAGAAAAAGTGTAAAGTAAAATAGTCAATATCTTAATCCATGGGGGAGGGCACAGAAATACCTGGTGTAGAAATTGTTACCCGTCTTGGCGTGAAGGATCTGTAGATCTTGTCAGATCATCCATCCAAGAGAAAGAAAATTGATAATAAAACTGAGAGAGGGAGGCCTCCTCAGTCATGGTTGACATCCTTTCTGGAGCTGGTGACTCAAACAAATTCCCGGTAGACAAACCTAACTTGCTTAAGGAGTAAAGAGGCTCTTCCTATCACGTGCTTTCACACTTCTTCTTAGTCTATCAACCCTGTGCTTGGCCTTGTTTCCTGACTAGGACATTGAACGCCGTTCTCCTATTTACCATTTTAAATTTCTGGGGTACTAGTGTACAGGAATTCTGAGGAAGGAATAGACCCTCTAGATTATCGCCCTATTAATCTCTTCCCCGCTCTTCAGTAAAATCTTTGAGATCTTAATTAATCAAGCACTAGTTCATCACCTCACAAAAGCAAATCTCTCTGACAAACAGTATGGATTTAGGCAATGTCGTTCTATTGCATATATTTTAACATTCATCTGTGAACGCATTTACCATGATAAAATGGATGAAGCCACAGCTGTAGACTTTGATACATCAAAGGCATTTGACAAAGTCTGGTACAAAGGGCTGCTAATGAAAGTTAAATCATACGCTATAACTGGATGTAAACGAAATATAATTAGATCAATCTAAGACAATAGAAGGATACAGGTTGCCATTGACAGACATGCATAACATTAATGTGGAGTGCCTCAGGGATCGATCTTTGGACCATTAATATTCCCGATATTCAAAAACGACTTCCCTGATAATATTTTGTCCCCGATGGGTATATTTGCTGATGATACAACGCTCTATAATATGCATGAGGGAGGAAAAATGTACATAAATCTAATACAATGGCAGAATTGTTAGAAAATGACCTTAAGACAATTATGGAATGGGGATTCAAATGGATGGCAATATTTAATGCTAGTAAAACTAATCTACTTTACGTTAATAATTACAAGACGCCTCTCGAACCGCCTATATCGATGAACAATAACACCCTACCTGAGAATTCTACCTTCAAACTCCTCGGGCTAACATTTGCAGAAAATATGAACTGGAACAAATACATAGAGAGCATTGCAATAACTGCTGCAAAGATAGTGGGTTCCCCTATCGAGCTAGAAGACTACTCACACCTGACAGTATCCTGTACATCTACAAGGTGACCAGTCGCCCATGCATGGTGTATTGTTTCCACATCTAGACTTTCGAATTCCGTTCCTGCTACATGCTTTCCTGGTCGTACTGATATACTGATATGCAGAAGTTTAAATGTAACATAAACAACCATCTTGTTAATCTTTCCTAGACATGGTCACAAATAGTAGCCTTTTACATTCAAATGATGACATGCCTTGTTAGGGGTTAACGTAAGTACTATAAATAAATAAAGCTGGTTGAGTGTATATGTGAATATATTTATCATACAAGTAAAAGTTTAAAACGTAAAAAATAGTAGACATGAAAAGTATTTATAAAATGCATGCTTAATAGGTGTGGGAGGTTGGTATATTAATCTGCAGAATAGATTTTCACATAGGGCTCAAGGAGTCGGAAGTTAGAGTCGGAGTCAAAGATATCAAAGGAGTCAGAGTCGGACTTTTACCATCCCACTCCACAATCCTAAAAAGCAGAACCACATACTTCACGTTAATGTGGTTTGTCTATAGTATGTTTTTTCATATGACTCAACAGACTTGACTTTCGTGCAAAAGAAGAACCACATATTTCACAAGTGTGTGGTTTCTCTCCCGTATGTGTTTTCATATGATGACACAAATTATACTTCTTTGCAAAAGAAGAGCCACATATTTCACAAGAATGTGGTTTCTCTCCCGTATGTGTTCTCATATGACTCCACAAATTAGATTTCCGTGCAAAAGAAGAGCCACATACTTCACAAGGATGTGGTTTTTCTCCCGTATGTGTTTTCATGTGAGTCCGCAACGTAGACTTCTGTGTAAAAGAAGAGCCACATACTTCACAAGAATGTGGTTTCTTTCCTATATGTCTGTTCATATGACTCAACAAATTTAACTTCCATGCAAAAGAAGAACCACACACTTCACAAGAATATGGTTTTTCCCCAGTATGTGTTTTCATATGATTCACCAAAGTTGATTTCTCTATAAAAGAAAAACCACATACTGCACAAGAATATGGTTTGTCTCCAGTATGTGTTTTTATATGACGCAACAAATCTGACTTCCGTGCAAAAGAAGAACCACACACTTCACAAGAATGTGGTTTGTCTCCTGTATGGATTTTCAAATGACGCAACAAATCTGACTTCCGTGCAAAACAACAAGTACATATTTCACAAGAATGTGGTTTGTCTCCTGTATGTGTTTTCACATGACTCCACAAATGTGACTTCTGTGCAAAAGAAGAACAACATATTTCACAAGAATATGGTTTCTCTCCTGTATGTATCTTAATATGACGCAACAAATTTGACTTTTGTGCAAAAGAAGAACCACATAGTTCACAAGAATGTGGTTTGTCTGCCATGTTTGCTTTCCACTGATTCCACAAAAATCATATGCAATGGAGTGTATGATGACAGGCACGCTAATAAATATCAACTTTGGAAAATTTCTGAAGAAATTTGTAATTAGTTTTAACCTTTTTATATCATCAATGAAGAAAGGTTCTGCTGATTAATTAATGGAATTCCTTTCATCGTTGAAAATTCTGAAAATATAAAATGATTTTGAAATATACATTTCGTCTAGTAAAATTGAAATTATTGTGTTGATTTTTATTTAAAAAGTGTGTTGGTTAAATTCCAAATAAAATGAGTTAACAATATTCGTTAACAAATAAACAATATAAATATACAATTAAGGTTAGTTAACAAAATTAATGCATTTCTATTTTCAAATATGTAATTAAGAATTTTACGTTTCTACATTTTAAAGATGCGTATTTTCATATTATTTGGAGTCTTCAGAATATTGTTCTCATCTTAGGTGTTATTTTTATAACGTTTCTATGTTTCCTCCGATCTTATTCAGGTGTATTTCGTCTCACTTGGAAACCTTTCCCTTGGACTCAGAAATCTGTACAAAATTCTGAATGGAACTCTTTTAGTACATAAGAGTAACATGCTGATGTATTGTTAGCGATGACTGGTAAAAATCCTACGGAATAAAAAATACTATTTTTAATCTCAATGAGGATTGAGACTTCAGCGTTCAGTAGTATCTAACTTCCAACTGAATTTTACCAAGTTTTTCTCTAGCAGACAATCCTAGAACGAATTTTAAGAAATATTTAGTTTCTAGATGGTATCACTATTATTACACACACACACATATATATATATATATATATATATATATATATGTGTGTGTTGGCATATATATGTGTGTTGGCATCAAAATCGGCAAATTTAAGCTAAATTGAATATAACAATTTATACCTAATTTAATTCGCCTTTTATTCGTCTAGAAATTTACGTTTTATTTGGACTTTTATTTGGCATATCCTAGTGTTCACATCAATTTAAAGAATTAACCCCAAATCGAGAAGGCAAAAATAAACTGACGAATGGACAATTATTTCATGTAACTTTAGTCAACAAGACCACTATGAACTTCTTAATATTTATATATATATATATATATATAAGACCACTATGAACTTGTTAATATTTAGTAGCATATTTGCAATTTGACAGGTAAAAATCATTTGGGCATTGCTTAATGATGTCTACTGCAATACTCCATTCTCTTTAATTCTTGTCTAAAGTTCTTTCAGATTTGAGCTTTTATCATTTTTGCCTGATGTAATGCCATGCCTTTCGATAGGAGAGACGTTTGGAGATTGTGCAGACAAAAACAGACACAGCATATCATGTTCTCATCAAGGAACCTCTTGACATTGCCAACTGTGTGAATGGAAGCATTATCTGGCATGAAAATGAATGGGATTATTATCCAAATTCCGGCCTTAGTAGCCTAAGTAGCTTAGAAACATCCCAGTTAATATATTAATATAATTGGTCGAATTAATTCGACCTTGCAAGTGAAATATAAGCCCTTGACCATTAGCACTAAAAATACTCCACACAAAAACTGAATCTCCACTACCTTGAAACTGTGCACATCAGATGAAATTATTTGTCCTTCCTTCAACTGATGAAGTTCACACAGCGCTCTCTTTTCAATAATCATTGGCTTGCATCTTGGAACACAGCCTAGCAAATTAAATTCCTTCAATCTATTCTTAACTTTAGAAAAAGATAACTTTTTAACAAGATAACATAGTTTTTGATTTGGGAAGCCATTTCAAATCTGTTTCTGAGGCTGCAGATCTTGATAGCATTGTCTTCTCTGTAAGAAGTCACCTCTAAGATTACCCGATTTAGGAAGATCACGAATACTGCCGGTGTTTGGGTGTTTTTTCACAGTCATTTGAACCGTTTTCTCATCTCATTTCAATCTGCGGCTGATTTCTCGATTGGATAAATCAGAAAGTTGGAGATCAGTAAGAGAAAGTCGAAGCATGGACAAAATGTTATGTTGTATAACCTATAACAATAATTACGATCAAAGATGCTTTTAACAGGTGGATATTTTAAACTGGTGTTAAAAGCTCAGTTGTTGTTGCAGAGTTTCTTTTTGCTTTCTCAATTCAAAATTATTTTTTTAAATTGACGTGAACATCAGGATAATTTAATTAAAAGTTAAATACAAACAGGTAAACTTATAGACGAATAAAAGGGGAATCAAATGAGTTAAAGGTTGGTTTATTCATTACATTAGATTTTGTTTAAATTTGCAGTTTTTGAAAAAATGAAAAGCGCAAACTTTCTTTTTTGCACCACTATGTATATGGATGTATAGACACCTTTTTACTACTAATTACTATATATATATATATATATATATATATATATATATATATATATATGTTATTTATTATTTCTAATTAATGGTTTCCATATTGTGTTAAATACTATACTAGGTATTCTTAGTAATTGATCATTACACAGAATATTCGCTGTTTCCTTAAGCAAGCTTACTCTCCATTGTTCTCCTCTATAATTTTTAATTCATCCCATGACGGTATATGGTTTCCCTTTACCATTCATATATATTCTGCCATAACTGATTTTTCAATCTCTCCACATATTACAGCTCTTCAATGTTTTTTCTACTTTTCTTGTTAATGAACGACATGGCTCACATTTGTGTAATTTTTCATATTTACATGGAATCTTTCAGTCATGATTTTTCCATAAGCGGCTTGACACACCCAACATGTCGAATCACTCTTGAATATTATCCTGGTGTTATTATTATTATTACAAGGAAACTACGTTGGTGTTGTTCATTATAAGAAATGGAAACGTACGAGAGCCTTCATCCTTTACCACTGCATTAGCTACCGATACTTTTCGTATTACAGCATAAATACCAAAAGCTTTTAAGAAAGCGAATTTCCAATTTCTGACAGATTTTGCTGGAGCCGATCTATCACCTATAAAAAGGCACTGCGCGAAACCGAACCAGTCGAGTCACAGTTCCTCTTCAGTACAGGCAGGACGCATTTCAACTGCTCACTCCATCTTGTGATGTTAAACCATTAATATGATTTTTGTGCACTTTCCACTGGAAGCTTATAAATTACCAAAGAAAAAAATATTTGTGTTGCATCAGATATATTCATGGAACTGATCAAAACAATTTTCATTTTCGTAAAGAAAAAGAAACATTTTTCTGCACAAATGACATTTTGCCTCAGTCAGTGAAAGATTTCTCTCTTGCTTTTCATTACACATTTTAATTCAAATCCTATCAGACTATATTTAAACACCATTATTGTGAGGAAAAACAAGTTTTCAGCATGTAAAAAATATTTGCACAAGATGAGAACAGTAGTCTTAATAATCTAAATAATACAAAGAATCATTCCTCATCTAAAAAATTTAGAACCGTAATATTGTAATTTGTTTAAGAATCCTGATTATTTTTTAATTTAGTCAAAGTTATTTGTAAGGTTTGTTGAATGTATTTTTGAGAACATTTTTAAATACAACATTTAATTATCAGCATTCTTTAAATAAACAAACAGAAAATTTGATAACTGCATTTCCAAATAAATTAACAGTAAACCTCTTTGGCATATTTAAGTGTATAAACAGTTTCTAATACATCGATCCTTCATATTGAAACAAATCGATGAGAATACAAACATTTAATTAAAGAAATGAGAAAACAACAACTGAATGTCAAAAAGGCTAAATTCGTGAAATTTGTCTGAAAAAGTCGAGGTTTCCAAAATGGGAGATTGATTTACTAGAACGCTGTATGAAAAACAGAGCATAGCTTAAAAAAATGGTAAATATTTCATTTTTTTATGAAAAAAAAGAAAATAAAAAATGCACGGGGGGGGGGGGTTATCGCTTTCATACCTGCCCCGAGCATTTCTTTTACTTATGAATCAGTGAAAAACATTTAAAATTTATCTTTTTTTTCATTAGTAAACGATAAATAAGTTGGTTTGGTCAACGTCTAGAATCTTTCCAATCCCCCCAAAAGATTTACAATTACAACTTTTATAAGTTTTCAGAGGATGCTGAAAACGAATATAAACTTTAAAAGCGGACCAGAGAAATAGTTTTCATTATATGAAAAATTTTCTTTTTCAAAAATGGGGGGACGGTCACTTTTCATTTGAAATTTCACGCAAAATGAGCACCTAGTTAGGGGGCATTTTTTGTATTTTTGTTTTTGGATCTAAAAGTTTTTTGGTTTTTATTTCTAATTTCATAGTTCAATAAAATGTTATTTAATTTCTAATTTCATATTTCAATAAATGTTTTTCATTTCTAATTTAATGATTCAATAAAGACACGAGGAAAACGCTAAAGAACAAAAATAAAGAAAAACCTGTATGCAGATACGTGTCATTCCTTATGTTATCAGTGGTGACCATTTCTGTACGTGCTTGTGCATAAAAATTGGCCACCATTGATAACATAAAGAAATAAACAGCTTAAACACAGAAAACTACTGTTTTGAGCAATTTAAATGCAATATTCGTTCTCAGCATACCCTAAAACATACAGAAGTCGTCATGTTAAGGTGATTTATCAAACGGCTTTCAGGAATAGAAATCTCGGCGGACGTTGTGGAAATCGACCCCCACCTCGAAATTCCACAATTTACACTTTTTTCACGTTAATCCCATCGATTACAAACTTAACTCTCAAATTAAAAAAAAAAAACGAAAATAAAAAAAAATACACACGTGCGCCGAGCATTTTTTTTTTACTTTAAATTTTGAAACAGTGAAAAACATTTAAAATTTATAAAAAAAATTTTTTTCTTTTGTAAACGATAAAGAAATTTTTTTTTGTTTTCTTTTTGTAGTATTGAAAACAAAAAAACAATCGACATCGACAAAATTTTCAACAATAAATCAACATTTTCATTAGGATTATTCGCTTAGTAAATGTAGTTATCTCCCTTACATTTTTAACGTATTCTGCAAATGCGCAAAAATCGATACTAAATTCATGTAGTAATACTTACGTTTTTGTTTTATGACCTGCTTTCGATTAACTTTATCTGCTGTTATAAAGGAAACGATTTTTTCAAATGTGATTGACTTTACAAGCTCAACTTAACATTCAAGATGACGAACGGAAGATCAAGTTCGCAGAAAACAAAATTGAAGAGGAAAAATAAAAAAAACAGAAATTATTTCGAAATAGAGCCGATCTATTTGCTGAATATCATGGATAAAATTAGTATTATTTTATTTAACATTTTAATATTTACATGAGAGAGAACATCTTTATTAATTCTCTAATTCGTTGCACGTGCAATTTAATGCCGGAAACTGATATTTTAAAAGCCGCCTTTTCGTATTTTTATTTATTTATTTTATAGATGATTGGTGAACTTATAACAAATTAAACGTTTCATTTTTATTAATTCTATAATTCGTTGCCCGTGCAATTTAATGCTGGCAATTATTATATTCCTGATTATTGTTTATTGAAAGTCGTTTATCGTTTTTTTTTTTTTATTGTGTTTGAAAGATTAAACCCCAAAGTTAATCTGACGCTTGTGCTGTTTACACATTAAAAATAAAGATATTGTAAAAAAAAACGATTTTTTTTTGTTTGGGTTTGTATTACTGTACACATAGATTCGAAAAAGTGGTCAAAAAATAAAATATACAACAAAGAAATATTAACAGCAGCTATAAAAGTTACTTTGCAACCTACCTGAATCATTTATTAGTGTTTTAAAGTAGTTTTAAATGCTCTTTATTTCATACCAAATATTAACTTTTTACGAGTCGTAAGAATTCAAGATGGCCAAAATTACTACCCCCCTTCTTCATCGAAGAGAGAAGCCTCGTTTTCAAATTATAGTTCGCGCATATTTTTGGGGGAGGAGCTTGCCTCGTTTTCAGCACGTGTCTCTGCGGACATATGTCTCTGCGGACATTTTGCGTTTACATGTCTCTGCAGACATTTTGCGTTTCCATTTTTTTTTACATTTTTTAGAAGTTCCGTCCTCATAATGAAAGTATTTGTAAACGTTATATTTAATTTACATATTTATTGCGCACAAATACTTTTTAGTTTTTTTCTTGGGGGGGGGGGAATAACATATAAAGTGGTCAAAACGGTAAATATTTTTTTAAGTTTACATTTTTAAGAAGTTTTGGTACTAGTGCAGCGAGTGACCTGGACGTAAATAATAACGTTATTATTTAAAAAGCCATTCTTAACATGGGGAGGGGAGGGTGTTTTGTACCTATTCTATGCTTTAACCTTACAATTGAATAAAAAAAACACACCATAAAACTTTAATTAAACTTGGAAATACGATTTGACACGGTAAGTTTGGGAAAAGGAATTATAAATAAAAAACTAGACAAAATGCGGTTAAAAACTCGCTCAATATATGTTTCCGTGACATAGGTTGACATGTATTCAGTGGGTTTTTAACAGTATTTTGCATATTTTTTATTTTCAACTCCTTTTCCCAAACTTACCGTGTTAAAGAGAGAGTAGGTCGCCATTCTTAATTTTCCAATACATCGATAAACATTGTATGTTTTTCGAGCTGAATAAACATGTTACATTAAATAAAAACACTAAAAACATATCCAGTTAGGTAGAAAAGTAACTTATCTTGGCTTTGATAACATTTATTTAAAAACAATTTGCGCTTGAGCCATGTTTTTTTTTCAGAAATTTTCAGCACATCAGGGATTTTCGGGTGTGCTGAAAACGAATATCACATTTTCACGATATTGCAAACATACTTTTCTGCATGTTTCATCCAGTAATATACGCTTTTCGGAAACTTAAATTTTAAATCATACACTTTTTGGAAACTTCTTTTAAATTTATATCCATCGATTCCTGAAACTGTATTTTTCTGAAACCTAACGACTTTCAATTTCTGAGAAAAAAAAAAAAATGGCTCAAGCGCAAATTGTTTTTAAATAAATGTTATCAAAGCCAAGATAAGTTACTTTTCTACCTAACTGGATATGTTTTTAGTGTTTTTATTTAATGTAACATGTTTATTCAGCTCGAAAAACATACAATGTTTATCGATGTATTGGAAAATTAAGAATGGCGACCTACTCTCTCTTTAACACGGTAAGTTTGGGAAAAGGAGTTGAAAAATAAAAAAAATATGCAAAATACTGTTAAAAACCCACTGAATACATGTCAACCTATGTCACGGAAACATATATTGAGCGAGTTTTTAACCGCATTTTGTCTAGTTTTTTATTTATAACATCTTTTCCCAAACTTACCGTGTCAAATCGTATTTCCAAGTTTAATTAAAGTTTTATGGTGTGTTTTTTTTTTATTCAATTGTAAGGTTAAAGCATAGAATAGGTACAAAACACCCTCCCCTCCCCATGTTAAGAATGGCTTTTTAAATAATAACGTTATTATTTACGTCCAGGTCACTCTCTGCACTAGTACCAAAACCTCTTAAAAATGTAAACTTAAAAAAATATTTACCGTTTTGACCACTTTATATGTTATTCCCCCCCCCCCAAGAAAAAAACTAAAAAGTATTTGTGCGCAATAAATATCTAAATTAAATATAATGTTTACAAATACTTTCATTATGAGGACGGAACTTCTAAAAAATGTAAAAAAAAAAATGGAAACGCAAAATGTCCGCAGAGACATGTAAACGCAAAATGTCCGCAGAGACATATGTCCGCAGAGACACGTGCTGAAAACGAGGCAAGCTCCTCCCCCAAAAATATGCGCGAACTATAATTTGATAACGAGGCTTCTCTCTTCGATGAAGAAGGGGGATAGTAATTTTGGCCATCTTGAATTCTTACGACTCGTAAAAAGTTAATATTTGGTATGAAATAAAGAGCATTTAAAACTACTTAAAAACACTAATAATGATTCAGGTAGGTTGCAAAGTAACTTTTATAGCTACTGTTAATATTTCTTTGTTGTATATTTTATTTTTTGACCACTTTTTCGAATCTATGTGTACAGTAATACAAACCCTTTTGGTTCAATGTAAAGCTTCTTTCCAACTCTCCAAAAAACTTTAAAATGACGCCTTGTAAAAGTTTTTGGTGGTGCTGAAAACGAATATCACATTTAAATTCGGGGTAGATAAGTAGTTTTCATGATATGAATTAATTACTTTTTGCCAAAAGTAAGGGATCACTTTCCTATATAAATTTAACCTAAAACGAGCACTTACTTTCTGGCTAACACCAAGTAATTTCTCATATCATAGAACAAATTTAACTGATATTTGTTTTCAGCCCCCTCGAAAATTGGGGCTATTTGTTTTACTAAGAGATTCGTACATGTTTTTCATGTAATAAATTAGGACGCAAATTATGCTCTCAGTAAGTTTGCAAATATACACATTTGTTTTTCTTTCTTTTCTTTTCTTTTCATTATAGACCTTGTATGGTTGTTAACAGGTGGTTACTGGTTTTGCAGTTCATTATTTCACAAAAATTCTCTTTACGTTAGATGACGGTGGATGGGCGGATGGTGTTGTGGCTCTCCTCAGTCCTCCACCTCTACCGCCCCCTAATGTAAACAGAATTTTTGTGAAATATTAAACGATTCTTCTGCTCGGTTAATGTCGGCACGTTACTTACTGAAAAATGGTTAATTAAACTACAGAAGCAAAGTTCTATAATTGAATACCAACAAAAAAAAAAAAAGGAAAAAGAACGAAAAACAAAATTATATTTCGTGTAAACGTACTGACAGCATAATTAGCGTCCTCAATTATGAAAAAATGAACGAATCTCTTAGTAAAAAACAGCGCGGGTTTTCGGGGGTGCTGAAAACGAATATCACAGTCAAATTTGTTTATGATATAAATAAATTACTAGGTGGTTAGAAAGTGGGTGCTCATTTTCCGTTAAATTTATATAGAAAAGTGATATCCCTTTTTGAAAAAGTAATTCTTCATCTCATGAAAACTACTCATCTGCCCCATATTTATATGTGGTATTCGTTTTCAGCACCACCGAAAACTTTTAAAAGTCATCATTTTAAAGTTTTTGGAGGAGTCGGAAACAAACTTGACATTGACCTTTTTTTTAAATTTTTATTTCTGATTATTTTTAGTTTGTGTGTTTTAATCTGTGCGGAAAAAACTACACGTGAAAAAAAGTTATAATGAAAAATGTATTCACGGCGGCTTCAGAAATTGACAAATTCAGCTAAATTGAGAAGTTAAATAAATTCCTTGTAAAAATCCTTTGAAAGATAAATATTAGTTTTCTGGAAATATTTCAAAGATAATCAGTAAAGTCTTAAGATAATGAATTAAAAAAAAATACAACTTGCTTGTACCAAAAAAGTAGACCCCCCAAAAGCGAGAAATTAGTACAATCAAACAACGCATCCGTATTTATCTAAATTAATAAGTTTTAAAAATAAATTAATCATTATTAAAAATAATACCATTTTCAGTTATTTTTCTTAATGATCCTGGATTTAAATTTATATATATATATATATATATATATATATATATATATATATATATATATATATATATATATATATATATATATATACAGTAATTTATAAAATATATATATATATAGCAAATTTTTCATGAAGGTATAATCTACATGGGTCGTGTAGGTCCCTACACGTGGTAGCTTGTCTTATTATTTTCCATTTGACTACCGGCGAATTTCCGCTTTCTTTGAGTTCCAAGTATTTATTTGCTAGTGTTGTTTTCATACGGTGTTGTTATTGTTGAATGTACTTTTGTGGTCATAGTATCGATTTTTGAAATCTAAGGAAGTCATACCTACGTAATATTTCTTGTTATTCGGGGGTTCTTTCGCAAATATTGTGGCCTGGTAAACTACGCTTTTGGTTAGAACCATGTCTTCATGAAAAATTTGCTATCCTGTACTTTAAAGAACCCCAGCATCTATTAAACTGTAGAAGAGAAATAGCAAACAAGATAAAATTTACTCTAGGATAGCAATACAAAATAGTTTTAAAACTAACAAAAACAGTAGAAAATAAACAAATAAATAAAATAAATATGAATATACATAAACGATCACACATATATGTATGTATATATATGTGTATATATCTATGTGCATATATGTATGTACATATATATATATATATATATATATAAACTAACATAAAAATAAACAAAAAAACCACTAACCTAGATTTAATACAGATCAAGAAACTAAATATCCATGCTAAATAGAGCACACACAAAGGAACATGTCAAATAGAGGTCAAATAGGCCTTTGTCCGATAAATGCATGCTCCTTGGCTGATAGGAAGGGCGCGGTGGATACTAGAAAGCTGATTGGCTAACTAAAATCTCGATAGAAGATGCGCATATAAAAAAACGACAAACAACCACAGAATTCGCGCATAAGCCAGAATAGTCCTAGAGTGGATGAAACGCGGAATATTCAGTGTAGCTTTATAAATTACTAACTAGCTCTACCTACGTATTGAGCACTTTTGAAGTAAATACTTAAAGTTTATGCATAAATCTATTCTTTCGTATATCAATTTTATGTGAGTAAATTAAGTAGTTATATATATATATATATATTGTTTTGAAGATTATAAAAAAATCTTACGCTGATGTTTACGTTATCATTCATACAAGAAAAATATTAAAATATTACATTTGGAATTTTTGTTATAATTGTTATCATTAAAACCACATTAAACATTTTTATAATTATATTATTTTTTGTGAAAATATTGAATGAATACTGCCTGTTGAAATGTTTCTGAAATATTAAAAATATTTTTTAATTGTTATCTGTAATGCTTTATTTTTATATAAAAAAGCAAACAGCTGTTCATGAGTTTTTTTTGTTCTTAAAACTTTAGCTTTAGTAAAAGTGTTTTGATTTACAAAAAGTAATACATTTTAACTAAAAGATTTTTAAAAATAACGAGTTCAGTATATTCTGTGATGGTTAATAAATACTGAAAAGTTTATAACAATTTGTTTATTTTTATGCATTTTCTAATGAAGGTAGGAGTCAGAATGATTATGTATTTTAGAAATCCGTCATTCATTTTGTACGTACCTGAGTTTAACTCATGTGAGCCCACCATCGAATTACAGACTTCTGCTAATAAAGCTCTCACCATTTTAGCACATCCTTTTCGTAGTACCCCATCCCGTTTACTTAATTCTACCAAACTGTGTATTTCAGATCTTCATCATTTGTGATGTCACCCTGAAATGGTATAAAAATAATTTATACTTATCTATGATGAAGATTGACTTAGCTTGATTATAAGTGCATATCCATCTTACAACCACCTTCGTATCAACCAGTATACCAATCACACAATGATTGTGCGACAATACTCTATCGTGGACTGTGAATATAAAATGCTCGACTTGGATGATGTTATGGTTGCAGAGCACATGATGACACATGCGATCATTCACAGTGCAGCTGCCACCATCTGTGCACTGTGCAGTTGCTGCAAGTGTAGATTGAGAGACTTTGTCGCTGCAACCAAAATGACAGGAAATGATCTTGTCGTTCAACTGCTAGATGAATCCCTACACAAGGTCCTGGTTCACACTGCAGGCGGCTCAAAATCATGCACTAAACATGAAGCAGCTGTTTTTGACATCCTGTGTGTGGAATTAAGCTATATCGGACACCGCAACACATGCAAATTTGAATCTGTACCACTAGGTGTATCAGAAATTTGGAGGAATTTTTGACACCCCTAACAGAAAACTGCGAATAAAATATTAAAAAACTCGTAATTTCTCTTTTCAAAGTGGGTTGTTTATTTTCTGTATGGAATATACTTCCAAAATAAACTATTAAAGTTGTTTAAAAAATAATAGAAATATTATTTTTTAATTTTTTAAAAAACAATGTTTACAAAATGCCGGCGCGCCTTCATGCAACCATTTTTTTACTTAATGAAATCAATTGAATATTACAAGTTAAATATTTTTCAATTTTTCAATTTTAAAAGTTTATCCAAATTTTTCTATTGGTTCAATGTTTACGATATTTTAAGGGTCAATATGAAATTTTATACTCTTTCCAATGAACCAGATATATTTATGACAAAGTTTTTTTTTTAATTCACCCCCCATTTTGAAATGTCTATTAAAATTTTAATAATTAATGTATGTACCTAAGTTTATATATCACAAATTGAAAATAAAAGATCAATAATTTAAAACAAAAAATAACTTTTTTGGAAATTTACCTGTAAAGTCCAAAGTGTAAAACCTTTTTTTGTAAAACGACGTTGATTTTTTTTAAGTGGAAGCTTATGTTATGCTTAGAATATCAACTAAATATGGGTCGCTTATGACAATTTTTTGTCTATTTCATTCAATGTTTTCTTTTTTTAGATATCCAAAAAATCAGTCGATAAAGAAGTATTAAAATATATTAATCAAAAATTCATGTATTTCATTAAGAGAATAAAAAATCGGTCAACTGGTTTTTTAGTTTAATGCTAAAAACTTATAAGTGAATGTGTTGTTTTAAGCTACGGAGGGCCAAAATACTAATTTTGGTTTACAGCATGCATTAAAAAGATATATAAACTATGTCCTTTTAAGGCACCGAAATATAAAGGCGAATAAAATCAGACTTATCTCCCTTTATTTGAACAGTTAAAAAAATGTGAGTTCGCGTTTTTTAATCCTTGTTTAAAAAAGTATTTTATCTTAAAAGGACCTCGAATATAAGTATAAATAAGGATAAATTCTTAACAAGGAACAATTGAACTACTCATCGATTAGTAGTTTTTATAGGTAAGTGATATTTGGAATTTATATATATTTTTATAATTGAAGGAAGTAAAATTTCGTTGATTTAAAAAAAAACAGATTTAGAAAAAACAAATATTGCATAATTTGCTATTAAACATGTTATTTTTGTTAAATTTTGGTCTTTGCGCCTTTAATTAAAAAATAGGGGTTGAATTACATTTTTCAAGAAATTATAAGCTTCGAAAGACAGTAAGTCTAAATATTCCAGTGTTTACCAGGAATTTTTACAGACGATTTCTGACACTGCTACTGGTGTAATGGCTATGGCTGATACTGCTTGTCAAAGTTGCCTGGTCAATATCAATATCAATATCAATATCAAGTATCAAGTATCAAATATCAAGATGATCCATCAATCATCCACCAGATGCTATATATCACCATCCAACCGGTGCTCCTCAACGCCCCAAAATGCCGTTGTTTGACGACATCATATCTATTTCCAGTAATGACGAACACATTCTTCATCTGCCACCATTCTCTGATCTCAGCTGCACTGCACCATCATCTCCATACGACACCAATGTGCAAGAGTCTCTCACGAACTCTGCTCTATCATCAATTAACTTGGGACAGAGTTCGGTCACGACCAACAGTGATAAAATCATGATAAAGCTTGTCTGAGTACCACGAGTTTCATGAGGACTTTTACACGGTTAACAGTGTTGTCGTATACAAGCAGCATATTTTTATTCTCTGAGACAGGTCGCTGTTCTGCGATGTTTAGAGCTGGAACATCCATCTCCTGACCTGGGTCACCTCGGCTGTTATGGCCATCCGAAACAACTGAAATCACTACAAGCAAATGGCACCCTCCTAATCCAGCTCACTACCGACACCGCCTGCCTCTCCAGCCTACGCCTTTCAGTGTCTATGCATTGATTTCTTCCACTACAAAGTTATCAACTACTTAGTCATTGTTGACTGATACTCCAATTGCCCCATAGTTGAAAGAACCTCCAGTGGGGCATCTGGTCTAATAGACTCTCTCTCTCCACTACAAAGAATGCAACCCTTTTTTTTGTTAACAGTTTTTCAAGGCAAATCTTATTTAAAAACGTGGAAAGTACTTCCTATCCCTTCCCTGCTACCAAACTTATGATCCTCTGTTCCTTCCTTTCTCTTCCCTGCTACCAAACTTATGATCCTCTGTTCCTTCCTTTCCCTTCCCTGCTACCAAACTTATGGTCTTCTGTTCCTTCCTACCCCTTCCCTGCTACCAAACTTATCATCCTCTGTTCCTTCCTACCCCTTCCTTGATACCAAACTTATCATCCTCTGTTCCTTCCTACCACTTCCCTGCTACCAAACCAGAAACAAATGTTAACGATTTCATGTCTCATTGATCACCGTCTGGTCAAAAAGTGAGTGCTCATTTTACGTTTAGTTGATAAAGGAAAGTGATGCCCCACTTTTAAATGTTAACTTTTTATCATTTTTTTCAAAATTCCTTCTTTAATATTATCGTCAAGCTGCTACCGTTGCGACTCAAATAAACCGAAACTGTGCTTTTACCAGTCGCTTAGGTGCGGAAGCACAAAAATGTCAAATGCTCTGTTCATTTTCTAAACACGCACCGCTATATAATGGAAGGACGAGCACGGTACACTTTCCACAAAACTCACACAACTGTGCCTACTTTATTAAAGACTTTCTATCCTAAGCATGTTGATTGGTTGATACTGGAGTTGCTTGCAGTATGTGGCCATTGAAAATCTGCGAGAAGCCACCAATGTCGCCAATTTACTGCAAGTAGTAAATCTCTCCCCTTCCCATGTACGGTCAATATTCTCGTTCTCTGGACTTGGAATTACGAAGAGACTTTACGTGGGTCTTAACCATAGCGGATTTACCCTACCCCATACTAGGCGCTGACTTCCTATACCATTCAACCTGAGTGGATATGTGCAGACGTCGGCTGATAGATGCGAATACGAGACTTTCTCACACTGGTGTGAAAACTAACACCCTCTCTATCAGCTCTGTCTTCTTCATTGCAATAACGTCCAATAACCTGAACCAGACCTTATTACACTCCTACCGATATGACAAAAATTTTGTGGCAAGCAAACCCACGTGCACCACATCGAAACCACAGGGGCACTTGTGTTCTGACGCCCTCACCGCTTCCCTGCTGATAACCTTAAGGCAGCGAAGGCAGAATTCAACCATATACTGAAAAACATGCCTGGGAAGTCAAGTATATGTTTCGTTTGATTAATCCATTATCCCAGGCATTACCAACTTATTTCGGATCACAAATGTTATATTACTTATTGCGTTAAGTAGGGCGAGGGTAGTAAGAAATCTTTTTACGGCAAGATTAATTTGACATTGTTAGGAACTTAATTCTGAATATAAATTGGTCGTGTTTAACTTATGCCGTAGAATACATATAAAGAGATCATCATTTTGTCGTAGTATTTCAGTGTAGTGTGTGTTCCATCGTTTTTTGAAAGCTAGAAGGTTTTAACTATATATTAGTTATAAACATGGCTTACATTTCACTACAAATTATTACTAAGGAGTTTCTTACGGTCATTAAATTTTATTTGGTGTATGGATGAGCGTGCTATAATTGAGAATTTCAGAATAAACTTAGCATAATACCTTACGTATAGTTCGTAGTGCTGATTAATTCCTTTCATTTGCAAAAGGAAGTTAGTGCTAACAAGAACGTGTTTAAATATTTATAAACTTCAACAACTGCTTTAAACAGAAAAATACCAGCCTTAATTCTATATATTTGAACAGTACGGCTGTGACAATTTTGTTAATTTGTATAAATTTTGGCGAGGGTTAAACTCGTCCACCTCAGAATAACATGTTGACAAACAGAAATATGTCGTGCTGCAGGTTGCATATTTGACGTTTTGTTCCCTAAATAAATACATGAGAAATGTAATTATTATATCCTTATAAAATTGTAAATATAAGCATGTTATCAAATTTCACTTCCTCAATTTTTTATTAAAAAAATCTGTTTTAATTATCACTTGTTAACTGATAACCGCAATCTTCATTAACACTTCATTTATTTTCTTTATAATGAATAAGCACTTCATAATGTGTTCATCCTCAACTAATCCAGCAATGGTCCATGGAAAAAAGAAATACAATTTTTAATGCTAAATTACGTTTTCTCATAAAATTTTTTAAAAATGCCCAATAAAACCTTTTTAATCCAATGTGTAATTAATGAAAATGTCTCAATTTTGTAAAACTTTATTTCCCGTTTTTGAAAGTGTATATGATCACATTGCTATACACAAGCTAAAAAAAAGGTAAATCAACACACATACATAGTGTCATGCACTATTATAAAATTGTAAATATAAACATGCTTTGTTATAGAATTTCGCTTTCCTCAATTTTTTATTTAAAAATCTATTTATGTTTTAATTATCACTTGTTAACTGAAAACAATAACATTTATTAAAACTTAATTTATTTTCTTTATAATAAATAAGCACTTCACAATGTGTTTATCCTCAACTAACCCAGCAATGGTCCATGAAAAAAAGAAGCACAATTCTTTTATGCTAAATAACGTTTGCACATAAAAATACAAAAATATGCCTAATAAAACGTTTTTAATCTAATGTGTAATTCATGAAAATGTCTCAATTTTATAAACTTTATTTCCCGTTTTCGCTCCTCAAAGAACAGAAAGAAGTTAAGAAATGATTTAAAGCAAATTCTATGTCATATCGCTGGTGACTTGGATGGGTGCGTTTACACGATCAGTTTGTTAATGTTTCAAAGCCACCTGATTTAGATACGAGAGAAGTGTGTAAGAAGATCGGTAGAAGTTCACTCACACAAAGTATTTTAATCCAATAATAAAAAAAATCAATCATCCTAAACAAAAAAAAATCTGATAATAATAGATCAATTATTCTAAGTAGAAAGATTTGTTCACATAAATATAAAACAGCTCCACAAAATATAACTGCTACACAACTTATTATCTACATCGAGGCTAATCATTTTATAATTGTTGACTAGCTTTTGTAGAAGTGCGGAAATTGGGAAATAAAGCTGCATTATCTAGGTCGAGGTTGCATATGGCTAATCAGTTTATAATTGAATTTTTCTCGATATCCTGATGCTGCAACAGTAAATGATAATCGGATGTTGTTCAACACTCTTATTTCATCGTATCATTAGGAAGGAGAAACTAAAAATGTTCGCAAAAAAATATAAAAATTTTATGACAGGCGTTCAGTGCGTAATGCCGTGGTCTAATTTCTCATATAAGTATAACACCAAAAAATTGTCACAGTTATTAGTTTGTTTTCAAGATAATATTATAGTTACATATTTCTCGGATCTTTTATATCAGAAATCAAGCTGTATCATCTGGCAAAGGCGTTCCTTTCAAAAACAATTTTCAGGCTTCAAAATGTGAAAATAAGATGGCGCAAGGTGAGGCAAAGTGCATGGCAGAGGATTTCATAGACATATGAACTTCTGATCTCGAACAATGTGTTGTGGATATCTTGCGGGGAAGATATTTCCTGATCTGGCTCTGGATTTTGATAGCTTTAATATATTTTCTGAAAATTGAAGCGTAATAAGTTCCTGAAAATTGTGGATACCGGTTTAAGACATCTAGAGTTATTACTTCTTCAGTACAGTATGGTAATCAGCACGGTTTTGCTTTTGGAAAGTTGTCAGCAACCTATGAATCCATCAGATAGTTTCCACAGACCCTGCACTAGTCATGAGCTTTTAGGCGATCTGGCAAATAGTCAAGCATGGATCTGCAAAAAAGGTTCACAATGGCTGACAGTTGTCTCATTAATGACAGATGGAAGGCAATAAGACCTAGGTGCTGCTGTTACAGATTTCATGACATTGGAATTCACAATGTCAACGTTTTATAGGAATATGATGTGACATCATTTTTTAATTTCATCAAGTTTTCTAATAGTGCGTCCTGTCGTGTGCCTGATTGCAAAAAGAGAACTGATCACTGCATGACACTTGATAGGCTCCATTTAACATTTAACTAATTTCAAACACTTGTAAATCAGAAACAACTAGATCCACAGATATAGATCATTGCATATACAACATTTCTACTAGATCAAAAAAACGGAAATGGGCCATTATTTAGATTTGGATGAAAATAACAATGACAAAAGGCTAAAACATGAATTAGATATATAAACATGAAAACTCGAGATAAAATAGTCGTTTTATTGAGATATATTAAATTAAAAACTAAAAGTAAAAACTGTTAAGACTTGACCTCAGTTATTTTGGGTGGTTTTACATGAGAATAAAAACTTTGTTTTTAAAAGAAAATTATTAACAAAATCAAAGTATCATATTCGTTTATCATGTTTTGCGTGAGAGAATAACAGTTTTTTTAACACAAGAATACCAACACACATAAAAAGAATATGGTTTTTAACTTATTTTTTTTATTTTAGTTCGCACTGTATATGGACGAGTAAGAAGAAGGCATGTGCAACTCAACTTGAAAGAATGTTGAGTTTTTGAGTTGGAGATTTTGAAACAAGTATCGAGTTTTGGAATTGGAAGTTTTGACAACAAATTGTCGAATTTACCTGATAAATAGTTAGTTTACCCATACATTTTAGTTAGTCTGAAGAGATCCTTCTGGAACTTACACATAATTTAATTAGAATATATAGATATTTGTAGACAGTTATTATCCCGGTTATCGTTTCATTGCAAAAGTTTGCTTCTCAAGAAATTGCGTAAATATTTCTTAGGATCTTTCATTAAACCAGTTAGTATATTTCATACATTTTTTCTTTTGTTTCAATTTTCATCAGTCGAAGTATTCAGAAATCAATGGGCTCCCTACATGGAGCTCGCACTTAACTCTATATGAAATGCATAGATATTGATTGTTCTTTTAAAGTTCTTTTGTCTTCCGTATGTTTTTGCATATGACACAATTGTGATTTGGCTAATTTTAATTAAAAAATTTTATAAGCTGGTGATATCGCACCTTACCGCAAGCCAGGCATTCACCCTTTATCTCATACATTTCCAGTAAACAATCATTTTAAGATTCTAACTGTTTTTGAGCAATTGTTTGTATCTCTCTTGCACTTGGTTCAACAGGTATATTTGTCACGTAGTTTTAACAATTCTTTTGTCTAATTTCAGTTGCTCCTATAATTATTGAAATAGAGATTTTCCAAAAATTCCACTTTGTTTCACGTCGTACATAAACCTGGTATTTTGTTATTTTTAATTTTTACTCTGACTCTTTTAACCCAGTGTTATTGAAGACATTAACTTCTAAGGTTGTGACTTCTTGTCTCATCTAATTATGTCAGGTGTAACAGCTCCGTTTCAAGGCATGTAGCTTTAGGAATCATAGATTCATAGCAGATTGTGTATGACATGTCCAACTGTTGTTCCCATGACTTGCTGCAGCATTCAATATTCAACATGTTATAGATCGTCATGTCGATATATTTACACATTACATTGTATAATAGCCATCATCTTGAAGAACCTAACAGCTCAATATCAAATGGCTCATCCTCACTATTTCTGTATATTTCAAACTTATATAGTCCTTAAAATTTAAACAATCCTGCGTGAATGAATCCAGAAAATACTTGTCACAATATTGTTTTGCCCATTTTCCCAATTTTCTATAATGGAAGTTCTGGAGTATTTTTAACAAAAGAAGAGCAATATACTTAACAAGAATGTGTTTTTTCTGTTTTAATTTTCTTATTACTTTGTTTTTGATGGGAATGGAGCATTCTACTGGATGCCAAACATTCTCCCATTAATTTAGTTGCTCCAACCGAAATATCTTTTCAAGATTCTTACCGTCCCTTCAAGTGCTATTGTTTGTATTTATTTTGCACTTGGTTCACTGAGTATATTCGCAAGATAGTTTTGAAATGTTCTTTATTGCCCTGGTTAATCCTATAAGTAGAGGTATGGTTGCTACATTTGTAAGATTCCAGTTTCTTTTTATGTCGTACATAATTCATTGGTATTTTGTTATTTTCTCCCTCACTGCTCTGTTATGTCCAGCATCATTAGGAATGATTACTTCATTTAGGCTTGCCATATTCTACTTCTTGTCCCATATAACTATGTCTGGCTTATTAACCATATTTTCTAGGTATATAGTTGTAGAAATTCCGTAGTCATAGTGGTTAGTGTATGACTTATTTCCAATTGTACATATACCCAAGATTTGCTACTACATTGGATATCCAGGTTTTTAGTTTTTCTAGTGGAGATATTTTTATTCCGTATGTGTTGTCATATGACTTACCAAAGTTGACTTCCATGCAAAAGAAGAACCACATACTTCACAAGAATGTGGTTTCTCTCCTGTATGTTGTATTTCTGGAGTATTTTTAACAACTTCTTTGGGTGATTTCCGTAGCAGACTTGTTTCCTAATTCTGTCTTGATTAAAATGGTTGGCCATTTGCGTAAAAGAGGTTGTTCTTCTGGCTCGTTTCATAAGGTTGCAATACAATGTTGATTAAAATGCTGAGCTATGGATATTGGAAATAGTGTTTCTTATATGTTTTAATATAATGCATGAAATCTCACATCTGTTAAAAATTTTTGTTATTTTCTTATTTTTTTAACATCCACGCTATAAATTTTACCTCCCTTCAAAAGAAAAACACTATACTTAACAAGAATGTGTTTTTTCTGTTTTAATTTTTTTTCTAGGGATGGAGCATTCTACTGAATGCCAAACATTCTCTCATTAATTTAGTCGCTCCAACCGAAACATCTTTTTAAGACTCTTCAAGTGCTATTGTTTGTATTTATTTTGCACTTGGTTCACTGAGTATATTCGCCAGATAGTCTTTGAAATATTTTTCATTGGCCTGGTTAATCCTATAATGAGAGGTATGATTGCTACATTTGTAAGATTCCAGTTTCTTTTTATGTCGTACATAAGTCGTTGGTATTTTGTTATTTTCTCCCTCTCTGCTCTGTTATGGCCAGCATCATGAGAAATGATTACTTCATTTAGGCTTGCCATAGTCTCCTTCTTGTTCCGTATCACTGTGGCTGGCTTAATAAGCATATTTTCTAGGTATATAGCTGTAGGAATTCCCTAGTCATAGTGATTAGTGTATGACTTATTTCCAACTGTTCTTTCTGGTACATGTTTCCAAGATTTCCTACCACATTAGATATTAAAGTTTTTCTAGTGGAGATATTTTTGCCCCGAATGTGTAGTCATATGACTCAAAAAAGTTGATTTCTGTACAAAAGAAGAACCACATACTTCAGAAGAATGTGGTTTCTCTCCCGTATGTGTTTTCACATGACTTAACAATTGTGACTTCGTGCAAAAGAAGAACCACATACTTCACAAGAATGTGGTTTGAATCTCGTATGTCTTGTCACATGATTCAACAAAGTTGACTTCCTTGCAAAAGAAGAACCACATACTTCACAAGAATGCGGTTTCTCTCCTGTATGTGTTTTCATATGACTCAATAAATTTGACTTAGTTGCAAAAGAAGAACCACATAAATCACATGAATGTGGTTTCTCTCCTGTATGTGTTTTCATATGAGTCAACAAATTTGATTTCTGTGCAAAAGAAGAACCACATACTTCACAAAAATATGGTTTGAATCCCGTATGTGTTGTCATATGACTCAACAAATTTGACTTCCTTGCAAAAGAAGAATGACATACTTCACATGAATATGGTTTCTGCCCTGTATGTGTTTTCATATGACGCAACAAAGTTGACTTCCGTGCAAAAGAAGAACCACATACGTCACAAGAATGTGGTTTCTCTCCTGTATGTGTTTTCATATGATCCAACAAATGTGACTTCTGTACAAAAGAGGAACCACATACTTCACAAGAATGTGGTTTCTCTCCCGTGTGTGTTTTCATATGATGCAACACATGTGACTTCTGTGCAAAAGAAGAACCACATACTTCACAAGAATGTGGTTTCTCTCCCGTATGTGTTGTCATATGACTCAACAAAGTTGACTTATGTGCAAAAGAGGAACCCCATACTTCACATGAATGTTGTTTGTCAGCCATGTTAGATATATTCCACAGAACGTATATGTAATGTAGTGTATGATGATAACCAGGCTAGCCTATTGTGACTTTCGAAAATGTATATGGAGAAATTTATAATTATTTTAAACCTTTTTAATCACCAATGAAGAAAGCTCCTTCTTATCCATTAATTACTTTCTTTTCTTTGTTGCAAATTCTGAAAATATAAAATAAATTAAAAAAATAATATTTCATGTGGTGAATTTAATTTCTCATGTTGATTTTTATTAAAAATATCCAAAACATTATTAATGAAATTCAAAAAAGAAAATTAGTATAATTTTATGCAATACTTGTCAGTCAACAAAATTATATCAATTAATTTAATTAAAAATCTTTACGTTTTTTCATTTTAGAGATGAGGATTGATTACTCATATTATTTCATATTATTTTGATTCTTCAAAATACTGTTCTCATATTGGGTGTTATTTGCACAAAGTTTCTATGTTACCGCCGATCTTATTCAGGTGTATGTTTTCAAACCTGGGAACCTTTTTCTTGAACTAAGAAATATGTACAGAATTCTCAATGGAACCATTTATTTAGTACATGAGTGCAGCAGGTGTTCGTGTTGTTAGTGATGACTGGGTAAAAAATCGTTATTAAAAATTCTTCTTTCAATTTTATTGATGTTTTTAAGTACTCTAACTATAGTAACACGCGTCCTAGCAGAAAAACCTAGTACAAATTTAAGAACATTAGCAGAGAATCCTAGTACGAAGTTATGAACATTTTTGTTTTTAGATGTTATAGCTATACACACATATATATATATATATATATATATATATATATATATATATATATATATATATATATGATGTCATGAAAAAGTTTGCACTCATCATTTTTTCAAAAACTGCAAATTTAAGCTAATATCTCATTTGTGTCATGTTTTATTCCTCTATAATTGTACCTGTTCACATTTGACTTTTAATTGAAGTATCATAGTGTTCATGTCAATGCTTTCTGTTCTTTACAGTAATCGTTGGCTTGCATAAGTAGGGTGGAAAATTTCCAGTCAACATATTAATGTACTTGGTCGAAGTAATTCGCCCATGCTAGTGAACTATAGGCAATAATAATACTAAATTTTGTTAAAAATCACTTTTGATTAATATGAAAAGTCATGATCTTCAATGCATCTAATGGAGCCTAGGTAGAACTTTCTGTTCTTTTCAGTAATCATTGGCTTGCATATTGCAACAGAGACTCATGAATTTAATTCCTTCAATCAGTTCTTAACTGTAGAAAGAGAACAAGATTACACTGTTGTTGGATTTAGGAAACGGTTTCAAATCTGTTTCTGACGCTACAGATCTAGATAGCATTGTCTTCCTGTAAGAAGTAACCCCATGACGACCACATATAGTAACATCATGAACACTGCCAGTTTTGGTCCTTTTGCACAGTCACTCGTACTGTTATCAAATCACATTTCAATCTATGGCCAATTTCTCGATTGTGAAGGCCAATTGAAAAATGGAATATCACGCCCTTCAACCTCTTGACACGCAGTTGCATCTACATAAAGATGGGATTATCATCTAAATTTCTGCCAAAGTAGGGTGGAAAATGCCCAGTCAACATATTAATGAACGCGGTCGAACGAATTCAGTTTTGCTAGCAAACTAAATTTTGTTACTTTTTCACAGTCACTCGCTGGTTTAAAAGGTGATATTTTAAGCTTATTTGTTTTCTTAAGACATTAATTACTGTTCACTGTTTTTCTCAATCTATATTTACTTCATCCTATAAGGGTCAATGGTTTCCTTTTTCCATAAATCTTTCCACATATTACAGCTTTTCATTGTTTTTCTAACCTTAGTGTTAGTGAATGACATGGCTCACATTTGTATTATGTTCCACATCTACATGGAATATCTTAGTCATGATTTTTCCATAAGCGACTGTACATGCACATGTTCCTGGAGAGTCGAATCACCCTTGAATACTCTCGTGCATACCTCTCTAGTGGTTTCTCTTAAATTTTCCCCTTATTTTGATATGTATTGTTATCAGTACATATTGCTTTTGCTCGGTGTTGTAGGCAACAAACTATTACATTGTTTACATATTTAAAGATATTAAGAAATATTTGGGGTGTTATGAAAGTCTTTTAATGATGTTAACCCCACGTGGCATCATATGACTTGGAAAGTAAAAGAGACAAGAATTTAATTCCTTGTAATACGAGGGGTGTACAATAAGTAATACACCTGACCCACGTCCAGTTGTCTGATCTAGCTGAAATTTTGCATGTGCAAAGATTTATATCTCTACGCGTTATGTGGCAAATTACAGCTCTGGACTAATTATGGTTTCCGTTTTACAAGTGTTTGAACTAAGTCAGGTGTGAAATGGAGCCTGTTAAATGTCGAGCAGTGATCCGGTTTTTTGTATTTGGAAGGACTCACACCACAGGGGACTTTTGATGAAATGAAAGAAGCTTATGGTGATAATGCCCCATCTTATGACCTTGTAAAACGCTGGCATTGTGAATTCAAACATGGTCGGAAGTCTGTGGAAACAGCTCCCAAACCTGGTCGTCCCCTTCTGCTATTGATGAGACATCTGTCCGTAAAGTTGAGGCTGCCATTTTGGAAGATCGGCGCATTACTATTCGCCAAATATCCCAAGATGTCAAGATTAGTACAGGGTCTGTGGAAACTATCATTCATGACCATTTGCATATGCATAAGGTGTCTGCCAGATGGATTCCCAGGTTGCTCACACCATTCCAGAAGCTCGATGATGAATTTGGAGATGTGCCAAGAAGATGAATCAAAGTGTTTCAAAAGACTGATTACACAAGATGAAACCTGGGTTTATCACTATGATCCAGAGACCAAAACCCAGTCAATGCAATGGAAGCACTTGGACTCACCACCTCCAAAGGAGGCAAACGTGCAGCCCTCTGCTGGCAAGGTCATGCTCATAGTCTTCTGGAACCAGGACAGAGTAGTGATGACAGATTTCTTGGCAAAGGATACCACGATTACAGGAGTCTATTTTGCTTCACGTTTGAGGAAATTAAGGGAAGCTATCAAAATCAAGAGGTGGGGCAAGATCAGCAAAGGTACCCTCCTCCTGCAGGACAACACTCTGGTCCACAACTCGCATGTCGCCAGATCAGAAGCACAGGCGTGTGGTAATGAAATCCTCCCCCTTCCTGCCTACTCTCCTTACCTTGCACCCTCTGACTTTCACCTCTTCCCAGCCATGAAGTTGTTTTTGAAAGGAAACCGTTTGTCAGATGATGCAGCCTTGATTTCTGAAGTTACTTCGTGGTTGGAGGACCAACCTTGGGTGTTCTACAAAAACGGCCTCCAGAGCTGCATCAAACTATGGAAGCAATGCATAACTCTGTGTGTTTCCTATGTATAGAAAGACTAATAACTGGTCCAAGTTTCATTGCTATATTCCCATGGGAAGTGGAGCAGAGGCATTACTTATTGCACGCCCCTCGTAGCGTGATGGTGCACACATGCAAATGCATGCATGACAGCTGGTAGTAAATGCACAGGACGATGAGGTTAGTTTGTCATAATTGATATCGTCAGTGGTGTAAGGTCAACTACTTGACAGACACAGGTGTCGAGGGTGAGCTCAAAAAGCAGGTCATATATATAGTCAATGACAGCAGAACATACATTTCATTTGCTGAAGGTTTTCACCAGTTATTCGAACAAATATTAAGGGAACCTGAACGAACTGTAAACATATGACAAAGAAGGGTCCAGTGAAGTTGAGAAACACAAAAACTAAAGCAATATCTTACATTCCATTTTTTAACCCTCCTGTTTCTGCTTAAAAGCAACAAATATATATGCATATATGAGATGTGCATAATATCATAAAAATCAGATATATGTGCTCAAAATATTTTAAGCTAAGTTTTTTCTCTCTTTTGTGTTTATTAACAAAAAATAATTTTGAGTTGTTTTATTTTCTTGTTCTTTCGTCAGTAGCATACTATTGCTATAATAAAGCAGCAGCTATTTTCAAATTTTGTGCAGGGACTTCAGAATTGAAAACAGCAGTAGGGTAGGTTAAAATGGATACAGGACTATATGCAAAAGATAGATTAGCAGAAGGCGTTTAAAGTGGGATAGACTGGAGAAGCAGACAAGTCAGAAAACAGGTACTGGACTTTTTAGAGGGTTTAAGGGATAGGAGAGTGAAGATGGTTATGATGAGACAAAAACCACAAGATCTACAACTGGCTTATCAGAAAACTACAGCAGAAGTTAAATAGAAAATCTGGCTCGACACAAGCTAGGAGTATGAAGACGAGCCCATAGAGGTTTGTCATACGAGACGGCAGATTCTAGTTGAGGTTATGAGTTTAATTAGTCGCCCAACATATGGCGACAGACATAAAAGAGGAAACAAAGTAGAGAGTAAAGGACTGGGATTTATAACGAAAGTAAAGAAAAATCTAGGTAGATAATTAGGTATTACTGAACAAGGGCGTACAAATGCACATAGAATTGATTAGAATTGAGGGGAAAATTATAGAGGAGCAGAGGTGTCAGTAATAAATATGTGATACTAAACCATTACTGGCTTAAGAAAAATGAGGTGAAGATGTTAAGATTTAGGAATGATAAGAATATTCGACGAGAATATAGCTCTGAAATATTATGCCCATATTCAATAGTTAGAAAATTATTTTAAAACACCAGCATCTGCAGACATGCATGATTTGTGTGGGTTTTAGAAATTGTTGTTTGTAAGCTGTAAGTTTCTATTGCTTATAATGAACAATACCAACCAATCACCTTGAGAACCGGTTGGTTAATAGCTAAGTGGCTTTTAACATTACTATGATTAATATGATTGATGAACAAAAGAATTAAATCCTTGAGAGGGTAGACAGTCAGCATAAAAATGAAGCTCACAGATATTGTTATACTGGCTTATCCCAATCCTGAAAAAGACTACAGACTGTACACGGATCAGAGGGAGTATAGAGGTTGAAAAACCAATTTACTTCTTATCCCATAAACTTAGTGATATGTAGACAAGATGGTCGACTATAGAAAAAGAAGCATACATGATACACTTAATAATTAAACGATAAACTATGCCCTTAATAAGTTGAATAAATATTTTAATAGTATGAAGGTCACCATCTATACAAATCACATACCTTTAGAATATTTATTCAATATTAATATTAAACTCACCTATACAGAAAAGGAAAATACAGAGGTGGGCTTCGAAGGAGAAGAAAAATGTTTGTGTGGATCTTTTGTTATGCATCGTTGATTTGAGCAGAGACAATGACGTTCCCCAGTAGAAATAGATGGTGTGAATTACTTGGTAAATAAGAAGGTTAAAGGCTCATTAGTATCGCACAAACATCATACGTTATTGGGTTTTGATTTAGAGAACAAGAGGCAAGTAAGGAAATTTATAGATTTAAAGATGAAGATGAAGAACGGTAAATTTTCTAAAATGAAACAAAAACGTTTATGGTGATGAACGAGATAATGTATTACTTATTGCAACCCGATGACAAACAATTGTGAAGGTTATATATACCACAGCATATGGTCATAATATATATATATATATATATATATATATATATATATAATTTACATTATTCAAGCAAACATATTTGTGTGGATCTTTTGTAATGCATCATGGATTTGAGCAGAGACAATGACGTTCCCTGGTAGAAATCAATAGTAGGAATTACTCGGTATGTGCAATACATTTTGATTCACTAGAATTTGCATCATATAAGAAGGTAAAAGACTCAGCAGTATCGCACGAACATCATACGTTATGTTTGAGTTTTGATTTAATTTGGGAACAAGAGGCAGATGAGGACATTTTTAGATTAAATAAAAACGAAGATGAACAATTATGGACAATTATATGTACTGCAGCATATGGTCACAATATATATAATGTAAATTATATATATATACATATATATATATATATATATATATATACATATATATATATATATATATATATGTATATATATATAATTTACATTATATAAGTAAACATATTTCTGATGTTTATTTAAGGAGGTGAATGAATACGTGAGCAAATGTATTCCATGCTAAACTAGAAATATAAGCAATCAATAACCTTGAATGCAGGGGTACAATCTGCTTCATTTTTCTTTCACAAAACTGGCATTGGATATTTCTGGCCCCTATCTTACAGTTTTGCGTAACGAGTACATAGTGATGTTCATCGATATGTATAGTTGTTGGCCAGAGACTTTTACAATCTCTTACAATGAGGCTGAAACAGTGGCTCATCTGCTGTTGGATGAAATTTTCCCCAGGTTCGGGGCACCACTCCAGTTGTTAACAGACAATGGGTCCAAAAATGTTAATAACGTGATGAAGAAGGCATTGTAGGACCTCAACATTCATCATGTGAGAACATCATTTTATCACCCCCAAACTAACGGCAAAGTAGAACTTTTTAGTGAAAAGTTGGGAACAATAAACTCTCATGGGATATATACATAAAGCAAATGTTAGATTCAATGTGAGTGAAATGACGAACTTCTCCCCATGATCAATTGATATATAATCTTGCGATTACATAATAGATTAATGCCTTGTAAAGTATACTAGTGTGATGAGCAACAAGAGATCGCTCTACAAGAGATGCATTAATCTTTTATATTGGTAAGGAACAACATTATGAAAGCTAAGAAAAACTGATAGAGAATTCAAATGCGAAAACAAAGTTCATAGATTTTCAGATTGGAGAAAATACAGTCGCGTCTCATATTAAAGATCGCCAATCAAGGAACGTGAAAGACCATTAAGAAAGGCTGCATTGGCTGCTCTAAGTCGGATAGTGATTCATCCATGGAACAAGCTGATATGCCAATATGGAGGAGTGACATCAATGGGAAAGGCTGGATGAGGAATCTAACATACCATTGATGGAGAGGAGAGTCATGACATATAGTATAATGACTAAACTTGCAAATAGTTTGGATGTGAGTTATTCCTTATTTGCATCACTTGCAGATGCCAAAGACAAAATTAGGATTTGTTCAGAAAGTGCTAAAGTAGATTCGGAGTTTAGAGTTGGGGAAGAGGAACAAGTGAGAGAAAATAGTTTAGTTTGGGTAAGGTCTATATTCTGTTTTTAAAAGACTATTCCTTTTCAGGGTTCATTTCATTCAGGATACTTTTGGAGGTGATTACAGCTAACGACTTCAACAGAGTATGCAAAGCGTTAAGAATGAGTAAAAACAAAGATTATAAATTTTATTATTAACTTTAGTAGGATGCACACATGGTAGTCATCCAGTGTCATCTACCAATGTTAATTTTAAATTACCGCGTGGTTACCATCAGATGGTTTCCACCATGCATCAGGTGTTGCCAATATTAATACATTTAACAAAAGAAAAACAAAACATATTATTCATGATCAATGGGTCAGGTTGTCAGAATTGAGATTTTCAGTGGTGAAAGCTCAACTATTTGACATACAGAGGAAAAAAGCAACAGAAAAGAGAAGATTACAGTCAGCTCAAAATCACAATCATACATGTGTGGCTTCATCCATCCACCTTCCAATCCACACTCTCTTTCTTTAGCATATGAGGGAGTAAAGAAACAGAAAATAAGTTTTCATATTTTTATATAAAAATGAAATGTACAATTTTTTTCTGGATGATGAAAAATGTACTGTGCAACATATGTTTCACTTGGTAGCAATGTATGAAAATGATAAGGGTTTACTGTTTCCCCCTAGCACACTGCCTAAAGTCAACTGAAGCAAAGTATGTTTCCAAATATACTGACACTCAAAATCTGCAAAAGCCGACAATCAAGCCTTCTTCATTCATACGAGCTGATCTGAGTACTATTGAGTTGGCTAAGAATATCAATAGAATATCGCATAGAAAATTGACCCATTTTAACAATGATCATATCACGCTAGGAATGACCACCGATATATATAATGGGTTTCAATTTTAAAGTTTTGTAAAAGTAGTCATGCATTTTAATTAGAACCGAACAGAATTTGTCAATTTTGATTTTTGATTGCATATTCTTAATTTTCTCTCCTTCTCTTGTTCTTTCCTTTTGAAGAAAGCTATTTAACCTATGCAGGCATAAAGTTGGCTGTGAACAGATGGAGGAAAGACAAAGAATTTTTGAGTTTCTCATGATTTGAGGGGAATTTTGTTTTGTTGGAAGGAAATCAGATACCATGTTGTAAGTAAGTTACAATTTTCCATACACAAATTCAGAACATCTACTTATGAAAGCCCAATTTATAATAACTTCCTTTTCATCTATCAAAGATAATATCCTCAAAATACAAAATAATTTTATATCATCTTCACTTTTCAAAACAAAATTAATATTAAAGGGTCATATCACAATCAACTAAGTAATTATGGAATCTCTATTATTGAGAGGAAAAAACAAAACAAGTTTTCGACATGTAAAAAAATACATGTAAAGAAAAAAACATATTGTGATTTGTTCGTATCATTTGGATTATTTGGACTATTGTTCTCACCTTAAGTGTTATTTTTACAATGTTTGCACAATAAATAACACTCAAGATGAGAAACGTAGTCTTAATAATCAAAATAATACAAAGAATCATTCCTCATCTAAAACATTCAGAACCGTAATATTTTAATTTGATTAAAAATTATGATTATTTTTGAATTTAGTCAAAGTTATTTCTAAGGTTTATTGAATGTATTTTTTAGAAAAGTTAAAAATACAACATAAGTTTCTTTAGTTATCAGCATTCTTTAAACAAGCGAACAGAAAATCTGATAACTGCATTTCCAAATAAATTAACAGAAAAACTCTTTGGTACACTTACGTGTGGAAACAGTTACTAATACATCGATCCCTCAGATTGAAACAATTAAACGAGAATACAAACATTTCATTAAAGAAAGGAGAAAACGACTAAATATAAAAAAGGCTAAAAAAGGCTAAATTCGCAAAATTGGCTGAAAAGTCAATGTTTCCAAAATGGGGGATCGATTTACTAGAACTTTGTATTTGAAACAGAGCACAACTTAAAAATTTGTAAATATTGAAATTTTTTTATAATCTGGTAGATTAGTGACAAGTACACATGAGCATACCACTTCTATGCATGCGCCGAGCATTTTTGTTGAAATCAATGAAAATCATTTAAAGTCATGATTTTTTTTCATTGTAAACGATAAAGAAGTTTTTCTGGTCAATGTCTAGAATACCCCCCCCCCGCAAATGTTTCACGATTACAACTTTTATAATTTTTCGAGGGTACTGAAAGCGAATACTTGCTTTAACAGCTGTGCAAAGAAATAGTTTTCATGATATGAAAAAATGTCCTTTTTTTAAAAAAGTGAGGTATCACTTTTCATTATTAATTTAACATAAAATGAGCACCACCTTTATGACAACCTAGTGAGTTGAGCTAAAAGATTTTTCTAATTTCATCTTCCAATAAAGCCTGAGAAGATTAAAGAACAGAAAAAAGAGAAAAATTTGTATAGATACGTGTCATTCCTTATGTTATCAGTGGTGACCACTTCTGTATATGCAAGCATACGCATATTTCTACCGCTAAGTAGCTTTCTGATTATTAAACAGTGTAATTCCTTATGTTATCCATGGTGCACAATTCTTTACATTGTATAATATTTGGAAAACGACTTGTTTGTGACAAAGTTTAATGGGATATTCGTTTTCAGCATACAAAAAAACAATAGTAATCGTCATGTGATTGTTAAGGTGGAAAGTAAATAACAATTTACCAAAACAGCTTTCAGGCAGCTCCCCCTCCCCAATTACTACCATGTGGCCTAAAAGTGGGTGCTCATTTGTTGCTAGTGCACTTATTGACCCGCGCTATTTTTAAAATATTATATTCAAGTTTAATTAAAGTTTTATGATATCTTCTTTATTATTAAATTGCATTAATTCAGAATATGTACAAAACACCCTCCTCTCCCCATGGTAAGAATGGCTTTCTAATACTAACATTATTTCAGCATGGATCAATAAGTGCACTAGTACCGCTCATTTTACATTAAATTTATGTAAAATAGTGATCCCCACTTTTGGAAAAAGTAATTTCTTCATATCATGAAATCTAATTCTCTGCGTCAATTTTGAAGGATATATTCGTTTTCAGCACATAAAAGTTTTCATTGTAAAGATATATATATATATATATATATATATATTGCTTTACGTCAGATTCTAGGCATTGATCGTTATTTTTTTATGTTAAAGTATTGAAAATAAAATAATAGATTAATGATAATAATCCAGTAGGAAAATTGAAAAAAAGATGAAAACAAAAATCATTAAACAATGAAAAACATTTAAGATTCATAGCTTTTTTTTTGCTTTAGTAAACAAAAAACATTAGTTAAAAATATTTTCTTTCGTAAACGATAGAGAAGTTGTTTTGCTTTTTTACATTTAAGTCAATATTGAAAATTCATGTAATACTTACGTTTTTGTTGTATAATCTGCTTTCGATTAACTTTATCTGCTTTTACAAAGAAACGATTTTTCAAATGTGATTAACTTTACAAGCTAAACTTAACATTCAAGATAACGAACGGAAGAGCAAGTTCGCAGAAAACAAAATTAAAGAGGAAAAATAAAAAAACATTATTTCGAAATAGAGCTGAGCTGATCTATTTGGTGAATATCACGGATAAAATTAGTATTATTTTATTTAACATTTTCATATTTACATGAGAGAGAACAGATTACATGTTTCACCTTTGTGCAATTTAATGGCGGAAACTGATAGTTTTTAAAGCCGCCTTTTCGTATTTTTATTTATTTATTTATTTATTAGATTCCTGGTTTTTTTTTTGTGTTTGAAACATTTAAGCTTAAAGTTAATCTGGTGCTTGCGCTGTTTACTAAACACATTAAAAATAAAGATATTGAAAAAGAACCACAGTTAATATCTATACGGAAAAAAATACACGTGAAATGTTTTTACGGCGTCGTTAGAAACTAAAACTTAACTTGAAAGTATTAGTTTTTTTTTGTTTTTGTTTACTATTTAAAAGAGAATTAGTAAAGTAAAGTCTTAAAATAGTGATTAAAAAATAAAACTTGTTTGCCCCCCCCCCCAAAAAAAAATTAATTAGACCCCCTCCCCTCGCTCAAGCCAGTACAATCAATTAACACATGTAGGTGTGTCAGAAACTTCGTGAAAAATATTGAATAATTCCCCCCCCGTCTTTCCAAGCTTATAACTACTCGAAAAATGTAATTCAAACCCTAATTTTTTTTTCAATTAAAGGAGCAAGGACCAAGGTTTCATTTAAAACAAACAAACAAAAATAACGTGGTTTTAAAGAAAAAAAAATTTAAACTTTGGATTTACAGATAAATTTCTCAAAAAAAACACTACTTTTTTTTGTTTTAAATTTGAATATATTATTTAATGATCTTTTATCTTCAATTTGTGATATACAACACTTTGGTGATTAAATTAATTATTCACTTTTTAATAAATATTTCAAAATGGAGGGTGTGAATTAATTCGACCCCCTGTTTTTCCAAGCCTATAACTACTCGAAAAATGTAATTCAAACCTTTTGAAACTTTTGAAGGAGATATTGTTTTTAAAAGAGACTATGCAGCCCCATAATATATTTTTAAATTATTTTTAACTCTTGCTAAATAAAAATAAACTTGATCACGGAGTTAAGATACGAAAAACGAAACCAAATATTTATTTAAAAAATACTCTAGTTTTAACACTTTTTGTGTCATTACGAAAAAAAAGAAAGAAAGAAAGAAAACATGTATTATCAAAGAAAGCAATTATTTTATTTAGAAGAATTAATTCAGTTCAAATAATTCTTGTGTTATTACAAAACAACAAAAAAAGAAAACACGGTCTTATGTAATTTTGGTACTGCGCTGAAATAATAACGTTATTATTTTGAAAGCGATTCTTAACATGGAGAAGGGAGGGTACCGTTTGAAAGTTATTTCGGGTGCACTTGTGAATGTAGGGGAATAAATAAGAGCACCGGATTACTGGTGTAGGGTAAAAAGTGAGGTCCCTTGAGAAAAGAAGAGGAGAGTCCATACACATGAGGCACGGACGCAAAAAGTTCTTCTCCTAAAAGACAATGTTGGACAGGCAGAGTACAACTCTAGAATACAGTCCTCACTCCTCCCGTAAACCCCACTATTGAAGTGAGTAATCTTTTTACCTTAATGTTCTGAATTGCAGTGTTGTCATGTTTTCATGTTTGTTAATAAATTCTTGTCGTTTATACTTGTTGTACGTTTAGTAATTATTAAAGCTGGTCTGTAGTTTTGGGACTTGGAAGAACCTAAACCCGTACCAACAGTGGTAACCCCAACTAGCAACATAGAATACGCAAAGCAACGTTTTTTTTTTATGTTTTAATAACAAAAGGAAAATGCGTAAAATTAAAGTTTATTTTTAAATAAAAATAATCCATAATATGAATCCCGGCGTCAGAGTAGTTAAAAATAAAGAAACAAAACATTTACGTACGTAAGTTAAAAATAAAAAAAATAAAAAAATAATGACTAGTTACGTTTTTGTGCCGAGATTTATTTTATACAAGTATCGTTACCCTTTCATCGGGATATTCACATTTTTCTCGCACAACAGATATGGCCGACCGCGTCTTCTTCAATTTGCACGTGGCGCCAGTCTCGTGATTGGCTGATGTGAACACTACATCACACTTCGTCTTCCTCTTGCTCTGTCCCTACTATTACTACTATACGGTGTCATCTAGCTAACTGTCGCTATAAATAAATGAGATAAAAATAAATAATAATAATAATAATAAAAATCATAAATAAATGTGAAATGGCGTCGCCCACATTCAGTCTGATTCCAACGGATGTACGGAATGACCCTGCTTTGTTTTTCGCACAGCTAGATTTATATTTTCGGCAGAAAAGGATATCAGGACAGACTGAAAAGTTTTGCCATGTGGCGACTATATTACCTCAGGATGTTATCGTCGAGGTGAGAGACCTAATTATATCTCCTCCCACGGAGAAACCATATGACACCCTGCGAGAAAGAGTGACAACTGCTGTGTCAGTTTGAGCACACAGGCGAATCTCACAATTATTAGAACAGGAAACGATTGGGGGATAGCACGCCGTCACAGTTTCTATAGCGCCTGCAGAAGTTGGCTGAAGGGACAATGGACAATAATATTGTCAAACACATCTTCCTACAGCGCATACCAACCGAGTATAAGGTGGTAATATCTGCACAAGATGAATCTATGCCAGTGGAACGAGTGGCTGAGATAGCCGACCATATTGCCGATATAATGTCGACACGGTCGTCAACGGTGGCTGGAGTTCAGACATCGGAGAAAGACGAGCTACTCTCCAAACTAATGGAGGGACAGACCAGATTGGAAGCTCGCATGAACAAAATGGCGGAGGACATCGCGAGACTTACCCTCGAGAATAGGCAAAGGCGGGGGGGGGCGCAGCCACTCCAGAGAACGGAGGCAAGATAGGACCATTTGCTGGAAGCACAAAAGATTTGGGGAGAAGGCAAATTCCTGTATCCCACCGTGTAGTTACAAGAGTTCGGGAAAAGCTTAAACCGACAGAAGAATGCGGCATCAACTGTCGGTGCATCTCGTTCAGGCCGCCTATTGTATGTGGTGGACAAAAACTCAGGTACGTCCTTTTTGGTGGACAGCGGGGCACAGGTGTCTCTCATTCCTGCGACTGCAGCCAACAAGAAATCCCCTCCCTGTAAATTCACACTACGAGCTGTGAATGGCTTGTTAATAGACACATATGGGGAGAAGTGTATGGACCTTAATTTCGGCCTGCATAGAACATTTACCCACATTTTTATAGTGGCGGATGTAGACAGTGCTATTTTAGGTACCGATTTTTTACAGGCGTTCGGTTTGGTGGTGGATATAACAGGCCAGTGTCTGAAAGATCCAGAAACGCATCTCACAGCGTGTGGGGTAGTTAGGACTGGTACTCCATTGTGTCCAGCAGTGGCACATGCAAACCAGGATAACGATTTTCTGAGTCTCTTGAAGGAATACCCTTCAATTTCAGTGCCTTCTTTCCATAGGGACGTTTTGCCACACTCCACCACACACTATATCGAAACAAATGGTCCGCCCGTTCATAGCAAAGCTAGGCGCTTAGCACCAGAAAAGGTAACAACGGCCAAGGCTGAATTTCAGCAAATGATGAAGTTAGGCATAGTTCGCCCTTCAAAGAGCGAATGGGCTTCATCTTGTCAACAATGGTGTTAACACATGGCGGGCATGTGGGGACTACAGAGCACTGAATGCAGTCACTAAACCAGATAGATACCCAGTATCACATGTCCAGGACGTGACAGCAGTGGCTCAAAATAACCGTTTTTTTACAAAATTGGATTTAATTCGAGCATATAACCAAATACCGGTGGAGCCCGAACACATTCCTAAAACGGCTATCATCACCCCATTCAGGATGTTCGCGTTCATGCGAGTTCCTTTTGGGTTGCGGAATGCAGCACAAACATTCCAACGGTTCATAGACCAGGTGTTGTCAGATTTGCCATTCGTCTTTGCATATATTGACGATGTACTTATTGCTAGCCAAACTAGAAAAGAACACATCGGTCATGTGCGACAGGTCTTCGAACGTTTGAAGCAATATGGGATAGTCCTAAACCCATTAAAATGTGCTTTTGGTCAATCCGAAGTAATTTTTTTAGGACACCATATTTCAGAGGGGGAATATCCCCATCACCAGAGATGGTCAAGTCCATTCAAAATTTCCCTACCCCTGCCACAATGAGGCAGCTGCGTCAATTCTTGGGGCTGATAAACTTTTATCGTAGGTTCTTACCTCACTGTGCACAAGTACTTTTACCATTGAAAGTTTGTTGACAAATGTGGGGAAGTGTGACATTGTATTTTCAGAGCACGCGGTAGAAGCATTCAACAAGATCAAGGCTATGTTGCAGGAGACTGCAAAATTGTCTCACATCCAACCCAACCAGGAGCTGTGCCTAGCAGTGGATGTATCCGCAGTTGGAATTGGAACGGTCCTACAACAAAAATGTGATGCGGACTGGAAACCCATTTCCTTTTTCTCAAAAAAAATTAACAGGGACTGAGAAACGCTATAGTACATTTTCCAGAGAGCTGTTAGCTGCATTCTCCGCGATACGCCATTTCCGGCAGCTCTTGGAAGGTCAGCAGTTCCATATCCTCACGGACCACAAACCCCTGTTAGGCGCTTTACAGTCTTCCTCGGACGAATATTCTCCCAGAGAGATTCGCCAGATGGATTATATCCTTCAATTGACATCGGATATCCGGCACATCAAGGGAGCAGACAACATCCCAGCAGACACCTTATCGTGGGGAATTAATTCCTTCCTGTTGCAGCCGGCAATTGACGTCGACACCTTGTTTAAAGAACAACAGAAGGATGAACATTTACAAAATCTCCTGCAGAATAATCCAACTTCATTGAACCTAGTGACAATTACCAACCCTACCAGTCACACAAAAGTTGTGTGTGACACAAGCACAAACAAACTGCGACCATACGTTCCAGCATCGCTACGCAAAGACACATTTAAGGCAGTACACGGTCTATCGCACCCAGGGGCCAATGCCTCTGTAAGGCTACTAACAGACCGATATGTCTGGCCGCGAATAAAAGCTGATACAAGAGCGTGGGCGAAAACGTGTGTGGAGTGTCAAAAAGCCAAGGTCGGTCGTCACACGCGGGATCCTCTAGGCACGTTTCCAGTTCCAGATGAGAGATTTCAGCACATTCATATCGACATCACCGGACCATTTCCGACATGTGAAGGTCAGTGCTATCTGCTGACATGTATCGACGGATTCTCACGATGGTTTGAAGCTCTACCGATGCCAGACATGACGGCATACACAACTGCCAGGACATTCCTTGCTGGCTGGGTGGCCAGATTCGGTGTACCACAAAATGTTACATCAGACAGAGGTCGATAGTTTGAGTCAGACCTTTTTCATAAACTTGCAAAACTTTTGGGCACCAAGAGTATACACACCACGGCTTATCACCCCCAGGCAAACGGCAGGGTTGAGCGACTACATTGCAGTCTGAAATCCTCCTTACGGGCACAGCTTACGGACAATACAAGGTGGTTAGAACATCTGCCACTAATATTGTTGGGGCTGCGGACAACGGTGAAAAGAGATATGGAGTGCTCAGCAGCGGAGGCTCTATATGGAACCACATTGTGGTTGCCAGCACAATAGTTTTTTGAAACACCAAAAAAAGTTATGGACATGACAGCATTCGTCGACCGCTAAAAACTAAAATGGCCAAGATGGCATATTCTCCCTCAGGCTCGAATAGGAACATGGTCCCATATGTACCTAAGGGTTTAGAGACTTGCACGCACGTCTTTATCCGTGATACGAAAAGGAGGCATTCCCTGCAACCGCCGTATCGTGGCCCCTTTAAGGTTGTGGAGAGACAAAATAAGTTTTTCAAGGTGCTTATCAAGAATGAGGAACAAAAAATTTCGGTAGACAGGTTAAAACCCGCAGCACTGGAAGAGACATATCTGAAAGTATCACCCCCAAACGCCATGCCGGTAGATATGACGCTTCAGAAAGTAGAAAAGAAAAAGACACGGTCAGGTAGACATGTCAGATGGCCAGCACATTTAAAAAATTTTGTGACGGTTTAAATACAATTAAAAATGTTGCCCATTTATTTCAGATACTCCGTATTTTTTGGGGGGGGTACTGTAGGGGAATAAATAAGAGCACCGGATTACCGGTGTATGGTAAGGAGTGAGGTCCCTTGAGAAAAGAAGAGGAGAGTCCGTACACATGAGGCACGGACGCAAAAAGTTCTTCTCCTAAAAGACAATGTTGGACAGGCAGAGTACAACTCTAGAATACAGTCCTCACTCCTCCCGTAAACCCCACTATTGAAGTGAGTAATCTTTTTACCTTAATGTTCTGAATTGCAGTGTTGTCAGGTTTTCATGTTTGTTAATAAATTCTTGTCGTTTATACTTGTTGTATGTTTAGTAATTATTAAAGCTTGTCGGTAGTTTTGGGACTTGGAAGAAGCTAAACCCGTACCAACATGCAGTACTGCAGTACTTAAAAATATACAAATTTATTTTCTTTTGGAGGTAGGGGGTCTCATTTTAAAACTATATCTACTTCAGTATTTTCTTTAATTTTCGGACATTTTTTTGTTCAAAATTATTTACTAAGTAATGTCGAGTGCGACATTACTTTGATCAAGATCAAAGTGTAGTATCTGTTCTTCAGATGCTGCACTCCCATTTCTTGTGCTCTTTTGGTGGAGGGGAGCAGTCCTTCACGACTGAGACAATTTTTTATTTTTGTACATTTTCTCCACGTTAAAAACGACCCTGGTGTCTAACTCTGTCCCGTGGGGAGGCATTGTATATAGGCACATTACTTGTTATTTCGTTTTAACTAAATAAACTCTTTAAAATAAGTTTAAACACCGAAAACTTACAAAGCTAGGTAGAAAACGAAAACTTAGAAAAATCAATTTAATTTTTTTAAAACAATATACATGTAAAAATATTTTTTTGAAATATTATGGGATGGGCATTATTACCTAAAAATATACAAATTTATTTTCTTTTGGAGGAGGGGGCTCGTTTTAAAACTATATATTTTCTTTAGTTTTCTATTTTGAGCAATTATTATCCTCTAAGAGGTGATCCTCATACGTCGGACATTTTTGTTCATAAGTAGCACTCGACATTACTTCTTTTTTTTAACTAAATAAACTATTTAAAATAAGTTGAAAGACTAAAACCTTTCAAAGTTAGGTAGAAAACGAAAACTTAGAAAAATTAATTTAATTTTTTTAAAACAACAGTAAACAAGTAAAAAATATTTTTAAAAAATATTATGGGATGTATATTCTCTTTTAAAGACAATATCTTCTTCAAACACGGTCATAAAATATGTTTTCAATCGATATTTATTACATAAGGTACCAGTTTTCCTACCTAACAAAAGGGGACGAGTTTTCCGGGTACGAGTTTTTCGGGTACGAATTTTCCGGAGACGATTTTTCCTAAATTCGAGCCCATTATCAGACTACAGTCTTTGCTAATCTGAGCTCATGATCGGATTACAATCTTTGCTATTAAAAAAATAACGAGTTCAGTATATTCTGTGATGGTTAATAAATACTGAAAATTTCATTAAAATTGGTTCATTTCCTGAATTGAACTCATTTGAGCCTACCATCAGACTACAGTCTTTGCTAATAAAGCTCTCTTCACTTTTCCACACACTTCACTGATCAAGCAAACGCTACATATATAATGGTTCAGTTACGCCACTGTAGTAAAAAAAAAACCCAAAAAACTAAAAAGAAAGGACATGTTTTGATGAATACTTTAAAATTCAAAGAAGATTTTATGAAGTACGTAGCTACGGCTACAACAAAGTACGTAGCTGCGACTACAACCTCCTGCGAAATTATGCGTGTGAAACAGAGATGAGGTTTGCAGGCCACCATTTTCAGGCAAAAAAGCTGCGGCATATTCTTAACTCAATATCAGCTTCATGTTCTCTCTGCTTCTCGCTACTTAACATGCTGTCAGCGGGATTTATCTCTTTAGAATGACCCATATACAACTAGTGAACACTTCCAACACATGTTCGGCAAACACCTACGCAGTATAATACTTTAAACTCTAGTCTTACGTACACTCTCTTTTCCGTACGGAAGAGACATTTTTCAGACCACGTCGATTTAAGCAAGCTCGGAATTTTGCCAAAACCTATTCATCAATAAACCTGGCGTATGCAATTCCACCACCAGCAAAAATGGAAATGGATGATTATTTGCGAAAAAACTGGGCGTTTTTCAAACTAACATGGGAGAACTATGCGGCCGTGGCGGAAATTGGAAAAAAAAACAGCAAACGTACAGGAAGGTTCACTTCTTTCACTAATCGGCAAGGAATGTCTGCAAATACACAAAAACCCGCCGATGTTGGCAGAGGAACGAGCAAACACAAAAAATACCCACGTTATACATTTAATTCCTGTACACAGGAACAGGGCGGAAGATTTGACACGCATTTGATCAAACTAAGACACTTAATCAAAACATGTACTACGGCGCCCTTGAGGATGAGCTACTGCGTGACCAAATAGTTACAGGCACCAGTAATAATAATGTTTGAGCCAGGCTCCTCAGTGAATCTGGACTCACTCTAGACAGGACGATAGATATTTGGAGGAGCACTGAACAGGCTGAATAACAGCTCGGCAAACTGAACAACCCAACAGAAACTATCCACTACACCAATGGAGATAAGAAAAAGCTACGATAATTCATAAAGGACAGCAAATTCTGTGGACAGAGCAATGACAAAGGAAAGTGTCAGGCTTATGGACTTACATGTGTTATCTTCTTAAAGTGCAACCATATTGCCAGTGATACCAATCACAGGCGCAACTCGTCACATCACAACGGCAAAATAAATCCTCAACACAGCAAACTGCAAAAGGTGCGCTACATTAGCAGTGTCAGAAATTTCGTGAAAATAGTGAATAATTCCACCCCATCTTTCCAAGCTTATAACTCCTCGAAAAATGTAATTCAAGCCCTAATTTTTTTTTTCAATTAAAGGAGCAAGGACCAAGGTTTTATTAAAAAAAAAAAAACAATGTGTTTTTTTTTTTAAAAAGGTTTTAAACTTCGGACTTTACAGGTAAATTTCTAAAAAAGCGATTTGTTTTTTTGTTTTAAATTTGAATATATTATTTATTGACCTTTTCTCTTCAATTTGTGATATATAAAACTCCACGACATAAATTAATTATTTACTTTTTAAGAGACATTTCAAAATGAGAGGCGTGAATTATTCGACCCCCTATCTTTCTAAGCTTATAACTCCTCGAAAAATGTAATTCAAGCCCTAATTTTTTTTTCAATTAAAGGAGCAAGGACCAAGGTTTCATTAAAAAAAAAAAAGACAAAAAGAAACAATGTGTTCTTATAAAATAAGGTTTTAAACTTCGGACTTTACAGGTAAATTTCTAAAAAAGCGATTTTTTTTTTTGTTTTAAATTTGAATATATTATTTATTGACCTTTTCTCTTCAATTTGTGATATATAAAACTCCACGACATAAATTAATTATTTACTTTTTAAGAGAAAGTTTAAAATGGGTGACACTTGGGGGGGGGCGTAAATTTAAAAAAAAAACGTTTGTCTAAAATATTATATTCGGTTTATTGGAAAGAACATAAAATTTCACATTGACCCTGAAAATATCGTAAAAATAGAATCAATAGAAAAATTTTGATAGATTTTTAAAATTTAAAATTTTTAAAATATTGAGTTTAAAAATTGAAAAATATTGAGTTCGGAAAATTCATTACTGTTTAAAAAAAAATATTTTTATTACTTTTAAAACAACTGTAATAGTTTATTTTGGAAGTATAATCCATAAAGAAAATAAATAACCCACTTTTAACAGAGAAATTACGAGATTTTTATATTGTATTCGCAGTTTCGTGTTAGGGGTGTCAAAAATTCCTACAAAAATTCTGATACTGCTAGCGCTACATGGAAACAGAAGCAGTCAGCAGTGACGAATGCATCTATGCCCTGAGAAGTCTCACAGATTTCAAACACTATAGGCAGACGTTCGCATATCCACCCGGGAGACAGCATAAAAACCTTATGCAAATTCCAAATTGCCACTGGGACCAGCTGCAGTACATTGGCCGTTGCTGACCAGAAACGCATTACTAAAGCACCGCTACAACCGTCTCTCACAATGTTGAAGGTGTATGACAACTTTATACTTCAACCTTTGGGGTCAATAACACTCCATTGTGAAATGAAGGGAATAAAAAAGGTCACCTTCCAAGTTTTGGATAGCAACTCACCATCATTACTTTCTGGACGGGCTAGCTCTGTAGTGAAGCTCATAGCTTTTAACACAGAATGTGTGCGACAGCTGAGTGAAGTAAAGGAGGCAAAACCAATCACAAAAGAAGAAATCCTCAACAACTACAGCGACATTTTCTCAAGACTATCACGCCTATGCAAATAGTCCTCGCTGAGTCCCTCTACAACTTAAACTGAGTTAACAAGAAAACATGACAAAATGGTCAACGAAGAAATAATAGCCTGGGTCACTGAGCAACTTCATGGATCAATAACCTAGTCGTCATATGAAAACCTAATAAATTGCGAATATGCATTGACCCATATCACCTGAATAAGGCGATCAGGTGCAACACTACCAACCCCCAACAGTCGAGGAAATCGTGAGGAAAATGAAGAAGGCCAGACTCTTCTCAGTTGTAGATGCCAAAGACGGCTTCCTTCGAGTCATTCTAGACGAGCTATCCTCATATTTAACGACATGCTGAACCCCATTTGACTGGATACGGTTGCTTCACATACCATTTGGAATCAGCTCAGCTCCCGAAGAATGGCAGCGACGACTTGACTTCTGTTTTGAAGGATTCCATAACATACAAGTGATAGTAGACGTTGACATACTCTACGGGTCCAGTGATAGCGATGCAGAAGTTGAAAAATGCCATGATGATGCCCTTGTGGCAGTTCAACTTCAAAAATACCTCTGTTAGTCACATTGAAAATACTTTCAGTGTACAAAGTTTGGCACCGGATCCAGAGAAAGTCAAAGCAATATCAAAGATGCAACATCCTACGGACATCCAAGACGTTCAGTGATTACTAGGAGTCGTAAACTACCTTGCTAAGTTTGCACCCAAACTCAATACAGTATGTGAACCACTGCGACTGTCACAACATGAAACAGCATTTATTCAGATTAAAAAAAAAACTCATCATTGAAGCCCCTATTATGACATCAATAAGGAGGTCTCACTTGAATGTGAAAGCTCACAAGTCGGTCTTTCAGGGTAGTCCTAACACAGGAAGGACATCCCGTTGCGTATGCATCCTGAGCACTCACAAAAAACTGAGCGAAACTATGCTCAGATTGAAAAAGTATGTCTTGCCATCGTATTTGCCACAGAACGTTTTGAACAATACATTCTCGGTAAAGAGAAAGTCAAGGTATTCTCCGACGATAAACCACTGGAGACAATACTCACAAAACCCATTCATGTGAGCCCAAAGAGACTCCAGCAGATGCGGCTAAGGCTCTAAAAATACTCCTTAGATATGAAATACAAGCAAGGACCCCAAATGTACATTAGTAATACCTTGTCTCGTGCGTCACTACCTACTCCTGGAACCACAACAGAAAATAACTGCACCATATTTCAACTGCAGCAACAGAAACTCAAAAGAGACTTGGAAAACATCAATATGGATGACAGCCTCTTTGTCACAGACTACCGCCTCTCACAGATTCGAGAAGAGACCAGATATGACACTATTCTACAGACACTAATAAAGATTACAAAAAAGAGCTGGCCTAAGGACAAAAACGACAGCCCACTAAACATTAAAGAATACTGGCCATACCAAGATGAACTGTGTTCTGAAAATAGTCTAGCATACCGAGGCATATGGCTTATCATTCCAATCAAACTCAGACCTGAGATGATCATCAGGGCACACAGATCTCACCTGGGCATTCAGTACACACTGAACACAGCCCGCAACATAATGTTCTGGCCGCAAATGCATGCAGAGATCACCGAGGCAGTCCGAAGGTGTGAAACCTGTCAACTGACCCAACCTCAACAACAAGGACAACCTCTGATGACCTACCCAATACCAGTACGCCCCTGGCAGTGTGTGGCTAGTGACTGCTTTGAACTAGACAGTAATTACTTTGCGGTATTGGTTGACATATACTCAAATTTTGTGGAGGTCGGCCTGCTCCCAGATCCAAGTGGGAACTCCCTCGTCAAAAAAGTGAAGCTGAAATCCATCTTCGCTGCACATGGTGCACCAGCAGCAATGATAACTGACAACGCAACCAACGAGCATTAATTTCCGTAGATTTCTGGAATCATGGGACATCGAACATATAACTCTTAGTTCTCATCAATCGAACGAAATTGATAAAAGGTATGATAAGGAAATCGACAAAGGAAAGACATGTGGAAAGTCACTACCCAATCTCACCATAGGATAGCCTGTAAGTGGGAAATACCAACAACAAAGCCCTAACAGCAACTGGGAATCGGGCACAGTCATTAGTAAAGTAGCACCACGAAGTTATGAGGTTGAAGTAAACAGAAAATGTTATAGACGAAACAGAATGCACATCCGTCAACCAATCACTCTCCCACAATATGTCTCCATTCCACAGCCACTTGAGACAAAAAGTTCTTAGGCAAACCCAGGACCACAAAAATCCCCAACACATGAGAAACAACTTCATAGGTTTAACCGGGTGATCAAACCCCCTGCATGAGTGAGAGACTGTACACCCTAACACACACTCACCCCAACACACACACACACACACACACACACACACACACACACACACACACACACACACGCACACACATATCGAATATAACACGCCACATATCTCGTTCAGTCAAACCAAGAACCAATGGGGGGGGGAAGAGGATGTTATGGAGTACGTAGCTACGAGTAAAACAAAATATGCAGCTACGACTACAACCTCCTGTGAAACTATGCATGTGAAAACACGACACTAGCTTCGCAGACGACCATTATTCAGGCAATAAAGCTGCGTCATATTCTTAACTCAATATAGGTTTTGTGTTCTCAGTGCTTCTCGCGATTTAACACCTCCAAACTCCCGGACACCCAGGCTAGTAAATAATAAAATAAAACATTTTATGTAGTTTGTCTATTTCGCTTAAACGTATCGAGCAGACGTTTGCTTACATGTTTTACAAACTTTAAATGGTGAAGTATAATCACGTACTTATTGAGGTCCTGGATATGACCTTAAACTATATCCGATGGTGAGGCTCCAGCTTGCGGGCTTTTGGAGAGTGTGCAGCCACCCTTTAATTGCCATTGCTCACAAGTGTACTCTGACATAGAGTGGCAGTACCTGTTAGAATCCGAACTATGGGTTAAATAGAAACCGACTTGAAAATTTATTATACCATACCTGTTCACACTGAAACACTTATCGCAATATTCATGGTCAGGCGCGAACGAACACCCCATAATTTTATCATACCATACTTCCTCAAACTGAAACATAATTATCAAAGTATACTTATGCAGATAGATATGAAAATTCTTTATTAAAGTTTGTGCCTATTTCCATTCTATGGAGGCCATGCGCGAACGCAAACCCCACAATTTTATTATACCATCCCTATTTACGTTAAAACATACTTATCAAAGTATTCTTATGTACATATATATTAAAAACACTTGTAAATGTTTTTTTTATTTTTTATTTCCATACTTTGTGGACCAGGCGTGAACTCAGACCCCACAATTTTAATGAACCACTGTTCTGCCAGATCAAACATACCCATTCCTGTGTCTTGATACATCTATCATTATATGTAATCAGCTTTTTAAAATAGTCAACCATATAGGAACCTATTCGTGACCACACACACACACACACGCACACACACACACCGACATTCAGCTTTATATATATATATATATATATATATATATATATATATATATATATATATATATACTTGTTTATTGTTATATAAACATGCTCACATCCCGCTGCTACAAATAGCCACTTGTTTCAATCAAACAACAGATATCATCAGGCAGCGACTTGACTATTCAAAAGTTCAATGAATAACAATAATAATAATAATAATAATAATAGGTTATTCATATATAAACACGTATTATCAGCTCTTTTTATTGAGCACTATCTAACAACCTCGTTGAATTCATTAGTCCATTACTTTTGAATAAAAAACCCGAGTATATATATATATATATATATATATATATATATATATATATATATATATATATATATATATATATATATATATATATATATTGGATTAGCTCCTAAACTAATTAACCGATCATTATGAATTTTAATTATGTATATATGATTATATCTTTTTGTGCCTTGGATCAACTCCCAAACTAATTAACTGACCATTATGAATTATATGTAATGTATATGTTTGTATATGTCTATAGATGTCATATTCCAAAAATCACATGCAATGTTCACTTACTTTGTTAATGTATTTATGTGTACAAGAAATTCTATCCAAGAAATAAGGTACTTGTGCAGTATAGTACTCGTATGAAAAACTTATGTAAAATCATTGAGTAGTTTCATCTTTATGTTAGAACTAATATACTTGCACAATATCTTACCTAAGGAATGAGGCACTTGTGCAGTATAGTACTCACATGAAAATACAAAGAATATCTTACCTGTGACGTACATAAGTTATTAAAACTGTAAATTCCGTTAAATATTCGAGTAGTATAACTTACATCTAAAAAATAATGTGCTTCTTCACTATAGCACCCAGATAAAAACAAATTCTTACCCCGTGATGTACAAAATATTTAACACAACAGAAAATTTCATAAAAGTATTGAGTTCTTTCATTTATAAATTAGAAAAAGGTATTTGTCTATCTATATGCATATAAAACTCAGGTAACCTTGTAGTGGGTGTTGTAACCCACCACCCGGTTTACAACTTCTGGTTGCGCATGTGTACACAAACATAAGCCCATAACAGTGTAAAAAAATAAACACAGTATAGGTCTGATTTGACAATTTTGAAGGTGCTTGTGCAGTATAGGTTCGATTTAACAATTTTGAAGGTGCTTGTGCAGTATAGGTTCGATTTGATAATTTTGAAAGTGCTGGTGCAGTATAGGTCAGATTTGACAATTTTGAAGGTGCTTGTGCAGTATAGGTCCGATTTGACAACTTTGAAGGTGCTTGTGGAGTATGGGTTCGATTTAACAATTTTGAAGGTGCTTGTGCAGTATAGGTTCGATTTGATAATTTTGAAAGTGCTGGTGCAGTATAGGTCAGATTTGACAATTTTGAAGGTGCTTGTGCAGTATAGGTCCGATTTGACAACTTTGAAGGTGCTTGTGGAGTATGGGTCCAATTTGACAATTTTTAAGGTGCTTGTGCAGTATAGGTCTGATTTGACAATTTTGAAGGTACTTGTGCAGTATAGGTCCGATGTGACAATTATGAAAGTGCTTGTGCAGTACAGATCCGATTTGACAATTTTTAAGGTGCTTGTGCACTGCTGTCTATATCCTAATAAATAATTTTGAAGATGCTTTTACAGTATAAATATACATATCCCTATATTTTTTCTTAGACACTGTACATGTTTTATGAACATCCATCTATGCCGACAGTTTTGTGTAAACAGTTAAAGCTCATTTGTGGAAAAGATTACAACATTTAGCAAAACATTTATACACATAAACAGACAAGTAGATTTTTTTTTATTGGACGTCGTGCATGGTTTCTAAACACTTATCGAAGTGTTATACCAACAGTATTGCCTAAACACTTCAAATGAAAACCGAAGTAATTTTGAGAAAAGATTACAAAATTTTATGGGTGTCAACAAAAACAGACAAAATTAGTACTTGCGTAGAATACGCACCGTGCTGATAAAATAACGTTATTTTTATCGATAACCATTGTTAACAGGGATGTGGGAGGGTTTTACATATTCTGTACCTAATAAGATTATTTTCTAAGAACGATACATTCTCTGCATATTATTGTCTTGTGTTTTATTGGCATTATTATTATCTACATTAAATATTTATTTGACCCAACGGGTCATGGGTCTTCTAGTACTGTATATATACACCGATCTCTATGTATATATATATATATATATATATATATATATATATTGTATATTGATATTCATATTAAAAACTAATTTTTCCTATTTATTTAAAAAAGAAAATACAACTTTGTTATATATGGTTCATGGAATTGCATTCATCTGCAAAAGATCTAGCTAATTTAAATTTTAATTAATTCCCTTTTAGTTTTTCGGTTTTATTATGGGATGATCATCTTTAATTAAGTATTACGTATAATTATATTCATGCAGATATTCTGATTTATACTTGTGTAATATTTGCGTAAAAATGTTATATTTACATACAAACCTCTTTCTGTACATATTTATCTATACGCATATATATTTGTTGAAAAAATTTACCTACCAAACTTCTCCCTCAGTTTTTGATCTAGAGGCATGAAACTTCATATATAGATATTTGAACTTATGCAAAACTTCATATTTGGATTTTATCCCGGGAAAATCGGTCAAAATGCGTGAAAATAAAAAAAATGAAATTTGCCAGGTGAAGGTCGAACGAGGGCATTATGAATATGCATGCATGACGTAATAGCAATTGGTTCATGTTTAAATTTTTAGCTATGCAGTAAACATGTTTTCATAGTGCAGTCATTAACGGCAAAGGAAAAAGTAAATCGTAAGCGAAACGTTTTTGTTTCGATTTTCAGTGGTGGCTCATGAGTCAACTTTTAAAATTATTACTTGGGTCCAATATTATCTATAATATAGATCTCACCTGTCTGTTTAAATGTATGTATGTTTGTTTGTATGTCTGCCTAAAACTTTAGCCACAGGCGACGGATTTTCGGGAAATTGGTATCGTTTTGAGGCTCGACCCTTCAGACGAAAAATATCGAAAAATTGGCCCAAAACACTCATTCCTTCACCCTCAACTGGGCATTTTTCTATAGGGAGGGGTCGCTGATATTTTTTTTTTTAGAGTAATCCCCTCTTTTCGATTGACTAGCCTTAATTTAAACCTTCGTCACTTCCGACTTGGCGATGGATGAAACGGCAAAGACGTCACGTTTTATTTTTTCACGTTCTTTTCCTTTACACGGTACAAATTTGAGACTACTACCACCTCATTTTTTCTTTTTTCATCAACACACACCTCCAAACACCCGACCAACGCCGGGCACCCAAGCTAGTATTAAATAAAATAATACTAATGTTATCCATGATATTCACCAAGTAGGTCGGCTCTATTTCGAAATAATTTCTTTTTTCTTTTTCCTCTTCAAGTTTGTTTTCTGCGAACTTGCTCTTCCGTTCGTCATCTTGAATGTTAACATGAGTTTGTAAAATCAATCACATTTAAAAAATCGTTTCCTTTATAAAATCAGATAAAGTTAATCGAAAGCAGATTATAAAACAAAAACGTAAGTATTACTACATGGCGCACGTATGTGTATTTTTTATTTTCATCTTTATTTCATTTTTTCATCGGATTATTATCAAATGGTCATTAATCTATCAGATTTTGTTTTCAATACTGACTTCAACATTAAAAAAAACGGTCAATGCGTAATTCTTTATGTTATCAGTGGTGACCAATTCTGTATGCGTTTTCACGTACAGAATTGAAAACATTTTTTCTTGATTTTTGTTCTGTAAATGTCCCCGTGTCTTTATTGAAACATTAAATCAGAAAGAAAAAAAGGTTGACGTACACAAGTGCTACCCCACTAGCGAAATACACATCGGCTCCGATGTTGAACGTTGTTCAATTGAGGGAGACGTCATTATTTTTACAAGGAAATAATTTGGGCAGATTTGCCGTTTAGTTGTACAAATATTCTCGAACCAAGTAATCACTAAAAGGGACTCTTAAAGGGCGGCACCGGTATATTAGCAGAAGCTTTTTAGTTTTTACATGTTTCACAAACTTTAAAATTGAAAATGTAATCATGTGATTAAATTTAATTAAAATTAACCATTTTGTTTAACAAATTAAAAAAATAATGCAGGATGAAGTTTTAAAATGATTAAATATATTTTATTTTATAATTTAAAATGAAAAACATTGACCAACAAAAATGAAATTTTGGGTGCTTATGTATTTTGGTGCCGTGCTGAAATGATAACGTTATTATTTTTAAAAACATTCTTAGTGAGGAGGTGAGGGTGTTTTGTAACTATTCTGTACTTTCACCTTACAATTTAAAAAGAAAGGTATCGTTAAACTTGAATTTAACCCGGAAAGAAAAAAAACTATATAAAAATAGTGCGGTACCATGCGATCGCATGCATCCAAGAACAAAATCTACTGTAAAATTAAACAAAAATTTGTGCTTTTGCATTTTTGGTACCACGCTATTTTAAAATATTTTTTTCAGGTTTAATTAAAGTTTCACTATTTTTTTTTAATTGAAAGATGAGAGCACAGAATACTTACAAAACACCTCCCCTTGTTAAGAATAGCTTTCTAAATAATATTATTATTTTAGCACAGTACCAAAAATACATAAGTAGCCAAATATTTATTTTTATTGTTCAATGTTTTTAATGTTAAATTATAAAATAAAATATATTTAATCATTTTAAACTTCATCTTGCATTATTTGTAAAACAACGTGGTTAATTTAAATTAAATTTTATAACGATGATCACATTTCCAATAATTATGTGATTATATTTTATCCATTTAAAGTTTGTATAACATGTAAAAAAAGAAGCTTCCGCTAATATACCAATGTCGAGCTTTAAGTGTCCCTTTTAGTGATTACCTGGTTTGAGAATATTTGTACAACTAAACGGCAAATCTGCCAGAATTTGGTACTTATGCAGTGCATGCACATTAATCCGTGCTGAAATAAAAACGTTATCATTTAGAAAACCATTCTTAACCTGGAGACGGAGGGGGTGTTGTGTAATAGGTGTATCAGAATTTTTGTAGGAATTTTTGACACCCTAACACGAAACTGCGAATAAAATATACAAAACTCGTAATTTCTCTTTTAAAAGTGGGTTGTTTATTTTCTTTATGGATTATACTTCCAAAATAAAATATTAAAGTTGTTTTAAAAGTAATAGAATTTTTTTTTAAACAGTAATGAATTTTACGAACTCAATATTTTTCAATTTTGAAACTTTAAAAATCTTTCAAAATTTTTCTATTGATTGTATTTTTACGATATTTTCAGGGTCAATGTGACATTTTATGCTCTTTCCAATAAACCGAATATAATATTTTAGACAAACGTTTTTTTTTAATTCACGCCCCCCATTTTCGAGTGTCTATTAAAAAGTAAATAATTAATTTACTCACCAAAGTCTTATATATCACAAATTGAAGAGAAAAGGTCAATAAATAATGTATTCAAATTTAAAACAAAAAAAGTAGTGTTTTTTAGAAATTTACCTGTAAAGTTCGAAGTTTAAAACCTTTTTTTTTTAACCACGTTGTTTGTTTTTTCTTTTTTTCTTTTTTTTTAATGGAACCTTGGTCCTTGCTTCTTTAATTGCAAAAAGAATTGGGGCTTGAATTACATTTTTCGAGTAATTATAAGCTTGGAAAGACAGGGGGTCGAATAATTCACGCCCCCCATTTTGAAATGTCTATTAATTAATTTACTCACCAAAAAGTAAATAATTAATTTACTCACAAATTGAAGAGAAAAGGTCAATAAATAATATATTCAAATTTAAAAGGAAACAAAAGTAGTGTTTTTTTTAGAAATTTACCTGTAAAGTCCGAAGTTTAAAACCTTAAAAAAAACAAAAAAAAACACGTTGTTTGTTTTTTTGTTGTTTTTTTTTTGTTTTTTTTTTATGAAACCTTGGTCCTTGCTCCTTTAATTGAAAAACAAATTAGGGCTTGAATTATTTTTCGAGGAGTTATAAGCTTAGAAAACGGGGTGGAATTATTCCTGATTTTTCACGAAATTTCTGACACACCTAGTTGTGTGCCTATTCTGTACTTTATCCTAACAATTTAATAAAAAAAAGTGTCGTAAAACTTTCATTAAACTTGAAAATACTATTTAAAAATAGCACAAATCAATAAGTGCACTAAAACCAAGAATTTTTGCGTGTGTTTTTTTTTTTTTATGGATATGTTTTTTTTCCGGAGTTTATGTAATTATTAACAGGAAAATTGGTAAATATTATTTTCAAGTTAAATTAAAGTTTTACGATACCTGCAGTATTTTTCGCCGATAAAAAATAATAAACGAAAAGTTTTAACGAGTACCTATCTCTCATGGAATGTCGTAAATCGAAGCACAGTGAAATGTTATTTGGTTTTAGTGCACTTATTGATCCGCGCTATTTTTAAATAGTATTTTCAAGTTTAATTAAAATTTTACGATACCTGTTCTTATTAAATTTTTAAGTGAAAGTACCGAATAGGTACGCAACACCCCCTCCCCATGTTAAGAATAGCTTTCTAAATAATGTCATTATTTCAGCACGGCTCAATAAGTGCATGAGTACCTTTTATTTTCTCGAATAAAAAAAAAACTACTCGATGAGAACACTACTGTTTTTGTTTTAATAATTATTTTTTATTCAAAAATAAAAGTTTCAATTGTTCAAATCAACGGTAACATACGTGCATACGCACCTAATTTTTGTTTTAATAATATTTTTTATTCAAAAATGAAAATTTCAATTGTTCAAATCAACGGTAACATAAGTGCATTAGTAGGTGTATCAGAATTTTTGTAGGAATTTTTAACACCCCTAACACGAAACTGCGAATAAAATATAAAAATCTAGTAATTTCTCTGTTAAAAGTGGGTTGTTTATTTTCTTTATGGATTATACTTAAAAGGTTTTAAACTTCGAACTTTACAGGTAAATTTCTAAAAAACACTACTTTTTTGTTTGTAATTTGAATATATTATTCATTGACCTTTTCTCTTCAATTTGTGATATATAACACTTTGGTGAGTAAATTAATTATTTACTTTTTAATAGACATTTCAAAATGGGGGGGGGGCGTGAATAAAAAAAACGTTTGCTAAAATATTATATTCGGTTTATTGGAAAGAACATAAAATTTCACATTGTACCTGAAAATATCGTAAAAATAGAGTCAATAGAAAAATTTTGATAGATTTTTTAATTTTAAAAATTGAAAAATATTGAGTTCGTAAAATTCATTACTGTTTTTTAAAAAATAAAAAAAAATATTTATATTACTTTTCAAACTACTTTAATAGTTTATTTTGGAAGTATAATCCAAAAAGAAAATAAACAACTCCCTTTTAAAAGAGAAATTACGAGGTTTTTATATTTTATTCGCAGTTTCGTGTTAGGGGTGTCAAAAATTCCTACAAAAATTCTGATACACCTACAAGTGCAACATGAGTACCTTTTATTTTCTTGAATAAAATAAAAACTACTCTACGAGAACATTACTGTTTTTGTTTTAATAATTTTTTTTGATTAAAAAAATAAAAATTTCAATTGTTCAAATCAACGGTAACATAAGTGCACAAGCACCAAATTTTTGTTTTAATAATTATTTTTTATTAAAAAATAAAAATTTCAATTGTTCAAATCAACGGTAACATAAGTGCATAAGCACCAAGTTTTTTTTTGTTTTGCTTTGCTTTCATTTTGTTTGTTTATTAAATCCGACCCCTCTCCCAAGTAAAGTTTTTTTTCACCAAGTTTCCTGTTAATAAACTCCGGCAAAAAAAAAAAAATAATAATATCCACCCCAAAAACAAACAAAAAACAGATAAAATCATAACAAAAATCATTCGCAAATTTTAAGCCCCCCCCCCCAAAAAAAAAGGGCTAGGTCACACACGTAAAAATTCTTTCCTTGTAAAAATAATGATGAACAATGTTCAACATTGGAGCCGATGCGTATTTCACTGCACGTTGGCAAAAAAAAAAAAAAAAGCATTACTAGGTGGCCACAATGTGGGTGCTCATTTTACATTAATTTTTCATATGGACACTATTTTTCTATGTCACTTCTAAAGTATATATCCGTTTTCAGAACCCCCCGAAAGCCAAAAGTCGTCATTGAAGAAAATATAATCTATATATACATATAAATGTAAATGTTGGTTCGTTCAGAATTAATTGTCTAAAAACCACTGGACGGTTGGCTTCCACGTTTTGGTATAATATGCTTACTATATCCATGTGTGTGTTTTATATATTTCTTTTTAATTATAACATTATACTTAATTTTTCTATGATAAATAGGTAGATTTCTTTGTACCGAGAGGCCATTTTTTTTATTTAGGGACAATTATTTATTACCGCTCCCTGTCATGTGACCAGTGTTACAATTAAGCGGTTTTCCTGCTAGATCTGGAGATTTCGGTTACAATCTAGCGTTAAATTCTAGAAAATCTGGAGGTATTTGGCACCCACATACCCGCATTAGATTATTAAAAAATAAAGAAAAGCGCTTGAAAATATTCAATGTAAGTAAAAAAAAAAGTAGCATTTATTGCCTTTGGTAACAATTATTTATTGATTATTTATTTTGTTTTTCACCTTTTTTTCGTCTAAGCATTCTTAAATCTCACTATAAAATCGATTTTTCCAAGTACATTTTAGGTGGGGGGTTGGGATTCCAACCTCCGAAGTTTGGGTTTGTATTACTGTACACATAGATTCGAAAAAGTTGTAAAAAAAAACAAATATATAACAAATAAATGTTATCAAAGGCAAGGTAAGTTACTTTTCTGCCAAACTGGATATTTAAATTAACCACACGTGGTCGCAAAATGAATGCCGACGCTCAAAGTGTATACACATTTTGACTCCCCCCTTTACTTAAAAATTCACCAAAAATCAGGAAATTAACGAATTTTAATGAAAATTGCAGTATTTTTCAAATAATGATCGCAGAATATAATGAACTTATTATTTTTACTTAACTCTTAGTGAAAATGTTTTATTTTGTTTAAACAAAAAATACCTTTGCTAAAGTTATGGTTTTCAGTAGTAAATAAAAAACGCAAGAATTTATTTTTGCTTTTTTTAAAGCATCGTAATTTGTAACAATAAAAAATAATTTTTATAGTAACATCCCCTAAAGTCCGTATTAATGAATTCGATATAACTCGAAGAAAAATAAATTATCGGATACTATTCAGGAAATTAAAGATACAATTAGATTCCTATTTCAGTCATCTAAATTATTTAGGGTGAAATGAGTTTAGGAATTTATAGCCAAACCTAAATATTTTTTTTTTTGGTAAATATCCAGATACGCTACTGCAGAACACCGACCACTCTAATTTGTTTGGGGGGGGGGGCAAATATATAACAAATAAATGTTATCAAAAGCAAGATAAGTTACTTTTCTGCCAAACTGGATATATTTTTCGTGTTTTTATTCAATGTAACATATTTATTCAGCTCGAAAAACATACAGTGTTTACCGATGTATTTGAAAATTCAAGATGGCGTCTCACACCCTCTTTAACACGGTAAGTTTGGAAAAAGTGTTATAAATAAAAAAAACTATACAAAATACTATTAAAAACCCACCGAATATATGTCAACCTATGTCACAGTAACATATATTGAGCGAGTTAAATTAATTGGGTTTGTATTACTGTACACATAGATTTGAAAACGTTGTCAAAAAAACAAATATATAACAAATAAATATTATCAAAAGCAAGATAAGTTACTTTTCTACCAAACTGGATATATTTTTCGTGTTTTTATTCAATGTAACATGTTTATTCAGCTCGAAAAACATACAGTGTTTACCGATGTATTGGAAAATTCAAGATGGCGTCTGATTATCTCTTTAACACGGCAAGTTTGGGAAAAGGTGTTATAAATAAAAACTCAGATAAAATACTGTTAAAAACTCGCTCAATATATGTTACCGTGACATAGGTTGACATATAATCGGCGGGTTTTTAATAGTATTTCGTATAGTTTTTTATTTATAACACCTTTTCCCAAACTTACCGTGTTAAAGAGAGAATCAGACGCCCTCCTGTAATTTTCGAATACATCGGCAAACACTATGTTTTTCGAGCTGAATAAATATGTTGGGTTTGTATTACTGTACACATAGATCCGAAAAAGTTGTCAAAAACAAATAAATGTTATCAAAGGCAAGATAAGTTACTTTTCTGCCAAAATGGATATATTTTTGTGTTTTTATTCAATGTAACATATTTATTCAGCTCGAAAAACATACAGTGTTTACCAATGTATTCGAAAATTCAAGATGGCGTCTCACACCCTCTTTAACACCGTAAGTTTGGAAAAAGTGTTATAAATAAAAAACTATACAAAATACTATCAAAAACCCGCCGATTATATGTCAACCTATGTCACGGTAACATATATTGAGCGAGTTTTTAACAGTATTTCATCCGTTTTTTTATTTATAACATCTTTTCCCAAACTTACCGTGTTAAAGAGAGAATAAGACGTTATCTTGAATTTTCCAATACATCGGTAAAAACTGTATGGTTTTCGAGCTGAATAAACATGTTACATTGAATAAAAACACGAAAAATATATCCAGTTAGGTAGAAAAGTAACTTATCTTGCCTTTGATAACATTTATTTGTTATATATTTGTTTTTTTGACAACTTTTTCGAATCTGTGTACAGTAATACAAACCCCACCGACCACTCTAATTTGTTTGGGGGGGGTGATGTTGGGGCGCCCCCTCAATGTACAAAGTAAAATCTTAAATGTTAAATGGTGTTCTAATTGGTAAATGTCGGTGCGTTACTTACGGAAAATTTGAAAATTCGCTGTTCCAGGTAAAAAAAAACGATAAATTACCCCCCCACTCCAACTTTGTGTGCTTTCCTTTTCTTATTTTATTTCTTTTTCAGCTAATTTTAAATTTTCCACCCAAAAAGCGCTATAATGTATTTTTGAAAATTAGAAAATTCTATATCCTGGAAAAAAAAATCCCCTCCCCCCAACGTAGTTTGCTTGGTGAAGCCGTCGTTTGTGCTACAGTGTGCATACGCGTAGCATAAACGGAAGCTGCAAAATGATGGAAAGAAGTTCGTGGGTTCAGGGGTAAATACCATGCAAACGGTAATTTTGCCCCAAGTTTGACTATCAGATTCGTTGTCTGCGACCTCAATTACCTATACAAAAACAAATTAGAGTGGTCGGTGTTTTTTAGTAGCGTATCTGGATATTTACCTTTTTTTTTCTTGCTTAAAAAAATAGCATTAATACAGTAAGTTAGGTAAACTGACTTTTTAGTTTAAAAATGGAATTATTTCCCTTTCGTTATTAACTTTTTTTTTTTCTAAATATTTTGTGTTTTATATACATAAAGTACAATTGTTGAATGTTACTGTTTAGATTATATTCGTTTGGGGGGCACAATTAAAAAATTAAGAAAGATTAAAATGAAGCGAAATTTAAGTTTCCGTTCCATTTTTACAACAACTGTAAAACAGTGCATACTCAGCAAGTTTTATCGTAATTTATAAGCATATTGAAACACTAAATCAACATTTTATTATTTTTTTGCATAATTAATGATGGAAGTATTTTTCTGTTTATTTTATTAACATCTGTTAAAAAAAATAATTTGTACATTCTCTTGAAAAAAAGAATCAAACTTTTCTCTACTTTCACATGTGTTCCATTTTAACAAACTGAGCCACAGCAACGCGTGGCCGGGTACAGCTTGTAATTTTATAAATTAAAAAAAAAATGGTCAATGTCTAGAGTCTTTCCAACTCTAAAAATTTCTTTACAATGACGACTTTTAAAGGTTTTCCGTGGTGCTAAAAACGAATATATACTTCAAAAGTGGCGCAAATAATTAGGTTTCATGATATGAGGAAATTACTTTTTCAAATGTTGGGGATCACTTTTCTATATAAATTTAATGTAAAATGGGCACCCATTTTCGGACCATGGTGATGGGGGGCTTTTTGGTTAATTGTTACTTTCCACCTTAACAATAACCTTTATCATGACGATTTCTATAGTTTTTCAGGTATGATGAAAACAAATATCGCATTTAAATTTGCCACAAACAAGTAATTTTTCAGATATTAAGCAATGTAATTCTTTGTTATCAGTGGAAGCCAATTCTTTATGCATTTGAATGGAGCACCACCGATAACATAAGAAATTACATTGCTTAATATTCAAAAGATATGTGTGTTTACACATGCAGAAATGGTAACCACTGATAACATAAGGAATGACACGAATCACAATTTTTCATTATTTTTGTTCTTAATATCCTCGTGTCTTTATTGAAACATGAAATCAGAAAAAAAAACTGTTAGCCCCAAAAAATAAAAAAAAATGCCCCCTCTCACTGGGTGGGCATAAAGTGTGGGATCATTTTACATAAAATTTATAAAGAAAAGTGATCCCCCACTTTTTGAAAAAGTTAATTTTTTTATATTATGTAAATGATTTCTCTGCGCTACTTTTAAAGTATTTATTTATTTTCAGCACCACCGAAAACTAATAGAAGTCGTCATTGAAACTTTTGGGAGGGGTTGTAAAGATTCTAGACATTGGCTAAAATATTGACCATTGTTTTTTGTGGTCAATGTATAGAATCTTTCCAACACTACAAATTTCTTTACAATGACAACTTTTTATGGTTTCGGGGTTACTGAAAACGAATACATACCCCAAAAGTGGCACAACTAATTAGTTTTCATGATATGATGAAATTACTTTTTCAAAAAGTGGGGGATTACTTTTCTGTATGAATTTAATGTAATGGTGATAATTTTTTTGTTTTTGTTTTTGCTGCTTGAAAGCCGTTTTGATAAACGGTTTCTTACTTTCCACCTTAACCTTTAACATGATGACTTCTATAAGTTTTCAGGTTTGCTGAAAACGAATATCGCATTTAAATTTGTTGCAAACAACTAGTTTTACGGATATTAAGCAATATAATTCTTTGATATAAGTGAGGTAAAATTCTGTATGACATTCAGTTGTTGTTTTCTGATTTCTTTAATTAAATGTCCGTACTCTAATCGATTGGTTTCATTATGAGGAATCGATGTATTAGAAACTGTGTACACATGTAAGTATATACCAAAGAGTTTTCCTGTTAATGTATTTGGAAATGCAGCTATAAAATTTTCTGTTCGTTTTTTTTAAAGAATGCTCGTAATCAAAGAAACTTATGTTGTATTTTTAAGTTTTCTCAAAATACATTAAAAAAACATTACACATAACTTTGACTAAATTAAAAAATAATCATGATTTTAAAAAAATTACAATATTACGGTTCTGAATTTTTTAGATGAGGAAATATTGTTTGTATTATTCAGGTTTTTAAGACTACTGTTCTCATCTTGAGTGTTATTTATTGTGCAAACATTGTAAAAATAACACTTAAGATGAGAACAATAGTCCAAAGAATCCAAATACTACGAACAAATCACAACGTTTTTTTCTTAACATGTATAAGGTTAATTCCATATTTACTTACCAGATTGTGATCGTACACTTTAACTTTAATTCCGTTTTGAAAAGTGAAGACAACACAAAATTAAATATTTTTTTTTTCACATTAACTGTGATAGATGAAAAGTTGGAGTTATAATTAATGGGGCTTTCATAAATGGATGTAAGTAATTTCTGTAAGGAAAATCATAACTTACTTGGCTAGCATGTGTGTGTGTGTGCTTCAAAGTGTTAGTTGTGTAACAAAAAAAAGAAAGGTTAAAATAGTTTTATTGTTGACGTGTTACTATGTATGATGTGATTGTTGTGTGTCATCAGATCTTTAATGTCTATAGTAGATGCCCATGATTCTTCTAGGTGTTGCTGTGTGCTTGCATGTCAACATATATACATATATAATATAACATGACGTCATACCTGTTTCTGCTGCTGTTGGTAGGTTCGTCAACCGTCCTTGTGGAGATGGAATCTGTTTAAAGGAACGCTTCAAGACAGGGCCAAAGATGCTGTCGGATTTTATATCTTTGAACTGGGGGTTTCTTCTATGCTTCCCTTCAATGTGCTGCCAGTACCAAAAGCTGGAAAGGAAGAGAGGATTGCCAATGTTTAATCGTTTTATGAATGTTGTCAGTGTCTGAGAAATGGCCTTTTATATGGTAAGCTAGAAGAAAAGTTGACTGCTAGCAGCAATCAGCACAGATTATAAACAAAAAACTCAAAATCTCAAACCGTGAGGTGTCGGTGCTGCTGCTATAGAAATACTAGTTTCCATCTAGGCTTTAGGTGCTGTTTTTGGGTCATGGCTCAGTAATAGAGCAACTGGCACAGTCACTGGGATGTTGGTTTTGAATCTCACTGATCATTTATAGAGATGAGAGTATGTAATGTGGCTCTTACACTCGAAAAGTGTCATTACATTTCAAAAACTCAGACCCGCACATCGTCTGGTACCACCGCAAGAAAAAAATATGGAAGAAAATTTGTCGTTTTCGTCATCTTCCATTTTTTTCGACCATGCAGAACATTTTCTCTCCCACTGCAGATGAGTCTAAACACGTCCGATTGCTTTCTTTTTGTATCAACTTCTGTCTTTTCCCCCCTTTTCTCCTCTTTCCTGGAACGTCAGCATAGGACACACTTTCTTAATGTGCTAAGATGGCTGCTGCTTATATTTTCATTAGTGAGCTATCCTACAGCAACTGCTGATTTTCTCACACATGCACGTTGTATTACAAGAACGTGTTTGTGTATAGTTGAATAATATATGCGGCATTGAAATAAAATTTGAGTATTATATATCTCGTTTCTTTCTCTGCACAAAATTTGAAAATAGATCTTGCTTCATCATAACAATAGTATGAAAATAGATCTTGCTTCATCATAACAATAGTATGAAAATAATCTTGCTTCATCATAACACTAGTATGAAAATAAATCTTGCTTCATCATAACAATAGTATGAATATAGATCTTGCTTCATCATAACAATAGTATTAAAATAGATCTTGCTTCATCATAACATTAGTAAGAAAATAGATCTTGCTTCATCATAACAATAGTATGAAAATAGATCTTGCTTCATCATAACAATAGTATGAAAATAGATCTTGCTTCATCATAACAATAGTATGAAAATAGATCTTGCTTCATCATAACAATAGTATGAAAATAGATCTTGCTTCATCATAACAATAGTATGAAAATAGATCTTGTTTCATCATAACAATAGTATGAAAATAGATCTTGCTTCATCATAACAATAATATGAAAATAGATCTTGCTTCATCATAACAATAGTATGAAAATAGATCTTGCTTCATCATAACAAGAGTATGAAAATAGATCTTGCTTCATCATAACAAGAGTATGAAAATAGATCTTGCTTCATCATAAAAATAGTATGCTACTGACGAAAGAACAAAATTTGAAAATAGATATTGCTTCATCATAACAAGAGTATGCTACTGACGAAAGAACAAGATAATTAAACAACTCAAAATCATTTTTTAAGAAACACGAAAGAGGGAGAAAAATAATAAACTTAAAATATTTGGAGCATATATATGTTTTTTTTTGTTATCTTATGTGCGTCACATGCGTATTTATATATGTATAAAAATATGAGCAGCAACACGAGGATAAAAACTCAAATATTTTATTGTTTTGTTTTTTAATTTTGCTAAACTTCACAGAACCCTTGTTTATTGTGTGTTTACAGTTCGTTCAGGCTCACTTATTCTTTGTTAGAATAACGGATCAAAAAACTGCACCACATGAAAGGGATATTGTGCAGTCAGTTTTTGTTAAACTTGTACATTTGTGCGATGTTGATTGCTAACTGATTGTAGGCCTCTCTCTTTTTTATCCTTTTTCTCTAGGCTGTATATCTGACCTGCCTTTAGCAGGTGCGCTCACTTTCGAGAGCTGCTCCAATGAAATAGTTGACTTTTAACAATGACAATATCAATTCTGACAGCCTTACTCCATCCTTCAGTGCGCTTGCTACCGGCTGTCCTGCCTGTGTTTGCATATGTGCACATTCAACACGCAACACCAATTAAACTCTTGTCTCTTATTTTCCAAGTCATGTAATGCCACGTCGGGTTACCATCATTAAAATAATCTAGTAACACTTTATATATCTTTAAATATGGAGCTAGTATCAAAACTTCAATTCTTACAATCTATATAATGTAAACAAACTAAACATCTGTTTCCTAAAACACCGAGCAAAATCAATATGTACTAAAAACAATATAATACTAATAACAATACATATGAAAATGAGCTGAAGAGAAAAAAATCCACCAGCAAAACACAAGATGTTTCCAGATAGAAACAATAGATTTAAATAAAATAGATTTTTCGACAAAAATTGAAGAGAAGTGGCATGCCTTTTCACTAGAGTATTGCCACAGACTAATTCAAGGAAAACCCAAATAATTGCAGATTGTCAAATTGCAAGAGGGCTTTGCTACTAAATATTAACTAGTTCATTGTATTCCTGTTGTATTTGTGTTGCATTAATATTCTACAATTACATTTAAACAAAAAATTTTAATTGCACGGAGTTTCTTTTTACCTTCCTGATTAGTAGTTAATTTTTTAAATTGACGTGAAAACTAGAATATGTCAATTAAAGCCAAATATGAAAAGGTAAAATTATAGAGTAATAAAAGGCGAATCAAATGATGCGTACGTTATTTATACAGTTAGATTAAATTTAAAGTAAATTTGTAGTTTTTGAAAAATTACAACTTCGGACTTTTTTGGTGTAAGTGTATATATATATATATATATATATGAATAAAATAAAGCAAGATATAAACGATGCTTTAGACGTTATGTGAATAAAAAGGAAAAACCTAAAAGAGTAAAAACAAAAATAAAATCAATGTTTCGTCCCCATTTCAGGGGACATCATCAGGATTTCTAGGCGAGGATGTACAAGAAAAAGGCCATATATCATATGAGAAGTTCAGTTCTTTTTCTGTTCTGGAGAGAATATATATATATGTAATGTTAATGTCTATATAAAAGTCAAGTACGCCCAAGGATGGAGTACTGCTGCCACAGCTGCGAAAAAAACAGCCTTTCCTGCCTTGACAGAGTACAAAATAGACTTCGTGTTTTGGTGGGGGATGCCCTTTTCTCTTCCCTGCAAACTATCTCCAACAGAAGACGTTGCGAGCCTGTCTTTGCTTTATCGTTATTTCGATGCCGAGTGCTCGTCTGAGCTTCAATCTTTGTCTAATCTCGCCAATCTTTCATGAAAAACACCCGTCTGGCTGAAACCACTGTCAATAATTTTTCACACTCTTTATCTGTGCCTAAATCAAAACGTAGATTCCATGACCAAAGTTTCTTTCTTAAAAGTGCACGCCTGTAGAACTCTTTTCCGTTTGTCTGGTTCCCACCTGACTACAACTTGGATATCTTCAGGTCTAACATAAGCAAAATACTGATGAACCGCCCCCTTAAGTAAGACAGTTTATCAAATCTCCAACACTAATGATTACTATGATTCTCTCCCCTTGATTACTGTACACGCAATAACCCTTATCTCCGAGTGGCTTCCAGGCCTTGATAAATGGTGACTACCATGTAAATAAAATATATATAAATAATATGTAGTAATAAATAGCGATAACATCTAGAAAAAATGATTCATAAATTTAATTAGAAGTTATTTTTAATTTAGCTAAAATTTGTCGTTTTGAAAAAATTTACAAGTGCGGACATTTTTGGTGTCACTATATATGTGTGTGTGTGTGTGTGTGTGTGTGTGTGTGTGTGTGTCTGTGGTAAAAAACTAGTGATATTATTAGAAAGAAAATAGTTCCTAAAATTTATACTAGAATTTTCTGCAAGAACCCAGGGTGCTATGGTTAGAGTACTTCGTAAAAATCAGTTGTAAGTTAAATACTCGTAAACGTTGGAGTTTAGATCCTCAGTAAGGTTGAAAATAAAAATTTCAAGTGACATAGAATTTAAATGCAGGCTTCGTTAATGTTACGAGATGAGAACAGTATTTTGAAGAATGAAATAATATGACTAATTTAAACTGAAAAGTATTAAAAATGTTTAGTTTAATAATTGACAATAGAAACAAGTTAATTTTGTTAATCAATATTGCATAAAACTATACTCATTTTATTTTGAAATTAATTAATAATAAATATTGTGAATATTTTTAATAAAAACTAACATAATAAATAACATTTTACAACATTAATTTTATTTTTTGAAATGTATTGTGTATTTTCAGAATTTGGACAATGAAAAGAAACCCATTAATGGATAAGGACTTTTCTTCATTGGTGATTGAAAAAGTTTGAAAATAATTAAAATCTATTCATAGAATTTTCTAAAGTTGAAATTTATTAGCGTGTATATTATAATACAATAACGTTAATATATCTTTTTGGAATCAGATGAAATCAAACATGGGAGAGAAACCACATTCTTGTGAAGTATGTGGTTCTACTTTTGCACAGAAATCACATTTGTTCAGTCATATGAAAACACATACGGGTGAGAAACCAAATTTTTGTGAAGTGTGTGGTTCTTCTTTTGCATTGAAGTCAGGCTTGTTGAGACATATCAAAACACATACGGGTGAGAAACCACATTCTTGTGAAGTATGTGGCTCTTCTTTTGCACAGAAGTCACATTTGTTCAGTCATATGAGAACACATACAAGTGAGAAACCACATTCTTGTGAAGTGTGTGGTTCTTCTTTTGCACGAAAGTCACATTTGTTTACTCATATGAGAACACATACGGGTGAGAAACCACATTCTTGTGAAGTATGTGGTTCTTCTTTTGCAGATAAGTCAAACTTGTTGCATCACATGAAAACACACACGGGAGAGAAACAACATTCTTGTGAAGCATGTGGTTCTTCTTTTGCAAATAAGTCTACTTTGTTGAATCATATGAAAACACATACAGGAGAGAAACCACATTCTTGTGAAGTATGTGGTTCTTCTTTTGTATTGAAGTCAGGCTTGTTGAGACATATCAAAACACATACGGGTGAGAAACCACATTCTTGTGAAGTATGTGGTTCTTCTTTTGCACAGAAGTCACATTTGTTCAGTCATATGAGAACACATACAGGTGAGAAACCACATGCTTGTGAAGTGTGTGGTTCTTCTTTTGCACGAAAGTCACATTTGTTTACTCATATGAGAACACATACGGGTGAGAAACCACATTCATGTGAAGTATGTCATTCTTCTTTTGCAGATAAGTCAAACTTGTTGCATCACATGAAAACACACACGGGAGAGAAACCACATTCTTGTGAAGTATGTGGTTCTTCTTTTGCATTGAAGTCAGGCTTGTTGAGACATATCAAAACACATACGGGTGAGAAACCACATTCTTGTGAAGTATGTGGTTCTTCTTTTGCACAGAAGTCACATTTGTTCAGTCATAGGAAAACACATACAGGTGAGAAACCACATTCTTGTGAAGTGTGTGGTTCCTCTTTTGCACGGAAGTCAACTTTGTTGGATCATATGGTAATACATAGAGGAGAGAAACCACATCCTTGTGAAGTAGCTGGTTCTTCTTTTGCACAGAAGTCACATTTGTTCAGTCATATGAAAACACATACGGGTGAGAAACCAAATTCTTGTGAAGTGTGTGGTTCTTCTTTTGCATATACGTCAAGCTTGTTGCGTCACATGAAAACACATACGGGAGAGAAACCACATTCTTGTGAAGTATGTGGTTCTTCTTTTGCACGAAAGTCACAATTGTTTACTCATATGAGAACACATACGGGTGAGAAACCACATTCTTGTGAAGTATGTCGTTCTTCTTTTGCAGATAAGTCAAACTTGTTGCATCACATGAAAACACACACGGGAGAGAAACAACATTCTTGTGAAGTGTGTGGTTCTTCTTTTGCACATAAGTGTACTTTGTTGAATCATATGAAAACACATACAGGAGAGAAACCACATTCATGTGAAGTATGTGGTTCTTCTTTTGCACTGTGGTCAACTTTGTTCAGTCATATGAAAACCCATACGGGAGAGAAACAGAGCTGAGAGGGAAAAGATAACAAAGTATCAAGGACTTATGTATGATATGAAACGAAATTGGAAATTAAAAGACGATTCAATTATACCAGTCATTATAGGAGCAACTGGGCTCATGAAAAAGAACTTTAAAAAGTACATAGCAAGAATACCTGATGAACCAAGCGCAAGTGAAATACAAACGATTGCACTGAAAGGGACGGCTAGAATCCTGAAAAGATGTTTTGGTTGGACTCCCTAAAATAGGGGTAAATATCAGACATCTGGTTGGATGTCCCATCCCCTAGAAGAAAAGGTTTAAGAAAAATGAAAAAAAGAGAGAAACCATATTCTTGTGAAGTATGTGGTTCTCCTTTTGCATTGAAGTCAGGCTTGTTGAGACATATCAAAACACATACGGGTGAGAAACCATATTCTTGTGAAGCATGTGGTTCTTCTTTTGCACAGAAGTTTACTTTGTTGAATTATATGAAAACACACACGGGAGAGAAACACCATTATTGTGAAGTATGTGGTTCTTCTTTTGCACAGAAGTTTACTTTGTTGAATCATATGAAAACACATACGGGAGAGAAACCAAATTCTTGTGAAGTATGAGTTCTTTTGCACATACATTAACTTTGTTCGGTACACAGCAGCATTTTTCATATATAGTTTATTGCTTCTTGGCGTTCTATGGGCGTTCAGCATGGATGAAGACACCATCCTATTCTAGCCCTTTTGTTAAAATAATACTACTAATAATAACTTTCATATATTACCCGAACTGATTATGTTATTAAAGCTACACCAATCAGTTAACTAACATTTCACCATTATTCATAACTCTTGTGTATTTTACTAATTTAGACAATCAGTTCTCATAATTTTTACCCACATTATCCCCCTTACTAAAACATTAACTTTTATATATTGTCTGGGCTGATTATTTCATTACAGACATACCAATCAATTGACTCACATTTCATCATTTTGTTACATTGTGTGTGTGAATACTTATGTTTTTCATAACGATGTACATGTTGAATAGTTGGTTTTTATATTTTATCTACATATTCATGTACGTGTAAATGGATTGTATGTATATACATAATATCATTTAGTTGATTGTATAGTGTGTACATTTTAACATTTATGCAACAGGTCTTACAGGAAACGATTGACAGGGACATATTGAAAGAGTTGTAGACAAACAGTTCTTTTTAACAGATGTAAATAACACAACACATACCTGAATTATTTATGAACATTTATTTTCATGATCCACACGGCATCTTCAGAGATTATTTGTTTTTACATTTTGGCTACCTGAAATGACGCTGTTCCCCATTCCATGGAGAGATCCTTCTCTCTGATGTCCAGATAACAATTCCTGGAATATCCCCAAATCTACATGTCGTCACGTGTCTCATTGCATGTTTCAAATCAACAGCTGATGTTACCTCAATCTATTTTTTCATGCAACCAAAAATCATGTTTACATCTTTTTTTTCTATTTTCACATTTGCAATATTTTTATATGTCTATCATTTTTTTTCAATTTAATTATTTTTCGAATCACGTGTATCATTGCATGTCTCAAATCAACAGCTGATGTTACCTCAATCTATTTTTTCATGCAACCAAAAATCATGTTTACATCTTTTTTTTCTATTTTCACATTTGCAATATTTTTATATGCCTATCATTTTTTTCAATTTAATTATTTTTCTAATCTTAATAATTGATCCAACGAGCCGCCATCGTCATAATCAATTAATAATAATAAACCGCGCGTGTGTGGTCTCCTTTTAGGACTGCATGATGCCACAAATAATAGTGAAGAAATGAATGTGAGAAGTGTGAAGGGCCAACGTAGCCTTCACATTTTCGCCAAATTTCAGAAAAATCTAATGGATGGATCAAACGCTATGGGGCAAAAAGTGTCGTTTTGGGCATTTTTTACTTCTTTTGAGTCCCTGGGTACGCCGAATCCCAATGTAAAGGGATAACCGTGCACACATGCAAATTTGAGTTGACCGCTGTGAAATGTTTTTTTTACTCCGGGTGAAGGAGATGAAACCAATGATTTCAATGATCTTTTTTATAACCACAAGTCATGATGAGCAACCAATGAAAAGCTTCTAAAGTTACTATAAAAAATTGTCGAATTTTGGATTAAATCAGTTGTTACTGCCATCGTTGTTACTTGCATTTACACTCAGAATCGTACGACACTGCTTCGTCGCTATCTCTGTTCAACATAATGTCTCAACACTTAACAGGTTTTGTGCTCAGTTATCGTCTTTGATTGTTCGGAATCTAAATTCGAATTGTGGCAGGTAAAATTTCTGGGGTATGTAAGGATTCGGAAACTACATAAACAACACAGAATCCTAACGACCCCGAATTTCTTGAAAAGAACGCAACTGTTTTTGCAGAACTGATTCAATGCGTAGACGATAGAAGTCTGTCTCTGATTATAAGAGATGCATTGGATGATGGACGAAAAGCATTGAACATATTAAGAGGACATTATTTATCAAAAAAGAAACTGAAAAATATATCACTATATACAGAACTAACGTTTCTGAAATGTAACGAAGATGAAACGATTACCGATTACGTTATAAGGGCAAAAACCTTAAAACTCTCAGGTAAAATAATAAGCGATAGATTGTTGATATCAATGTCCATCAAGGGACTTCCAGCCGATTTTAAACCATTTACAACTGTTATAACGCCAAAAGACACCCATAAATTTCAGTGAATTTAAATGCCAAGTCTATTCTAAAAAATACTCTGTTCATACCTACATTTAAGCAAGACATATTTTCCATGCAGGCTACCATTAAACAAGGCGCGAATATAAAGTTTGGACAAAACAAGTCAAAATGGATATACCCCAATGGAACTGTATTTGACATTAAAGAAAATGGCCGACTATATTATTAAAAAGGTATGGTTCCCTCAGAAACTGCCTGTCACGACTTGGAAACCTGGCATTAGATTCTAGGACACTGCAATACAGCTGATATTAAAAAAATCACCAAATGTAGTCGAAGGCATGAAAATAATACCTTCAGACGATCTCCCAAATTGTGATGTGTGTGCACAGGGGAAAATGACAAAAGATATAAGCCGAACGCCAGACAAAAAAGCTACGAAAATTCTTTCACTAGTGCATTGTGACTTGGCAGGTACAATCAGTCCGATGGGGTGAAATAATCTAAGGTATGTTTTGAACTTTATTGATGATTTTTCCGGTTTAATTATAGTTTATTTTCTAAGAAATAAATCCGACATAATCCTCGCCACTAAGAAATATTTAGTTGATATTGCCCTGTACAGCTCGGTAAAATGTATTCGCTCAGACAATGGGACTGAATTTACTGGTAAAGACTTTGAACTTCTATTATTTAACTACTGTATTAAACACAAGAAATCTGCACAGTATTCCCCCTTCTAAAATGGCACCGCTGAAAAAGCATGGCGAACCCTTTTTGAGATGACAAGATGTCTACTTATCGAATCGAAATTAGCACATATTTTATGGACGTACACTTTAATGGCAGCAGCATATATACGAAATAGACTGTTCAATAGAAGATTAGGCAATACACCGTATGAAGCGTTTTGTGGTGTAAAACCCAAAATGAACTGAATGCATATATTTGGTTCAGATTGTTTTGCATTTATAAAAAATACCAGTAAATTAAATATGAAAAGCAAAAAAGGCATTTTCGTAGGTTACGATAAAAGCAGTCCAGCATATTTGATCTACTTTCCAACCCAAAATGACATTAATGAATATGTAAAATTCAGTGATTCATTGAATTTAAAAAATGGCGATCCAGCGGATGAAAAACAAAGAAATATTACCTAGCATCTTAATCGATCACAATGAAAGTATTAATAACGACGACAATTACAGAAGAACCACTGACGAAAATATTAACCAGACACGTCGATACCCGATAAGTGAGCGAAAAAGCCAGACTTCTAAAAATTGAAAAGATACAAGACTACACAGTGGATTACTGTTACTCATTGAAAAGCTCACCAGAAAGTTATAATGAGGCGATTAATTCAGAAAATCACAAAAAATGGAAAAAAAGCTTTCATGTCCGAATTGAAAGCTTTATCTGAAAATAACATATACGAAATAGTGGCAAAATCAACAGGTAAAAATTATAAAATATAATTTCTTCGTGCTGGGGGTTTTCCCCCAAAATATCTTAACTTCTGGCAGTGAAACTTTTAAAGCAAGATTTGTTGCAAAAGGTTTTTCACAAATATCTGGAGTGGAATATTTTGTAACATTTTAACAACGATAAATTTAATTACAATTAGAATGTTATTACAACTTGCCGACAATACAATTTAAAAATACATCAAATGGATGTAAAGAAATGCGACATATATATAATCTATATTTACCTGCAGAGGGATTTAAAATGAAAAATAAAAATTGTGTATGGAAACTGAATAATTCTGTATATGGACTAAAACAAAGTGCACACAATTGGAATCAAACACTCCATAATTATTTAATAGAACAGGAATTCAAACAATGTCCCGTATACGCGTGCATGTATACCAAAAATGTAGGTAATAAATTGTTGATTTTGTTTTATTTTGGGTTGACGATAAATTACTCGCCTAAAACTGTGACAACACTTTAACAGGTGTGAAGAAAAAATTAACTAAAAAAAATTAAAATGGCCTTCTAAAGTCTATTTTAAAACCAAATCTAAGTACAACAACTATAGTAATTCATTATGACAACCAGAGCAGTAATAATTCTATGATCCATCAAAGGTCGAAGCATATTTATATAAGATATCATTTCATATGGAATGAAATAAGTAAATAAAAAAATATTACTCTTAGTTATGTGAGAATAATATAGCCGACATTTTCACTAAACCTATAAAAAGAATAAAATTGAACATTTTATAACCGGACTTTTTAGAATCTAATTATGAATAAATCTCTTTTCAGAAACCCAAAAAGAGAAGCATAAACAGTCGAAATAACGCCCCCCTACAAATAAATAAATAAATTGTAAATTTCCCCGACACGAGGTTAAACTGCGACCATTTCTATCTTAGTAACCAAATTAACCAACTAATATCTAAAATAATGTTTCCAGTTTTTGTGAAAAAAAAACTTTTTTAATGTATATTTGTGAATTTTTTGCGTATATGTTTATATGTATTTGAATAGGATTCTATTAATATATATATATTAAAAAAGTGTTTATTTTTATATTTATCCAAACCAGTTAATATGATTTGCACACATTATACCAATATATTAATAATTCTTTTACCAATGAGAATTAACACAATATATTTATAATTCTTTGTGAATAAAGACAAAGTCCCCCAAAGCAAAATAAAAAAAATATTTTATTGGTTTATTTTTATTTGTTCAGTTTTGTTTATTTTTCTTTTTATTTATTTTTTTCTTTCCTTTTCTCAAGTCAAACAAAAATTGAATCCGAAAGGATCTTTCCATTATATCAAAAAAGGGTGTGTGTGAAATGTTTTTTTACTCCGGATGGGGAAGATGAAACCAATGATTTTGACGATCGTTTTTATAACCACAAGTCATGGTGAGCGACCAATGAAAAGCTTCTAAAGTTACTATAAAAATTGTCGAATTTTGGATTCAATCAGTTCGCCGACATCTTTGTTACTGGTAATTACACTCAGGATCGTACTACACTGCTGCTTCGACGCCATCTTTGTTCAACATAATGTCTCAACACTTAACAACCACCGTGAAAAAAATAGTCAGACATTAAGTTTTTGTTAAGAAATAAGAAAAAAGAGCCTCAAAAAGAGGCGTTTTTAGCACTGAAAGTCCCCGGGGATACGAACCAACATTTTGCCAGGATCACCCATACTGGATTTATTTTGAGAACAATGGCCTCCACATTTTGGCCAAGGTTAAAAAAATCTAATGCATGGATCAAAGGTTATGGGGCAAAATGTGTCATTTTGGCCATTTTTGAGCACCTGGGCGAACAACGGGAATTTTTGTAATAGTCCAGACTAACGGATACACAGATGCACGGAAGCATGGATGCCACTGATAGGTCCCTCTCCAATAAACCGATTACACATTAAACATTACTTTATTTCATGTATATTTTTAACAGTGGGTTTGGGATATAAGGTCAGTCTAGGAAATGGCTTAAACAGTTTATGATTAAAACATTACTTTATTTCATAGATATTTTTAACAGTGATGTGGCGGACATGAAGTCAGTCTCGGGATTGTATGAAAAAAGTGCAAATATGTACTAGCAGAATACCCAGTGTCGTACAAGATTGAATGAGATAGGTGGAAAACATATAGTATCAGAATACCCAGCATAGCCTGGGATCAAATGAGATAGGTGGAAGATATATATTAGAAGAATACACAGCGTCACCCGGGATTGGATAAGATAGGTGGAATATATATACTATGAGAATACCTGGAATTTATTAGTGTGTTTGTAATTAAATAATCAGCCCAGGCAATACATAAAAATCATTATTTTAGTAAGGAGAGGGAATGATAATGTGGATTAGGATAAAATTATGAAAAATTATTGTCGAAATTAATAACATATCCAAAAATTATGAAAAATGATGATATGTAATGTCTAAATCGTAAACTTTTTCAGCCATTTCCGGGAGTGACTTCATATCCCCCACTCCACTGTAAAAATATACATTAAATAAAGTAATGTCTAAAACGTAAATGGTTGTAGCCATTTCCGGGACTTATTTCCTATCCCCCACTCACCTGTTAGAATATAGATGAAATAAATTAATGTCTAATGCGTAAATGGTTTCAGCCATTTCCGCGACTGATTTCGTATTCCCCACCCCACTGTAAAAATATACAGGAAATAAGGTAATGTTTAAATCATAAACTGTTTCAGCAGGTTTTCGAAATTAATAATTAAAAAAAAATTAACACGATTAAGTATTAGGCAACCATTACTTCAACATGAATTTATGAGTGTAGTATCAGTCTCAGAATTCCAGTGACTTTACCCCCCCCCCTTTTCTTGTCTCGGTTAATGGGGGAGAAATCCTTCATTTCTGATACAATTTTATTTTTGTTACTGACCAGAGCTAGTTTCTCCCAAAATTTGAAACCGACCTCATATCTAATTCTGCCCTTGTAGGGAGACAAGTAAACAAACAAACAAAGAATAATCAGCAGCGACATTTTCCAGTGCATCTTATAATAATCAGAAGAGACATTTCCAGGGCATTTTATAATAAATTAGAGGAAAGATTTCCAGGGCATTTTGTAATTAAATCAGAAATTACTTTTTTCAGTTACTTTTGTAATATTAAAACTTTGTTACATTTAATATAGTACCTATTTACAATGCCTCCCAACGGGACCGATTTAGACACCAGAGTCGTTTTTACCGTGGAGAAAAAGGGGGAAATATCTCTGTCGTGAAGGATTTCTCCTCCAGTGAGAGAGAACAAGAAATTGAAATGTAGTCTCTGAAAAACAGGCTAAAAGGCCATTGAGAACAAATCATTTTATTAGCTTTGCCTTAAATCTTTTTTAATGATAACAAAGCGTATTTTTCTCTCCTTCTGATGCAAGCTCGTGCACATTTGCTAATTTGCATACATGCTCTAAGGTCTGCTGCAGCTAATAGCTTCACAAGCCAGCTATCCTACAGCTGCTGCTGATTTTTTCAAACGTGCTTTGTAACACTGCTTCAGAAAATGTTTTACCTATTGTTTCAATATTTTATAAAATGAAAACAAAGATGAAAATATATACATATGCATACATATAAAAATATATACATATGCATACATAAAAAAATATATACATATGCATACATATAAAAATATATACATATGCATACATAAAATATATATACATAGGCATACATATAAAAATATATACATATGCATACATATAAAATATATACATAGGCATACATATAAAAAAATATATATGCATACATATAAAAATATATACATAGACATACATATAAAAATGTATACATATGCATACATATAAAAATATATACATACGCATACATATAAAGAATATATACATAGGCATACATATAAAAATATATACATATGCATACATATAAAAATATATACATATGCATACATATAAAAATATATACATATGCATATATATAAAAATATATACATAGGCATACATATAAAAATATATACATACGCATACATATAAAAATATATACATATGCATACCTATAAAAATATATACATATGAATACATATAAAAATATATACATAGGCATACATATAAAAAATATATACATATGCATACATATAAAAATGTATACATATGCATACATATAAAAATATATACATAGGCATACATATAAAAATAAATACATATGCATACATATAAAAATATATACATATGCATACATATAAAAATATATACATATGCATACATATAAAAATATATACATATGCATACATATAAAAAATATATACATATGCATACATATAAAAAATATATACATATGCATACATATAAAAATATATACATATGCATACATATAAAAAATATATACATATGAATACATATAAACATATATACATAGGCATACATATAAAAATATATACATAGGCATACATATAAAATATATACATATGCATACATATAAAAATATATACATATGCATACATATAAAAATATATACATATGCATACATATAAAAATATATACATAGGCATACATATAAAAAATATATACATAGGCATACATATAAAAATATATACATAGGCATACATATAAAAATATATACATATGCATACATATAAAAAATATATACATATGCACACATATAAAAATATATACATATGCATACATATAAAAAATATATACATATGCATACATATAAAATATATATACATAGGCATACATATAAAATATATATACATAGGCATACATATAAAAAATATATACATATGCATACATATAAAAAATATATACATATGCACACATATAAAATATATATACATAGGCATACATATAAAATATATATACATAGGCATACATATAAAAATATATACATAGGCATACATATAAAAAATATATACATAGGCATACATATAAAAAATATATACATATGCACACATATAAAAATATATACATAGGCATACATATAAAATATATATACATAGGCATACATATAAAATATATATACATAGGCATACATATAAAAATATATACATAGGCATACATATAAAAATATATACATATGCATACATATAAAAATATATACATATGCATAGATATAAAAATATATACATATGCATACATATAAAAATATATACATAGGCATACATATAAAAATATATACATATGCATACATATAAAATATATATACATAGACATACATATAAAAATATATACATATGCATACATATAAAAAAATATATACATATGCATACATATAAATATATATACATATGATACATATAAAAATATATACATAGGCATACATATAAAAATATATACATATGAATACATATAAAAATATATACATAGGCATACATATAAAATCTATACATATGCATACATATAAAATATATATACATAGACATACATATAAAAACATATACATATGCATACATATAAAAATATATACATATGCATACATATAAAAATATATACATATGAATACATATAAAAACATATACATATGCATACATATAAAAATATATACATATGCATACATATAAAAATATATACATATGAATACATATAAAAACATATACATATGCATACATATAAAAATATATACATATGCATACATATATATAATATTTTATTTTACTCCATTCTTGTTTTAATGTACAAGAAAAGATAATAATATTCATCTTGACCTCTGTAGTATTACTGAAAAATATATATTAAATAAAACTTAATAGAAAAGATAATAATATTAATCTTGACCTCTGTAGTATTACTGAAGAATATATATTAAATAAAACTTAATAGAAAAGATAATAATATTCATCTTGACCTCTGTAGTATTACTGAAGAATATATATTAAATAAAACTTAATAGAAAAGATAATAATATTCATCTTAACCTCTGTAGTATTACTAAAGAATATATATTAAATAAAACTTAATAGAAAAGATAATAATATTCATCTTGACCTCTGTAGTATTACTGAAGAATATATATTAAATAAAACTTAATAGAAAAGATAATAATATTCATCTTGACCTCTGTAGTATTACTGAAGAATATATATTAAATAAAACTTAATAGAAAAGATAATAATATTCATCTTGACCTCTGTAGTATTACTGAAGAATATATATTAAATAAAACTTAATAGAAAAGATAATAATATTCATCTTGACCTCTGTAGTATTACTGAAGAATATATATTAAATAAAACTTAATAGAAAAGATAATAATATTCATCTTAACCTCTGTAGTATTACTGAAGAATATATAATAAATAAAACTTAATAGAAAAGATAATAATATTCATCTTGACCTCTGTAGTATTACTGAAGAATATATATTAAATAAAACTTAATAGAAAAGATAATAATATTCATCTTGACCTCTGTAGTATTACTGAAGAATATATATTAAATAAAACTTAATAGAATCTTATCTAGTGTAGTCATATGAAACTCAAGAAGATTTCCATCAGTTTTGTAATTTCACTATAATAGACATGAGAGAAAAACGAATGTACACATAACCAAAGTAATGGCAAAGAAAACTATAATTGTTATTGCTAAAGTATTGGTGATGTTCTTTGCTCTTTCTACTTTTTCACTTTGTGGCATTAATTTTCTTGCAATTACAGATCTTTCTCAGAACATTCTCCACAAAGTCTCTGAAGTCATTCACACTGATTTCATGATGCAAGATATGACCGAGTTTGCTAAGTCGTTGTTCTTTTGCTGCAATCCAAGGAACTGGCCTTTCTTCTACTTTACAAGTGCTTTCCCCAATCAAGTTGAAAAGTTCAATAAAGTTTTCTTGATCACTATTGCTTTAAGATGTTCATCAACAATCAAGTTGAAAAGTTCAATAAAGTTTTCTTAATCACTGTTGCTTTAAGATGTTCATCAACAATCAAGTTGAAAAGTTCAATAAAGTTTTCTTGATCACTGTTGCTTTAAGATGTTCATCAACAATCAAGTTGAAAAGTTCAATAAAGTTTTCTTGATCACTGTTGCTTTAAGATGTTCATCAACAATCAAGTTGAAAAGTTCAATAAAGTTTTCTTGATCACTGTTGCTTTAAGATGTTCATCAACAATCAAGTTGAAAAGTTCAATAAAGTTTTCTTGATCACTGTTGCTTTAAGATGTTCATCAACAATCAAGTTGAAAAGTTCAATAAAGTTTTCTTGATCACTGTTGCTTTAAGATGTTCATCAACAATCAAGTTGAAAAGTTCAATAAAGTTTTCTTGATCACTGTTGCTTTAAGATGTTCATCAACAATCAAGTTGAAAAGTTTAACAAAGTTTTCTTGATCACTGTTGCTTTAAGATGTTCATCAACAATCAAGTTGAAAAGTTCAATAAAGTTTTCTTGATCACTGTTGCTTTAAGATGTTCATCAACAATCAAGTTGAAAAGTTCAATAAAGTTTTCTTGATCACTGTTGCTTTAAGATGTTCATTAACAATCAAGTTGAAAAGTTCAATAAAGTTTTCTTGATCACTGTTGCTTTAAGATGTTCATCAACAATCAAGTTGAAAAGTTCAATAAAGTTTTCTTGATCACTGTTGCTTTAAGATGTTCATCAACAATCAAGTTGAAAAGTTCAATAAAGTTTTCTTGATCACTGTTGCTTTAAGATGTTCATCAACAATCAAGTTGAAAAGTTCAATAAAGTTTTCTTGATCACTGTTGCTTTAAGATGTTCATCAACAATCAAGTTGAAAAGTTTAACAAAGTTTTCTTGATCACTGTTGCTTTAAGATGTTCATCAACAATCAAGTTGAAAAGTTCAATAAAGTTTTCTTGATCACTGTTGCTTTAAGATGTTCATCAACAATCAAGTTGAAAAGTTCAATAAAGTTTTCTTGATCACTGTTGCTTTAAGATGTTCATCAACAATCAAGTTGAAAAGTTCAATAAAGTTTTCTTGATCACTGTTGCTTTAAGATGTTCATCAACAATCAAGTTGAAAAGTTCAATAAAGTTTTCTTGATCACTGTTGCTTTAAGATGTTCATCAACAATCAAGTTGAAAAGTTTAACAAAGTTTTCTTGATCACTGTTGCTTTAAGATGTTCATCAACAATCAAGTTGAAAAGTTCAATAAAGTTTTCTTGATCACTGTTGCTTTAAGATGTTCATCAACAATCAAGTTGAAAAGTTCAATAAAGTTTTCTTGATCACTGTTGCTTTAAGATGTTCATCAACAATCAAGTTGAAAAGTTTAACAAAGTTTTCTTGATCACTGTTGCTTTAAGATGTTCATCAACAATCAAGTTGAAAAGTTCAATAAAGTTTTCTTGATCACTGTTGCTTTAAGATGTTCATCAACAATCAAGTTGAAAAGTTCAATAAAGTTTTCTTGATCACTGTTGCTTTAAGATGTTCATCAACAATCAAGTTGAAAAGTTCAATAAAGTTTTCTTGATCACTGTTGCTTTAAGATGTTCATCAACAATCAAGTTGAAAAGTTCAATAAAGTTTTCTTGATCACTGTTGCTTTAAGATGTTCATCAACAATCAAGTTGAAAAGTTTAACAAAGTTTTCTTGATCACTGTTGCTTTAAGATGTTCATCAACAATCAAGTTGAAAAGTTCAATAAAGTTTTCTTGATCACTGTTGCTTTAAGATGTTCATCAACAATCAAGTTGAAAAGTTCAATAAAGTTTTCTTGATCACTGTTGCTTTAAGATGTTCATCAACAATCAAGTTGAAAAGTTTAACAAAGTTTTCTTGATCACTGTTGCTTTAAGATGTTCATCAACAATCAAGTTGAAAAGTTTAACAAAGTTTTCTTGATCACTGTTGCTTTAAGATGTTCATCAACAATCAAGTTGAAAAGTTCAATAAAGTTTTCTTGATCACTGTTGCTTTAAGATGTTCATCAACAATCAAGTTGAAAAGTTTAACAAAGTTTTCTTGATCACTGTTGCTTTAAGATGTTCATCAACAATCAAGTTGAAAAGTTCAATAAAGTTTTCTTGATCACTGTTGCTTTAAGATGTTCATCAACAATCAAGTTGAAAAGTTTAACAAAGTTTTCTTGATCACTGTTGCTTTAAGATGTTCATCAACAATCAAGTTGAAAAGTTCAATAAAGTTTTCTTGATCACTGTTGCTTTAAGATGTTCATCAACAATCAAGTTGAAAAGTTTAACAAAGTTTTCTTGATCACTGTTGCTTTAAGATGTTCATCAACAATCAAGTTGAAAAGTTCAATAAAGTTTTCTTGATCACTGTTGCTTTAAGATGTTCATCAACAATCAAGTTGAAAAGTTCAATAAAGTTTTCTTGATCACTGTTGCTTTAAGATGTTCATCAACAATCAAGTTGAAAAGTTTAACAAAGTTTTCTTGATCACTGTTGCTTTAAGATGTTCATCAACAATCAAGTTGAAAAGTTCAATAAAGTTTTCTTGATCACTGTTGCTTTAAGATGTTCATCAACAATCAAGTTGAAAAGTTTAACAAAGTTTTCTTGATCACTGTTGCTTTAAGATGTTCATCAACAATCAAGTTGAAAAGTTCAATAAAGTTTTCTTGATCACTGTTTCTTTAAGATGTTCATCAACAATCAAGTTGAAAAGTTTAACAAAGTTTTCTTGATCACTGTTGCTTTAAGATGTTCATCAACAATCAAGTTGAAAAGTTCAATAAAGTTTTCTTGATCACTGTTGCTTTAAGATGTTCATCAACAATCAAGTTGAAAAGTTCAATAAAGTTTTCTTGATCACTGTTGCTTTAAGATGTTCATCAACAATCAAGTTGAAAAGTTTAACAAAGTTTTCTTGATCACTGTTGCTTTAAGATGTTCATCAACAATCAAGTTGAAAAGTTCAATAAAGTTTTCTTGATCACTGTTGCTTTAAGATGTTCATCAACAATCAAGTTGAAAAGTTCAATAAAGTTTTCTTGATCACTGTTGCTTTAAGATGTTCATCAACAATCAAGTTGAAAAGTTTAACAAAGTTTTCTTGATCACTGTTGCTTTAAGATGTTCATCAACAATCAAGTTGAAAAGTTCAATAAAGTTTTCTTGATCACTGTTGCTTTAAGATGTTCATCAACAATCAAGTTGAAAAGTTTAACAAAGTTTTCTTGATCACTGTTGCTTTAAGATGTTCATCAACAATCAAGTTGAAAAGTTCAATAAAGTTTTCTTGATCACTGTTGCTTTAAGATGTTCATCAACAATCAAGTTGAAAAGTTCAATAAAGTTTTCTTGATCACTGTTGCTTTAAGATGTTCATCAACAATCAAGTTGAAAAGTTTAACAAAGTTTTCTTGATCACTGTTGCTTTAAGATGTTCATCAACAATCAAGTTGAAAAGTTCAATGAAGTTTTCTTGATCACTGTTGCTTTAAGATGTTCATCAACAATCAAGTTGAAAAGTTCAATAAAGTTTTCTTGATCACTGTTGCTTTAAGATGTTCATCAACAATCAAGTTGAAAAGTTTAACAAAGTTTTCTTGATCACTGTTGCTTTAAGATGTTCATCAACAATCAAGTTGAAAAGTTCAATAAAGTTTTCTTGATCATAGTTGCTTTAAGATGTTCATCAACAATCAAGTTAAAAAGTTCAATAAAGTTTTCTTGATCACTGTTGCTTTAAGATGTTCATCAACAATCAAGTTGAAAAGTTTAACAAAGTTTTCTTGATCACTGTTGCTTTAAGATGTTCATCAACAATCAAGTTGAAAAGTTCAATAAAGTTTTCTTGATCACTGTTGCTTTAAGATGTTCATCAACAATCAAGTTGAAAAGTTTAACAAAGTTTTCTTGATCACTGTTGCTTTAAGATGTTCATCAACAATCAAGTTGAAAAGTTCAATAAAGTTTTCTTGATCACTGTTGCTTTAAGATGTTCATCAACAATCAAGTTGAAAAGTTCAATAAAGTTTTCTTGATCACTGTTGCTTTAAGATGTTCATCAACAATCAAGTTGAAAAGTTTAACAAAGTTTTCTTGATCACTGTTGCTTTAAGATGTTCATCAACAATCAAGTTGAAAAGTTCAATAAAGTTTTCTTGATCACTGTTGCTTTAAGATGTTCATCAACAATCAAGTTGAAAAGTTTAACAAAGTTTTCTTGATCACTGTTGCTTTAAGATGTTCATCAACAATCAAGTTGAAAAGTTCAAAAAAGTTTTCTTGATCACTGTTTCTTTAAGATGTTCATCAACAATCAAGTTGAAAAGTTTAACAAAGTTTTCTTGATCACTGTTGCTTTAAGATGTTCATCAACAATCAAGTTGAAAAGTTCAATAAAGTTTTCTTGATCACTGTTGCTTTAAGATGTTCATCAACAATCAAGTTGAAAAGTTTAACAAAGTTTTCTTGATCACTGTTGCTTTAAGATGTTCATCAACAATCAAGTTGAAAAGTTCAATAAAGTTTTCTTGATCATAGTTGCTTTAAGATGTTCATCAACAATCAAGTTAAAAAGTTCAATAAAGTTTTCTTGATCACTGTTGCTTTAAGATGTTCATCAACAATCAAGTTGAAAAGTTTAACAAAGTTTTCTTGATCACTGTTGCTTTAAGATGTTCATCAACAATCAAGTTGAAAAGTTCAATAAAGTTTTCTTGATCACTGTTGCTTTAAGATGTTCATCAACAATCAAGTTGAAAAGTTTAACAAAGTTTTCTTGATCACTGTTGCTTTAAGATGTTCATCAACAATCAAGTTGAAAAGTTCAATAAAGTTTTCTTGATCACTGTTGCTTTAAGATGTTCATCAACAATCAAGTTGAAAAGTTTAACAAAGTTTTCTTGATCACTGTTGCTTTAAGATGTTCATCAACAATCAAGTTGAAAAGTTCAAAAAAGTTTTCTTGATCACTGTTTCTTTAAGATGTTCATCAACAATCAAGTTGAAAAGTTTAACAAAGTTTTCTTGATCACTGTTGCTTTAAGATGTTCATCAACAATCAAGTTGAAAAGTTCAATAAAGTTTTCTTGATCACTGTTGCTTTAAGATGTTCATCAACAATCAAGTTGAAAAGTTCAATAAAGTTTTCTTGATCACTGTTGCTTTAAGATGTTCATCAACAATCAAGTTGAAAAGTTTAACAAAGTTTTCTTGATCACTGTTGCTTTAAGATGTTCATCAACAATCAAGTTGAAAAGTTCAATAAAGTTTTCTTGATCACTGTTGCTTTAAGATGTTCATCAACAATCAAGTTGAAAAGTTCAATAAAGTTTTCTTGATCACTGTTGCTTTAAGATGTTCATCAACAATCAAGTTGAAAAGTTTAACAAAGTTTTCTTGATCACTGTTGCTTTAAGATGTTCATCAACAATCAAGTTGAAAAGTTCAATAAAGTTTTCTTGATCACTGTTGCTTTAAGATGTTCATCAACAATCAAGTTGAAAAGTTTAACAAAGTTTTCTTGATCACTGTTGCTTTAAGATGTTCATCAACAATCAAGTTGAAAAGTTCAATAAAGTTTTCTTGATCACTGTTGCTTTAAGATGTTCATCAACAATCAAGTTGAAAAGTTCAATAAAGTTTTCTTGATCACTGTTGCTTTAAGATGTTCATCAACAATCAAGTTGAAAAGTTTAACAAAGTTTTCTTGATCACTGTTGCTTTAAGATGTTCATCAACAATCAAGTTGAAAAGTTCAATGAAGTTTTCTTGATCACTGTTGCTTTAAGATGTTCATCAACAATCAAGTTGAAAAGTTCAATAAAGTTTTCTTGATCACTGTTGCTTTAAGATGTTCATCAACAATCAAGTTGAAAAGTTTAACAAAGTTTTCTTGATCACTGTTGCTTTAAGATGTTCATCAACAATCAAGTTGAAAAGTTCAATAAAGTTTTCTTGATCACTGTTGCTTTAAGATGTTCATCAACAATCAAGTTAAAAAGTTCAATAAAGTTTTCTTGATCACTGTTGCTTTAAGATGTTCATCAACAATCAAGTTGAAAAGTTTAACAAAGTTTTCTTGATCACTGTTGCTTTAAGATGTTCATCAACAATCAAGTTGAAAAGTTCAATAAAGTTTTCTTGATCACTGTTGCTTTAAGATGTTCATCAACAATCAAGTTGAAAAGTTTAACAAAGTTTTCTTGATCACTGTTGCTTTAAGATGTTCATCAACAATCAAGTTGAAAAGTTCAATAAAGTTTTCTTGATCACTGTTGCTTTAAGATGTTCATCAACAATCAAGTTGAAAAGTTCAATAAAGTTTTCTTGATCACTGTTGCTTTAAGATGTTCATCAACAATCAAGTTGAAAAGTTTAACAAAGTTTTCTTGATCACTGTTGCTTTAAGATGTTCATCAACAATCAAGTTGAAAAGTTCAATAAAGGTTTCTTGATCACTGTTGCTTTAAGATGTTCATCAACAATCAAGTTGAAAAGTTTAACAAAGTTTTCTTGATCACTGTTGCTTTAAGATGTTCATCAACAATCAAGTTGAAAAGTTCAATAAAGTTTTCTTGATCACTGTTGCTTTAAGATGTTCATCAACAATCAAGTTGAAAAGTTTAACAAAGTTTTCTTGATCACTGTTGCTTTAAGATGTTCATCAACAATCAAGTTGAAAAGTTCAATAAAGTTTTCTTGATCACTGTTGCTTTAAGATGTTCATCAACAATCAAGTTGAAAAGTTTAACAAAGTTTTCTTGATCACTGTTGCTTTAAGATGTTCATCAACAATCAAGTTGAAAAGTTCAATAAAGTTTTCTTGATCACTGTTGCTTTAAGATGTTCATCAACAATCAAGTTGAAAAGTTTAACAAAGTTTTCTTGATCACTGTTGCTTTAAGATGTTCATCAACAATCAAGTTGAAAAGTTCAAAAAAGTTTTCTTGATCACTGTTTCTTTAAGATGTTCATCAACAATCAAGTTGAAAAGTTTAACAAAGTTTTCTTGATCACTGTTGCTTTAAGATGTTCATCAACAATCAAGTTGAAAAGTTCAATAAAGTTTTCTTGATCACTGTTGCTTTAAGATGTTCATCAACAATCAAGTTGAAAAGTTCAATAAAGTTTTCTTGATCACTGTTGCTTTAAGATGTTCATCAACAATCAAGTTGAAAAGTTTAACAAAGTTTTCTTGATCACTGTTGCTTTAAGATGTTCATCAACAATCAAGTTGAAAAGTTCAATAAAGTTTTCTTGATCACTGTTGCTTTAAGATGTTCATCAACAATCAAGTTGAAAAGTTCAATAAAGTTTTCTTGATCACTGTTGCTTTAAGATGTTCATCAACAATCAAGTTGAAAAGTTTAACAAAGTTTTCTTGATCACTGTTGCTTTAAGATGTTCATCAACAATCAAGTTGAAAAGTTCAATAAAGTTTTCTTGATCACTGTTGCTTTAAGATGTTCATCAACAATCAAGTTGAAAAGTTTAACAAAGTTTTCTTGATCACTGTTGCTTTAAGATGTTCATCAACAATCAAGTTGAAAAGTTCAATAAAGTTTTCTTGATCACTGTTGCTTTAAGATGTTCATCAACAATCAAGTTGAAAAGTTCAATAAAGTTTTCTTGATCACTGTTGCTTTAAGATGTTCATCAACAATCAAGTTGAAAAGTTTAACAAAGTTTTCTTGATCACTGTTGCTTTAAGATGTTCATCAACAATCAAGTTGAAAAGTTCAATGAAGTTTTCTTGATCACTGTTGCTTTAAGATGTTCATCAACAATCAAGTTGAAAAGTTCAATAAAGTTTTCTTGATCACTGTTGCTTTAAGATGTTCATCAACAATCAAGTTGAAAAGTTTAACAAAGTTTTCTTGATCACTGTTGCTTTAAGATGTTCATCAACAATCAAGTTGAAAAGTTCAATAAAGTTTTCTTGATCATAGTTGCTTTAAGATGTTCATCAACAATCAAGTTAAAAAGTTCAATAAAGTTTTCTTGATCACTGTTGCTTTAAGATGTTCATCAACAATCAAGTTGAAATGTTTAACAAAGTTTTCTTGATCACTGTTGCTTTAAGATGTTCATCAACAATCAAGTTGAAAAGTTCAATAAAGTTTTCTTGATCACTGTTGCTTTAAGATGTTCATCAACAATCAAGTTGAAAAGTTTAACAAAGTTTTCTTGATCACTGTTGCTTTAAGATGTTCATCAACAATCAAGTTGAAAAGTTCAATAAAGTTTTCTTGATCACTGTTGCTTTAAGATGTTCATCAACAATCAAGTTGAAAAGTTCAATAAAGTTTTCTTGATCACTGTTGCTTTAAGATGTTCATCAACAATCAAGTTGAAAAGTTTAACAAAGTTTTCTTGATCACTGTTGCTTTAAGATGTTCATCAACAATCAAGTTGAAAAGTTCAATAAAGGTTTCTTGATCACTGTTGCTTTAAGATGTTCATCAACAATCAAGTTGAAAAGTTTAACAAAGTTTTCTTGATCACTGTTGCTTTAAGATGTTCATCAACAATCAAGTTGAAAAGTTCAATAAAGTTTTCTTGATCACTGTTGCTTTAAGATGTTCATCAACAATCAAGTTGAAAAGTTCAATAAAGTTTTCTTGATCACTGTTGCTTTAAGATGTTCATCAACAATCAAGTTGAAAAGTTCAATAAAGTTTTCTTGATCACTGTTGCTTTAAGATGTTCATCAACAATCAAGTTGAAAAGTTTAACAAAGTTTTCTTGATCACTGTTGCTTTAAGATGTTTATCAACAATCAAGTTGAAAAGTTCAATAAAGTTTTCTTGATCACTGTTGCTTTAAGATGTTCATCAACAATCAAGTTGAAAAGTTTAACAAAGTTTTCTTGATCACTGTTGCTTTAAGATGTTCATCAACAATCAAGTTGAAAAGTTCAATAAAGATTTCTTGATCACTGTTGCTTTAAGATGTTCATCAACAATCAAGTTGAAAAGTTTAACAAAGTTTTCTTGATCACTGTTGCTTTAAGATGTTCATCAACAATCAAGTTGAAAAGTTCAACAAAGTTTTCTTGATCACTGTTGCTTTAAGATGTTCATCAACAATCAAGTTGAAAAGTTTAACAAAGTTTTCTTGATCACTGTTGCTTTAAGATGTTCATCAACAATCAAGTTGAAAAGTTCAATAAAGTTTTCTTGATCACTGTTGCTTTAAGATGTTCATCAACAATCAAGTTGAAAAGTTTAACTAAGTTTTCTTGATAACTGTTGCTTTAAGATGTTCATCAACAATCAAGTTGAAAAGTTTAACAAAGTTTTCTTGATCACTGTTGCTTTAAGATGTTCATCAACAATCAAGTTGAAAAGTTCAATAAAGTTTTCTTGATCACTGTTGCTTTAAGATGTTCATCAACAATCAAGTTGAAAAGTTTAACAAAGTTTTCTTGATCACTGTTGCTTTAAGATGTTCATCAACAATCAAGTTGAAAAGTTCAAGAAAGTTTTCTTGATCACTGTTGCTTTAAGATGTTCATCAACAATCAAGTTGAAAAGTTTAACAAAGTTTTCTTGAACACTGTTGCTTTTAGATGTTCATCAACAATCAAGTTGAAAAGTTCAACAAAGTTTTCTTGAACACTGTTGCTTTAAGATGTTCATCAACAATCAAGTTGAAAAGTTTAACAAAGTTTTCTTGATCACTGTTGCTTTAAGATGTTCATCAACAATCAAGTTGAAAAGTTTAACAAAGTTTTCTTGATCACTGTTGCTTTAAGATGTTCATCAACAATCAAGTTGAAAAGTTCAATAAAGTTTTCTTGATCACTGTTGCTTTAAGATGTTCATCAACAATCAAGTTGAAAAGTTTAACAAAGTTTTCTTGATCACTGTTGCTTTAAGATGTTTATCAACAATCAAGTTGAAAAGTTCAATAAAGTTTTCTTGATCACTGTTGCTTTAAGATGTTCATCAACAATCAAGTTGAAAAGTTTAACAAAGTTTTCTTGATCACTGTTGCTTTAAGATGTTCATCAACAATCAAGTTGAAAAGTTCAATAAAGTTTTCTTGATCACTGTTGCTTTAAGATGTTCATCAACAATCAAGTTGAAAAGTTTAACAAAGTTTTCTTGATCACTGTTGCTTTAAGATGTTCATCAACAATCAAGTTGAAAAGTTCAATAAAGTTTTCTTGATCACTGTTGCTTTAAGATGTTCATCAACAATCAAGTTGAAAAGTTTAACAAAGTTTTCTTGATCACTGTTGCTTTAAGATGTTCATCAACAATCAAGTTGAAAAGTTCAATAAAGTTTTCTTGATCACTGTTGCTTTAAGATGTTCATCAACAATCAAGTTGAAAAGTTTAACAAAGTTTTCTTGATCACTGTTGCTTTAAGATGTTCATCAACAATCAAGTTGAAAAGTTCAATAAAGTTTTCTTGATCACTGTTGCTTTAAGATGTTCATCAACAATCAAGTTGAAAAGTTCAATAAAGTTTTCTTGATCACTGTTGCTTTAAGATGTTCATCAACAATCAAGTTGAAAAGTTTAACAAAGTTTTCTTGATCACTGTTGCTTTAAGATGTTCATCAACAATCAAGTTGAAAAGTTCAATGAAGTTTTCTTGATCACTGTTGCTTTAAGATGTTCATCAACAATCAAGTTGAAAAGTTCAATAAAGTTTTCTTGATCACTGTTGCTTTAAGATGTTCATCAACAATCAAGTTGAAAAGTTTAACAAAGTTTTCTTGATCACTGTTGCTTTAAGATGTTCATCAACAATCAAGTTGAAAAGTTCAATAAAGTTTTCTTGATCATAGTTGCTTTAAGATGTTCATCAACAATCAAGTTAAAAAGTTCAATAAAGTTTTCTTGATCACTGTTGCTTTAAGATGTTCATCAACAATCAAGTTGAAATGTTTAACAAAGTTTTCTTGATCACTGTTGCTTTAAGATGTTCATCAACAATCAAGTTGAAAAGTTCAATAAAGTTTTCTTGATTACTGTTGCTTTAAGATGTTCATCAACAATCAAGTTGAAAAGTTTAACAAAGTTTTCTTGATCACTGTTGCTTTAAGATGTTCATCAACAATCAAGTTGAAAAGTTCAATAAAGTTTTCTTGATCACTGTTGCTTTAAGATGTTCATCAACAATCAAGTTGAAAAGTTCAATAAAGTTTTCTTGATCACTGTTGCTTTAAGATGTTCATCAACAATCAAGTTGAAAAGTTTAACAAAGTTTTCTTGATCACTGTTGCTTTAAGATGTTCATCAACAATCAAGTTGAAAAGTTCAATAAAGGTTTCTTGATCACTGTTGCTTTAAGATGTTCATCAACAATCAAGTTGAAAAGTTTAACAAAGTTTTCTTGATCACTGTTGCTTTAAGATGTTCATCAACAATCAAGTTGAAAAGTTCAATAAAGTTTTCTTGATCACTGTTGCTTTAAGATGTTCATCAACAATCAAGTTGAAAAGTTCAATAAAGTTTTCTTGATCACTGTTGCTTTAAGATGTTCATCAACAATCAAGTTGAAAAGTTCAATAAAGTTTTCTTGATCACTGTTGCTTTAAGATGTTCATCAACAATCAAGTTGAAAAGTTCAATAAAGTTTTCTTGATCACTGTTGCTTTAAGATGTTCATCAACAATCAAGTTGAAAAGTTTAACAAAGTTTTCTTGATCACTGTTGCTTTAAGATGTTTATCAACAATCAAGTTGAAAAGTTCAATAAAGTTTTCTTGATCACTGTTGCTTTAAGATGTTCATCAACAATCAAGTTGAAAAGTTTAACAAAGTTTTCTTGATCACTGTTGCTTTAAGATGTTCATCAACAATCAAGTTGAAAAGTTCAATAAAGATTTCTTGATCACTGTTGCTTTAAGATGTTCATCAACAATCAAGTTGAAAAGTTTAACAAAGTTTTCTTGATCACTGTTGCTTTAAGATGTTCATCAACAATCAAGTTGAAAAGTTCAACAAAGTTTTCTTGATCACTGTTGCTTTAAGATGTTCATCAACAATCAAGTTGAAAAGTTTAACAAAGTTTTCTTGATCACTGTTGCTTTAAGATGTTCATCAACAATCAAGTTGAAAAGTTCAATAAAGTTTTCTTGATCACTGTTGCTTTAAGATGTTCATCAACAATCAAGTTGAAAAGTTTAACTAAGTTTTCTTGATAACTGTTGCTTTAAGATGTTCATCAACAATCAAGTTGAAAAGTTCAATAAAGTTTTCTTGATCACTGTTGCTTTAAGATGTTCATCAACAATCAAGTTGAAAAGTTCAATAAAGTTTTCTTGATCACTGTTGCTTTAAGATGTTCATCAACAATCAAGTTGAAAAGTTTAACAAAGTTTTCTTGATCACTGTTGCTTTAAGATGTTCATCAACAATCAAGTTGAAAAGTTCAAGAAAGTTTTCTTGATCACTGTTGCTTTAAGATGTTCATCAACAATCAAGTTGAAAAGTTTAACAAAGTTTTCTTGAACACTGTTGCTTTTAGATGTTCATCAACAATCAAGTTGAAAAGTTCAACAAAGTTTTCTTGAACACTGTTGCTTTAAGATGTTCATCAACAATCAAGTTGAAAAGTTTAACAAAGTTTTCTTGATCACTGTTGCTTTAAGATGTTCATCAACAATCAAGTTGAAAAGTTTAACAAAGTTTTCTTGATCACTGTTGCTTTAAGATGTTCATCAACAATCAAGTTGAAAAGTTCAATAAAGTTTTCTTGATCACTGTTGCTTTAAGATGTTCATCAACAATCAAGTTGAAAAGTTTAACAAAGTTTTCTTGATCACTGTTGCTTTAAGATGTTTATCAACAATCAAGTTGAAAAGTTCAATAAAGTTTTCTTGATCACTGTTGCTTTAAGATGTTCATCAACAATCAAGTTGAAAAGTTTAACAAAGTTTTCTTGATCACTGTTGCTTTAAGATGTTCATCAACAATCAAGTTGAAAAGTTCAATAAAGTTTTCTTGATCACTGTTGCTTTAAGATGTTCATCAACAATCAAGTTGAAAAGTTTAACAAAGTTTTCTTGATCACTGTTGCTTTAAGATGTTCATCAACAATCAAGTTGAAAAGTTCAATAAAGTTTTCTTGATCACTGTTGCTTTAAGATGTTCATCAACAATCAAGTTGAAAAGTTCAATAAAGTTTTCTTGATCACTGTTGCTTTAAGATGATCATCAACAATCAAGTTGAAAAGTTCAATAAAGTTTTCTTGATCACTGTTGCTTTAAGATGTTCATCAACAATCAAGTTGAAAAGTTTAACAAAGTTTTCTTGATCACTGTTGCTTTAAGATGTTCATCAACAATCAAGTTGAAAAGTTCAACAAAGTTTTCTTGATCACTGTTGCTTTAAGATGTTCATCAACAATCAAGTTGAAAAGTTTAACAAAGTTTTCTTGATCACTGTTGCTTTAAGATGTTCATCAACAATCAAGTTGAAAAGTTCAATAAAGTTTTCTTGATCACTGTTGCTTTAAGATGTTCATCAACAATCAAGTTGAAAAGTTCAATAAAGTTTTCTTGATCACTGTTGCTTTAAGATGTTCATCAACAATCAAGTTGAAAAGTTTAACAAAGTTTTCTTGATCACTGTTGCTTTAAGATGTTCATCAACAATCAAGTTGAAAAGTTCAAGAAAGTTTTCTTGATCACTGTTGCTTTAAGATTTTCATCAACAATCAAGTTGAAAAGTTTAACAAAGTTTTCTTGAACACTGTTGCTTTAAGATGTTCATCAACAATCAAGTTGAAAAGTTCAATAAAGTTTTCTTGATCACTGTTGCTTTAAGATGTTCATCAACAATCAAGTTGAAAAGTTTAACTAAGTTTTCTTGATAACTGTTGCTTTAAGATGTTCATCAACAATCAAGTTGAAAAGTTCAATAAAGTTTTCTTGATCACTGTTGCTTTAAGATGTTCATCAACAATCAAGTTGAAAAGTTCAATAAAGTTTTCTTGATCACTGTTGCTTTAAGATGTTCATCAACAATCAAGTTGAAAAGTTTAACAAAGTTTTCTTGATCACTGTTGCTTTAAGATGTTCATCAACAATCAAGTTGAAAAGTTCAAGAAAGTTTTCTTGATCACTGTTGCTTTAAGATGTTCATCAACAATCAAGTTGAAAAGTTTAACAAAGTTTTCTTGAACACTGTTGCTTTAAGATGTTCATCAACAATCAAGTTGAAAAGTTCAACAAAGTTTTCTTGAACACTGTTGCTTTAAGATGTTCATCAACAATCAAGTTGAAAAGTTTAACAAAGTTTTCTTGATCACTGTTGCTTTAAGATGTTCATCAACAATCAAGTTGAAAAGTTTAACAAAGTTTTCTTGATCACTGTTGCTTTAAGATGTTCATCAACAATCAAGTTGAAAAGTTCAATAAAGTTTTCTTGATCACTGTTGCTTTAAGATGTTCATCAACAATCAAGTTGAAAAGTTTAACAAAGTTTTCTTGATCACTGTTGCTTTAAGATGTTTATCAACAATCAAGTTGAAAAGTTCAATAAAGTTTTCTTGATCACTGTTGCTTTAAGATGTTCATCAACAATCAAGTTGAAAAGTTTAACAAAGTTTTCTTGATCACTGTTGCTTTAAGATGTTCATCAACAATCAAGTTGAAAAGTTCAATAAAGTTTTCTTGATCACTGTTGCTTTAAGATGTTCATCAACAATCAAGTTGAAAAGTTTAACAAAGTTTTCTTGATCACTGTTGCTTTAAGATGTTCATCAACAATCAAGTTGAAAAGTTCAATAAAGTTTTCTTGATCACTGTTGCTTTAAGATGTTCATCAACAATCAAGTTGAAAAGTTCAATAAAGTTTTCTTGATCACTGTTGCTTTAAGATGTTCATCAACAATCAAGTTGAAAAGTTCAATAAAGTTTTCTTGATCACTGTTGCTTTAAGATGTTCATCAACAATCAAGTTGAAAAGTTTAACAAAGTTTTCTTGATCACTGTTGCTTTAAGATGTTCATCAACAATCAAGTTGAAAAGTTCAAGAAAGTTTTCTTGATCACTGTTGCTTTAAGATTTTCATCAACAATCAAGTTGAAAAGTTTAACAAAGTTTTCTTGAACACTGTTGCTTTAAGATGTTCATCAACAATCAAGTTGAAAAGTTCAATAAAGTTTTCTTGATCACTGTTGCTTTAAGATGTTCATCAACAATCAAGTTGAAAAGTTTAACAAAGTTTTCTTGATCACTGTTGCTTTAAGATGTTCATCAACAATCAAGTTGAAAAGTTCAATAAAGTTTTCTTGATCACTGTTGCTTTAAGATGTTCATCAACAATCAAGTTGAAAAGTTCAATAAAGTTTTCTTGATCACTGTTGCTTTAAGATGTTCATCAACAATCAAGTTGAAAAGTTCAATAAAGTTTTCTTGATCACTGTTGCTTTAAGATGTTCATCAACAATCAAGTTGAAAAGTTCAATAAAGTTTTCTTGATCACTGTTGCTTTAAGATGTTCATCAACAATCAAGTTGAAAAGTTCAATAAAGTTTTCTTGATCACTGTTGCTTTAAGATGTTCATCAACAATGAGTTTTTTCTTTATGTTATCTACTACTGCTTTCCGTAACATTTGATGAGGCAGACAAATCGTCTATTGTCAGTGAACTGAATGTCTTTGAAGTAATCAGAAGTAACTCTTTTGCTTTTCATGTTTATCTACATTATCTTTCAGTAATTCCAATGCTTTGATAAATATTTTATGAGGTTCTCGAAACAAAGTTATGCTTCTTGCTTAGAGAGTATTATTGTGTTATGACATTTCTTGCAAAAAATCAATCATTAAAGCCGGATTCCTCAAAAAGATTTGTCGCACAAGCGGGAAGCCATCCCTGAGTATATAGTGTTAGTGGAAAAGTATATATGCAAGGCGAGTTAAGCACGCCATACAACAAGTGTAACGTTTCTATCATTAACAACAGGACAAGACAAATCATTGAGACCCAAAATGGTCGACCGACCGAGTCTTGTTTATTCACGTTCATGTCCGAGAGTTTACATTTTAAACATTGAACAAAGGGGAGTAACTCCCATCGATGCAAGTAACATAAAATGTCCCTTTTTTCCATTTAATAATGTTTGATTTCCTTCTCTCTCTTTTTTGACATAATATCTATTAAAACATTTCTTATACACACACATGCAGATATATATATATATATATATATATATATATATATATATATATATATATATATATATATATATATATATATGGAGAGAGAGAGAGAGAGAGATATAGGTCTAGCTTGATAGGTGGTCTTGGCTGACGTCCAGATCTGGTTGTTGTGTACTCTTCAGAGATGAGGATGAGGATGCTGCTCTTACGGTTATCTACATTATCTTTCAGTAATTCCAATGCTTTGATAAATATTTTTATGAGGTTTTCTTATCGAAACAAAGTTTTGCTTCTTGCTTGGAGAGTATTACTGAGTAATGGCATTTCTTGCAAAATATCAATCATTAAAACCAGATCCCCCAAAAAGCTTTGTTGCACAAGCGGGAAGCCATATCTGAGTATATAGTGTTAGTGGAAAAGTATATAGACAAGGCGAGCAAAGCACGCCACACAGCAAGTGCAGATGTAAAACAACAAGAGACCTATCGTATTTTGTTACGTTTCTATCATTAACAACAGGACAAGACAATTCATCATTGGGACCAAAAATGGTCGACCGATCGAGTCTTGTTTATTCACGTTCATGTCAGAGAGTTTACATTTTAAACATTGAACAAAGGGGAATAACTCCCACCGATGTAAGTGACATAACATCTCCCTTTTTTCATTTGATAATGTTTGATGTCCTTCAGTAATCAAACTATATGATCTCTCTCTCTCTCTTTGATATAATATCTATTAAAAGAATTTCTTATATATATATATATATATATATATATATATATATATATATATATATATATATATATATATATATATTATAGGTCCAGCGCTTGATAGGTGGTCTTGGCTGACGCCCAGATCTGGTTGTTGTGTACTCCTCAAAGGTGAGGATGGGGTATGCTGTTCTGGCGGTTTCTTCCTTTGGTGGGTGACTGTCTTCATGGGATTCAAATTTGTGAGCCTCGACTATTTGTGGTGGTGTGGGTATGATGTGTCGTTGATTGCCTAGGATTATTACCCCTTCTGCTTTGGTCTGTAGAATATAAGAATGTGGTGTGTTTGCTGTTTCAACAACAATGCCTTTTTGGTTTGGGAGTTTGAAGCTTCTGACCCATACTGGTGTATCATTTTCGAGTGGTTCTAGCTCTTCAGCTTTATGTGATAGACAGTGCGTGAGTCGTTGTTGGGCATTCTGGTTCAAGATCGGGCCATCTGAGGTTTAATAGATCCGGGTGAGTCATGACTTTTGTCCTCAGGCGTTGGCCCAGTAACGGTTCACAGTCCATTGGTGTTGCTCTGTGTGCAAGCAAAGAAAGATATAGGTATTTTGTTTTTTTAGCATTCTTTTCATTATTTTGACACAGGCCTCTGCAGCTCCATTGCTTTGGGAGTAACGAGGGTTGTTTTTAACATGTTGGCATCCTCAGTCGTTTGCGAACTTAGTAAAGTTTTTTTAAGTGTATTGGCTTCCTAGGTCTGTTCCTAGGATGACAGGTACTCCGTGTCTGGCAAAAATAGGTTTGAAGCTCTTTATTATTGGACTGGAACTCATTGATGTAAACATGGCGATCTCTGCATATCGAGAGAAGTAGTCGGTAATTATGACATAGCTGCTACCTTTCCACTCAAACAGATCAGAGGCTAGAGTGTGCCATGGTCTTGTCGGAAGCTCAGTTGTCATGAAGGGTTCAGATGGTTAATGTCTTAGCTCGGCGTATCTTGGGCAGTTTTCTACAGTCCTTTTGATTTGGTCAGATAGTCCTTGCCACCATATGGATTGGGGAGCGCTTTGTCTGCATCTGGTAATTCTCTGATGACCGGGGTGGATTTTTGGCAATGATGGTCGGTCTCAGCAGTGATGGGACTATGATTCGTATGCTATACAGCAATAGTCTATTCTCACACATGACGCTGCTGTGGTAGGCCCAATAGAGTTTAATCGAGGCTGGACCATGGTCCTTCGATGACCAGCCGTTTCTTACATATTGTAATATGTAGTTGCTGATTTCATCAGTTTTGGTGGCTTTCGTCAACTCGTTCAGATGTTTTCAATGTCAGGTAACTCTTCTAGGTCCTTGTCTTGTTTGTGAATCCATTGCTTACCAGGAACATAGCGAATTGTGTATCCATACCTCATTAAACGAATTCGAAACATCTGTATCCTTGCTGGAAGTTCATTAAGGTCCTTTTTACCTAGTAGTGGCAGCAGTGGTTTGTGATCTGTCTCCACTGTGAAGTGTAGTTCAACAAGATAATATGAAAAGCGTTCAGAAGCTCATGATATTGCTAGGGCCTCCTTTGGGCATAACGAGTTTCAGTTTCTGGCATGACTCCTGAAGCGTAGGCGATATGGTGTAATTTTGTGTCATCCTGCCGTTGTAATGATACTGCTCTCAGCCCGTTAGATGAAGCGTCGCTAGAAACCACAATCTCATTTGATGGGTTGCACAAACATAGCACAGGTGAATGCATCCTTGTTGTGCATTGTCACAAACAAACGCGTATTTCTGACTCAATAAATCCCTAAATGGTTTGTTATGTTTGCTATGTTTGGGATGAATTTTCCTAATTGATTCAGTATCCCTAGAAACCGGCGGGTTTCCGTCATGTTCGTTGGTTTTCGAAATTTGAAGACACTAGTATGCCTTTCTGCATATATGAGCACTGAGCATATGTCCAAGGAATTTTACTGATGACTTGGATATTTTTCGGAATTGAGTTTAATGCCAGCAGCCTGAATTTTTTGTAGTGTGCTTTTCAGCCGACCATCATGTTCTTGTTGATTTTTTTCATATACTAACATGTCATCTTGCATGCATATGGATTCAATTTCGGTCTCTAGAACTTGTGACATGCGCCTCTGGTAAATCTCAGCCGCTGATGAAATACCAAACGGGAGGTGGTTGAATTGGGATCGTCCAAATGAAGTTATGAAGGTCGTCATTGAACGGAATGGGCCGAAAGGTGGTCGACCGTGGGGAGCATGTGGAGTTCACGTTTTACGCACTTATTGAGCTTTGTGAGATATACACATATCCTAATTGTCCCGTTTGCTTTTGGTACTAACATCATAAGGGAACACCATTCGATTGGTGTGTCAATCTTGCTTATGACCCCCAGCTTTTCCATTCTCTGGAGCTCTGCCTGTGTTTTCTCCATCAAGTGTAGTGGTACGCATCGTGGTGTGCGTACTAATTATGGACTCGCATCTGAATGTAACAATATGGTATATTCCTCTTCAAAAGTACCTAGGCCTGTGAATAGGTCTGGCATTTCTTTTTTTTTTGTCGAATGGTCGTTTTTGGCTGCTGATGGTATGCAAGTTTGAGTGGACAATTACGAGCTTAAGTGCTTCGATGGCTGGCCTTCCTAACAGCGGCTCCTCGAGATTGAGTATAATAAATATCCGCTTTTCGGTTGAAAGCTCTTTATACGAGACAGTTGCAGTGACCATTCCAGTCACTTTGAGTGGAATAAGTATTGGACCATAAAGAATTTTGTGGGTATCCGAGAGATCTGGTAAGTCTCTCCTTAACTTGTTCTGGAATCGCGGTAACGTCTGCCCCAGAGTTCAGGTTGAATTTCAGTGGCATTCCATTAATGATGATATCGGTTCGCCAAGGTTTACTCGTGCTGATCTCTAATATCGTCAGGACACCAAAGTACAAACTCTGATTGCTTTCACAGTCATTTAAGCTAGGTTTAATTTCATGCAGCCTTCTTATGCGGCAACACTGAGCATAGTGGCCAATCCTACCACAATTATGGCAGGTAACTGAAATGGCACGCACGTCTCTGATTTGGGGTTTTGTTAACACAGCAGTTGCACTCAGCCTCTAGTCTATGTTGCTGTATGCGCTCATTTTTTTGTCGATTCTCATCGTGAAATTTTCGTCCGTGTATTATGTGTTTACTCTGACCTTGTCTGCAAATTCTGTTGTCACTAACGTAGTAGACTGGGTCTTCATCAATGATGCGTTCTGGAGACCGCATAAGATGATATTGGGATTTTATTGTCTCACTCTGTCATGCGCGTCTGATGGCCACATCCAAGGTGAGGTCTGGCCCCATTTGCAGACTTAGTGATAATTTCTTAGGATCTGTGCACCCAACTACAATTCTATCACGAATTCCTCGTGCAGGTCTCGAAAATTGCAGTTTTTAGCTAGTGTGTGGACATTCATCATGAATGAATCAATAGACTCACCTTCTTCTTGACATCTTTGGTTGGTTGGTTGGTTGTTTTTGTTTTACGGCATATCAACCCTTTTCGGGTTATTTAATGCCGAATCCAAAGATTTTGAAGATTTTTTTTTAATAGAATATATTTGTTGTTTTCACGTCGGTTTCTATTCAACCCATAGTTGGGACCCTAACAGGTACTACCACTTCGGGTCAGAGTGGACCTGGGAGCAATGGTAATTAAAGGGTGGCTCCACACTCCCCAAAGCCCACAAGCTGGGGCCTCACCACTGGATATAGTTTAAGGTCATATCCAGGACCACATCTCCGGTTGAATCTGACCCGTTCGTAAATTATATTCGTGTCACCTTTGAAATGGTCATTGAACTTTGCTTCCACTATATTGAGGTTTTGGGCTTTCTCGAGTGCAAGTTTGAAAGTGTCGAAAATGTCTTCGGCTTCATCACCCATACAATATATTAAGGAGTTCACCTGAAGAGGACTTGGTTTTTCATCAAAGCTGGACACTGTCCGGTAATGGTTGAACCGTCGTATCCATTTTTCCCATAAGTCTGGTTGGTCAAATGAAAAGGGTTCTGCTGGGCTCACGTGGCTATTCATACTGATTGTTATTATGGAATTTCACCTATTTTTAACGGCTCTTATGCTCGGTATTTAGTATAAGTCCTTCTCCGTATTTTGTTCACATTCGATAATAAATCCCTTTTTCTGACACCATGTTTTGTCACGTTTCATTAAAAACAGGAGACACATCATCGTGGAGACCTAAAATGGCCAAGCGACTAAGTCTCGTTTATTCACGTTCATGTACGAGAGTTTACATTATAAACATTGAACAAAGGCAGGTAACTCCCACCGATGCAAATGATATAACAGCCCTTTGTGCCAGATTTTGTCAAAGGCCTTGAATATATCACGGGCTACAGCCCTGGCTTCACCCACCTTATCCAGTCTATGGTAAATGCGTTCAGAAATGACTGTTGTCATATCATTACGCTGTCGTTTCATTACATTTTGTGTAATGTCAGGTTAGGAGGATAGTGTTGAGTAAAGTGGGCCGATTTTGACGCCAAGTATACATACACCGTGGTAGCAGTGTCAGAAATTGCCATTAAAAATGCATGATAAAAACTTGAATAATTCGACCTCCTATATTTCGAAGCTTATAACTACTGGAAAATGCAATTCAAACCCTAATTCTTTTTCAATTAAAGAAGCAAATACCTTATTTTAAAAACATAACAGGTTTAATAGCAAATTATGCAATATTTATTTTTTAAATCGGTTTTCTTTAAAAAAATTTAAAGAAAATCAACGAATTTTAACTTACTTCGATAATATATGTATATATATATACATTTAAAAAATCACTTACCTATAAAAAATACTAATCGATGGGTACTTCCATTCTTCATTGTTAAGAATTTATCCGTATTTATATTTTATATTCCATGTCCTTACATAAAATATTTTTTAAGCAAAAATTGAAAGAAAATCGCGACATCAGATGTTTTTTTACAGTTAAAATAAAAGGAGACAAATGTCTGCTTTTCGAGTTGACAGCTTTGGTGGCTTTAAGCGCCAGAATTAATGTATCTTTCTATTGCGTGCTGTAAACAAAAGGCAGTTACATATATGTGAAAATTGATCCCATTTCACTTATTAGTTTTTGTCGTTAAGAAAAACACTATATCGATTTTTTATTTATTTTTTATTCACTTAAAGAAATACACGAGTTTTGTATTTAATATATTTTATTTCTCTTTCATGGAGTGAATTTATTTTTAAATATCTAAAAAAAATTGAATAAAATAAAAAACATTTTCGTAATTGTATTAAATTTTCTGAACATTATAACAAGATTATAAGGTTTCACTTTAAAAAAATCAATATGGTTTTTACAAAAAAGGGTTTAAACTTTGGGCTTTACAGGTAAATTTGCAAATGACTTCTTTTTTGTTTTAAATTAGCTTATTTTATTTATTGATCTTTTATCTTCAATTTGTGATATATAAATTTGAGGTGACAAAATTAATAATTTTCATTTAAATAGACATTATAAAATGGTCGGGGGGTAAATAAAACACACTTGTCTAAAATATTATATTCAGTTTATAGGAAAGAGCATAAAATTTCACATTAAACCTGAAAATATCTTAAAAATTGAATCAATAGAAAAATTTTGATAGATTTTTAAAGTGAAAAGATTGTAAAAATTCAACTCGTAATATTCAATTGATTTCATTATGTAAAAAAAATGGCTGCATGAATGCGCGCAGGCACTTTATAAGCATTGTTTTTTTTTTAATAAAAAGTAATATTTCTGTTATTTTTTAAACAACATTAATAGTTTATTTTGGAAGTATATTTCATAAAGTAAATAAACCACCCATTTTAAAAAGAGAAATTACGAGTTTTTTAAAAATATTTTATTAGCAGTTTTGTGTTAGGGGTGTAAAAAAATCCCCCAAAACTTCTGATACACCTAACAAGGTGGTCCATTAACATAAATAATAACAATAACAATAACAATAATAATAATAATAATAATAATAATAATAATAATAATAATAATAATAATAATAATAATAATAATAATAATGTCATTTATTGGTGCAACTGCAAGTCTATAAATGGTCCACAAGTATTCTTTTTTACTATAAAAATCTGAAAAAAATCTTTGTAATGTACGTACTTGTCACTGAATGGAAATGTCATATTCCAAAAATCATGTAAATCGATCAAGTAGTTTTTTTTATTTATTTAAGAAAATCAAATATTATGAGACATTTTATCGAAGAAAAACTTCACAGCATCTTGTTTTTGAATGACACTGCTATCGACACCTATTGGGAATGTTTGGAATATAAGATCCGCAAGGGGCAGACAATTGACTTTCCACACTATTAAAAAAAAAACTTAGAAAATTAAGACATTTATAAGTTTTGGAGGATGTTGAAAACGAAAATAACGTTTAAAATTCCAGCAAACGAATATTTTCCAAGATATGAAGAATTTTACGCAAATTGACCACCCACACGTTGACGCTCCTCCAACAAAAATTCGGCAAATGTGTATTTCAGTGGTGGCCATAGTGGGTGATCATTATACGTTAAATTATTATAGAAAAGTGGTCCCCCACTTTCTTTAAACTAACATTTCTTCATATCTTGGAAACTACTCGTTTGCTGGAATTTTAAACGTTTTCGTTTTCAACATCCTCAAAACCTTTTTTTTTTCTATAGTGTGGAAAATCGATTGTCTGACCCTTGCCGATCTTATATTTTAAACATTCCCAATAGGTGTCGCTAGCAGTGTACTGTATCATTCAAAAACAAGATGCCGTGAAGTTTTTCTTCGATAAAATGTCTCATAATATTTGATTTCGTAAATAAAAAAACTACTTGATCGATTTACGCGATTTTTGGAATATGACATTTTTATGCTGTGACAAGTACGTACATGACAAAGATGTTTTTAAAGATTTTTATAGTTAAAAAAGATTACTTGTGGACCATTTATAGACTTGCAGTTGCACCCATTTATTTAATAACTTACAATATTTAATCTTTTTAAAATATTATTCTTCAAATAAATAAATAAAAATTCAATAATTAATTATTAAATATGTGATTATATTGTTTTAAATTTTAAAAATCATGTATATTGTTTACAAAATATAAAAATGTTTATTATTATTTTTTAAAAAAGTTATGTTTATATTGCGTATGTTTTTCATATTTAAGAATGTTTAGTAACATACCGGTGATTAAGGAAATTTGGGCCCTTTCTTATCAGCGCTAGAGAGTATTTGTCCAATCTTGTGTATAGGAATATGCCGGATTACCCATATATATACAATCAGAAACTAACGACAACGCTTTGTTTTTAAAGAAAATTGAAAATAAATGTCGAAATCGATTTAATTAAAAGTATCGTTTCATTACCAGATAATAACGTTTGTGTGTGTGTGTGTGTGTGTGTGTGTGTGTGTGTGTGTGTGTGTGTGTGTGTGTGTGTGTGTGTGTGTGTGTGATGAGAACAAATACACGTATATTTTTTAAAATTAAATTGAAGTTCGAAATCGATAAAATTAAAACTAGCTTACATACAAAACAGAAGAGTTAAGTTTCCAGATTAACTCTAAAATCGTATTTTCAATTAAAAAAACATATTTTTAAAATAGAAACCAATTAATGTCAGCAGCCTGAAAATTTCCAACATTTCAATATAGTGTTATATAAGTTGTTTTCTTTTTTAAATAGTTGTCTGGTTTGCATGTATTATGTCCCTTAGTTTAATCCTTTAACAGTCATCTCCCTTGGCCGGACATTTTTCTTATATATTCAGTGTTTTATTCCGTAATTGTAGTCAGCAGCCTTTCTAGTCCCACATGTTTCTGTCTTTTATCTTCTGTTGTCCTTCGCCGTTTTAAGCCATATTTCCGGTAAGAAACTTTATATATCTCCTTCTTAAAGACACTTTTTAATAATTTTAACGTTATTTTTTTTTTAATATTATTTCACCTTAACTACGAACTTTATTTATTTTCTTTACCCACATGACCGACCCCCTTCTAGCTGTGTTGTTCATTTCCTTACGCATACGCCTCCCCATTTAGCCTTTTATTATTTGTATTTTAAACTTAATATTTTATCGTGTTTTTATATCTCCTTTTTAAAAACACTTTTGAATACTTTTAACGTTAATATTTTTTAAAATATTATTTCACCTTAACTACGAACTTTATTTATTTTCTTTACCCACATGTCCGGCCCCCTTACTTCTATTTGTGTTTTCATTTCATTACGCATACGATTCTCCATTTAGCATTTTATAATTCCTCGTTTCTTATATTTTCTCTTTGTATTCTCAACAATATTCAGCCATTTAAAAAATCGTTTTGTGTGTTTTTTTTTTCTTTCAGCTTTCTTTCTTTTTAACGTTTTGACTCTCAATATGCGTGTTAATCAAATTACTTTTTCACTTAAAAAAACATATTTAAAAACATATAAACAAACTATAATATTTATAAAAGTTTTTTTTTCTTTTTTAAATAGTTGTATATTTTGCTAAATATATATGTTAATATCTTAATTATATGCGTGTGTTAATTCAAATGGTTAAAAATATAAACAAATCGAACTTACAAGGGGAAATAATAACTTCTGGTGAATGCTAGAAAAATACCTAGTAAATAAAACGTCATTTAGTAAATCGTTATTTGTATTCTAAACTAAATATTTTATCGTGGTTTATTTTTATTTATTTTTTATTTTTGTCATTTCATTTAACTTAATATGAAAATGGATAATAAACTTTAAAACATCAATTATTGAATGGATTTTATTATTATCTTTTCTTTAAAAATTCAGTTTTATTTTTAAAATAGGTGTATCAGAATTTTTGTAGGAGTTTTTGTCACCCCTAACACGAAACTGCGAATAAAATATTTTAAAAAAAAACTCGTACTTTTTCTTTTAAAAGTGGGTTGTTTATTTTCTTTATGGATTATACTTCCAAAATAAACTATTAAAGTTGTTTTAAAAGTAATAGATTTTTTTTAAACAGTAATGAAATTAATTGAATTTTACGAGCTCAGTATTTTTCAATTTTTAAACTTTAAAAATCTATCAACATTTATCTATTGATTCTATTTTTAAGATATTTTCATGATCAATGTAAAATTTTATGCTCTTTCCAATAAACTGAATATAATATTTTAGACAATCGTTTTTTTTTTTATAAATTCACGCCCTCCATTTTCAAATGTCTATTAAAAAGTAAATAATTTACTCACCAAAGTTTTATATATAAAAAATTGAAGATAAAAGATCAATAAATAATATATTCAAATTTAAAATAAAAACATAGTGTTTTTTTAGAAGTAAATTCCGAAGTTTAAAACCCTTTCTTTTTAAAAACCACGTTGTTTTTTTTTGTTTGTTTTTGTTAAATGAAACCTTGGTCCTTGCTCCTTTAATTGAAAAAAAAATAGGGTTTGAATTACATTTTTTCGAGTAGTTATAAGCTCGGAAAGACAGGGGTTCGAATTAATTCACGCCTCCCATTTTGAAATGTCTATTCTGTTCATAAAAATCAGTAATCTTAAATTTCATGTTATTCTCACGAAATCTTAATTTAGCTAAGCCTGCATAATGAACACTCGTTACAAGAAATCATTTGAATTAATATTTTGTTGTTGCAAAGAAAAAAAGAGTACAAAAACCTCAGCTCACTGCAGCAGCATCATCCATCGGTACTTTCCATAGACTCGTTTCACATCTGTCCCATCTGCTCCAGGGACCTGTTTTTATAAAAGATAAAGTCCTACATATTTGCATATGTGGTTGAGAGCACATGAGATTCTGCATGACTGCATTATTATATAAGGGTGCAGGCGCCAATCTTGTACCCTTTTCAGCATCATGATGCTGCGTCGGCAAAGTGCACACCAAGGCTGTTTAAGAGGTAAGCCTCACTCCCCCCTGATATTATAATCATAGAGAGGGCAGGGACACAGTGACCTTTTTTTCGTTCTCACCTGTGCTTTCGTCCTCAGTTTCAAGGTTGGTGAACCTAAGGATGCTAATCTCAGGGTTGCTGTCCGATGAAGTCAGCGTAAACCAGAATGATGGTTCACTGATCTTGCTCTCATCGCTTAGTGGTGGCTGCGCTTTTGATGACGATCGAAGATCCTTGATGTGTGATGTCGTCTTTAGTGGTTATGTTATACCAATAGACAATCTCAGGCACCGTACACTCCTTCCTAGCTACGATGGTCTTGACAGTCCTGTGGTTTCTATCAATAATTCCATTCCCACTAGGCACATGGGCATACCGAAATCGCATATGTATACCCCCAGCTGTTTGCAAACTGTTTGAACTGTTTGCTAACAAAGGTAGTGCCATTGTCGGTTAGTATCGCAGAAGGAGGACCACATTCGAGAAAGACACTTTCCAGCTCACGGACAATAGTGGCCGAGTCCTGCTGGCAAAGGGGCTGCCACAATGCAAATCTAGACAGTCCGCAATCGATGAGTGTAAAAAAATGCCTGTTGTTGTGAGTTACATCCATTGTGAGCCTGTTCCAATTTCCTCTCACACTCAGTTTTCCCTTCTTCTATCAGCTGGGTGCTGGGTCGATTGACCGACAGGTTTCGCAGCTCCTCATAAGAGATTTCACGTCCCTCTTTGACACATAAAGGTCGACCAGCCTGGCAAAGTAATGGGCTCGGTTTACACCAGGGTGCCCGCTTTGGCAATGGACATTAGCAACACGACCCGGGCTAAGCTGACGCCCCACCATGGTGCAATTCACAGGTGCAGGTTCGTCCACTTCTTTCGGCAGGTCCAGCCAATGGTGTGGCAGTCTGGTCAGGCGATCCACATGATTCTGACAGGACTGCACCAGGTTGAATTCCTTGATGATCTCGGTCAGGGTAGCAAGTCGTCTGTGTATTAGCATTTTGGCTGATGACTTCATTGTCAACCGTGCTTTCCCACTCAAGGCATTGCTTATCCACCAATGCACACACATAGAGTCTGTGACGATGTGTAGCACTCTGGCTTGCCACTGAAGCGCCAGATTTACCCCTTTGAGTGTAGCATAAAGCTTAGGCAGGTCTATGTGCCCGTCGTCATTTTCCAGCCGAAGCCAGCATCTACGATAAATCCGTCGACTACCAGATCAACACCAAGGGTGAGTGAGCTGGCATCCAACTCAAACTGTAAACTCGCTCCCATCGAGGCATCAGGTCCTTCGCATGGGGTCATCCTTGATCGCTCTAGCCACAGCTTTCACCAACATGCTTTGCAGGGCAGGATCATGCACCTCATCATTCCATCCCAGTTGCACGTCGCTTTATAGCTTTCACCGCCACCCAGAGCCACCCATATACAGAGAAGCGACATAACAGTTTTAAGCAAATGGAAAAAACGCTCCAATGCGTGATGTTGGATGGAACTCCTGGGATGTCATCACTTTTTTCCCAGCAGAGTCCACTGCGCTGCCACTCACATGTAAGCCAAGAACTTTTACTCCATCTTACAGCCGCTCTGCCTCTTACAAGACAGCCTGCATAATCGCTGTCATAATGTTTGGGGCCATGTTCAGGCCGAATGCCAGCCTAGTCAAACAATACCGAGTCCCTTTGATATCGATCGTCTGGAACAGCCACCACGATTTCTTGATGTGTATTTGCACGTAGGGTCTTCACAGGTTCATGATTGTTGTGTATGCCCCTGCTGCTGCCACTCCCTCAGATTATATGTGCAGAGTTCCCGGTAATCTATGACAGATAAGACCTTCTGTTTATTCTCTTGCCTGGCGGCCATCAGGAGGTCAGCCCCCATGGTGGCCCGAGCTCATCCTCTGGAGGACTGCCTTGTACTACTCCCTGAGCCACGCGGGAGGGGGATACTCTGTCAGCCAATTCTGCAAGGACACTGGTGGCTTGTTGCCTAACCACTTCCAGGACATAGTCCATGCGTTTGTGCCCTTGTCGTATTCTGATTGCCACGTTTGGAAAACCTCACATCACCGGCACCATCCACGGTGATTGCACCCAGCCGTGTAATAGTGTCCATTCCAAGGAGAAGGTTGTATCCAAGAAGCTCCCTGTCAACCACTAACGCCTTAACAACCACTAGGGTGCCATCGCCAACGCTTATATGGACAGAACACACTAGTGAGCCTCCGCCAATGGTTAATACTGGGACCTTCTGTTTCATCCATGTGGTGCAACATTTCTTGTGTCTGAGGGTTTGGGTGCATCCGGTGTCAATCAGCGCTGAGTGCCTACACCCATCAACTTGCACTGTCAATACAGGAAGCGCCTTGTCCAATGTTGCTTTAGGGAGGGTGCTGGTGATGTGGCTTCTTCCCCTTGCCAGTTTCCCAGACAATTCCATGCTACATGGCCTGGCTTATCGCATCAGTTTTTGTGCTTCATAGTCCGGGGTGCGCTTCACACAGCTTCTGCAGTCTCTCGTAAAGTGGTTTGGGTCACCACATTTGTAGCACAATGTAGGCGATTCCAGTGCATTAACCTACTGCCGAGACCTGACCCACATTGCCCTTCAGGATGTTTCGGGCTCTAGCCAACAACTCCAACCCAAGTGCATTGGGTTTTGATGACACCCGTAACAGCAGACTGGCATCATCCAGGAGTCCAGACAAAAAGGCACCTGCCAATATTCGGTTTCTTGCAACTCTAAAGGGAGCAGCAAGCTTCTTCAGGTTGGCCAGGTAGATGTCCACAGTCTCCCCTGACCCAAGCCGACATTCTGAGAATTGACTCTTGGCAACAAAACGGTCCACACCGAATGCGCTGTACAATGCTTGTTTTATTTGCTCTGTTGTTGCCTCATCCTCGAGCTGGTACACAACATAAGCCCCCTTAATGAGCCTCAATAGGATGACCATAGCTGTATACTTAATTTTGCACAACCGGCAAATGCGCTTGGCCTTCTGCAGCCATTCAACCACTTCAGGTTGTCCGTGAGCTGGAAAGTGTCTTTCTCGAGCATGGTCCCCCTGGCACTGACTTTGTTAGCGAGCAGTCCAAACAGTTTGCAGACGATTTGGGTATACGTTTGTGATTTCAGTGCGCCCATGTACCTAGCAGGAATAAAATTATTGAGAAAAACCACAGGACCGTCAAGACAATCGCAGTTAGGAAGGGGTGTATGGTGCCGAGGTGGTCTATTGGTATAACGTCACCTCTAAGGATGACATTTAACCCTTTACCATGCTAACCAAAGTACTGCACAAGTACCACGTCAGGGTAAGAAGCATGTAGACCAGTCCACTCCCTAGCCAGTGGTGACGAGAGAGAGTATCAAAGAGGGGGATGTTGTCTGGATTAAGAACCCCTAAGGCAAGTGTACCACATGCTACGAAACTGGGTGGAACTGAGGTGATCAGCCCACAATCGGGTTTACAGAGTGCCTCATCACATTAAGGATCTTCGGATCCAGTCTCTATCAACATCACAAGCGCAGCTGCCACTCGGCAATGAGAGTGAGACTGGATCAGAGACCAGTGAACCATCGTTCTGGTTTATGCCAACTTTGTCGGATGGTAACCTGAGATTAGCAGCCTTAGGTTCACCGATCCTAAAACACTGGACAAAATCACAGGCAAGGACGAAGACCCCGGTCCCTCTCTCCGAAGAAGCACCCAAACAAAAAGGTCAATGCATCCTTGCCCTCTTTGTGATAATAATATCGGAGGAGTTTGGTGAAAATTGTGGGAATGCAGGCTTACCTCTTAAATGGCATCGGTGTGTGCTGAAAAGAGTCCAAGATGGCACCTTGTAACCTTATATAACAATGCAGTCTCACAGAATAATGTGTGCTCTCAAGCACATATGCTAATTTGGAGGACTGTCTATTACAAAAACAGGCCACTGAACCAGATGGGGACAGACGTGAAAAGTACAGAAAGTACCGATGAACAACGTTGCTGCAGTGAGCTGAGGTTTTGTGTACTTTTGTTTTCTTTGCAACAACAGATAATCATCTGGGAGGATGTATAGCAAGTAAACTTTTCCTCATTTTGAGGTCAGAGAGGATAGACTTCTTGTGATTGTCACAGGTAGAGAAGAGGTGCTTGTTAGTTCTATTTAGATTTAGGCACCTGACTTTCATCAGTTGGCAAAAGGACATCATTTCTCAGATTAGCACGAGAAAATGTTGATCATTTCACAAGGAGGAGAGGTGCTTGTTAGTTCTATGTAGGTATTTGATTGTCACATCTTGAGGTCAGAGAACATAAATTCCTAGTCATTCAGTTTAGGTATAGGGCAACTTACTTTCATCGGTTGCTAAAAGGACGTCATTTCAGAGTAGCATGAATAAAAGCTGATTATTTCCTGACATATTTCCCCTACAATCATATGAAACTAACAAAAATTCCTTCTTTTCTCTACCTGCATACGTCAAACTCTCCTCTGTCTATATAAGTTTTAAGATATGCAATCAAAAATCCAAATTGAACAATTCTCCTGACCATGATTCGTCCTAGTGATGAGGTTTTTATTTTAGTCTAAGAGTATATGAAACGTGCTACAGGAGTAAAGTGTTGGTTCCTTTCATATTTCACCTCTCTTATCCATCCTCCAAATTATGTGACTAAAAACAAGAAAATACATTTAGACGGTTCTAATTAAAATACATGATACTTTTAAAAAACTTTAAAATTGACATTCATTGTGGGTATCAGTGGTCAGTCCTGGAGTCATATAATCACTGTTAAAATGGGCTAATATTCTATGAGATATGTTATTGATATTCGTAGCTTGTATTGAGTGAGCCACACGTACGATGTTCATTGCCGGCTGAGTGTTTGCCTTTTCCTCTGGGCTATATATGTGACCTGCTTTTTGCAAGTGCGCTCATCTTCAACAATTGCATGCGTCAAATAGTTGACCTTTCTGCCACTGATGATATCAAAACTTACAACCTGATCATGGTGCCATAAAATATAAATGCCATTAAATAAACTATTCCAAACGATTATCTGAATATACCCAGCGAAAATCGACTTCGAAAGTATCAAAAATTTAAAACCTATTATATAGCATTAAAGAAACACACATCAGAATTTTGTATAGATTTATGCGTTCAAGAGATAAAATACACCTGAGTAAGATCCAAGTTCAACAAAATACAAGTGAATAAGATCGGAGGTAACATAGAAACGTTGTGAAAATAACACCCAAGATGAGAACAGTATTCTGAAGAATAATATGAATAATCAATACTCATATAATTTTATTTGAATTTAATTAATAAGTAATTTGTATTTATAAAAATTCAACAACATTAACTGTAGTTTTTTAAATTTATTTTTATTTTCAGAATTTGCAACAATGAAAAGAAATATATTGATGGAGAAGAAGGACCTTATGTTATTGGTGATTTAAATAAGTTTATAATAATTTAATTTCTTCATATCAATTTTCTAAAGTCGAAATTTATTAGCGTATATTATCATATATTCCATTGTATATAAAATTTGTGGAATTACATGCGAGCAAACATGGGAGACAAACCTCATAGTTGTGAAATATGTGGTCATTCATTTGCATGGAAGTCAAATTTGTATTGTCATATGAAAATACATACAAGAAAGAAACCACATTCTTGTGAAGTATGTGGTTCTTCGTTTGCATAGAAGAAAAATTTATTGACTCATATCAAAAGACATACAGGAGACAAACCATATTCTTGTGAAGTATGTGGTTTTTCTTTTGTATGGAAGTCAAGTTTATTAACGCATATGAAAAAACATACGGGAGAGAAACCATATTCTTGTGAAATATGTGGTTCTTGTTTTGCAGAGAAGTCAACTTTGTTGAGTCATATGAAAACACATACGGGAGAGAAACCATATTCTTGTGAAGTATGTGGTGCTTCTTTTGCATGGAAGTCAAATTTAATGACTCATATGAAAAGACATACAAGAGACAAACCACATTCATGTGAAGTATGTGGTTCTTCTTTCGCATGGAAGTCAAGTTTGTTGAGTCATGTAAAAATACATACGGGAGAGAAACCATATTCTTGTGACGTATGTGGTTCTTCTTTTGCATGGAAGTCAAATTTATCGACTCATATGAGAACACATACGGGAGAGAAACCACATTTTTGTGAAGTATGTGGCTCCTCTTTTGCACAGCCGTCACATTTGTTGCGTCATATGAAAACACATACGGGAGAGAAACCACATTCATGTAAAATATGTGATTCTTCTTTTCCATGTAAGTCAAGTTTGTTGAGTCATGTAAAAATACATACAGGAGAGAAACCATATACTTGTGACGTATGTGGTTCCTCTTTTTCATGGAAGTCAAATTTATTGACTCATGTGAGAACACATACGGGGGAGAAACCACATTTTTGTGAAGTATGTGGCTCCTCCTTTGCACAGAAGTCAACTTTGTTATGTCATATGAAAACACATAAAGAAGTCTTACCTAGTGATATAGGACAACAAGGAGAATGCGGAAACCCTAGTTGAAGTAAGCGTCCCTAGTGATGCTAGCCTTAACAGAGTAGAGAACGAGAAAATAACAAAATACCAAGGCCTTATGTACGACATTAATAGAAACTAGAATCTAGTGTCAATCATACCAGTCATTATAGAAGCAACTAGGCTAATGAAAAAGTATTTTAAAAACAATCTGGCAGATATATATATATATCTGATGAACCAAGTGCAAAAGAAATACAAACAATAGCAATTAAAGGGACGGTTAGAATCTTAAAAATATCTCTCGGTTTGAATGACTAAACTAATGGGAGAATGTTTGGCATCCAGTAGAATGCCCCATCCCAAGGAAAACCAAAGTTATGAGAAAATCGAAACAAAAGAGACAAACCACATTCTTGTGAAGTATGTGGTTCTTTTGGACAGAAGTCAGATTCATTGTGTCATATACTAACACATATGGGAAACAATATCTCATGATCTTCCCAAATCCATGCCTCAAAATTGTGTACCAGCATCATGAAGCAAGAGCCAGTATAACATAACCCTAACCCTAACCCGACAACCTATATCATATAGTCAGCCAACTATTTTGCACAAGATCATCTTACAAATATGACAGAATCAGAAAACAAATCTGCTATGGAAATCACTAAAACGAGTCTTTAAAAATACTCCAGAACTTTCATTACAAAAAATTGGTCAAATGACCCAAACAAGAGCATGACATATTTTCTGGACTTATTCACCTAGGACCTTATAAATAAGGAAGGCTTTTTAGACTGGCTTAAAGAGGATAGCAGCACTAATATCAGGACAGAATTATAATGACTGCTCACGATCAAAGTTTGATGCCCTATGCTTATAATAAGATGAAGGATATCAGCATGACAAGTGTAGTTTGTGCAACAGAAAAGTTAGTGTGAGCCATTCGATATTTGCTTGAAATACAATGGATTGTGTAAATATATCCACATCATCTGTAAAATGTTGAATATTGAATGCAGCAGCAAATCCAGGGAACAACAGTTGGACATATCATACACCATCAACTATGGCTTCGATTCCTACTGCTTCATGCTTAAAAAACTGAGCTATTAAAGCTGACATAATAAAATGATATGCGAAAAGGAGAAAGAAGTAACCTTAGAAGTTAATGTCCCCAATATTATTTGATTAAACAGAGTGAGAAAAAATATAACAAAATATCAGGGTTTATATACGACATAGAAAAGAAACTAATCTCTAGAAGATCTGTATTCAAGGAACTATAGAGGGAACTTAAATTAGACTAATAATTTTTAAAACTACCTCGCAAATATACCTGGTGGACCAAGTGCAAGAGAGATTTGCATAGAAGGAACATGTGTTGTGTCATATGCAAATATATACTGAATACAAAAGAACTTTAATAGAACATACAAATATCTATGTATCTCATATAGAGTTCAAGTGTGAGTCCTAGGTAGGGAGCCCTTTGATTTCTGAGTATTTCGACTTATTAGTTTAATTCGACGATCTGTGTTTAAAACTTCTAATTCAAAAAGTCAACATTCTGTTATGAAAACTGTCAACTCCAAAACTTACACTTTGTTTGCAAAACGTCCAAATCCACAAGACAGCCTGTTGTCAAACCTATTAGCTGCAGAACTCGACATTCTGTTAAAATATATTAACTCTGCAAAACGTCTAACTCCAAAAGTTAACACTTTTCAAGTTTACACATGCTTTTAACTCGTCCTCTATTCGGTACGTGCATTTTTTAAAAATTCACCTGTTTCTTCGCTGTCATGACCATTACTCATAAAACCAATTGAGTGTAAAGACTATTTTAGACTTTCTCTCTAGTTTTTGTTACACAACCGACCCTTTGAAGCACGCACACATGCTAGCTTAGGAAGTTCTGATTTTCCATACAAAGTAAAATAATAAAAACTAAAAAGACATATTTTTGTAATGTATGTGGCTTTTCTCTGACGAGAGAAAATAATATAATCCTTGGATTTAGTTAATAATTTTCTTTAAATAAACAGATTTTTTATTTTCATGTAAATCTATTGAAAAAGTTGTATGTTCTTTCATTTTAAAAAATGAAAGAACATACAACTTTTATGTTGAGGTCACGTCTTAACAGTCTTTATGAAACTGAAAACAATTTATCTAATGTAGCTCTTCTGTTTATATGAAATCAGCTTTAGACAAACATACGAACACACAATTGTACTGTTTTCAGATTTTGTGAACGTCCGGCATCTGTTAGTATATTCTATTCACAAATGATAAAATTTTGAAAAAATTAAAAACCATATTTTGGTATTGTTGTTATATGTGTGTGTTGGTATTGTTGTTATATGTGTGCGTTGATATATGCGTCTGTTGGTATTATTGTTATATGTGTGTGCTAGTAGTCTTGTTATATATGTGTTTGTATTGTTATATATGTGTGTGTGTTGGTATTGTTATATGTGTGAGTGTTGGTATGCGTGTTGTGTGTGTGTTGGTAATATTGTTAGATGTGTGTGTTGGCATTATTGTTATATGTGCGTGTTGGTATTCTGGTTATATGTATGTGTTGGTATTATTGTGTTAAAAATGTGTGTTACTTTCTCATGCAAAAACGATAGAAAAAAGTATGATACTTTGATTATCTTAATAATTTACTTTTAAAAACAAAGTTTTTATTCTCGTGTAAAATTTAAAACCATCCAGAAGAACATACAGCCTTTATGCCGAGTTCACGTTTTAACAGTTTTTTTTTGGAATCTAATACATCTCAATAAAACATCTTTTTTATATCAAGTATTTATGTCTAAATATCTACTTAAGGTATTAAGCTTTTATTATTGTTTATATGTATATTTATTGGGCATGATTACTTTTTCTGATCTAGTAGACATGTTGCATATGCAATGATTTATATCTCTATAAATCTATCTGGGTTATGCGGCAATTTAAAACTCTGAACTAATTGTTGTTCCTGATTTACAAGTGTTTGAAATTTGTTAAGTGTGAAATGGAGCCTGTCAAGTGGTATGTAGTGATCAGTTGTCTTATTTGAAATCATGCACACCACAAGAAACGTTTGATGAAATTACAAGAATCAATGTCACATATTATTCTTGTAAAAAAGTGTCATTGTGAAGTCCAATATGTCATGAAATCTGTAACAGCAGCACCTAGAATTGGTTGCCCTCCATCTGTTACTGATGACGCAACTTTCAGCCATGATAAGACTACCTTTTTGAAGCTCCATGCTTGACTATTCGCCAAATCGCCACAACTTTCCAGAAGCAAAAACGCGTCGAGTACCATACTTTACCGAAGTAATATTCACTCTAGGTGTGTTAAACTGGTATCCACTTTTACAGAAGCTTATTATGCTTCAGTTTTCAGGAAACATATGTAAACTATGAAATCCTCTACCATGCACTTACTCTGCATCACCTTGCACCATCCGATTTTCACATCTGGAAGCCAGAAAATTGTTTTTAAAGGAAAGTGTTTTTGAGATTATGCAGTTTGATTCCTAAATTTTTGCATCTACAAAAACTATCTCCAGAGATGCATTAAACGATGCAAGAAATGTGTTTATATCTATAATTTTATAAGTATATAATAGTTTTTTTAATCAGTAATAATTCGTTATTAAAAGTTGCTAATAATATGCGCATGTAAGTAATTTAAATAACTTTTTTCTCACTTGTGTGTTCGCTTACAAGCAGTCAAGGTCTTAGTTTTTTCAATAATAAAAGGTTCGTTATTAAAAGACATGTTTGATACAGAAAGCAAAGAAATCACAAAGCTTAGATATGTATAAGTCAATATGTTCATAGTGTGAATAAAATGCACACATAAGTAATATATGTATGTGAGTACATGTCACTGTGTATGTGTGTTGATTTACCTTGTTCTTTTTAGTTCGTGTATAGCTGTGTGTTGCAATTTGTTTATGTTTCCCAGATTCTCGCTAATGTGTAAAAATATGTGCATGAGATGAAGGCATGTATGTGAGTTATTGAAGATTCCTTTTCACCTCTTTGCCTCCTCCAGCCAAGTGCAGAGAGAGGGTTATTATTTGGCACACATTCTTGGGTATTTTGGCCCAACAAGCTCGAGAAATTTGCAGAAATCTGATTGTCTTATCCAACTTACGGAATGTTGCATTTCTTTGCCAGTTTTGTAATTTCTTTAGGCGAATGTGCTCTGATGAAATAGCACTTGTTAACCCTAGATTTACAAACTCCCGAATCATGCGAAAAGCAGAAAATCCCACCCCTTCACTGTTCAAAGCTCTAGGTGCCGATAACCCTTATACTGTAGTAGATTTTCCATCGAATTTTGAACTCCCTTCCCATGTTTCCTGATTCCCTGGGTTTAGAGTCATGCAGTTTAAATGTAATGTGAACAGGCATCTCACTGCTAAGCTCTCCACAATCCCATGTTAGATATGATCCAAATTAGAAGCCCCTTACGTCCAAGTAGCAATACGTCATGTTTGGTGTCTGAAAGAATATAAAAAATATCTCATTTTACAGGAATTTTTCTTTTCGTAGATTTAGTTTTAAAAATGTTTCGCTTTTTACATATTTTGTTTCAATATACTAACAATTTTAACGCAATATATATATATATATATTCATTTTACATGAATTTTTCTACAGAGTATAAAATATATATATGTGTGTGTGTAATGAAACTGTCCAACAATCAGAATCAGTATAATATATATATACATATTCTTTTTCAAATCAACAAAACACAATTACAAAACAAAATAACCAACAACATTGTACAACATTTAAAATCAGTGTCGAATGTATTCCATACCTTTACTTAAAAAAACTACTTAATCCCAGCAAATCATACAAAGAAAAAGTATTTCATAGGTTGTTTTTTCCATTCAGTATGATATGTACATATTTTTTTTTCATTTGTGTTTTTAGGTGTTGAAGTAAAAATTATAGCTGGAGAAGAACAGTGAAGACCAAACTGGCTTTAGAAAACAGCGCATATGTATAATATGTAGTAATAAATAGTGATAATATCTAAAAGCAAATAAATTCCTAAGATTATGTAGGACTTTTGAATGGACACCTTGTTCTTAGTACATGAGAGTATCATGCTCTTGTGTTGTTAGTGGTGACTGAAACAATTGTCAAAACAACAAACTCTTCCAAATTATACCTAGACTTAATAAACCTACTAAATTTCAGAAAATCATGCAAAGAAGAAGTAGTCTTATCACGTAGCTGGATAGGACAACCTACATAACTCTGCATATTAAAAGTGAAGAACATCTCAACTGTATACCATGTCACAGACCATATACAGTGAAACACTTTTACTTGACTGCTATGACCTCACACAAATCCGTCAACACTAGTATAAGGCAACACACTTAAAAGAACTCTTCAAAAAAGAAAACCCTAAAACTATTCTAAATTTTCTAAAAAGAGCACACCTTTACCATAAAATATAAATGCCATAAAATAACAAACGATTCCAAAACATTACCCAAATATACCCAGCGAAAATCGACTCAAAAAGTGCCAGAAAATGTAAAACTGTATATAAAGTATTAAATCACATAAGGAATGTCGATATGCTGGTTAAACAAACAAATAAACATCGGAATTTTGTGTAGATTTGTGCGTTCAAGAGAAAGATTCCCAAGTTCGACAAAATACACCTGAATAAGATCGGAGGTAACATAGAAACGTTGTGAAAACAACACCCAAAATGTATTCGCCAAATCAAAAACAGGTCATGAATAGTGCAGGATCTGTTGAAACTATCTGATGGATTCCTAGGTTGCTGAAAAATTTCCAGAAGCAAAAACGCAAGGATTATCATACTGTACCGAAGGAAGATTCACTCTAGATGTGTTAAACTGGCTTCTACAATTTACAGGAGCTTATTATGCTTAAATCTTCAGGAAATTAAATAAGTTATCAAAATCATGAGGGGCTTATCAGCAAATATCCTCCTGAAAAATATCACTCCGATCCATATCACACAATGTTTGAGATCAGAAGCGCAGATGTCCATGAATTTTTTCCCATGCATTTGGTCATCTGATTTTTACCTCTGCAAGCCAGAAATTTTTTTGGAAAGCGTTTTCAGATGATACGGCTTGATTTATGAATGTCTGCATTTTCTACAAAAACGGTCCCCAGAGATGCATTAAACTATGCGAGAAATATGAAATTCTGTGATGTTCTTATCTGGAAAAAACAAATAACTGTGCTAATTTTCGTTGTTCTACTTATATGAGAAATTAGACGAGGGCGTTACCAACATTAACGAAACCGGTTGTGTGAACCATCTTATTCAAATCACCAACGATATGACATTTGGTATTAAATCATTTCTTAAGCTCTTTCTTTTGTTGAAGGAACGAAAACATGAAATAAAGTTAACAAAATATTAGACATTTTCATTAATTAGATTTGGATTAAATAGTTTTATTTTGCACTTGTTATTTTTTCATGTACACACGTAATTTGCAATTAAAAATATGCTTTTCTTCAATGACAATTGTAGATTAGTTGTGACGTCCACATTTACTATAAAATAAATACATTACACACTAATGTATATTACGCTCACCAGTTAGCAAGTGCTAATTAAAAACGTAAACAGAATTTTTTACATGAAAAACTGAAGGAAACAATATTTATAACAAAACATGTTTATATCTACAATTTTCTATAGGATACAATAGTCATTTTCAATAAGTAAAGGTTCTTTATTAAAAATCATGTTTGGTACAGAAAGCAAAATAATCACAAAGCTTATATATGTATAAGTTAATGTGTTCATAGTGTGAATAATATGCACATGTAAATAATATATGTATGTGAGTGCATGCTACGTTGTATGTGTGTGTATTTACCGTGTTCTGTTTACTTCGTCACATTTGTTAAGCCATGTATTCCGATAGTCTGTGAAATAATCATTTGAGGTGATGAATCCACGAGTGACTGCGTCTATGAACTGTTGAAAAGCCTGGGCCGCATTTCTCAATCTGATAGGCATTCTAATGCATTCAAAAAATCTGGATGGAGTTGGGATGGCGGTTTAGAGGATGTCTTCAGGGTCAAGAGGCCGATTTGGGAGAAAATTGATTTTCCGTTGAGCGAATTGAAAAATCATGCGAGTGAGGTATCTGATAGTTATCCGGTACTTTCGGCTGTTATTGCTCTATAATCACCACAAGAGCGCCAATCAACCAAGGTGTTCTTAGGAAAAATGTGGACCACTTGCTTTGTGACAGACTAATGATGCCTAAATCCAGCATGTGTTGGGACTCTTGTTTTGCTCTCTTTAAGTGATTGGGTCAGAGTCTGCACAGGCAGGCGTTTATGGGCGGATCTTGCGTCTGTATATACTATGTATATGATGAGTGACGTCATGATTGACAGTATCGTCCATGGAGACACGCCGCGTAATGTTTGGAAAATGTTAAAGTATTTTTAGTGCATGTGTCGTTTGCGTTTTTTAGATACGACGGCTTATTTTTTTTTGCTGATTCTGCCTTGCACTGATAGTCTAGTATTGTTATTTATTCTACCGCATTTGACGTCGACAAGTATACCACAACAGTGTAGGAAATCTGACTCTAGAATCGTAAATGGGATCTTTGCCACTGTAAATATCCATTGATATGTGCCTTTCAAACTTATCGATTGTGACCATATGTTGGAATGGGTGAGTGGTTCCCATCTTGTAAAAAGACCGGTGTCTGTGTGTGTTGTTTCTTTATTAGTTTGCTTGCGATAACGCTCACTTCTGTTCCTGTATCGATGAGAAAATGTATGCTGTAATTCCTGTGACGTAGAAAGTCCAACGCATACAAAGCCAAACGTGTCAGTATCTCTTAGCCATGCTGCTTCCTCTTGATTTAGATGTTTGTGTAAAAAGGATTTTTGTCGACTCAGCGTCTGATTTCTAAACTGCTCTATGAGTTTAACTTTATTTTAAACATCTCTTTGACGTTCGTGTTGTCTTTGTCGACTTCAGGTAAGAGGAATTGGCGGGGTTTGAGGTTGGTTGACTGGGGAGACTGACGCTGTGACTTCTATTATTTTCTCAGCAAGGTTGACCAAGCCTTTGACCGGTGTTGTCTCCCAAGTGGACGCGAGTATCATTTGAATTCCAGGCGGCAGTCTATTGATGAAGAATTGCTTCAAAATATCGGTTCAAGTGGGTTTCACCTAGTAGATGCTTTATCGTTTTTAAGAGTTGAGACAGCATCCTATCGCCGTGCTCCTATTCCAGAGACGCTTTTGTTGTCAATCCGACTTTCATTTAATCAATTGTACCTTAAAAATGTCGTATGTAACTAATCCAGGTGGGACCACGATTAAGTCGCGCACTTCAGACAGTACCTTTTTGTGATAGTGAAAACATGATGTGCTTGAGCTTGGTAAAGCATGCAGCAAAAACATGAAGCATTTAAAAGAAGTTGTGCAAAAAGCAGGCAGAAATGGCTGCAGGAAAAAATGGCTGCATGGAGAGGGGCAGAGACAACGTGCTGGTGCAACAGCTTGTATAACGACGGAGACGCAGAGCAAGAAGTTACAACACAGTGCCAAGACACTCCAAGTTGAAGTTTCGCCTCCTTTAGGCATGGAATCAAGAAAAAGAATCAAATCAACAACAAGGAAGCCTGGCCAAATTTGGACAACGATATTTGCGAATTATTGCAACTAACCGGACAAGGAAGCGTTCAAAATCAGTTAAAATATATAAACACAATTATAACTAACATGGCATCTGAAAGTTTTGGTTATGTACTTTAACTTTAGTAATTTAGATTTCATCCGTTACTTATGATAGTTTTGTTGTTGTGTAACTTTAAGTTAAAATCCATCAGTCCAATATGACAGTTTTAACTTTTTATATATTTTTGTTTTAATTAATTTAGTTAAATGACGCAATAAAAGAATCAACTCGATAAGAACATATTTTATTTATTTATTCGAAAACAATGTTCCTTTTCCTTCGCTGACTGACAAATAGCAAGAAGAACAGAAATTATGAATTCTGCCAAGAGAACAGTAGTACAAATCTTTACAACGACTTATAGGGTCGAATAACAGGTCGGGAAGGCGATCTGATGAGTAAGAACCCCGAAATCAGCAATGAAGACAGCAATCATCACTGAGGACCACATGAACGCATTTAAGTGTATTTTGAGAAACCAGATTAATATTGAGTTTAATATAAAACAATTTAAAGATTATACTTGTAGTTAAAAATATACGTATATAAATATATATTAGTTTACATTGAAAGTGGTTTACAATATCTCGGCTTACATGAATAAAAAATAAATATAAATTGACGTGAAGTTGAAAAACGTTAAATTAGTGAAATATAATGTTTAAAATAAAAAAGTAAAAATTCATAAAATAAAATACATAAATAAAATAATTATAATATGTAAGGGAAATAATATATATAAATTGAGGTGAAGTTGAAAAACGTTAAATTAGTAAAATATAACGTTTAATTTTGTACTGTTAAAATTCATCAAATAAAATGGATCAATAAAATGATTAAAATATATAAGGGAAATAATACAATATACTTTTAAAGTGGAATAGCGTCCCTTACACGAAAAATAAAAACAGACGTAACGGAAAATTAAGAAATCTCTCATATTAGATAAGTATACACAATTTTGATATCATTTCAGGATGCTATCACAAATGATGAAGATTAGAAATACACGGATTGGTAGAACTAAGTAAACGGAACAGTTACAGTCACATAACATAACAAGTATAGCTGTGCTACTGCTACATATTTCCCTATCTCCCCCAAATCATTGGTACAATCCCCGAGGGATGGGACAAGGACTTATTGTAGATTTTAAAAATTCACATTGCAGGAGATAGTTTGGTGTCCTTATCCTGAATGTTCCTGTATTGCAGTATTGCATGCTGGGATGCATCAGTGTTGAGTTCTCATTATGAACCAGTATTATCAATGAGCAGTCATTTGACGGTTTTGACACCAATCTGGGGCCAACAATTGCTGGGTTAGAAAGCAACAAATAATAGGCAAAATGGACACCTCAATTTTGTAGGAATTGCCTGGTGAACTCTGATATTTCTATCAGAAGACATCTCGTCCGGTATACCAAATGTGTCGAATGTTTGAGGGAGTCTATTAGACTATAAGTCACACCTGAGGCTCTTTCAACTATGGGCCAATTGGAGTATTTGTAAACAATGACTAAGTAGCTGACACCTTTAAAGTGGAAGAAGTCAACACATACACACCGAAATGGGCTATATAGGGGGGTTGTGTCGGTTGTGTAATGGGTTGAGATGATAATATGTTGCAACAACAGCCGATTTGTTCATAATCCTCAAGGGGGGGCTTATGTCGTGATGTTCATAAATGGTTATGACTGTGAGTTTTTGGTCAACACGTTGGACAGCTGGTTGTAGACATGGTGGTTCAAGGTGAAATTTGTGTGTGTTGTGGTGTCCAATATAGCTGGATTCCACACAAAGATGTCAAAAACGGCTGCTCCATGTGCTATCCATGATTTTGCCGATGTTTGTGGTTGCCGTTTCTTTCTGTTTTTGCTCAGGCACATAGTGACCTTTACAAACACATCCCTTGCATCACGTGACTGTAAGTTGAACATTAATTTCTTCAGACACTTGCGAAGGGGTTTCTGCCATGTTCAGTCTTTCCACAGTAATTGCATGTTTTGAGCTGTTTGTCGTATTAGTGTCATGGATAACAACGCTGTTCTGTCGCCCGTAAGTGCTGACAGCAGCTGCAGCACCATGAAAATCATGTAGTCGGGATGCTGAGCACTTTCCTACTTCTTTAGCTTTGACGAATTAAAAAACCTGCTTTAGAGACTGACTTTATCACCAAAGAGGTCCAGCTGAATACCTGTATGATCCTGGTGCATGTTGTGTAGAGTAACAGCTTCTTGTTTATCAGTTAATGACTCGTCTGCAGTGTGAGTCAAGTCTTTGCGTATGGATTATTAGCAGTTGAACAATTAGGCACTTTCCTGTCATTTTGGTTGCAGCGATATAGTTTCTCAATCTAGTGATGAAGCAGGACCAGTCTCCACTTGAACTAGCTAGGGATACAGTAGGCCACTTCACTTTCTCGACTTTTGGGGCAACGTGCAACGGTGGTGACAGATGCATTATGAATGATCACGTATGTCATATGGTGGTGCGTTGCAATCATAACGGCATCCAAGTCGGCCATTTTATATTCACAGCCTGCAATAGTTCATTGTACCACAGGCATTGTGTGATTGCTATACTGGTGGATGCGAAGGCGTTTGTAGGATGGTTCTGCACTTAGTATCAGGCCAAGTCAATCTTCATCATAGATAAGTATAAACTATTTTGATAGTATTTTAGGATGAGATCACAAATGATGAAGATCAGAAATACACAGATTGGCAGAACTAAGTAAACGTAATAATTGCAGCCACATAACATAACCAGTATAGCTATGGTACATATTTCTCTAATATAAAAAAACATCAACACAGACACACACAGACACACACAAACACACACACATACATACACACACACACACACACACACACACATATATATATATATATATATATATATATATATATATATATCGATTATGACAAAAATGGCACATTTATAAAGTATATTGTTCACTTAATAATAGATAAAAACATTTACCTAATTTTTGGTATATTTTTAAAGAACGACTTCGTCAAAACAAACCTTATATCCCCCTATTTTGTCCCTCACTGAACTAAATGGATTTAAAAGAAAAATCTAATAATTTGTGTACGTTTTCATCATTCCTTATTTCTATTCATTATTATGAGTATTCGCTTAGTAAATGTACTTATCTTCTTTGTATTTTTAAGTATTCATCAAAATATTTTCTTTGTTTTCAGTTTAAAAATAATGTTTTACTTAACCATTATATATGTAGCGTTTTCTTGTTCGGTGAAGTGTGTGAGGGAAAAGGGCTGCTAAACTCAGGTACGTGTAAAATGAATGGCCGATCCCCAAAATGCATAAACATTTGATCCTTTCATTTTTAAATTCACCAAAATTCAGAAAATGAACCAATTTTTATGAAATTTTCAGTATTTATTAACCATCATTAAATATACTTTTTAAGTTTTAGTGAAAATGTATTATTTTTTTGTAAACAAAAACACTTTTATTAAGTTATAATTTTAAAACAAAAATATAACAAAACTGGAGGTCATGTAGGCAACAAAACCTATACTTCTTTATCGTTCAATGAATGAGAAATCTTTCTACTGGAGCAGTTTGAATTTTTATTCTGATTTAAAGTGCCCCTTTCTGGGGAGCCTGATATATATATATATATATATATATATATATATATATATATATATATATATATATATATATATATATATATATATATATTGCTTATACTGATTATATATATATATATATATATATATATATATTGCTTATACTGATTATATATATATATATATATATATATATATATATATATATATATTGCTTATGAAAAAAAATTAAACACTTGCAAAATTCATTGTGCACTTAAAAACCAACGTTAAAATACATTGAAATTTACGAGACTAAAAAATAACTTTATTTAGACCTGTCGGGTTTACCATACTTTGTTCAAGTTATCATGAAAATGTCATTTGGCCACGATAAATGTTTGAATATGGATAAAAGATCGAATCATTTGAAATTCAGGTACTTATATTATAGTTTTTTTGTATATCTTTATAGCAAATAATCCTAAATCTTATTTATACAAAAACAAAAAATAATAAACAAATTTATTGCTCGAAAAACCTTTAAAAACAAATATTTAATTATGTTATCGCTCTAGACAAAAATGTCGGCTTTTGTACTTTTGAGGAAAATTAAAATTTAAAATTCTATTAAATATAGTAGAAATATTTTACATTTTCTGGGGGGGAAAGTTACTCATAAATAAATGATTTTAATAAATTTAATTTCGTTTTAAAAAACAACAACTTGCCTATACTAAAATGTAGGTGAGGGGGGTATTTAATTTTTTTTAAATTCAATATCTTAAGATTAAACTTTACTAATTATCTTTGAAATAGTTCCAGAAAACTGATATTTATCTTTCAGGCGATTTAGATGAATTTGTTAGTTTCGTTTGTCCGTTTCTAACGACGCCGTAAAAACATTTTTCAGAATAACTTTTTTTTTTAAATTTAGGCACGTAGTGCTTTTTCAATATCTTCATTTTTAATGTGTTTGGTAAACTGCACAAGCACCAGATTAACTTTAGGCCTTAATCTTTCAAGCACAATTAAAAAAAAACAGGAATCTTAAATAAATAAATAAATAAATAAATAAATAAATAAATAAAAATACGAAAATGCGGCTTTAAAAACTATCAGTTTCCGCCATTAAATTGCACGTGCAACGAATTAGAGAATTAATAAAAATGAAACTTGTAATCTGTTCTCTCTCATGTAAATATTAAAATGTTAAATAAAATAATACTAATTTTATCTGTGATATTCAACAAATATATCGGCTCTATTTCGAAATGATTTTTTTTTTTCGTCATCAATTTTGTTTTCTGTGAACTTGCTCTTCCGTTCGTCATCTTGAATGTTAACTTGGGCTTGCAAAGTCAATCACATTTGAAAAATCGTTTCCTTTATAAAAGAACAAATGAAGTTAATCGACAGCAGATTATAAAACAAAAACGTAAGTATTACTACATGAATGTCGATTGATTTTTGTTATCGATACAAAAAAAAAATCATTAAAAAAAAAAAACAACGGCCAATGCCTAGAAAACCTTTAAACGTTTTGGTAAATTATTACTTACTTTCCATCTTAATAATCGTTAGGCACTTCCAAACGAGTTGGAAGAACGGAGCACATAATCCCGTGACGTCAACCTTGTCTTAACAATACGAAACATGGAACAGCAGAAGCGACTTAATGATTTTTAAAACCTTTGTTTATCTTCTTCGAACTGTAATTAATCTATTATAAATTATTAATCTATTATAATTTTGTTACACCGTTTAATAATTAATAATGTTATAAACATGTGCATATTAAATGTGAGATACGGTTTTACTAAATATGTACGACTGTTCATTTGGTTAATTTTTTTATTCTTTATTTGGTAAAACAAGACAAACTAGATTAGTCTACAAAATGTTTAATCCTTTGCAATAATAGTTTTCAATCGGTTTTAATCTGGCGATAAAATAGTTGGCAAGAGTCCATGTTTATATTATAATTTTATATATAAAAAGATTAAACACCGTTAATTAAAAATCTATGTTGTAATGAAACTTTTAAAAAAAATGGAATGTTAATGGTTTTAATTTTTTTTAATTAATTAATTTTTAGGAAGTTTCTTTCTCTTGGCAATTCAACTTGTAATAGTATATATTAATTAGAAAAAGAAACGCTATTTAAAAAAGAAATATATATTAATATAAAATTTATATCAATTTTTAATTGCAACTTAAAGTTTATTTCAGTACGAATTTATCGTTTACCAAAGAAAAAATAATTTCATAAATTTTAAATATTATTAACTAATGTTGTTTTTTGTTTACCAAAGAAAAAAAAAAGCTATAAATCTTAAATGTTTTTCATTGGTTTGTTTTGTAGTGGGGTGGGGGGTCAGGTAAGTATATCTTGTCCTTTGCAACATTATCTGTTTTGTGTCGACTAACGCTTGGATTTGGATGAAGCAGGACTTAATGTTGGCTGTGTTGAATGCCGGGATGTTTAATGATAGGGTGGCTGTGTTGAATGCCGGGATGTTTAATGATAGGGTGGCTGTGTTGAATGCCGGGATGTTTAATGATTGGGTGGCTGTGTTGAATGCCGGGATGTTTAATGATAGGGTGGCTGTGTTGAATGCCGGGATGTTTAATGATAGGGTGGCTGTGTTGAATGCCGGGATGTTTAATGATAGGGTGGCTGTGTTGAATGCCGGGATGTTTAATGATAGGGTGGCTGTGTTGAATGCCGGGATGTTTAATGATAGGGTGGCTGTGTTGAATGCCGGGATGTTTAATGATAGGGTGGCTGTGTTGAATGCCGGGATGTTTAATGATAGGGTGGCTGTGTTGAATGCCGGGATGTTTAATGATAGGGTGGCTGGAGATATTTCTGAATGTGATGAATCCATGATCTTGTTTCACTTGATTTGGTCCAGAAAGTGATTTGGACGCCTTTAAATTGCCAGTTTCTGGTCTTCACGTTGTCAAGGAGTCGGTGTAGCGGACGTCTGCGGTCCCAATTTAAATGGGAAAATAGCGTGATGTTGAACTGTGGGTTGTCGAAGGAAGTGTGTGTTTCGTTCCACAGTCGGGTGTCACCAATTTTGTAGTAGGAGTCAAAAGTTTAAGTGAGATTAAATTTCCTCACCCCCAAACAAATAAAAAAAAAAGAATGAAACAAACGACTCCTCCTTCTGATTTAAATGCACCACATTTATTTTTTAAACAACAATAATAAGGTGATCACAATAGGTCCAACGGGTGACAGTTATTTCGATGTTATTGTAATTAGAAATGTTAGATGAAAGTCCTGCATGAAAGTAATTAAAAAAAGGAATTTAAAGTGTGTGTATCTGGCGAAGTTCGCCTTGCTTAAAAATTCCCCCGAGGAAAGAAATTCAAGAAGTGAGTGATTTTGTTGTTATTAACTTTAGAAGATGTTGCGGGATGAATGTGTGTGTGTGCACGCATAGTTTTGTGTCTGCATGGTGTATGCGTGTGATGTTTTACGATGTTGGCGGTGACGAGGTCGTGAACAAGAGAAACATGCTCTCGTTGTGTCTAGAAATGAGTTGAGAGGGACAGAAAGCTGAAATGTCTCTGTAGACGGCTATTGTATACGTTTTTGGACGGCTCCAGAAAGGGACTGCTCCTGCTGATATTTTTGCTATGGAAATTCGTTAAAAAGATTATATTCTTAATTTTTTCTTTGGCTGGTTGTGTCACGTGACCTGCTTCACCTACGCCCGCCAAACATGTTATTTTTACTTTTGTTGTTTGAGAAAAGTGTGTGGGCAAAATTTGAAATTGTGGCGTTGCTGACAGATTATATTTTTTTAAAATGCGCGGGGAAAATTGCAATGAATAATGGTTTATTATTTGAGTGTGTGTGTGTGTGTTCTCAGTGAATTATTATCATTAATCTATTACTTTATTTTCAATACTTAAACATAAAAAAAACATGATCAATGTCTAGAACCTGACGTTAAGCAAAAAATAAAAATCATAAAAACCTTTACAAAGAAAAACTTTTATAGATTTTCGGATATGCTGAAAACGAATATATGCTTCAAAACTGACGCAGAGAATTAGATTTCATGATATGAGGAAATTACTTTTTCCAAACGTGGGGATCACTTTTTTTAATATAAATTTAATGTAAAATGAGCAGTACTAGTGCACTTATTGATCCATGCTGAAATTATAATGAAAAGTGATACCCAAGATTATTAAAAAAAATTCAATACTTAAAATTTTTAAGTTGTGCTCTGTTTCTAATACAGAGTTTTAGTAAATCGATCCCCATTTTGGAAACATCGACGTTTTCAGCCAATTTATAGAATTTAGCCCTTTTTTAATACCTTTTTTTATATTTAGTTGTTGTTTTTTCCTTTCTTTAATTAAATGTTTGTATTCTCGTCTAGTGTTTCCAATATGAGGGATCGGTGTATTAGAAATTGTTTACACACGTAAATATAATAAGAGTACCAAAGAGTTTTCTGTTAATTTATTTGGAAATGTAGATATCAAATTTTCTGTTTATTGTTTAAAGAATGCTGATAATTAAAGAAACTTATGTTATATTTTCAAGTTCTCTCAAAAATACATTCAACAAACCTTGCAAATAACTTTGATTAAATTAAAAAATAATCATGATTCTAAACAAATTACAATATTATGGTTCTGAATTTTTTAGATGAGGAATGATTTTTTGTATTATTTAGATTATTAAGACTACTGTTCTCATCTTGAGTGTTATTTATTGTGCAAACATTGTAAAAATAACATTTAAGATGAGGACAATAATCCAAATAATCCAAATGATATGAATAAATCACAATATGTTTTTCTTTACATGTATTTTTACATGTCGAAAACTTTTTTGTTTTTCTTGCAATAATTTAATTCTGTTTGAAAAGTGAAGATGACATAAAATTAAATTATTTTGTATTTTGTGGACATTAACTGTGATAGATGAAAAGGAAGTTATTATAAATGGGGATTTCATAAGTAGATGTTCTGTGAATTTGTGTATGGAAAATCGTAATTTACTTGGCTAGCATGTGTGTGTGTGCTTCAAAGGATTAGTCATGTAACAAAAAAAGAAAGGAAAGAAAGAAAGCCTAAAATGGTTGACGGTTTCGATATTTGAAAAGAAAAACATGCAAAAAAGGGCATCATTTCTCAGATTAGCATGAGAAGAAGCTGATCATTTTCTGACATGTGCAAAATCATCAAAATGGTTTCTGGTTTCCTCCCTACAAAAAATTTCCCCTCAAATCAAAAAATTCTTTCTCTTCCCTCCCTCTTTCCACAGCCAACGTTATGCCTGCATAGGTTGAACGTCTTTCTTAAAAAAAAGGAAGAACAAGAAAAAGAAGAGAAAATTCAGAATATGCAATCAAAAATGCAAATTGAACAATTCTCCTGCAGTATGTCAATCATCATGGAATCGAGTTACTGAATGTCATGGAATCTGCATGATTGATCCTAGTGATGAGGTTATCGTTGGAGTCTAAGAATATATGAAACATGCTACAGGAGGAATTAAGTTAAACAAGGAGGAAAATATTGGTTCCTTTCAAATTTCACCTCTTAGCCATCACCAAAATTATGTGATTAAAAACAAAAAATACATTAAGACGGTTGTAAATAAAATATATGACTACTTTTACAAAACTTTAAAATTGACACCAATTTTAGGTATTGGTGGTCAGTCCTAGAGTGATATGATCACTGTTAAAATGGGCCAATATTCTATGCGATATGCTATTTGTATTGTTAACCAACTCAATTGCACTCATATCAGCTCGTATGAATGAGGAAGGCTTGATTGTTTGTTCTTGCAGGTTTTGAGTGTCAGTATATTCAGAAACATACTTTGTTCCAGTTGACTTTAAATTTGTCATGTCGAGGAACTTGATTTATATTAATCTTAGGTGCATGTTATTTACAGTTTTCTCTGTGATCCTTCCAAACCATTGTCTGCCATCTTATTTACACGTTCAAAATTAAGTTAAACAAGAATAATGGAATACAGACTAAGCAAGAGGGGAACAGTAAACCCTTGGGCTATATATCCGACCTGCTTTTAACGGGTGCGATCACCTTTGAAAGTTGTGTATATCAAATAGTTGAGCTTTCACCGCTGAAAATATCAATTTTGACAACCTGACCCATTGATCATAAATAATGTTTTTTATTCTTTTGTTAAATGTTTTAATATTGGGAACACCTGATGCATGGTTGAAACCATCTGATGGTAACCACGTGGTAATTTAAAACTAACATTGGTAGATGACACTCGATGACTACCGTGCATGTATACTGCTCAAGTTAATAATAAAATTTATAATCTTTTTTCCTGAAAAGAATATTCTTTTAAAAACTAAACTTTTCCTAGTTCCTCAACTATACTCCCAAACTTCTTTAGAACTTTCTGAACAAATCCTAATTTTGTCTTTGACATCTGCAAGTGATGCAAATAGGGAATAACTCGCATTCAAACTATTTGCAAGTTTAGTCATTATGCTACATGCCATGACTCTACTCTCCATCAATGCTATGTTAGACTCCTCATCTGACCTTTCCCATTGATGTAAACTCCTCATTGATGTCCTCCATATTGGGATATCAGCTTGTTCCATGGCTGAATCGCTATCCGACTCAGAGCAGCCAATGCAGCCTTTCTTAAGTCTTTCACGTTCCTTGATTGACGAACTTTAATATGAGACGTGACTGTTTTTTTCCAATTTGTTTTCTTATTTGAATTCTCTATCAGTTTTTCTTAGCTTTCGGAATGTTGTTCCTTACCAATATAAAAGATTAATGCATCTCTTGTAGAGCGATCTCGTGTTGCTCATCACCCTAGTATACTTTACAAGTCATTAATATATTATGCAATGGCAAGATCATGTATCTATTGGAAAACATGGTGAGAATTTCGTCATTTCACTCAAATTGAATCTGACAGCCGCCAACATTTGGTTAATGTATATATTCCATGGCTGTTCATTGTTCCCAACTTTTAACTAAAACGTTCTAATTTGCCGTTAGTTTTGGGGTGATAAAATGATGTGCTCACATGATGTATGTTGAGGTCCTACAATTAACAGTAATATTAGAAAAACATTGAAAATCTGTAATATGTGGAGAGATTAAAAATTCAGTTATGGTGGAGTATATATGGATGGAAAAGGGAAACCATAGACCCTTATAGGATGAAGTACATAATTATGGATTGAAAAGAAAAGTGAAAATTAAGGTGTCTTAAGGAAACAAATAAGCTTTAAACCAGCTTAAAATACCACCTTTTAAGCAACAAAGCATCTCTAATCGTAATTGTTGTCGTTCCAGGTTAGACAACATAACATCGAGTCCATATGCATCGATTTCCTCTTAGTGACACTCAGGAGCTCACTAATCTCCACTTTTCTGGTATATCTAATCGAGAAATCGGTCACAGATTGAAATGTGATTAGATAACCGTATGAGTGACTGCAAAAGCACGAAAACTGGCAGTGTTCATGATGCCCCTAAATCTAGTTGTCATAGAGTTACGTTTTACAGGGAAGAAAATGCTATCTTGATTTGCAGCACCAGAAACATTTGAAACGGTTTCCCAAATCCAACAACAGTGTAATCTTGTTAAAAAGTGCTCTCTTTCTACAGTTAAGAACAGATTAGAGGAATTTATTTGTGAGGCTCTGTTGCAAGATACAAGGCAATGATTACTGTAAAGAACAGAAAGTTCATCTAGGCTCCATTGAATGTATTGAAGATAATAACTCTTCATATTAATCAAAAGTGATTTTTAGCAATAACCGCAAGTTCAATAGGCAAGTCACTGATATCAGGCAGTACCTCAGTCGAAGGGAGGACAAAAAATGTAATGCTAGGTGCGCAGTTTCAACGCTAGGTTCAGTATTAATGTGGCATATTAGTTCGCTAGCAAGGTAGCATGAATTCGACCAAGTACATTAATATGTTGACTGAGCATTTTCTACATATTTTGGTCCGAATTTGGATGATAATTCTATCTTTATGTAGGATAATGCTCCCATTCACGCAACTGACAGTGTCAAGAGGTTACTTGAAGGGCATTATATTCCATGTTTTAATTGGCCTGCACAATCTCCATACCTCAATTCTATTAAAAACGTATGACATTACATCGAACTACAACTACATAATAATAAAATGAATACGGGCATAAATACATTTACTTATTGGCGTGAAACGTCTTTTTCATGCCCTGACTAATATTGTCATCATACTGCACTTGCAGTTTTTTTCTATGATGTAACGGTACATATAACCTTATCAATAGTTTGTTGTTGAGTTTTGACAAGTAATACACTATCTCGTCTTTCACTATGAACTATTTTTGTTCCGTTTTAGACGATTTACCATTCTTCATCTGCATCTTTAAATTTAAAAATGTCCTTATCTCATATGATGCAAACTTTTTTGGCTCAAAACGATTGAAGTTTATCGCACCTACTAAGTAATTGCAACCATCTATTTCTACCAAGTAATTGAATCATCTATTTCTACCAAGTAATTCCTATCATATATTTCTACTAATTAATTCCTACAATCTATTTCTACCGGGGAACGTCATTGTCTCAGCTCGAATCTACACAAACATTTTCCTTCCATTTCAGGTAGTGTATGGGGCAGTTATATACAGCCATACTTCAAAGGACTACGTCTATATTTTCCTATTCTGTATAGGCAAGTTTAATAAATATTCTAGAGGTCTGTGATCAGTATAGATAGGGAACTTTGCACTATGCAAATAGTGAGTCAACTTTTTAAGGGCGTAGTGTATCGTGTATGATTCTTTTTCTATAGTCGACCATCTCGTCTGCATATCACTAACTTTATGTGATAAAAAGTAAATTGTTTTTCAACCTCTTTACCATTCCTCTGATCATATTCTGACAATTGTGTACAGTCGGTTGTCCTTCTCAAGATCAAGATAAGCCAGTATTACAATATCTGCAAGCTTCGTTTTTAGGCAAACATCAAAGGCAGACTATCATGTGTTGTCCCATTGGAACCTTGCATATTTTATCATCAAGCAAACCAACGGTTCGGTTGTCTCAGAAATGTTTCTTTATAAATCGTTGATGACGTGATATTGATGAAATCTCTACTTTTATCGATTTGACTTTGTCAAGGTTTGGCTCTATACCTTGTTCACTTACTTTGAACCCCAAATACTGTACTTCTCTCCTCAAAATCCTCACATTTTATGGCTTTCAACATGAGGTTGTGCTTATGTAAACTGGCTTGTACCCTATCTATATGATCTAAATGACTTTCCATCGTATCTGAGAAAATTAAATAAATTACATAAACTCGCTGGTATCCTATCTATATGATCGTATCTGAGAATCTTAAAATATCATCCAAATACGGTAATGCATAATCTTGCTGTCCCTGTATAACTGTGGACATTAATTACAGGAAGACCCTGGATGCATCTGCAAGTCTGAGCGCCATCAGGTTAAACTGAAATAAACCCGGGTGGCTGATGAACACAGTTTTCATTTTATCGTCCTTACTTAATTTAACCTGCTAGTATCCTGACTTTACATCTAATTTTGAGAAATATTTCCGTCAATGACCAGTAACTGAACTATTGATGAAATATGGGTACTTCGTCTATTCTCTAAGTCTATCAACTTTTATTGCTTTAGTGTTTTTCAATGCTAGAGTCTCAGTATGAGCTCATGTTTCCGGTATTGATATGCTTCAAATTTTTCTGTTTTGTTCACCATTCATGGTAATCTCGAAAATATTACCAGTCACACTATACTTAGTTATTTTGCAGCCCCTTCTCAATTATGTATGCAGATCCTAGTGTTTTAATGTAATTTTCTGTGCAATTAACTGAACTATTGATGAAATATAGACAACTGTGCTAACTGAACTATTGCTGATAACATAATATAATATATTGATATAGACATAATCTTCCACAGCGATATACTCGTCATATATTCTTATTGCTCCTAAATTAAACTACACCCTGACATATTTTATTTTTTAAGTCTTAAGGTTTAGTTTTGTTGAGATTTTCTGTAACAAAGAAGTCCTTGTGGATAGACTGACTTCCCATCCCTAATCTTAATCGAACGATTCTACAATAAATGGGGACCCATTTGATGTTCTTAAACTAACGTTTTTTATCACATAGTTAGGTCCGTGTCTAAGTGCTTTTAAAAATATTTACTAACTATGTGCTTTTAAAAATATTTACTAACTATGTGCATCGATGCCCTTGTTCCATTTATCAGGCATCACAGGGATAAAACGCCCCCGTTTCCTTGGATATGTTTCTTGCAGAATCTCTGTATATGGTCCACATCACCACAATAACTAATATCTAATCATCTATCTTTCTATTTACTTCTCTCTAGTCGAGCCAGATCTTCCATTTAACTTTTGCTAATCTTGTGGCTCATGTCTCATCACAACCGTCCTCACTTCACTATCACCGAGACCCTCTATAAAAAATCCCAGTACCTCTTTTCTGACTAGTCTTTGATAGTAATCATCTAGGGACCTCTTCAATCTACCCATGTTAAACTTAAAAGTTGTTCATGAAGTGTCTGACTTAGCTCCTTGTGGATAGTAGAACAATGTGAGATTTTTCCTCACAGAATTTTTTTGTTTATTTTCCTTATTCTTTGTAATAATAAGTCAAAAAATGGCGCCAAACTAAATGGATGGTTTGCAGTCAGTTTTTTGTTAAATTTGTGTGATGTTGATAGTCAACTGACTCTCTCGCCTTTTTCTCTAGGCTGTATATGTGACCTGATTAGTTCCTAAAATTTACACTAGGATTATCTGCAAAGATCCATGGTGCTACGGTTAGAGTACTTGGTAAAAATCAGTTGTAAGTTAAATACTTTTTAAAGTTGAAGTTTCAATTCTCAGTGGGACTGAAAATAAAATTTCAAATTGCATAGAATTTTTACTCAGACATCACTAACAATACGGAATGAGAATAATATTCTGAAGAATCCAAATATGAATAATCAATCCTCATCTCCAAAATAAAGAAATGTGAAAATTTTACTTCAATATTTTACAATAGAAACAATTTTACTTTAACTAACAAGTATTGCATAAATTATGCTCATTTAATTTTGAATTTGATTAATAATAAATGTTGTGGATATTTTTAATAAACATCAACATCATTTTTTCAAATTTATTTTATATTTCCAGCATTTGCAACAACAAATAAGAAATACCTTTCTTCATTGGTGATTGAAAAAGTTTGAACATAATTCTAAATTCGTTTATAGAAATGATCTAAAGTTGAAACTTATCAGCTTATTATAATACACTAAATTAAAACATGGGAGACAAACCACATTTTTGTGAAGTATGTGGTTCGTCTTTTGCACAGAGGTCAAATTTGTTGAGTCACATGAACACACATACGGGAGAGAAACCACATTTTTGTGAAGTATGTGGTTCTTCTTTTGCACAGAAGTCACATTTGTTGAATCACATGAAAACACATACGGGAGAGAAACCACATTCTTGTGAAGTATGTGGTTCTTCTTTTGCACAGAAGTCACATTTGTTGAGTCACATAAAAACACATACGGGAGAGAAACCACATTCATGTGACGTATGTGGTTTTTCTTTTGCAGAGAAGTCAAATTTGTTGAATCATATGAAAATACATACGGGAGAGAAACCATATTCTTGTGAATTATGTGGTTCATCTTTTGCACGAAAGTCAACTTTGTTGGATCATATGAAAATACATACGGGAGAGAAACCACATTCCTGTGACGTATGTGGTTCTTCTTTTGCACTGAAGTCAACTTTGTTGCGGCATATGAAAAGACATACGGGAGAGAAACCACATTCTTGTGAAATATGTGGTTCTTCTTTTACATGGAAGTCAACTTTGTTAAATCATATGAAAACACATATGGGAGCCAAACCACATTCTAGTGAAGTATGTGGTTCTTTTGTACGGAAGTCACATTTGTTGAATCATATAAAAACACATATGCGAGAGACACCACATTCTTGTGAAGTGTGTAGTTCTTCGTTTGCTTATAAATCACATATGGTGAATCATATGAAAACACATACTGGATACAAACCACATTCTTGTAAAGTTTGTGGTTCTTCTTTTGCATGGAAATCAACTTTATTGAGGCATATGAAAACACATACTGGAGAGAAACCACATTCTTGTGACGTATGTGGTTCTTCTTTTGTACAGAAGTCAACTTTGTTGAGGCATATGAAAACACATACGGGGGAGAGACCACATTCGTGTGAAGTATGTGGTTCCTCTTTTGCACAGAATTCACATTTGTTGAGTCACATGAAAACACATACAGGGGAGAAACCACATTCTTGTGAAGTATGTAGTTTTTCTTTTGCCTCCAAATCACATATGGTGAGTCATATGAAAACACATATGGGAGAGAAACCACATTCTTGTGAAGTATGTGGCTCCTCTTTTGCACTGAAGTCAACTTTGTTGAATCATATGAGAACACATACAGGAGAGAAACCACATTCTTGTGAAGTATGTGGTTCATCTTTTGCATGCAAATCAAATTTGTTTCGTCATATGAAAACACATACAGGAGAGAAACGATATTCCTGTTAAATATATGGTTCTACTTTTGCAAAGAAGTCAAATTTGTTGACACATGAAAAGACATACAGGAAAGAAACTAAATTCTTGTTAAGTATATGTTCTTCTTTTGCACATTTTTCAGTATTTTTCGGGCCTATATAGGAGCAACCACGATAATGAAAAAGAATTCCAAAAACTATCTGGCGAATATAGTAGGTCAACCAAGTGCAAGACAAATACAAACAATAGCACTTAAAGCGATGGTTAGATTCTGAAAAAGATCTCTCGGTTGGAATAACTAAACTAATGCGAGAATGTTTTGCACCAGGTAGAATTCCCCACTTTCAGGAAAAACAAAGCAAAACCAACGTGATAAGAAACGAAAACAAGAGATAAACCACATTCTTGTTAAGTGTGTGGTTCTTTTGCACAGAAATCGAATTGGTTGCGTCATATAAAACACATGCTAACTACATTTTTGTTATGTGCTTCTTTTGAACAGAAGTCATGTTTATTGTATCATATCTTACTACATTGGGAAAAATATCTGATGGTATACCAGCACCACAATATGGTATACCAGCACCACGAAACAGGAGGTAGCTTGACAGCCTCTATCAGAAAACCGGACAACTATTTTTTCAAGACTGTCTTACAAATATGACAATCGGTGAACATGTACAGAAATCACCCAAAATACAGAAAATGGGCCAAACAATAGTATGACAAGTATTTTCTAGATTTATTCAGCCAGGTCTATATAAATAAGGAAGGCTTTATAGACTGGCTTAAATGATGATGTCTCCACTGTAATGAGGACAGAATTATAACGACAGCTCACATTGAAAGCTTGATGACCAATGCTTCTAAGAATGTGTTATATCAGCAATGATAGATGCAATTTGTATCACACAAAAGTAGTGTGAACCATTTGACATCTAGCTGTCAGTTTGTGTCTAGAGGATGGCTACGATGTAATAGAATGTGTAAATATATCGACATGATTATCTGTAAAATATTGAATGTGTAAATATATCAACATGATGATGTGAATATTGAATGTGTAAATATATCGACATGATTATCTGTAAAATATTGAATGTGTAAATATATTGACATGGCAATCTGTAAAATGTTAAATATTGAATGCTGCAGCAAATCCTTTGAACAGCAGTTGGACATGTGCACCACTGACTATGACTCTATAATTCATACAGCTACGTGTCTACTAAACTATTAAACCTGACACAATAATATGCGAAAAGAAAGAGAAAGAAGCAAACTTAGAATCAAATGAGGATCTTAGAAGTTTATATGCCCAATAATACTGGGTTAAACAAAGTGATAGGAAAAAAATAACGAAATGCCAAGGTCTTATGTATGACATAGAAAAGAAACGGAAATCTTTGGAAAATCTCTATTCCACTAATATTAGGAGCAATTGAAATTAAACAAAAACTACCTGGCAAATATACTTGGCGAACCAAGTGCAGGAGAGATTGAAACAATTCCATAAAAAGATCGAATTTTTATAAGATCGCTAGGTTGAAATGTATGAAATAAATGGTGAATCCCTGGCATCCAGTAAGTGAACCATCACCAGCTTAAATAAAATGAATTTATGAAAGATAAAAACCAAATTCGTGCGAAGTCTGTGGTTCTTAACATTGAAGGAACATTTGTTGTATCAGATGCAAAAACATACGAAAGACAATAACTTTAATAAAACATTCAAATATTTATGTATCTCATATAGAGTTCAAGGAGGAGCCCTACGTAGGTGCTCCTTCATTTCTGAGAACTTTAACTGAAGAATTGACACAAAAAGACAAAAGTATATGAAAACATACAGATGAAAATTGCCTAATGAAAAATATTAAGAAATGTATTTAAACACAACTCTTAGAAGATCAAACTTGTGCAATTAAGCGATCACTGGGATAATAACTATCCATAACTGTTGGCAAAATGTACACAACTCAATACTTTGTCTCCAATCATGACCATCATTAACATTTAAAAACCAACTGGGTGTAACCATTTTATTTTTTTTTTCACAACCGAACCTTTGAAGCATGCACACATGCGAGCCAAGTAAGTTTCGATTTTTCCTACAAAGTAAAATAAGAAAAACGGAAAATATGTTTGTAATGTAAGTCTTCTGTATTGTTTGATATTTTGTGAATGTCTGGCATCTGTTTTTATTAATTTTCTATTTCTATGAAATAAGATTAGATGAGAAATTAGACCAATACATTAAGTATTGAACATCTGTTATAACATCAATTGTATAGCATCTGGTTGTATGTTCCATCCACAATGAGAATTAAAATAATAAAATTTGAAAAAGTAAAAACATTCTTGTTATATGTGTGTTAGTATTATTGTGTTTAAAATTGTTTTCCAAATCTGTGTTAATTTTCTTTTAAAAACAATGGTTTTATTCTCATGTAAATCTTTAAAATCACCCGAAAGTGTTTGAAATATTTAAGTGTTAAATGGAGCCTGTCAAGTGTCATGCAGTGATCAGTTGTATTATTTGAAATCACACACACACCACACGAAACTTTTGATGAAATTAAAATAAACGATGCCACATCATATTATTCTTGTAAAACGTTGGCATTGTGAATTCCAATATGTCATGAAATCTGTAGCAGCAGCACTCAGGTCTGGTTGCCCTCCATCTGTCATTGAGGAGGCAACTGTCAGCCACGGTGAAAGCATAGTTAATGCATTAAAAGCACTTTGACTTACCACATCCAAAAATATAACACTGCAAGTTGGTATCTGGTCGCGCATTAATTCACTGGGAGAGATGCACCTTTTGTCTTAGTAAAGACATGCATCTAGGAGAAGGTAACGCTGATGTAGATGATCTACGGACAGTGTATAGGTGCAAACAAGCGAGTCAGATTCCACTGCACTTTCAAAGGTTATGGCAACCGACCCATGTATTCTGCCAAGTTAAAATCATGTGATGTCTTCAGAGGAATCGGACCAACAAGTGAAGCCTATGTAGAACACTCACCATGATTTTGAAAGGAAAGCGTTTTCCAGATAATGCAGCTTTATTTCTCGATTTCCGCACTTTTTTATATTTATATGAATAAATTTTTCTACTTAGAATAAATGTATCTATTATTATCAAATCTTTCTACTTAGAATAATTGACCTATTATTATCAGCTGAAAATACTTCTGTGATGTGTAATTCTACTGACCTTCTTACATACTTTTCTCATGTCTAAAACATGTTGGAAACATCAACAAAACTAGTCGTGTAAATGTGCCCATCCAAGTCACCAGTGATATGACAACATTAAATGTTAAATCATTTCTTAACCTTTTTCTTTTGTTCGAGGAGCGAAAACGTGAAATAAAGTTAACAAAATCTTAGAGTAAATATTTTTTAAAATTTCATTTTTTATTAAATGGTTTTATTCTGCATTTTTACCAAGTACACACCGTAAGTTAACATCAAAATCTTGTTACTTTTTTTCTAATGATTATTCTAGCAATAACAATTGCCAGATTAGTTGAAGAAGAACACATTGTGACGTGCATATTTATTATAAACGAAATAAATTAAACATTAATGCATATCACGGCCACCAATTTGTAAGTGCTTATTAAAAGCATAAACAGAATTTTTATTATGAAAAATTGAAGAAAACGAAATCTTATAACAAAACATGTTTATATTTACAATGGTCTAAGGATATAATAGTTATTTTCAATCAGTAAGGGTTCTTTATTAAAAGTTGTGAATATGCAAATGTAAGTAATTTTCATAAATGCATAGTTTTTTCTCACTTTCGTTTTCGCCTTAAAGCAACCAATTTCTTTGTTTTATAGTCGATTTAATTATTGTTCCTTACTTGCCGTGATATCCTTATGGTTGTTGACTCCTGCCACTCACTTTACTTAAACTAAATGAATAAAAATTACACATGAAGATTTGCTGGTTTTCAAAAGTTTGATTTAAAGAGAAATTGTTCATTGGAGGAAAGACCAATATCAAATTAACTAATTACTTCATAATAGTTTTTCATAATTAGTCTTAAGTATATGAATTGAGAGACATAGACGGCCAGACATTTTGTTTGTCTTCCTTCTTGATTCAGACTTTCTGGAAATTCTCTTCTATCCTCAAACATGTGAGATACTTATTTGTTATATTATTTGACACTTGCCTTTCTTATGAACTTTTGTAGAGAAGAAAACTTTCAATTACACCACCTGCAACATAGCATATTCCCATTTACCAACAGGTTATACTGAGATGTGACTCTAACCCTTATAAAAATTTATACGAATTAACAAAATTGTTGCAGTCATACAGTCCCAATATATATGTTTATTTCCCAGTTCATAACAATTGTTGAAGGTTAGGAATATTTTGAGTTACCACGTTCTTGTGAGAACTAACTTGCTTTTGGATCATTGACTATAGGAATAAATCACCACTATAAACTATACGTAGGTACTATGCTAAGTTGTTTATTCTGCAATACTCAAATATAACATGCCCATTCATACACATACAATGAAATTTAATCATTTTAAGAAACTCCTTGGTAATAATTTAGTGGTGGAATGTGATTCTGTATTATAGTATGCTGCGATGTCACGTAGACAGAGTGGTGCAGTGAAATAGAGAGAGGAGCAGTATGAGGTAGCAGGAATGGTGACATCATGCGGATATAGAAGCAGGGGCAGTAAGACAAAGAGTGGAGTGGGAGTAACATGACACCATGAGCAGCGGGTGAAAGACAGTAGACGACAATGAATTCCCGCTATTTTAATCTTACTCGAAATGTATTTTGTTTAAACAAAAAATACCTTTACTAAAGTTTTGTTTTTCTGTGTTATAATTTACCATGCAATATTTAATCTATTTTAATCTTAGTGGAAATGTAGTATTTTGTTTTAAAAAAAATACTTTACTGGTTTTGGTTACGATGCAATATTTTTTTCGTTTTGGTTTTGGGTTTGGTTTTGGTTTGAGTTTTGGTTTACGATGCCATATTTTCATAAAAAAAGCATAAAATAATTTCATTCATACAGAGCTAATGTTCTTCTTCCCGCATTGACATAAAAAAAAAACATGCAAAGTTGCTTAATTTTTATGGAGCAATTCTGGCTTCTGATTTGTTGGTAGCAGAACGTGAATTAATTCGAATCGTCAGTTCCTAGTAACATCGTTTATAAATAGAATCTCCCAACTGTGCGGGATCACACCCTACCAAAACTATTGTTTAAAATCAACAAAAAAAATCCCGTATATATTTAAAACAAATAGAAAGTCTTTATTATTTTATTACAATCGTATAATTTTTAAAATAAAAAGTGCGTAAAGTGTTGAGACATCCTGTTGTACAAAGATGGCGGTGGAGAAGCAGTGCAGTCCCGATACTGAGTGTAAAGTAATTGCTAGTAACAAAGATGGCGTCCAAAAATCAAATGCGATATGTGGTTAAGTTAATGGCGAACTGATTGAATCCAAAAGACAATAAAATTAGTAATAATTATTAAATATGTGAACTGATTGAATCCAAAAGAAGATGCAGTCACGATTTTTAGTGTTGAGTATTTCTTAGTAACAACTATAGCAGCAAAGAATCAATGCAGTCACGATTAAGTCATCTCGAGACAGAGACGGACGAATCCAAAATTCGACATATTTTTATAATAACATTTGAAGCTTCTGATTAGTTGATTGCTATAACTGGCTATAAAAACGATCGTCGAAATAATTCGAGTCATACCCTCATTAGTAGTTAAAAACATTTTAACACACCCACTTTTTATTGTCAAGTAGTGAGAAGCAGAGAGAACACGAAGCCGATATTAAGTTACGAATATATTGTAGCTTTATTGCCTGAAAATGGTGGCCTGCAAAGCTAGTCATGTTTTTACACGCATAGTTTCGTAGGAGGTTGTAGTCGTAGCTATGGACTTCATAACATCCCCTTTTTCCATTGGTTCTTTGTTTAACTGAACGAGATGTGCAGTGTGTTATAGTCGATGTGTGTGTGTGTGTGTGTGTTTTGAGGTGTGTAGTCTTTCAGTCGTGCAGGGGGTTTGATCACCCGGTTAAACCTACGACGTTGTTTCTCATGTGTTGAGGATCGTTGTGGTCTTAGATTTGCCTGATAGTTCTTTGTCTCAGGTGACTGTGGAATTGAGGCATACTGTGGTATAGAGTGTACACCGGTTGGGAGAGTGGTTGTTGATAGATGTGGATTCTGTTTCTTCTATAACATTTTTGTTTACTTCAACCCCATATCTGCGTGGTGCTACTTTACTAATGCCGATTCCCAGGGGCTTTGTGGGTTACATTTTACCCTACCCTATGGTGAGATTGGGTAGTGGCTTTGTATGACGGTCATAATATGTATTTGCCGTTTGTCGTTCTTTTCTGAGGCTATCTTGTACCTCTACTTGCACTTGCGGTGTGTAATGCGTGGTTTTGCAGAGTAGCATGGAGAGGGTGCACCTAGAAAAGAATCTTTGTGCTGGTGAGCTGTGCATACCAGGTGTAGTAGCATTACGTCATTCAAGTATGGCTTTCCACATGTCCGTGCCTTCTTTTGTCGATTTCTTCTGCCCGTCTGTTCGATTGATGGTGGTAAGGATTAGACGTTATATGTTCGATGTCCCATGATTCCAGAAATCTATGGAAGTCAGTGCTCATGTAGTTGATCACGTTGTCAGTTATCATTGCTGCTGGTGCGCCATGTGCAGCGAAAGTTGGGTTTGAGCACTTTGACGAGGGAATCTCCACTTAGGTCTGGAGGCCGATCTCCACAAAATCTGAGTATATGTCAACCAATACCACCAAGTAATTACCGTTTAGTTCACAGCAGTCACTAGCCACACACTGCCAGGGGTGTATTGGTATTGGGTGGGTCATCAGAGGTTGTTGCTGTTGTTGAGGTTGGATCAGTTGAGAGGTTTCCCACCTTCAGACTGCCTCTGTGATCTCTGCATGCATTCATGGCCAGAACATAATGTCGCAGGCTGTGTTCAGTGTGTACTGAATGCCTCCATGAGATCTGTGTGCCCTGGTGATCATCTTGGGTCTGGGTCTGGAATGATAAGCCACGTGCCTCGGTACGCTAGACTATTTTCAGAACAAAGTTCATCGCGGTATGGCCCGTATTCTATAATCTTTTGTGGACTGTCGTTTTTATCCTCAGGTCAGCCCTTTTTGTGATCTTTATTAGTGTCTGTAGTGTTGTGTCATGACTGGTCTCTTCTCGAATATGTAAGAGGTGGTCTTTGACATAGAGGCTGTTTTCAATATTGATGTTTTCCAAGTCTCTTGTGAGTTTCTGTTACTGCATGTGGAATATGGTGCAGTTATTTTCTGTTGTAGCTTCAGGAGTAGGTAGCGACGCACAAGACAGGGTATCACTAATGTACATTTGGGGTCCTAGCTTGTATTTTACGTCTAAGGAGTATTTTTATAGCCTTAGCCGCATTTACAACTCCTAGTAATCGCTGAACGCCTTGGATGTCCATAAGGCGTTGCATCTCTGATATTGCTTTGACTTTATCCAGATCCGGTACCAACCTTTGTGCACTGAAATATGTCCCAGATGTTTTATTTAAGTTGAACTTATTAGGGTTGAGCTTTACTCCTTCTTTGTGGTACCTTTCTAGAGGACAGCGTCATGATTTTTTTCAGATTCTGCATCGTTATCACTGGAACCGTAGAGTATGACATCACTTGTATGTTATGGAGTCCTTCAAAACAGCAGTCAGTCAAGGTTTCCATGGCTCGGTGACCCAGGCTATTATTTCTTCGTTGAACATTTCGCAATGTTTTATTTTTAACTCAGTTTAAGTTGTAGAGGGACTCGGCAATGATTAGTTTGCATAGGCTTGATAGTCTAGAGAAAATGTCGCTGTAGTTGGTGAGGAATATTTTGCATAGATTTGGCGGTTGGGTCAAATTTAATTTTCTATCCACCTGGTAGCCTTCCCAGTCCATAGAAAATGTCGCTGTAGTTACTGAGGATTTCTTCTTTTGTGATTGGTTTTGCCTCCTTTATTTCACTCAGCTGTCGCACACATTCTGTGTTAAAAGCTATGAACTTCAGTACAGAGCTAGCCTGTCCAGAAAGTAATGATGGTGAGTTGCTATCCAAAACTTGAAAGGTGACCTTTTTTTTATTCCCTTCACTTCACACTGGAGTGAAATTGTGCCCAAAGGTTGAAGTATAGAGTTATCATACAGCTTCAACTTTGTGAGAGACGGTTGTAGCAGTGCTTTATTAATGCGTTTGTGGTCAGCAACGGCCAATGTACTGCAACTGGTCCCAGTGGCAATTTGGAATTTACATATGGTTTTTGTGCTGGATATGCGAACGTCTGCCTAATAGTGTTTGCAATCTGTGAGACTTCTCAGGGCATAGATGCATTCGTCACTGCTGACTGCTTCTGTTTCCATGTAGCGCACCTTTGCAGTTTGCTGTGTTGAGGATTTATTTTGCCGTTGTGATAGGGTGGGTTGCGCCTGTGATTGGTATCTCTGGCAATATATTTGCGCTTTAAGCAGATAGCATATGCAAGTCCATAAACCTGACTCTTTCCTTTGTCATTGCTCTGTCCACAGAATTTGCTGTCCTTTATGAATTATCGTAGCTTTTTATTATCTCCCTTGGTGTAGTAGATAGTTTCTCTGGGGTTGTTCAGTTTGCCGAGCTATTATTCAGTCTGTTCAGTGCTCCTCCAAATATCTATCGCCCTGTCTAGAGTGAGTCCAGATTCACTGAGCCTGGCCCAAACATTATTATTACTGGTGTCTGTAACTATTTTGTCACGCAGTAGCTCCGTAGTACATGTTTTGATTAAGTGTCTTAGTTTGATCAAATGCGTGTCAAATTTTCCGCCCTGTTCCTGTGTACAGGAATTAAATGTATACCGTTGGTATATGATGTTCTGTTTGGGTTCAACGTACTCTGTCAGTCTTTCCATTCTTTTTTTGTGTTTGCTCCTTCCTCTGCCAACATCGGCGGGTTTTTGTATATTTGCAGACATTCCTTGCCGATTAGTGAAAGAAGTGAACCTTCCTGTACGTTTGCTGTTTTTCCCCAATTTCCGCCACGGCCGCATAGTTCTCCCATGTTAGTTTGAAAAGCACCCAGGTTTCTCGCAAATAATCATCCATTTCCATTTTTTCTGGTGGTGGAATTGCATATGCGATGTTTATTGATGAATAGGTTTTGTCAAAATTCCGAGCTTGTTTAAATCCAGGTGGTTCTATAAATGTCTCTTCCGTACGGAGAAGAGAGTGTATGTAAGATTAGAGTCTAAAGTATTATACTCCGTGAGTTTTTGCCGAACATGTGTTGGAAGTGTTCACTGGGTGTATATGGGTTATTCCAAAAGAGAGAAATCCCGCTGACACCATGTTAAGTAGCGAGAAGCAGAGAGAACATGAAACTGATATTGAGTTAAGAATATGCCGCAGCTTTTTTGCCTGAAAATGGTGGCCTGCAAACCTCATCTCTGTTTCACATGCATAGTTTCGCAGGAGGTTGTAGTCGCAGCTATGTACTTTGTTGTAGCCGTAGCTACGTACTTCATAAAATCTTCTTTGAATTTTAAAGTATTCATCAAAACATGTCCTTTGTTTTTAGGTTGTTTTTTTTTTTACTACAGTGGCGTTTGCTTGATCAGTAAAGTGTGTGGAAAAGTGAAGAGAGCTTTATTAGCAAACACTGCAGTCTGATGGTGGGCTCAAATGAGTTCAATTCAGGAAATGAACCAATTTTAATGAAATTTTCATTATTTATTAACCATCACAGAATATACTGAACTCGTTATTTTTTTTAATAGCAAAGATTGTAATCCGATCATGAGCTCAGATTAGCAAAGACTGTAGTCTGATAATGGGCTCTAATTTAGGAAAACTCGTCCCCGGAAAACTCGTCTCCGGAAAATTCGTACCCGGAAAACTCGTACCCGGAAAACTCGTCCCCTTTTGCTAGGTAGGAAAACTGGTACCTTATGTAATAAATATCGATTGAAAACATATTTTATGACCGTGTTTGAAGAAGATATTTTCTTTAAAAGAGAATATACATCCCATAATATTTATTTAAAAATATATTTTACTTGTTTACTGTTGTTTTAAAAAAATTAAATTAATTTTTCTAAGTTTTCGTTTTCTACCTAGCTTTGAAAGGTTTTAGTCTTTCAACTTATTTTAAATAGTTTATTTAGTTTAAAAAAAAGAAGTAATGTCGAGTTTTACTTATGAACAAAAAATGTCCGACGTAAGAGGATCACCTCTTAGAGGATAATAATTGCTCAAAATAGAAAACTAAAGAAAATATATAGTTTTAAAACGAGCCCCCTCCTCCAAAAGAAAATAAATTTGTATATTTTAAGGTAATAATGCCCATCCCATAATATTTAAAAAAAAAATTTTTACATGTATATTGTTTAAAAAAAATAAATTGATTTTTCTAAGTTTTCGTTTTCTACCTAGCTTTGTAAGTTTTCGGTGTTTAAACTTATTTTAAAGAGTTTATTTAGTTAAAAAGAAATAACAAGTAATGTGCCTATTTGCAATGCCTCTCCACGGGACAGAGTAGACACCAGGGTCGTTTTTAACGTGGAGAAAATGTAAAAAAATAAAAAATTGTCTCAGTTGTGAAGGACTGCTCCCCTCCACCAAAAGAGCACAAGAAATGGGAGTGCAGCATCTGAAGAACAGATACTACACTTTGATCTTGACCAAAGTAATGTCGCACTCGACATTACTTAGTAAATAATTTAGAACAAAAAAATGTCCGAAAATTAAAGAAAATACTGAGGTAGATATAGTTTTAAAACGAGCCCCCCCCCCTACCTCCAAAAGAAAATAAATTTGTATATTTTTAAGTACTGCAGTACTGCACAAGTGCGCCCGACATAACTTTCAAACGGTACCCTCCCATCTCCATGTTAAGAATAGCTTTCGAAATAATAACGTTATTATTTCAGCACAGTACCAAATTACATACATAAGACCGTGTTATCTTTTTTTGTTTTGTAATAACACAAGAATTATTTAAACTGAATTAATTCTTCTTAATAAAATAATTGCTTTCTTTGATAATATGTGCTTTCTTTCTTTCTTTTTTTTTTGTAATGACACAAAAGTGTTAAAACTAGAGTATTTTTTTAATAAATATTTGGTTTCGTTTTTCGTATCTTAACTCCATGATCAAGTTTATTTTTATTTAGCAAGAGTTAAAAATAATTTTAAAAAATATTATGGGGCTGCATAGTCTCTTTTAAAAACAATATCTCCTTCAAAAGTTTCAAAATGTTTGAATTACATTTTTCGAGTAGTTAGAGGCTTGGAAAGACAGGGGGTCGGATTAATTCACGCCCTCCATTTTGAAATGTTTATTTAAAAGTAAATAATTAATTTAATCACCAAAGTGTTGTATATCACAAATTGAAGATAAAAGATCATTAAATAATATATTCAAATTTAAAACAAAAGTAGTGTTTTTTTTTTTTTAGAAATTTACCTGTAAATCCGAAGTTTAAACCCTTTTTTTCTTTAAAACCACGTTATTTTTGTTTGTTTATTTGTTTTAAATGAAACATTGGTCCTTGCTCCTTTAATTGAAAAAAAAATTAGGGTTTGAATTACATTTTTCGAGTAGTTATAAGCTTGGAAAGACGGGGGTGTGGAATTATTCAATATTTTTCACGAAGTTTCTGACACACCTACATGTGTTAATTGGTTGTACTGGCTTGGGCGAGGGGAGGAGTGGTCTAATTAATTTTTTTTTTTTTTTGCACAAACAAGGTTTATTTTTTTAATCACTATTTTAAGACTTTACTAAATTCTCTGAAATAGTAAAAAAAAAAAAAAAACTAATACTTTCAAGTTAAGTTTTAGTTTCTAACGAAGCCGTAAAAACATTTCACGACTATTTTTTCCGTATAGATATTAACTATGGTTCTTTTTCAGTATCTTTATTTTTAATGTTTATAGTAAACAGCACAAGCACCAGCTTAACTTTAAGCTTAAATGTTTCAAACACAATAAAAAAACAGGAATCTAATAAAAAAATAAATAAATAAAAATACGAAAAAGCGGCTTTAAAAACTATCAGTTTCCGCCATTAAATTGCACGTGCAACGAATTAGAGAAATAATAAAGATGAAACTTGTAATCTGTTGTCTCTCATGTAAATATGAAAATGTTAAATAAAATAATACTAATTTTATCTGTGATATTCAGTAAATAGATCGGCTCTATTTCGAAATAATTTTTTTTTCTATTTTTTCTCATTAATTTTGTTTTCTGCGAACTTGCTCTTCCGTTCGTCATCTTGAATGTTAAGTTGAGCTTGTAAAGTCAATCACATTTGAAAAATCGTTTCTTTATAAAAGCAGATAAAGTTAATCGAAAGCAGATTATAAAACAAAAACGTAAGTATTACTACATGAATTTTCAATATTAACTTAAATGTAAAAAAGCAAAACAACTTCTCTATCGTTTAGGAAAGAAAATATTTTTAACTAATGTTTTTTGTTTACTAAAGGAAAAAAAGCTATAAATCTTAAATGTTTTTTATTGTTTAATGATTTTTGTTTTCATTTTTTTTTCAATTTTCTCAGTGGATTATTATCATTAATCTATTATTTTATTTTCAATACTTAAGCATAAAAAAACAACGATCAATGCCTAGAATCTGACGTAAAGCATATATATATATATATATATATATATATATATATATATATATATATATCTTTATAATGAAAACTTTTATGTGCTGAAAACGAATATATCCTTCAAAAGTGACGCAGAGAATTAGATTTCATGATATGAAGAAATTACTTTTTCCAAAAGTGGGGATCACTATTTTACATAAATTTAATGTAAAATGAGCGGTACAAGTGCACTTATTGATCCATGCTGAAATAATGTTAGTTTTAGAAAGCCATTCTTAACATGGGGAGAGGAGGGTGTTTTGTACATATTCTGAATGAATGCAATTTAATAATAAAGAAGATATCATAAAACTTTAATTAAACTTGAATATGATATTTTAAAAATAGCGCGGGTCAATAAGTGCACTAGCAACAAATGACCACCCACTTTTAGGCCACACGGTAGTAATTGGGGAGGGGGGAGCTGCCTGAAAGTTGTTTTGGTAGATTGTTATTTACTTTCCACCTTAACAACCACATGACGATTTCTATAGGTTTTTTGTATGCTGAAAACGAATATCCCATTAAATTTTGTCACAAACAAGTCGTTTTCCAAATATTATACAATGTAAAGAATTGTCCACCATGGATAACATAAGGAATTACACTGTTTAATAATCAGAAAGCTACTTAGCGGTAGAAATATGCATATGCTTGCATATACAGAAGTGGTCACCACTGATAACATAAGGAATGACACGTATCTGTATACAAATTTTTCTCTTTTTTCTGTTCTTTAATCTCCTCAGGCTTTATTAGAAGATGGAATTAGAAAAAAAACTTTTAGCTCAACTCACTAGGTTGTCATAAAGTGGGTGCTCATTTTATGTTAAATTAATAATGAAAAGTGATACCGCACTTTTTTAAAAAAAGGACATTTTTTCAAATCATGAAAACTATGTCTTTACATTACTATTAAAGCAAATATTCGCTTTCAGTACCCTCGAAAAATTATAAAAGTTATGAATTTTAAATGATTCTCACTAGTTTCAAGTAAAAACAAAATGCTCGGCGCATATGCTCATGTGTACTTGTTACTAATCTACCAGATTATCAAAGAATTTCAATATTTACAGTTTTTAAGTTGTGCTCTGTTTCTAATACAAAGTTCTAGTAAATCGATCCCCCATTTTGGAAACATCGACTTTTTCAGCCAATTTTGCGAATTTAGCCTTTTTGATATGTAGTCGTTTTCTCGTTTCTTTAATTAAATGTTTTTATTCTCGTCTAGTGGTTTCAATATGAGAGATCGATGTATTAGTAACTGTTTACACACGTAAGTGTACCAAAGAGTTTTCCTGTTAATTTATTTGGAAACGCAGTTATCAAATTTTCTGTTCGTTTGTTTAAAGAATGCTGATAACTAAAGAAACTTATTATGTTGTATTTTTAAGTTCTGTCAAAAATACATTCAGCAAACCTTACAAATAACTTTGACTAAATTAAAAAATAATCATGATTTTTAATCAAATTACAATATTACGGTTCTGAATTTTTTAGATGAGGAATGATTCTTTGTATTATTTACATTATTACGACTACAGTTCTCATCTTGAGTGTTATTTATTGTGCAAACATTGTAAAAAAAACACTTAAGGTGAGAACAATAGTCCAAATAATCCAAATGATACGAACAAATAACAATATGTTTTTTTTTTACATATAAAAGCCAAGTACGTCCAAGGATGGAATACTGTTGCCATATCTGGGCAGGAGCTGCTAAAAACAGCCTATCCTGCCTTGGCAGAGTACAAAATAGATTGTGTGGCTTAGTGGGGGATGCCCTTTTCTCTACCCTGCAACCTCTCTCCCATAGAAGAGACGTTGCGAGCCTATACTTGTTTTGTCGTTATTTCCATGGCAGGTGCTCGTCTGAACACCAATCTCTGGTCCCCCTCACCAATCTTTCACGAAAAACACCCGTCTAGCTTAATCCACTGTGAAAAATTTCCCCCACTCTGTATCTGTGCCTAAATCAAAACGCGGATTCCATGAACAAAGCTTCTTTATTAGAACTGCACGCCTGTGGAACTCTGTTCCATCTGCCTGCTTCCCACCGGACTATAATTTGGATGTCTTCAAGTCCAATGTTAACAAATTCCTAATGAACCGCCCCTTTAAGTAAACACTTCATCAAATCTCCACACTAACGTAATGTACTTGCAATAACCCTTATTCTTGAGTGGCTTCCGGGCCTTGATAAGTGGTGATCATTGTGTAAAAAAATGTGTTTTTTTACATGTCGAAAACTTGTTTTGTTTTTCCTCTCAATAATAGAGATTCCATAATTATTTAGTTGATTGTGATATGACCCTTTAACTTTAATTCTGTTTTGAAAAGTTAAGATGATATAAAATTAAATTATTTTTTATTTTGGGGATATTAACTGTGATGGATGTAAAAGAAGTTATTATAAATGGAAATTCATCAGTAGATGTTCTGAATTTATGTATGGAAAATCGTAACTTACTTGGCTAGCATGTGTGTGTGCTTCAAAGGATTGGTCATGTAACAAAAAAGAAAGGAAAGAAAGAAAGCCTAAAATGGTTGATACTCACTTATGCAATGCAGACTGTTTCTATTTTTTTTTAAATGTACTAAAAAGGGCATCATTTCTCAGATTAGCATAAGAAGAAACTGATCATTTTCTGACATGTGTAAAATCATCAACATGGTATCTGATTTCCTTCCAACAAAACAAAATTCCCCTCAAATCATGAGAAACTCAAAAATTCTTTGTCTTTCCTCCATCTGTTCACAACCAACTTTATGCCTGCATAGGTTAAATAGCTTTCTTCAAAAGGAAAGAACAAGAGAAGGAGAGAAAATTAAGAATATGCTATCAAAAATCAAAATTGACAAATTCTGTTCGGTTCTAATTAAAATGCATGACTACTTTTACAAAACTTTAAAATCGACACCCATTATATGTATCGGTGGTCAGTCCTAGCGTGATATGATCATTGTTAAAATGGGGCAATTTTCTATGCGATATTCTATTGATATTCTTAGCCAACTCAATAGCACTCAGATCAGCTCGTATGAATGAGTAAGGCTTGATTGTCGGCTTTTGCAGGTTTTGAGTGTCAGTATATTTGGAAACATACTTTGCTTCAGTTGACTTTAAGCAGTGTGCTAGGGGGAAACAGTAAACCCTTATCATTTTCATACATTGCTACCAAGTGAAACATATGTTGCACAGTACATTTTTCATCAGCCAGAAAAAAAATTGTACATTTCGTTTTTATATAAAAATATAAAAACTTATTTTCTGTTTCTTTACTCCCTCATATGCTAAAGAAAGAGAGTGTGGATTGGAAGGTGGATGGATGAAGCCACACATGTATGATTGTGATTTTGAGCTGACTGTAAGCTTCTCTTTTCTTCTGCTTTTTTCCTCTGTATATCAAATAGTTGAGCTTTCACCACTGAAAATATCAATTCTGACAACCTGATCCATTGATCATGGATAATATGTTTTGTTTTTCTTGTGTTAAATGTCTTAATATTGGAAACACCTGATGCATGGTGGAAACCATCTGATGGTAACCACACGGTAATTTAAAATTAACATTGGTAGATGACACTGGATGACTACCATGTGTGCATCCTGCTCAAGTTAATAATAAAATTTATAATCTTTTTTTTACTTATTCTTAACGCTTTGCATACTCTGTCGAAGTCGTTAGCTGTAATCACCTCCAAAAGTATCCTGAATGAAATGAACCCTGAAAAGGAATAGTCTTTTAAAAACAGAATATAGACCTTACCCAAACTAAACTATTTTCTCTCACTTGTTCCTCTTCCCCAACTCTAAACTCCGAATATACTTTAGAACTTTCTGAACAAATCGTAATTTTGTCTTTGGCATCTGCAAGTGATGCAAATAGGGGATAACTCACATACAAACTATTTGCAAGTTTAGTCATTATACTATATGTCATGACTCTCCTCTCCATCAATGGTATGTTAGATTCCTCATCCAGCCTTTCCCATTGATGTCACTCCTCCATATTGGCATATCAGCTTGTTTCATGATAAATCACTATCCGACTTAGAGCAGCCTTTCTTAACGGTCGTTCACGTTCCTTGATTGACGATCTTTAATATGAGACGCGACTGTATTTTCTCCAATCTGAAAATCTATGAACTTTGTTTTCGCATTTGAATTCTCTATCAGTTTTTCTTAGCTTTCATAATGTTGTTCCTTACCAATATAAAGATTAATGCATCTCTTGTAGAGCGATCTCGTGTTGCTCATCACCCTAGTATACTTTACAAGGCATTAATCTATTATGTAATGGCAAGATCATATATCTATTGATCATGGTGAGAAGTTCGTAATTTCACTCACATTGAATCTGACAGCCGCCAACATTTGCTTTATGTCTATATCCCATGAGAGTTTATTGCTCCCAACTTTTCACTAAAACGTTCTACTTTGCCGTTAGTTTGGGGTGATAAAATGATGTGCTCACATGATGAATGTTGAGGTCCTACAATGCCATCTTCATCACTTTGTTTACATTTTTGGACCCATTGTCTGTTAACAACTGGAGTGGCGCCCCGAATCTGGGGAAAATTTCATCCAACAGCAGATGAGCCACTGTTTTAGCATCATTGTAAGAGATTGTAAAAATCTCCAAACAACCACTATACATATCGATGAACATCACTATGTACTCATTACGCGAAACTGTAAGGTAGGGAGAAGAAATATCCAATGCCAGTTTTGCGAAAGGAAAATAAAGCGGATTGTACTCCTGCATTCAAGGTTATTGCAAGTTTGGCATGGAATACATTTGCTTACGTATTCATTCACCTCCTTAATAAACATTGTCAGAAATATTTTTACTCATATAATGTAAATTATATGTATATATATATATATATATATACATACATATATATACATTGTCAGAAATATTTTTACTTATATAATGTAATTTATATATATATATATATATATATATATATATATATATTGTGACCATATGCTGCAGTACATATAATTGTTCATAATTGTTCATCGTCTGCAAGAAGTAATACAGAATCTCAGTCATCACCATCAACGATTTTATTCAATTTTAGACGATTTACCGTTCTTCATCTGCATCTTTACATCTAAAAATGTCCTCATCTGCCTCTTGTTCCCTAATTAAATCAAAACTCAAACATAACGTATGATGTTCGTGCGATACTGATGAGTCTTTTACCTTCTTATATGATGCAAATTCTAGTGAATCAAAATGTATCGCACATACAGAGTAATTCCTACTATTGATTTCTACCAGAGAACGTCATTGTTTCTGCTCAAATCCATGATGCATAACAATAGATACACACAAATATTTTTGCTGAATTATATATATATATATATATATATATATATATATATATATATATATATATATATATATATGTATATATTATGACCATATGCTGTGGTACATATAACCTTCACAATTGTTTGTCATCGGGTTGCAATAAGTAATACATTATCTCGTTCATCACCATAAACGTTTTTGTTTCATTTTAGACAATTTACCGTTCTTCATCTTCATCTTTAAATCTATAAATTTCCTTACTTGCCTCTTGTTCTCTAAATCAAAACCCAATAACGTATGATGTTTATGCGATACTAATGAGCATTTAACGTTCTTATTTACCGAGTAATTCCTACGATCTATTTCTAATATGGAACGTCATGTCTCTGCTCAAATCAACGGTGTATAACAAAAGATCCACACAAACATTTTTCTTCTCCTTCAAAAATTTCCGTTTCTTCCTCTTGAAGAATAAACTTAATAATGTGTTTGTACGATACTGATGACCCTTACACCTTTTTATATGATGCAAGCTTTATTGAGTCAAAATGATCTGAGTTTATCCCACCTACCAAGTAATTTCTACCAAGGCACATCGTTGTCTCTGCTCAAATCAACGGTGCATAACAAAAGATCCACACAAACATTTTCTTCTCCTTCAAAGCCCACCTCTGTATTGTCCTATAGGCGAGTTTAATATCAATATTGAATAAATATTCTAGAGGTATGTGATTTGTATAGTGACCTTCATACTATGAAAATATTTATTCAACTTATTAAGGGCATAGTGTATCGTGTAATTATTAAGTGTATCGTGTATGTTTCTTTTTTCTATAGTCGACCATCTTGTCTGCATATCACTAAGTTTATGGAATAAGAACAAATTGGTTTTTCAACCTCTATGCTCCCTCTGATCTCTGTACAGTCTGTAGTCTTTCTCAGGATCAGGATAAGCCAGTATAACAATATCTGCGAGCTCCATTTTTAAGCTGACTGTCTACCCTCCCGAGAATTTAATTCTTTTGTTCATCAATCAATCATAATAATCATAGTAATGTTAAAAGCCACTTAGCTATTTGCCAACCTGTTCTCAAGGTGATTGATCGGTATTGTTCATTATAAGTAATATAAACTTACAACTTACAACAATTTCTAAACCCATAAAAATCATGCATGTCTGCAGATGCTGGTGTTTTAAAATAATTTTCTGTGCTGACCTAACTATTGATTAAATATGGATATCATCTTCCAGAGCTATATACTCGTTAAGTATTCTTATCACTCCTAAACCGAAATACATCCTCACCTCATTTTTCTTAAGCAACTAATGGTTTAGTATCACATATTTATTACTGACACTAATGGTTTAGTATCACATATTTATTACTGACACTAATGGTTAAGTATCACATATTTATTACTGACACTAATGGTTTAGTATCACATATTTATTACTGACACTAATGGTTTAGTATCACATATTTATTACTGACACTAATGGTTTAGTATCACATATTTATTACTGACACTAATGGTTCAGTATCACATATTTATTACTGACACTAATGGTTTAGTATCACATATTTATTACTGACACTAATGGTTTAGTATCACATATTTATTACTGACACTAATGGTTTAGTATCACATATTTATTACTGACACTAATGGTTTAGTATCACATATTTATTACTGACACTAATGGTTTAGTATCACATATTTATTACTGACACTAATGGTTTAGTATCACATATTTATTACTGACACTAATGGTTTAGTATCACATATTTATTACTGACACTAATGGTTTAGTATCACATATTTATTACTGACACTTCTGTTCCTCTATAATTTTTTACCCTCAATTCTAATCAGTTCTATGTGCATTTGTACGCCATTGTTAAGTAACACATAATTGTCTACCTAGATTTTTCCTTTCGTTTTAAATTCTAGTCCTTTACTCTCTACTTTGTTTCCTCTTTTATGTCTGTCGCCATATGTTGGGCGACTAGTTAAACACATAGCCTCAACTAGAATCTGCCGTCTCGTGTGACACACCTCCATGGGCTTGTCTTCATACTCCTAGTTTGCGTCAAGCCAGATCTTCCATTGAACTTCTGCTATAGCTTTCTGATAATCCACTTGAAGATGTTGTTGCGTGTGTCTCATCACAACCATCTTCACTCTCCTATGCCTTAAACCCTCTAAAAAAATCCCAGTACCTGTTTTCTGTCTTGTCTGCTTTCCCAACACTATAAGTGCCTTCTGATACTCTATATTTTCCTGACTTGTCTGCTTCTCCAGTCTATCCCACTTTAAGCGCCTTCTGCTAATCTATCTTTTGCATATAGCCCTGTATCCATTTTCACCTACCCTACTGATTTTTTCAATTCTGAAGTCAGTCCCTGCGCAAAATTTGAAAATAGCTGCTGCTTTATTATAGCAATAGTATGCTACTGACGAAAGAACAAGAAAATGAAACAACTGAAAAATATTTTTTGTTAATAAACACGAAAGAGAGAAAAACTTTAGCTTAGAAAATTTTGAGCATATATATCTGATTTTTATGATATTATGCACATCAGATATATGCATATATATTTGTTGCTTTCGAGCAGAAACAGGAGGGCTAAAAAATGGAATGTCAGATATTGCTTTAGTTTTTGTTTTCCTCAACTTCACAGGACCCTTCTTTGTCATATGTTTACAGTTCGTTCAGGTTCCCGTAATATTTGTTTGAATAACTGGTGAAAACCTTCAGCAAATGAAATGTATGTTCTGCTGTTATTGACTATATATACGACTTGCTTTTTGAGCTCACCCTCGACAGCTGTGTCTGCCAAGTAGTTGACCTTAAACCACTGACAATATCAATTATGACAAACTAACCTAATCGTCCTATGCATTTGCTACCAGCTGTCATGCATGCATTTGAAGACTATGGGCATGACCTTGCCAGCGGAGGGCTGCACGCTTGCCTTCTTTGGAAGTGGTGAGTCCAAGTGCTTCCATTGCATTGACTGGGCTTTGGACTCTGGATCATAGTGATAAACCCAGGTTTCATCCTGTGTAATCAGTCTTTTGAAAAACTTTGACTCATCTTCTTGGCACATCTCCAAATTCATCCTCGCGCACTCGAATTGTTCTCGCTTCTGAAATGGTGTGAGCAACCTGGGAATCCATCTGGCAGACACCTTATGCATATGCAAATGGTCATGAATGATAGTTTCCACAGATCCTGTACTAATCTTGACATCTTGGGCTATTTGGCGAATAGCAATGCGCCGATCTTCCATAATGCCAGCCTCAACTTGATGGACAGATGCCTCATCAATAGTAGACGGGGGCGACCAGGTCTGAAAGCTGTTTCCACAGACTTCCGACCTTGTTTGAATTCATTATGTCAGCGTTTTACAAGGTCATATGATGGGGCATTATCATCATAAGTTTCTTTCATTTCATCAAAAGTCTCCTGTGGTGTTCGTCCTTTCAAATACAAAAACCGGATCACTGCTCGACATTTAACAAGCTCCATTTCACCCCTGACTTAGTTCAAACACCTGTGAAACAGAAAGCACAATTAGTCCAGAGCTGTAATTTGTCACATAACGCGTAAAAATATAAATCATTACACATGCAAAATTTCAGCTAGATCAGACAACTGGACGTGAGTCAGGTGTATTACTTATTGTACACCCCTCGTATTACAAGGAATTAAATTCTTGTCTCTTTTACTTTCCAAGTAATATGATGCCACGTGGGGTTAACATCATTAAAAGACTTTCATAACACCCCAAATATAATGTGAGCCCTGTCATTCACTAACACTAAGGTTAGAAAAACAATGAAAAGCTGTAATATGTAGAAAGATTGATGGAAAAAGGAAACCATTGACCCTTATAGGATGAAGTAAATATAGATTGAGAAAAACAGTGAAAAGTAATTAATGTCTTAAAAAAACAAATAAGCTTTAAATCAGGAAAAATATCACCTTTTAGGCAGCACAGCATCTCTAATCATAACTGTTGTCATTCCAGGTTAAACAATGTAACATCGAGTCCATATGCCTCGATTTCCTCTTAGTGACTGTCAGGAGCTCACTTATCTTTACATTTCTGGTATATCTAATCGAGAAATTTTCATAGTGCAGAGTTTCTTTATGCCTTCTCAATTTAAAGTTAATTTTGTAAATTGACGTGAACACTAGGATACTTCAATTAAAAGTCAAATGTGAACAGGTAAAATTATAGAGGAATAAAAAATGACACAAATGAGATAGATTTTATAAACTGTTACATTCAATTAAGCTTTTTTGAATTTCATTAATAATAGATGTTTTGGATATTTTTAATAAAAATAAACAAAAAAATTCAAGTTAACCACATGAAATATTATTCTTTTAATTTATTTTATATTTTCAGAATTTGCAGCAAAGAAAAGAAAGCAATTAATGGCTTCATTGGTGATTTTAAAAGGTTTAAAATAATTATAAATATATTGACATACATTTTCTAAAGCTAAAAGATACTACCTAGTTATCATCATACACTACATTACATATACGTTCTGTGGAATATATCTAACATGTCTAACAAACCACATTCAAGTGAAGTATGTGGTTCCTCTTTTGCACATAAGTCAACTTTCTTGAGTCATATGACAACACATACGGGAGAGAAACCACATTCTTGTGAAGTATGTGGTTATTTTTTTGTACAGAAGTCACATTTGTTGGATCATATGAAAACACATACAGGAGAGAAACCACATTCTTGTGAGATATGTGGTTCCTCTTTTGCACAGAAGTCACAGTTGTTGCGTCATATGAAAACCCACACGGGAGAGAAACCACATTCTTGTGAAGTATGTGGTTCTTCTTTTGTACAGAGGTCACATTTGTTGGATCATATGAAAACACATACAGGAGAGAAACCACATTCTTTTGACATATGTGGTACTTCTTTTGCACGGAAGTCAACTTTGTTGCGTCATTTGAAAACACATACAGGGCAGAAACCACATTTATGTGAAGTATGTGGTTCTTCTTTTGCGAGGAAGTCAAATTTGTTGGATCATATGACAACACATACGGGATTCAAACCACATTCTTGTGAAGTATGTGGTTATTCTTCTGCACAGAAGTCACATTTGTTGACTCATATGAAAACACATACAGGAGATAAACCACATTCATGTGATGTATGTGGTTCTTCTTTTGCAACTATGTCAAATTTATTGAGTCATATAAGAAGACATACGGGAGAGAAACCACATTATTGTGAAGTATGTGGTTCTTCTTTTGCACAGAAGTCAACTCTGTTGGATCATAGTAAAACACATACAGGAGAGAAACCACATTCTTGTGACGTATGTGCTTCTTCTTTTGCACAGAGGTCAAATTTTTTGCGTCATATGAAAACCCACACGGGAGAGAAACCGCATTCTTGTGAAGTATGTGGTTCTTCTTTTGTACAGAAGTCAAATTTGTTGGGTCATATGAAAACACATACAGGAGAGAAGCCACATTCTTGTGATGTATGTGGTTCTTCTTTTGCATGGAAGTCAAATTTGTTGAGCCATTTGACAACACATACAGGAGAGAAAGATTAATGCAAAGACACGGAATAAGCTTTTTACAAATAATCCTAGAACCTTCTACGGGAATCTAATAAGAGAAGAAATTAAAATCCAAGATCCCCCATGTAAAAAGGAATTAGACGACTACTGGAGACCCTTATTTAAAAAAGAGGAAGTACATAACGAAGAGGTCCAGTGGATCGGGGATATTATCAATGCAAATAAAAATAAAAGAGAAATGCCAGAGCCAGGAATAACGCCAGATAAAATAAGATCAAAGCTGGCACGAGCTTCAAATCAGAAGAAACCTGGCATAAACAACATATCTAACTTCTGGTTAAAACTGCTAACAGCATTCCTTGATCATTATAGCAGATTTTCTCACCAGAATGTTGAAAGATTACGAAGCAACACTATCATGGCTATTAAAAGGCGATACAAGGAAAAACTGCCTGGGCACCAAAGATCAATTGCTCACCAATAAGACCATTTTGGAAGATTGCAGGAAAAGAAAAAGAAATCTAAATATGACATGGATAGATTATCAGAACGCATTCCATAGTGTACCCCATTCATGGATACTAAAATGCTTTTAATTATACAAAATCCACCCGACCATACGAGAAATTTTAGCTGCCCGAATGAAGGAGTGGCAAACATCCATTACTCTAAACCATAGCAGGAGAAGGATATCCATTCCAAATATAAAAAATCAAAAGAGAAATCTTCCAAGGAGACAGTTTATCTCCTCTACTATTTTGCTTGGCAATTGATCCTCTAAATAAGCTTCTAAAGGCCTGTCAAGGTGCTTATAATCTAAGTTACAGCCACCAAAGAGAATCCACCAAGGTAATAAACCATTTATTTTTCATGGATGATCTTAAGCTGTATGCTAGCTCTGATAAGGATTTAGATCATCTACTAAAAATTGTCCACACTTTTTCTAATGACATCAAAATGACGCTCGGGCTGGATAAGTGTGCTGAGTGTACTCTGAAAGCTGAGAAGAAGATATCTACTGAAAATATACAGCATGATGAAAATAGTGTAATCAGAGAACTGGATGAACAGGAAACATACAAATACCTCGGCATTGATGAAACTGAGCCCATCCAGCATTCCAAGATGAGAGAGAAAGTAAGCCAAGAATAGTTACGCGGGGTAAGAAAAATCTGCAAAACTGAAATCACAAACAAGAACAAAGTTACGGCAATTAACCAACTTGCCATGCCAGTACTAACATATAGTTTTGGCATTATTGACTGGCCTCAGAAACACATAAATTAACTTGACACAAAAACAAAGAAAATGTTCACCTTGTACCGAGTTCTTTATCGAAATCAGTGCATGCCTCGTTTGTACCTACCCAGGCGAGAAGGAGGTATGGGACTCTCGGAAGTCAATCATCAACACAGAGCCACAATCGTCAGCATAGGTCAGTACATAATAAGTTCCTGTAACCCCAAGCTAATGAAAATTAAAGACCATTATGAGAACCGAGCAAGTAGTACAACATCTATAGCACAACTTGCCACTCATTTAGGAAAGGATTGCCTTACAAATGATGCTGAGAATCCAAACAAGGCTGCCACTGACATAGCCCCAAAAAAGTCGGAAAAAATACACTAGCCAGTTCCATAGTGTTAAAACAGAAGAATAGACCAACCATAAATGGGCAAAATACCTACCGACTGAACTATCCCAAGAATATATCGATAGGGATGGGCCCCTGGACTGGCTCAAAAGAGGATCCTTCCATTACGACCAAGAGAGGTTTATATTGGCTGCACAAGACCAGGGCCTTATGAAAAACGCCTTCAAAAAGATGAGTGGTCTAAGCAACAATAATAAATGCAGGTTCTGTAGCACTGTGGTTGAGAGTGTGAGCCTCCTGATTTCTAGTTGCAAAGTCCTACTTGGAGATGGTTAATGTACAGATCGCCATAACGGAGTTTGCAAATACCTTCACTGGAAGATATGTAAGAAACTCAACATTCACTGTAGTAAAAAATCCTGTGAACATATACCCGAACGAACAGTTGAGAATGACAATTACACCATTCACTATGACTACATACCCGGTGAACCAAGTGCAAGTGAAATACAAACGATTGCACTGAAAGGGACGGCTGGAATCCTGAAAAGATCTCTTGGTTGGACTCACTAAAATAGGGGTAAATGTACGACATCTGCTTGGACATCCCATCCCCTAGAAGAAAAAGGTTAAGAAAAATGAAAAGAAAGAGAGAAACCATAATCCTGTGATGTATGTGGTTCTTCTATTGCAACTAAGTCAAATTTATTGACTCATATGAAAACACATATAGGAGAATCATATGACAACATATAGGGGAGAGAACCCATATTCTTGTGAAGTATGTGGTTCTTTTGCATGTAAGTCAACTTTGTTGAGTCATAAGACAACACATACAGGACAAAAATATCTCCACTAGAAAAACTAAAAACCTTAATATCCAATGTAGTAGCAAATCTTGGGTATATGTATAGAACAGTTGGAAATAAGTCATACACTAACCACTATAACTACGAAATTCCTACAGCTATATACCTAGAAAATTTGGTTATTAAGCCAGACATAGTGATGTGGGACAAGAAGGAGAATATGGCAAGCCTACATGAAGTAATCATTTCTGATGCTGGCCATAACAGAGCAGAGAGGAAGAAAATAATAAAATATCAATGACTTTTGTACGACATAAAAAGAAACTGGAATCTTACGAATGTAGCAATCATACCTCAGGCTAATGAAAAATATTTCAATAACTATCTTGCGAATATACTCAGTGAACCAAATGCAAAATAAATACAAACAATAGCACTTGAAGGGACGGTAAGAATCTTAAAAAGAAGTTTCAGTTGGAGCAACTAAATTAATAGGAGAATGTTTGGCATCCAGTAGAATGCTTCATCCCCATTAAAAACAAAGTGATAAGAAAATTAAAACAGAGAGAAAAACACATTCTTGTTTAGTATATGGTTCTTCTTTTGAAGGGAGGTAAAATTTATAGCATGGATGCTAAAAAGATAAGAAAATTAAACTTGTTTGCACAGATGTAAGATTTGATGCATCATATGAAAACACATACAAGAAACCGTATTTGATGATCTTCCAATATCCATATCTCAACATTGTATTGCAGCCTTATGAAACGAGCCAGAAAAACAACCTCTTTTACGCAAGTTACCAAACATTTTAATCAAGACTGTTTTACAAATATGGCAGAATTAGGAAACAAGTCTGCTACGGAAATCACCCAAACGATTTAAAAATACTCCAGAACATGTAAATCTCAAAAATCACACAAAAAACTGAGGTCATGTCTTAACAGTTTTTTACTTTTATTTTTTGAATTTAATATATCTCAATAAAACGTCTATTTTATATCAATTTTTCATGTTTAAATATCTACTTCATGTTTTAGCCTTTTGTCATTGTTATTTTCATACAAATTTTTATTGTGCAAGATTTTTTAAATATGAAGAGCGTCCAATAAGTAATGGCCTACTTCCGTTTGTCTGAAATATACTACTAACTGGTTTAGAAATATTTACATACAATTTCTAGAAAAACAAACTTTTGCAATGAAGCCATAACAGGGATAATAACTTTCTATAAATATCTATATATTCTAATAAAATTATGTGTAAGTTCCAGGAGGACCTTTTCAGACTTACTAAAGTGTAACTATTTATCAGATAGATTTGACACTTTTAAAAACATTCTCGTGTAAATCTTTAAAACCACCCAAAAAGAACTGAGGTCATATCTTAACAGTTTTTATTTTTATTTTTAAATTTAATATATTTCAATAAAACATCTATTTTATATCAAGTTTTCATGTTTAAATATCTAATTCATGTTCTAACCTTTTATCATTGTTATTTTCATACAAAACTTTATCGTGAAAGAGTAATGATCCTGACCCATTTCCATTTGTCTGATCTAGTAGAAATGTTGCATATGAAATGATTTATGTCTCTGTGGATCATGTGGCAAAGTTCAACTCTAAACTAGTTGTTCCTGATTTACAAGTGTTTGAAATTAGTTAAGTGTGAAATGGAGCATGTCAAGTGTCATACAGTGATCAGTTCTCTTTTTGCAATCAAGCACACAACAAGACACTATAGAAAACTTGATGAAATTAAAAGAAATTATGTCATATCATATTCTTGTAAAACGTTGACATTGTGAATTCAAGTGTCATGAAATCTGTAACAGCAGCACCTAGGTGTCATTAATGAGACAACTAATAACCATTGTGAGCCATACACAATCTTTTCATAAACGTATGTTTTTTTCCCTTGCGTTTTTGCCCTCAAGTGGTCATGGTCTTTGTTTTATAGTCGATTGAAATATTGTCTCTGACTTGCTGTTATATTCTTGTGGCCCTTACGGTAGTCAAGAACAACAAATATTTGCTGGTTTCAAAGTTTTTATTCAAAAAGAAATTTTTCAAGGGAGGAGAGACTAATATATAATTAACTAATTACTTCTTAATCAGTTTTTGTTTGTTAGTCTTAAGGATGGGAATTAAGAGACGCAGACAGCCAGATATCTTGCCTGTCTTGCATCCCAATTCAGATTTCAGCCTGAAAACTTTTATCCCCTCAGTTTTTTTTGCCGACACTTACATTTCTCATGCATTTATCTAGGGAACAAAACTTTCAATTATGCAACCTGCAACGAGGCATATTTCTGTTTGCTGACATGTTATCCTGAGATGGACGAGTCTAACCCTCGTCAAAATTCATACAAATTAACAAAATTGTCACAGGCGTATTGTTCAAATATATAGAATTAAGGGTGGTATTTTTCCGTTTTAAAGCACTTGTCGAAGTTTAGAAATAATTAAACACGTTCTTGTGAGAACTAACTTTTTTTTGGAAAAGAAAGGAATTAATCACCACTACAAACTATACATAGCTAGTATGCTAAGTTTATTCTGCAATTCTCAAATATAGCACGCTCATCCATACACCAAATAAAATTTAATCACCGTAAGAAACTCCTTGGTAATAATTTTGTAGTGAAATTTGATTCATGTTTATAGCTAATATATAGTTAAAACCTTCTAGCTTTCAAAAACGATGGAACAGACACTACACTGAAATACTACAACAAAATGATGATTTGTTTATATGCATTTATTCAGAATTAAGCTCCTAACAATGTCGAATAAACCAGCTGTAAAAAGACTTCTTACTACCCTCGCCATACTTCACGCAATAAGTTATATAACATTTGTGATACGAAATAAGTTGATAATGCCTGGGATAATGGATTAATGAAACGAAACATATACTTGACTTTGACCTTCCCAGGCATGTTTTTTCAGTATATGGCTGAATTCTGCCTTAGCTGCCTTAAGGTTATCAGCAGGGAAGCGGCGAGGGCGTCAGAACACAAGTGCACATGTGGTTTCGATGAAGAGCTGTTAAGAAAAAAATAAGATTTGCCTTGAAAAGCTGTTAACAAAAAATAGTGTGGACATTCTTTGTAGTGGAAAGAGTCTATTAGAGCAGATGCCCCACATGAGGTTTTTCCAACTATGGCCAATTTGAGTATCTGTTAACAATGACTAAGTAGTTGATACCTTTGTAGTGGAAGAAGTCAGCACATACACACTGAAAGGTATATGCTGGAGAGGCAGGTGGTGTCGGTGGTGAGCTGCTTGTAGTGATTGCAGTTGTTTCAGATGGCCATGACAGCCGAGGTGACCGAGGCCAGGAGATGGAAGTTTCAGCTCTCAACATCGCAGAATGGCGTCCTGTCTCAGAGATAACAATATGCTGTTTGTATACGACAACACTATCAACCGTGTAAAAGTCCTCACGAAAGTGCTGGTCCTCACAAAACTGGTGGTCCACACAAAAACAAGGACAAAGGTAATGCACTGCGCGATTCTGGCATTCAAGATTCGATAATCTCAACAAGCGTCATCCTGTTTTCATCTCTGTTGATCGTAACCCGAACTCTGTCCCAAGTGATCGATAGTATCGGGTTGATGGATGATAGAGCACAGTTCTGAAGAGACTCTTTCACATTAGTGTCGTATGGAAGAGATGATGGTGCAGCTGAGATCAGAGAATGGTGGCAGATGAGGAATGTGTTCCTCATGACTGGAAACAGATGTGATGTCGTCAACCAACGGCATCTTTTGTGGTTGAGCAGCACCGGTTGGATGTCATCAAGGCGAAGACATCTTGACGGATAGTTTCCATATAGTTCTCCTCATTGCAATCTGAACACTTGATGATAAATTTGCACACTCCAGCTTGGCTCCGAAGATGAGCACCAAAAGAACTGGGTTTTTTTTGGGGGGGGGGTCATGATGCTGGTGCATGTTGTGTAGAGTAACACGTGACACTATGGTGTCCTTCTCTCTGGTTGTGAGGACTCATACTGTTTCTGGTGTGTCAGTTAATGAGCCGTCTGCAGTGTTAGTCAGGATCTTGTGTATGGATTCATCGCAGCATTCTAGCAGTTGAACGATGAGGTCATTTCCAATAATTTTGGTTGCAGCGACAAAGTCTCTCAATCCACACTTGGAGGCAGATGCTGCAATGATCGTGTGTGATATCAGGTGCTCTTCAACCATAACAGCATCCAGGTCAGCCATTTTATATTCAGTCCTCGATAGAGAATTGTACCATAATCATTGTGTGATTGGTATACTGGTGGATGTAAAGGTGGTTGTAGGGTGCTTCTGTGCTTAGGATCACGCTAAGCCAATCTTCATCATAGATGAACTATTTTGATATTATTTCAGGATGACATCACAAATGATGCAGATTTAAAATACACATTAGTAGAACTAAGTAAACGGAATAGTTACAGTTACATAAGTATAGCTACGGTACATATTTCCCTTGTATTCATGAAACATCAACACACACACATATACACACACGCACACACACACACACACACATATATATATATATATATATATATATATATATATATATATATATAGAGAGAGAGAGAGAGAGAGAGAGAGAGAGAGAGAGAGAGAGAGAGAGAGAGTGAGAGAGAGATTATAAATAAAAATCTTATAATTTGTGTACGTTTTCATCGTTCCTTATTTCTCTTGATTATTATGAGTATTCGCTTAGTAAATGTACTTTTATCTCTTTTGAATTTTTATCAAAACATGTCCTTTGTTTTTAGTTTTCTTTAGTTTTTTGGTTTTTTTTTACTAAAGTGGCGCAACTGAACCATTATATATGTAGCGTTTACTGCTCAGTGAATATTAATGTGTGTGTGGAGGGGAGCTACGAAAAATATGTGAAAAAATGGAGAGAGCCTTATTAACAAGGCAAATAGCCACTTTGGTGTAGAGGGCTACTATCAGGGGCAACAACTACTGGGGTACTATGTAGGGATTTGGGCAGCAAGATGTCGGTTCACATTACACTTGAACTTCTGCACGTCAGGACTGTTGGGGAAGCAGTGACCTGGAATGGAATTCCAGAGTCTAGCGGTTCTGGGGAAGAAACTACTGGAGTAAAAAGATATTTTACATCTAGGGATCCCTACAGTGTGGGGGTGGGATTTAGCAGCCTGTCGGGTTTGTCGAGGGTGCTCACGTCGTGGGGGCACAAGTGATTGCAGTTCGTCAGAGCATTCACCACTAAAATACTTGTAAAAAAGGCAGAGGGATGCAACATTTCGTCGATGGGACAGAGGCTGAAGCTTAGATGCCAGTTCAGGGCCTATCAGGGTTGCTACTCTCTTTTGAACCTTGTCAAGGAGCGAGAGATTAGTAGCAGATGCCCAAGCCCAGATGTGGCAGCAATACTCCATACATGGACGAATGGTGGCCTTATAGAGGTACATAATACTTTCGGGTGTTAGTAGTTTTCTAGCACGGTAGAGAGAGCCCACCTTTCTTGCAGCGGCCCTGGCAATGCCTTCAATGTAATTGTTCCAACTCATGTTTCCTGTGAACGTTAGGCCAAGGAGTTTGAAAGATGTACTCTCAGATAAAGAGTCGTTGGCCATTGCTATAGGTGGTAGAGAAGGTTTCTTGTAATTATTGAATGAAACTAGTTTAGTCTTGGCAGCATTGAACGCGACCAACCACTTTTGTCCCCATTCCACCACAGATTGGAGGTTTTCCTCTAGTGTTTCTGCCATTTCTTTAGAAATGTGTTCATTCGTTTTCCTGTCGTGCCTGCCATAGAGTGTAGTGTCATCAGCATATATACCCATCTCAGAGGCAATTTTGTCGGAGAGGTCATTTATGAATATCAGGAACAATAGAGGTCCAAGGATGGAACCCTAGGGCACCCCCGCATTTATATCATATTGTTTAGATGTACGACCGTCGAGGACAACCTGGATTTTTCTCTTATCTAAAAAGGATGTAATTATGTTAAGTATTCTACCAGTGATACCGTATGATCTAATTTTCCTGAGGAGACCCTCATACCATACCCTGTCAAAAGCCTTAGATATATCTAGAGCTACCGCTCTGCCCTCCACCGCTTTGTTCAGTGAATTATATATACCTTCAGAGATCACAGTTAGGATGTCTGCTGTGGAACGGGATTGTCTAAATCCATATTGTTTGTTAGTCAGAAGTTTAGCATCTGTAAGATGATGGATTAGAGCATGGTTAATTAAGGTCTCAAATATTTTGGCAAAAAGTGGGAGGAGGCTAATGGGGCGATAATTTTCTGGGTCAGTCCTTTCGCCAGAATTCTTAAATACTGGTACAACAGAAGCAGTTTTCCAACAGCCCGGAAAGCAAGCTTCATTAAGGCATTTGTTGTAGAGTTTGGAGAGAACGGGAGCTACTTCGGCAGAGCACTTTTTTAATAGCACAGCTGGGATAAGATCGGGTCCACATGCTTTTGAAGTGTCAAGGGTTTTTTATGATAGCATGCACCTGAGCAGGGGTGGTTTTCAGATCGTCTAGCGTGGCGTATGTCCGCATAGGAAAGTCAGGTAGGGGGTGGTTGGAAGGGTCCAGTGTGGAGTTTGAGGCAAACCGGCTGGCAAGCATGTTAGCCTTGTCGGTTGCTGAGGAGACAACCTCGTGATTGTTGGTTAGTGGGGGAATTGTTGATTGCCCATTATTTACTACACTGTTGTAGATTTTCCAGAAGTCTCGAGTTCCTAGTTTTTGTGCTTCGATGCGGTTTTTAGTTTAGTTTTAGTTTTTTTTTATTTAAAAAGAAAGCATTATAGATAACAATTAAAAAATATTTTTAATATTTCAAGAACATTTCAACAGGCAGTATCCATTCAATATTTTCATAAAAAATAATATAATTATACAAATATTTAATGTTGTTTTAATGATAACAATTATCACAAAAATTTCAAATGTAATATTTTTCTTGAATGAATGATGGTGTAAACATCAGCGTAAGATTTTTTTTTATAATCCTCAAAATAATATATATATATATATATATATATATATATATATATATATATATATATATATATATATATATATATATATATATATATAAATCCAGGATCATTAAGAAAAATAACTGAAAAATGGTGTTATTTTTAATAATGATTAATTTTTTTTAAAACTTATTAATTTAAACAAATACGGTGCGTTGTTTGATCGTATTAATTTCTCGCTTTGTTTTCGGGGCGGGGGGGGGCTAATTTTTTGGTACAAACAAGTTGTATTTTTTTTTAATTCATTATCTTAAGACTTTACTAATTATCTTTGAAATATTTCCAGAAAACTAATATTTATCTTTCAAAGGACTTTTACAAGGAATGTATTTAACTTCTCAATTTAGCTGAATTTGTCAATTTCTGAAGCGGCCGTGAATACATTTCTCATTATAACTTTTTTTTCATGTGTAATTTTTTTCCGCATAGATTAACAAACACACACACACACACACACACACACACACACACACACACAAAAAAAAAAAAAAAAAAAAAATCAGAAATCTATATATAAAAAAGGTCAATGTCAAGTTTTTTTCCAACTCCTCAAAAAACTTTAAAATGACGATTTCCATAGGTTTTCGGTGATGCTGAAAACGAATAACGTAAACAGAAATTTTGTGAAATATTAAACTGCAGAACCACCTGCTAACAACTATACAAGTTCTATAATGAAAAAAAAAACAAAACAAACGAAAAACAAAAGTATATTTATGTAAATTTTACTGACAGCATAATTAATGTCCATTAAAACGCTAATTATGCTGTCAGTAAATTTTTAAAAAATATATATTATTAGATGAAAAAATGAACGAATCTTTTAGTAAAACAAACTGCGCCGATTTTCGGGGGTGCTGAAAACGAATATCAGTTAAATTTGTTTTATGATATGAGAAATTACTAGGTGGAAAGTGGGTGCTCATTTTAGGTTAAATTTATATAGGGAAGTGATCCCCTGAAAACTACTTATCTGCCCCGAATTTAAATGTGATATTCATTTTCAGCAGCACCAAAAACTTTTTAAAGACGTCATTTTAAAGTTTTTGGGGGTTGGAAAGAAACTTTACATTGACAAAAAAAAAAAAATAATAATAATATATCGTTCTTTTTCAGTATCTTTATTTTTAATGAGTAAAATGGACAATCGTCAGATTAACTTTAGGTTTTAATCTTTCAAACACAATAAAAAAAATAATAATAAAATACGATAAACGACTTTCGATAAACAATAATCAGGATCTATAAAAAAGTTTTTAAAATATATAAGTTCACCAATCATCTATAAAAAAATAAATAAAAATACGAAAAGGCGGCTTTAAAAAATATCAGTTTCCGGCATATAATTGCACGCGCAATAAATTAGAGAATTAATAAAGATGAAACTTGTAATCTGTTCTCTCGCATGTAAATATTAAAATGTTAAATAAAATAATATTAATTTTATCCGTGATATTCACCAAATAGATCGGCTCTTCGAAATATTTTTTTTTCCTCTTCAATTTTGTTTTCTGCGAACTTGCTCTTCCGTTCGTCATCTTGAATGTTAAGTTGAGCTTGTAAAGTCAATCAAATTTGAAAAATCGTTTCCTTCATAAAAGCAGATAAAGTTAATCGAAAGCAGATTATAAAACAAAAACGTAAGTATTAATACATGAATCTAGTATGGATTTTTGCGCGTTTACTAAGCGAATAATCCTAATGAAATGTTGATTTAGCGTTGAAAAGTTTGTCGATATCGATTGTTTTTGTTTTCAACACTGACTTAAGCATTAAAAAAACAAAAAAACAATTTCTTAATCGTTTACAAAAGAAAAACAAAATAATTTTATAAATTTTAAATGTTTTTCACTGTTTCAAAACTTCAAGTAAAAAAAAAATGCTCGGCGCACGTACGTCACGTGTGTATTTTTTATTTTCGTTTTATTTTTAAATCTGAAAGTTAAGTTTGTAATCGATGAAATTTACATGAAAAAAGTGGAGATTGTGGAATTTCGAGGTGGGGGTTAATTTCCACAACGTCCGCTGAAATTTCTCTTCCTGACAGCCGTTTGATAACTTATTTTTAACATGACGACTTCTGTATGTTTTTGGGTGTGCTGAGAGAACGAATATCGCTTTTAAATTGCTCCAAACACGTAGTTTTAGTGTCAGAAATTTCGTGAAAATAGCGAATAATTCCACCCCATCTTTCCAAGCTTATAACTCCTCGAAAAATGCAATTCAAGCCCTAATTTTTTTTTTTTCAATTAAAGGAGCAAGGACCAAGATTTCATTAAAAAAAAAACAAAAAAAAAACGTGTTTTTTTTAAAAAAGGTTTTAAACTTCGGACTTTACAGGTAAAATTCTACAAGAACAATATGTTTTTTTTGTTTTAAATTTGAATATATTATGTATTGACCTTTTCTCTTCAATTTGTGAGTAAATAATTATGTACTTATCGGGGTCTAAATTAATTATTATTAGACATTTACAATATGGGAGGCGTGAATTATTCGACCCCCTGTCTTTCCAAGCTTATAACTCCTCGAAAAATGTAATTCAAGCCCTAATTTTTTTTTCAATTAAAGGAGCAAGGACCAAGGTTCCATTATAAAAAAAAAAAAGAAAAAACAAATAACGTGGTTTAAAAAAAAGGTTTTAAACTTCAAACTTTACAGGTAAAATTCTAAAAGAACACTATGTCTTTTTTTTTAATTTGAATATATTATGTATTGACCTTTTCTCTTCAATTTGTGAGTAAATTAATTATTTACTTTCGGGTTACTAAATTAAGTATTTACTTTTTAATAGACACTTAAAAATTGGGATGGGGGGTCGTGAATTAAAAAAAAAACGTTTGTCTAAAATATTATATTCGATTTATTGGAAAGAACATAAAATTTCACATTGACCCTGAAAATATCGTAAAAATAGAATCAATAGAAAAATTTTGATAGATTTTTAATTGAAAAATATTGAGTTCGGAAAATTCATTACTGTTTAAAAAAAATATTTCTATTTTAAAACAACTTTAATAGTTTATTTTAGAAGTATAATCCATAAAGAAAATAAATAACCCACTTTTAACAGAGAAATTACGAGATTTTTATATTTTATTCGCAGTTTCGTGTTAGGGGTGTCAAAAATTCCTACAAAAATTCTGATACTGCTAGCGCACGTCACGTGTGTATTTTTTATTTTCGTTTTATTTTTAAATCTGAAAGTTAAGTTTGTAATCGATGAAATTTACATGAAAAAAGTGGAGATTGTGGAATTTCGAGGTGGGGGTTAATTTCCACAACGTCCGCTGAAATTTCTCTTCCTGAAAGCCGTTTGATAACTTATTTTTAACATGACGACTTCTGTATGTTTTGGGGTGTGCTGAGAGAACGAATATCGCTTTTAAATAGCTCCAAACACGTAGTTTTCCGGGTCTAAGCTGTTAATTTTTTATGTTATCAATGGTGGCCAATTTTGTATGCTCAAACACGTACAGAAATGGTCACGACTGATAACATAAGGAATGACACATATCTGCATACAGATTTTTCTTTATTTTTGTTCTTTAACGTTTTCCTCGTGTCTTTATTGAACCATTAAATTAGAAATGAAAAACATTTATTGAAATATAAAATTAGAAATAAAACAAAATTTTATTGAACTATGAAATTAGAAATTAAAACAAAAAAAACTTTTAGATCCAAAAACAAAAAGGCAAAAAATTCCTCCTCACTAGGTGGCCATTAAATGGGTGTTCATTTCGTGTGAAATTTCTAATGAAAAGTGACCTCTGCTCTTTGAAAAAGAAAATTTTTCATATAATGAAAACTATTTTTCTGGGTCCTAGGTGTATCAGAATTTTTCTAGAAATTTTTGACACCCCTACACGAAACTGCGAATAAAAAATAAAAACTCGTAATTTCTCTTTTAAAAGTGGGTTGTTTATTTTCTTTATGTATTATACTTCCAAAATAAACTATTACAGTTGCTTTAAAAGTAATAGAAATATATTTTTTATTAAAAAAAAAAACAGCAATGAAATTTACGAACTCAATATTTTTCAATTTTTAAACTTTAAAAATCTATCAGAATTTTTCTATTGATTCTATTTTTACGATATTTTCAGGGTCAATGTGAAATTTTGTGTTCTTTCCAAGAAACCGAATATAATATTTTAGACAAACGTTTTTTTTTTAATTCACGCCCCCCCATTTTCAAGTGTCTATTAAAAAATAAATAATTAATTTACTCACCAAAGTTTTATATATCACAAACTGAAGAGAAAAAGTCAATAAATAATATATTCAAATTTAAAAAAAAAGTAGTGTTTTTAGAAATTTACTTGTAAAGTTCGAAGTTTAAAACCTTTTTTTTTAACCACGTTATTATTTTTTTTAATGAAACCTTTGTCCTTGCTCCTTTAATTGAAAAAAAAATTAGGGCTTGAATTACATTTTTCGAGTAGTTATAAGCTTGGAAAGACAGGAGGTCGAGTAATTCACGCCTCCCATTTTGAAATGTCTATTAAAAAGTAAATAATTAATTTACACACCAAAGTGTTATATATCAAAAGTTGAAGAGAAAATGTTAATAATCAATATATTCAAATTTAAAACAAAAGAAGTAGTGTTTTTTTTAGAAATTTACCTGTAAAGTCCGAAGTTTAAAACCCTTTAAAAAAAAGTTAGGGCTTGACTTACATTTTTCGAGGAGTTATAAGCTTGGAAAGATTGGATAGAATTATTCACTATTTTTCAGGAAATTTCTGACACACCTACTGGGTCACTTTTAAATCGTATATTCATTTTCAGCATCCCCCCGAAAACTTAAAAAAGTTGTCATTGTAAATCTTTTTAGGGGAATTGGAAAGATTCTAGACGTTGACCAAAACAACTTATTTATCGTTTACTAATGAAATTTTTTAAAAAAATGTTTTACACTGATTCATAAGTAAAAGAAATGCACGGGGCACATATGGAAGCGATACCCCATCCCCGTGTATTTTTTATTTTCGTTTTTTTTTCATAAAAAATAAAATTTTTACCATTTTTTAAGCTATGCTCTGTTTCTAATACAGATCCCCTATTATCGATTTTTTCAGCCAAATTTCGCGAATCGACTTTTTGACATTCAGTTGTTTTCTCATTTCTTTAATTAAATGTTTGTATTCTCGTTACATGGTTTCAATATCAGGGATTGATGTATTAGAAACTGTGTACACACGTAAGTATACCAAAGAGTTCTCAAATTTTCTGTTCGTTTGTTTAAAGAATGCTGATAATTAAAGAAACTTATTTTGTTGTATTTTTTCTCTCAAAAATACATCCAACAAACCTAATAAATAAATTTGACTAAATTAAAAAATAATAATGATTTTTAAACAAATTGCAATATTACGCTTCTGAATTTCTTTAGATGAGGAATGATTCATCATATTATTTAGATTATTAAGACTACTGTTCTCATCTTGAGTGTTATTTATTGTGCAAATATTTTTACAAGTCGAAAACTTGTTTTTCCTCACAATAATGCTGTATAAAAATATTCTGATAAAATTTGAATTAAAATGTGTAATGAAAATCAAGTGAGAGAGAAATCTTTCGATGACTGAGGCAGAATGTCATTTTTGCAGAAAAATGTTTATTTTTTCTTTACAAAAAGGAAAATAAAGTTTGTTGTTTTAATCAGTTCCATGAATATATCTGATGCAACACAAATTTATTTTTTCTGTGGTAATTAATTAATTAATCCAACGAGGTTTATAAGCTTCCAATGCAAAAATCATATTTATGGTTTAACATCACAAAATGGAGCGAGCGGTTGAAATACGTCTTGTCTGGACTGAAGAGGAACTGTTACTCGACTGGTTGGGTTTTGTGCAATGCTTTTTTACAGGTGATAGACCGGCTCCAGCAAAATCTGTCAGAAAAATATTTTTGAAATTCGCTTTTTTTGAATGCCGATTGGACGAAAAGTCAACACCTTTGTCACATGGAGTGTTTTCAATGCCGTCCGTGATAATCACCAAGTTTTGAAATATTTGAACTATGAACATTAATTCCTAGAAGACCCCAGTTGCATTCATGAGTCTGAACGGTATAACATAAAAGTGGAACAAACCTCTCTTTACCGTCCTTAATTTAACCTGCCAGTACTCTGACTTGTGATCTAATTTTTAGAAGTAGTTCCTGATCCAAGCGAGGCTAATATATCCAATGACCGGTAATGCTCAAGTATAATTCTTTGTTACTTTATTTAAAGCCCTAAAAATTACACCTGCCTGCATCATTTCCTCTATTGTCAAGTCTACCAACTTTCGTTAGCTGTATTTGATACGGGCATCTCATTAATGCATTATAGTATGGTTCTGCACAAGACCTTATGCTCCATAACAAATGAAATCTTTATTCTGCTTCAGTAACATATCAACTTCCAACTTAAATTCCTCAGACACTTTTATTCCCTTCAAATAATTCTCTGGTATCTCATTTATTTATTCATCAGGCATGGTAATCTCGGTAGTGATATCAGTCACGCTACACTTAGCTTCTCAAGGTGATTGTTTGGTTGGTATTGTTCATTATAAGCAACGGAAACTTACGAGACCCTTCAACCTTTACCACTGCATTAGCTACTGATACTCTGCTTGGATTGCTAATGAATCCACTGCTTATTTGCTCTATTTCATAGTCTAATATTTTACTATTTCTATTTTAACCATTTAACCATTTGTAAAACCCAGACAAGCCATGCATGTTTTAACATAATTTTCTTTGTTAACTGAACTTTTGATGAAATATGGGCATAATTTTCCAGAGCTGTTACTCGTACAATATACTCATCAAATATTCTTATCATTCCCAAATTGAAGGACATCATAACCCTTTTTTCTTAAGTTAGTGGCGGCTTGTTTTGAGATTCTCTACAACAAAGGAGTCATGGTGGATAGACTGACTTCCTATCCCTACTCTTAATCGAGCAAACCCTTCTACAATTAATAATCTTTACTTCAACTAACTTTTTTATTACATAGTTCAGGTCTCGGTCTAAGTGATTAAAAATACCATTAGTAACACATCTTCTCACCTATTCACCAGAGTTCTGTAATTCTTTACCGCAATTCTAATCGAAACAATTTGATGTGCCCATGTTACCGACTATGTGCATCGGTTTTATGCCCTTGGTCTGTTATGGAGCATTGTGTGAATGGAGCATACCTGGTTTCCATGGATATGCTTCTTGCAGAATTTCTGTATGTTGCCCACATCGACAAAATAGTAACAGTAATTTTATTACCCTTAGTATATAGTCCTGTATCACTTCTAACCTAATTTGTCTCACGTTTGCTAATTCGACTATATTTTTGTTAGGGTTTGCAACAATCCCGTAGTAGTTATCTAAGGACCCCTTAAATTCTGCCAATGTAAAACTCATTGTTTAAAATGAGTCTGTTTATGAATTTTCCGACTCCTTGTAGTTAGGAGAGCTATTTGACATTTTTTCTCATCCACTGCTCTAGGCATCCTAAAATACTGCTGTACATCATCCTCCCACCTATTATAAACACCGTCTCGACATTTGAAAATAGTTGCTGCTTCATTGTTACAATAGTTGGTGCAACTGACTAAAGATAACAAAACTCCAAATCATTTTTGTTAAGAACCACGAAAAAAAGGAAAATAATCTTTAAAAATTAAAGAGGTGTTTATGAGGGAGGAGAGCAATGTACTTCAAAGGATGCCCTGTGGAAGAAAGTAGTTGATGTCGCCAGAAACATAACTCTTTTCCAGATTAAACAATTGACTTCTCTGGTGGAAAAAAGGTTGTTTAAAGTTATTTAAAAAATGGTGGATATGGCGATAAATTATTTATTTATTTGAGTCTTAGCATGTAGGATGTGCTTTCGTTTATTATTCTTTAATAGAAAAATATAATAAAAAGTAAAGTTTTCATGTATTTTTGCCCTTATACAACATTTTAAGAAACCTGCAATTAAGCGATGGACAGTGGAAATCGCTGAATAAATAATATAAAATCATAAGTTTGTGACTATTGCATGAATTTGAATAAAAGTTTGTGAAATAACTAAACTTATAACGGTCATGTGATTATACAATTTTTATTTTTTGTGACATATATTTAGTGAAATATTGCTATCTTACACATTTCAATAAAACTATTGATGCAGTTATATATATATATACATATATATATATATATATATATATATATATATATATATATATATATAGGTAAAAGAGATTTAGAAGGCTGACACAATGCGAGGAATGAATTATAGTCGCTGTTGGTAAGAGGAGACGAGAACAAGTGGCGATTTACAAATCAATAAGTATATATATATATATATATATATATATATATATATATATATATATATATCATCAAAACAATTATAACACAAAAAACGAACAACAACTATTGTACATTTAAAATCAGTGCAGAATGCATTCTATGATCATTTCCTCAATCGGTATGATATATTATTTGTTTCTTTTTCATTTTTTTATTTTCTTCTTTACTTTTTCATTTACATCGACAAAACCATATTCGCACATTTTTGCTTAAAACCATATCCTTTTTTGTGCAAGCTGAACGCTGTACAAATATCCATTGTAAAACATTTTCAACTCCTTACTGTCTTGTTAACTCATGGCATTAAAGTTTTAACATCAATATCTTTTTCTTTAAAAAAATACGTATTTTTGTTACATGTCTAAATACATGAGACACCCAATGAATAGTGAAAACGATCTGACAGTAACCATGTGGTAATTCAAAATTAAAATTAGTAGATGACACTCGATGGCTTTCCTGCATGCCGTCTGCTCGAGTTAATAAAAAGTTCATTTCTGTTGTCTTTCCATAATCTTTTTTCATAACTTATTGGTAATTTACTGAATTATACAAACCCAGTAAAATTCGAAATATTACAAACAAGTCTATATATATATATATATATATATATATATATATATATATATACTAGCAAAAGTACCCGTCGTGTACTGGGTTCAAAAACAACCTACAGAAAATGGACTCTGATTTATGAAAGTATGATAGGTTATGAAAAGGAAGGGTTGTAAAGAGATAGCTTCGGATTTGGCCGTATCAAAACCAAAGCAACATATGATGAAAGTAAAAATAAAATAGATAAACCCCATAATTTATTATACCATACCTGTTCACACTGAAACACTTATCACAATATTCAGCGGATCTATATAAAATAAACTTGTTAAACTTTGTGACATATTTCCATTCTATGGAGGTCAGGTTCGAATGAACACCCCATAATTTTATTATACCATATTTCTTCAGAATGAAACATAATTATCAAAGTATACTTACGCAGATAGATATGAAAAGTCTATTAAAGTTTGTGCCTATTTCCATTCTATGGAGGCCAAGCGCGAAGCAGATCGCAAGATTTTATTATACAATTCCTATTTAAGTTAAAACATACTTATCAAAGTATTATTATGTACATCTATATCAAAAACCCTTGTAAACGTTTTTTTTTAATTTTTTATTTCCATACTTTGTGGACCAGGCGCGAACGCAGACCCCACAATTTTAATGAACTACCATTCTACCAGATCAAACCTACCCATTCCTGTGTCTCGATACATCTTCTATAATTATATGTGATCAGTTTTCTATAATAGTCAACCATATGGGAGCCTATTCGTGACCAGAGACACACACAGACATTCAGCTTTATATATATATATATATATATATATATATATATATATATATATATATATATATAATCAAAACAACAATATATATAAATTGAAAACAGAAACCAGTAGTCAAAATTATAGATGGAGAAGAATAGTTAAGAGTAAGCTGACTTAAAGAAAGAGTTCATATTTCGGTTGATTATCAACTATAAGGCATACCTATATCACGATATGAGAAGGATTAATTATTAATAATAGATAATCTATGTATACACGTATATTAATAAGTAATGAAATCTGTCTATCATATATATATATATGATGTAATAGTGATAACATCTTGAAAAAATACTTTTTCTGATTCAAACTAGAATTGTCTGCTAGAACCTGTGGTGCTATGGTTTGGGTTCTTATTACAATTCAGTTGTACATTACATATTTCTGAACATTTAAGTTTTAATCCTCAGTGAGATTGAAAAAAGAATTTTAAATGATGTCGGACTTTTACTCACTAACTGCTAACAATAGAGTAGCATGTTATTATCATGTACTAAATAAAAGCTTCAATTCAGAATTATGTAAAGATCTGTGAATTAAAGGGAAAGGTTCCAGGTTCGACAAAATACACCTGAATAAGATCGGAGTTAACATAGAAACGTAGTGAAATTAACAGCCAAGATGAGAACATTATTTTGAAAAATCCAAATAATTTCACCATCTAAAAAATGAGGAAGCAATGATTTTTTGTTAAATATTACAAAATAGGAACAATTGCATTTTGTAAAGTAACCATTATTTCAAAATCCAGTATTGTATAAAACTAAATTCACTAATTTTGTTAACTAACCAGTAGTGCATAAAATTATCATCATTTTATTTTGAATTTGATTATTAATACAGTTATATTTAAAAATATAAAAAAAAATAAATTCATTTTTACTCTATGAAATATATTTTTCAAATTTATTTCTTCGTTGGTGCTTTTTAAAAGTTGAAAAAATTATAAATTTCCACATATAAATTTTTGAAAGTGAAATTTATTAGCTTGGTTATCACCTTACACTCCATGGAATATACTTTTTGTGGAATCAGATGCAAAAAACATGGGAGACAAACAACATTCTTGTAAATTATGTGGTTCTTCTTTTACACAGAAGTCAACTTTGGTGCGTCATATGAAAATACATACTGGAGACAAACCACATTCTTGTGAAGTATGTGGTTCTTCTTTTTCACGGAACTCACATTTGTTGAGTCATATGAAAACTCATACAGAAGAGAAACCACACTCATGTGAAGTATGTGGCTCTTCTTTTGCACAGAAAGCATATTTGTCGAGTCATATGAAAACACATACGGGAGAGAAACCCCATTCTTGTGAAGTATGTGGTTCTTCTTTTGCACTGAAATCAACGTTGTTGCGTCATATGAAAACACATACAGGCGAGAAACCACATTCTTGTGAAGTATGTGGTTCTACTTTTGCATGGAAGTCAAGTTTGTTGCATCATATGAAAACACATACGGGGGAGAAAAACCACATTCTTGTGAAGTATGTGGTTCTTCTTTTGCACATAAGTCAAATTTGTTGCCTCATATGAAAACACATACGGGAGAGAAACCACATTCTTGTGAAGTATGTGGTTCTTCTTTTGCACAGAGGTCAAGTTTATTGAGTCATATGAAAACACATACGAGAGAGAAACCACATTCTTGTGAGGTATGTGGTTCTTCTTTTGCACAGAGGTCACATTTATTGAGTCATATGAGAACACATACGGGAGAGAAACCACATTCTTGTGAAGTATGTGGTTCTTCTTTTGCACAGAGGTCACATTTATTGAGTCATATGAGAACACATACGGGAGAGAAACCACATTCTTGTGAGGTATGTGGTTCTTCTTTTGCACAGAGTTCAGATTTATTGCGTCATATGAAAACACATACAGGAGAGAAACCACATTCTTGTGAAGTATGTTGTTCTTCTTTTGCACATAAGTCAAATTTGGTGCATCATATGAAAACACATACGGGCGAGAAACCACATTCTTGTGAAGTATGTGGTTCCTCTTTTGCACGGAAGTCAAGTTTATTGCATCATATGCTAACACATACGGGAGAAAAACCACATTCTTGTGAAGTATGTGGTTCTTCTTTTGCATGGAAGTCACGTTTGTTGCATCATATGAAAACACATACGGGAGAGAAACCACATTCTTGTGAAGTATGTGGTTCTTCTTTTGCACAGAGGTCACATTTATTGAGTCATATGAAAACACATACGGGGGAGAAACAACATTCTTGTGAAGTATGTGGTTCTTCTTTTGCACAGAGGTCACATATATTGACTCATATGAGAACACATACGGGAGAGAAACCACATTCTTGTGAAGTATGTAGTTCTTTTGCATGGAAGTCAAGTTTGCTGAATCATATGAAAACACATACGGGAGAGTAATTATAGGACAAACCGGACTTATGAAAAAGAATTTTACAAACTATCTTACAAATATACCAGGTAAACCAAGTGCAAAGGAGATTCAAACAATTGCACTTAAAGGGACGGTTAGAATCTTAAAAAGATCTCTCGGTTGGAGTGTCTAAAATAGCAGGTGTATGTTTGGCATCTAGTAGGATGCCCCATCCCTGGCTTAAACAAAATGATAAGAGAGAAATCATATTGTGAAGTATGTGGTTCTTCTTTTGCATGGAGGTCACATTTGTTGAGCCATATGAAAACGCATACAGGAGAGAAACCACATTCTTGTTAATTATGTGGTTCTTCTTTTGCATCCGATTGACATTTGTTGAGGCATATGAAAACACATACAGAGCGTTCCTAATGATGCTTTACTTAACAGAGCAGCTACAGAAATCAAAATAGTAGTTAAAAATACTCCACACATTGTATTTCAAAAATTGGAAAAAATGTGCCAAACAATAGTGTGCTAAGTCTTTTCTGGAATTATTATTATTATTATATAAGTAAGGAATGTTTTATAGACTGGCTTTAAAGAGAATTTTTTCACTATGATCAGGATAGAATTATAATGACTACTCACAATGAAAGCTTGATTACCACTGCTTTCAATAAGATAGAAAACAGCTGGAATCTTTGGAAAATCTTTATTTCAGTAATTATAAGAGCAACTGAATTAGACAAAAGAATTTTAAAAACTGACAAATATATTTGGTTAAATGATTTCTCGGTTGAAATGCATGAGAATTAATTTCTCGATTGAAATATATTAAATTAAAAAAGAGACAAACAACATTCTGGTTCTTTTAATAAAAAGAAAGTCTTATTATAGGTAGGAACCCCTTCATTTCTGAGAATTTTGAAGAAAATTGAAACAAAAGAAAAAACTATATTAAATCTACAAGCTAGCCTCATGACAAATCGTTATAAATATTTTAACACAATGCTTAGAACACTAAACTTTTGCAACGAAGTAATAGCAGGGATAATAACTGTCTATAAATTTGCTCTTGGATATGAATTCATATCGTAATAAAATCATGTGTAAGTTCCAAGAGTATCTCTTCAAACTTAATAAAGTATATGGTTTAACTAACAATTTATCAGCTCAATTCGACATTCTTTTGTGAAATCTTTATTCACCTTAATCATTTGCATAAGAATGTGACAGTCGACTTCGCTTAAGTGACCATCTAATATAAAACCCATTGAAGAACTGTTTTATTCTTTTTTTCTGTTTTTGTTACAAGACTGACCTTTTGAAGCATGCACACATGCTAGCCAAGTATATTTTGATTTTTATGACAAAGTAAAATAAGAAAAATCGAAATGCTATATTTTTGTAATGTATGTGGCTTTTCTTTAACGAGACAAAATAATATGATCCTTTGATTATGTTAATAATTTTCTTTAAATAAACAAAGTTTTTATTCTCAAAGTTTCATGATATGAAATTTACAAGCCGTATCCTGTTGTATGTATATCCCTGCCAAAGGAAATGATCACATTACGTTTTCACAAACTGGTGTGCGACGTGATTATGACATGTGTCGATTGCTCTAGAATTAATTTGGAGATGTGCTAAGAATGTGAGTCAAAAGTTTTCTAAAGACTGATTCGGAGACCAAAGCCCAGTTTATGCATTGGAAGCTCTTAGATCGACAACATCCAAAAAATGCAAGGCCACCTCCCTGCAAACGTGAAATAAAGTTAACAAAATGTTCGAATTGATTCTTTTATTAATTTAACTTTTGATTAAGTATTTTATTCTGCATTTTTTTATTTTTCCATGTATTCACGTAATTTGGCATTAAAAATGTATTTCTTCTTTCAAGATTCTTTCCAGATTCAGATTGGAAACTCTTTTCTATCCTCAAATACATGAGATACTTCTTTGCCATATCATGTGACACATTTCTCATATGTTTTTCTCGGGAAACTTTTAATCACGTCACCTGCAGCATATTTCTGGTAAACAACAGGTTATTATGAGTTGTACGACTGTAACCCTCACCAAAATTCATAAGAATTAACAAAATTGTAATAGGCGTATGTTCTCAATATATAAGATTAAGAGTGTGGTTTGTCTAGTTTCAAACAATTTTCGATTATGAATATTTTGAGTTAATGAATTCTTGTAAGAACTAACTTGCATTTGAAAATGACGAAAGGAATTAATCACCACTACAAAGTATACAAAAGTACTATGCTAAGTTGTTTGTTTTGAAATCCTCAAATATAGCACTCCCATCCGTACACACAAAAAGAAATTTAATCACCTTAAAAACGTCATGGTCATAATTTTGTGGTGGAATGTGATTCATCATATATAGCTTATATGTCGTTAAAACCTTTTGCACAAACAACATACAACAATTTAATTCTATTTTATAATCTACATTTATTCACATGCCTCACAGAGTTGCATATTTTATAATTGGAATCTATCTTTCCGAAAATTGAATAAAGACTGCAATAGAAAAATTACACATTCAAAGGTTTTACCTGCGAGCACATCCTTCTAGGACAGAACAAACACTACATTGAAATAATACCACGAAAGTCTGATTTGTTCATATGCTTTCTATGGCTTAAGTTAGACACAAGGTCAATTCATATTTAGAATTAACCTCTTAGAAATGTCAATTTAATCAATTGCTGAAAATAATCTTTCTACCCTCGCCATACTTCACGCAATAATAATATAAAATTTGTGATTCAAAATAAGTAGATAATGCCTGGGATAATACATTCATGAAACAAAACATATACTTGACTTTTACCATCACCAATTGCTTATAATTATTGCTAATACCTTGAAATAACTTCCACCGTTAAATGCGGGGGGGATTCACATGAATGTTTTTCAGGTTAGTGTGCTCTTCCATATGTTTTTTTGCTGTCTCTTCAAATCTCTCTTTCCAAATCACGTGTTTTATAAACAGCGTGAACGAGGATAAGATGAAGAACTTCATTCAAGTTTCAGAACCAGTTTTTTTTTGTGCAACCGGTAGAGAGCAACTACAGTTTCGGTCTTTAATCACACATAAGAGTTAGAGATGACGAAACATGTATCCATGATTATCTAAAAGAATAAAGACAATCGAAATAGAAAGACAAATTCCATTAAAATCTAATAATGTTACAGATGAATTCATATTTTTAATCCTAGTTATTTTTTAGATAGAAATGTTTCTTCTCTTAATACAATTACTTATTTCGGTTTTCTAATGTTTCTTCTCTTCTTTCGATTTTCTAATTATTATTTTTATAATCTTATCCAATTTATATTTCGATCTGCACATATGGGTATTGCCAATTTCACACAATTACGTTATCATAGCCTGGGTTGTACTCATGTCCTGGGTTGTACTCTCTGCACTCCCTTCAACTTAACAGTAATTAAGATGATAAAATGCAAACACATCCACTCTTCAAAATAAGGATGCAATACCCGGAAGTAAAGACCATACAACATTATCTAGTACAAGATGAAAACGGACATTTTACAAAATTAATTAATCCGATTCAAAAACTTGTTAATAGAATAAAAGATAAAAATAAAAGTTTTCGGATGGCAAAATAATTGTTTGAACGCTTGATAACGCCTCCATATATTTATATATGTTCAAAACACAAGCATGTCCATGTAAAACAAATTAATAACTCGGTGGCGATAAAAAAATAAAAACGGTTCTGTCGACAGAACGAAGATCGGATTTTTTTACAAAGGTCTACCACACCAGCAATATTAGACACAACTTCAATTTATCTAAAAAAAATCCAGTTTCACAAAACATTACCCCCCTCATCTGATTCCCCGAAAAGTGATAATCTGTTCCAATTACGCACATAACCTTAACAGTTCTTCAAAACCGGTAGTGATTAAGGTTAAAGGCAATATAAAATAGCAAGCCAGCTATCTTATAGCTGCTGCTGATTTTCTCATGAGTACTCTGTTACACTGCTCCAGAAAAAGGTTTACCTATTGTTTCGATATTTTGTAAAATTAAAGCATAAAAATACATATATATGCATACATATAAAATATATAAGCTTAATAGAATCTTATATAGAAATAAATATTTTATTTTGCATAATTCTTATTGTTTTAATTTGTAAGAAAAGATAATTTTCAACTTGACATCTTGTGTATTAGTGAAGTATATTTTTTCAATTGAAAGCAATGCTAGTTTCTTTAAGAACTCATTGTGTTCCTTCGAATTTTTACAATTCTTTTCAAGGTTGAAAAATAGTTTTTTTTATCTGATTTAGTAATGTGAAATTTCAAGAATATTTTCATCAGTTTTGTAATTTCACTATAATAGACATGAGGGGAAAACGAATGTACACATATCAAAAGTAATAGCAGAGGCATTAGAAAACTACGTCCAGTTTATAGAGGAATGGAACCGCAAATGAATAAAAACAGGTAATGCTACTAAGACTAAGCTTCGTTCCTTTAACAATCATAAAAAAAACTATAAACTATTACCATAACTAAAAACATATTACCTGACAACCCATTTTTCAAACTTGTCGGCCTAATATTTCCCATATATCCTATATCTCTACCATGCAGAGTATTGTTGTCACATCTAAGTTGATAAGTCTACCACTAGTCTTTACCTATTAGACATGATCCAAAAAGAGTTTCAAATCTAATAGAATCTGCACTATCATCCATGCTCCAGCCCCTGTCACATCGCTGGAATGTTGCATCTGTTTGCCAATTTTGTAACTTCTTTAATTGAATGTGCTCTCATTAAATAGCACTTGTGAACCCTCGATGTACAATCTCCCGAATGATGCGAAAGCAGAAAAATCCCAACCCTTCAATGTTGAAGCCTCTAGGTGCCGACAATCCTTATATTGTAGTAGAATTCCCCTTGACTTTTGAACCCGCTTCCCATGATTCCTAATTCCCTGGGTGTAATGATATGCAGAAGTTTAAATGTAATGTGAATGGGCATCTCACTGGTAAGCTCTCCACAATCCCATGTTAGATATGATTCCAATTAGTAGCACCTTACGTCCAAGTAGCAATACGCCATGTTTGGTCTCATTTTACAGGAATTTTTCCTTTCTTATGTGCCCATTTTTAATTAAAAAACTTTCTGAAAATAAAACTTTCTAATAAATAATAAACCTTTTTAAAAATAAAAAATAGATGAATTGAATAGAACAAGATAGTGAATAGATTTGAGGGAGAGAGGGAGTGATGTGAAAGCGATAATGATGAAATCATGTAACCGTGATAGAGTAGGGAAGGAATAATATAGAAAGAAGGGGGAGGGGGTTAGGGTCAGGGTTGGGGAAGAGTAAAAATAATAGAAAGAAGGGGAGAGTGGGAGAGAATAATATGGTGAATAAGAGAGGAGAGGGGAGGTTGGCGGAAAGGATGAGAGAGAGAGAGAAAAAGAAAAAAATAAATAGAAAAATAGGGAGAAGAAAGAAGAGAATATATATATCGTTCTGTAGAAATATATTTTCTTATAATCTATACCAATCCTTATTTAAGAAGCTCAATGTAATTATAGAGCAATATAGAGAATAAATAACAAAAAATTATATTCCAAAATTCATGATGTTGGCCAACTTATAATTTATTCCTTTAATTAAGTTGACTTACACAATTCTTGACAGTATCTGTTTCGTAGTGCAAAATCAATCACTTAATTATTATATCAATCAGTGAATCTATTATGTCCTTAACTCATCAGAAGAAGTTCTATTTAATAATTAGATAATTTATTAATTCTAACTTGTGTATTCATACTTATAAAAATAACATTAATAAATTATAAACTATGTTACATGTGTGTATGTACTAAACTAAGCTTAAAACGATTGATCATTACGATTATTATAATCAATTGATTTGAATTGAAAACCAGACATCATTCAATTTTCTTGACTATTGTAATCAAGCTTTCAAAAATCATAGAATGCAAAACCTATACTTACGTTAAGTTAAGTTTAAAAATTATTTGAAACCTCCTTTTTATCGTAATTGTAAATAATAAAAATTATTTGAATTAAAGTGAGGCAGAGTTACTTCCCTTGGAACAAAACTAACGAAATATTAAGTTTACTTTTATTTATTTTTTCCTCTTTAATTTCAATTTTTCTTCTCCTTTAGCATTCATATTATAAATATTTTGTAACCCATAGTCATCCATATTCAACTAATAATTAATTTAATATAGTTTTAATGTCTTTCACTTAATATTATAAAAAAAGATTTACTCGGTTTATATTATAAATTAATTCACTAATCTGTCCAATATAAAATTTAAGTATAAAAAATTATTTCAATCGATAGTCATAAGTTGTACTTCATTTCTGCTAATGGTGAATTGTAAAATAATTGGTTACTTACATTCATTGATATAATAATTTAGTGATTGATTTTGCGCTACGAAACAGATACTCTCATGAATTGTATAAGTCAACTGAATTAAAGGAATAGCTTATAAGATGGTCAATATCATGCATGTTGGAATATAATTTTTACTTATTTATTGTGTGTGTCTCTCTCTCTCTCTCTCTCTCTCTCTCTCTCTCTCTCTATATATATATATATATATATATATATATATATATATATATATATATATATATATATATATATAAAATATATTTTAGTCATCGACATACAGACCTGTTTCGTTGTTTCACAACTCATCAGTGCCGCTAGACTAACACCTCTCCCAAGCCGAGGATCGAACCTAGAACCGTCGTGATGACAGTCGGCAGTCCTACCCCCTGACTACGGAATCGGTGGCCGAAATTAAACTGTCCGCATGCGTATTTAAATAAACATCCGTCGTCCGCTACTCGTAGAGGGCTCAAACGTTTTGTTTGTAAACAAATTGCGAGCTTCGCATTATTTCAGCTAAATTAAGTAACGAGTAAGATAATTTACGAGAGTGCTCTACCGAAGAGGGGAGCTTTATAAAATATATTTTAGTCATCGACATACAGACCTGTTTCGTTGTTTCATAGCTCATCAGTGCCGCTAGACTAACACCTCTCCCAAGCAGAGGATCGAACCTAGAACCGTCGTGATGACAGTCGGCAGTCCTACCCCCTGACTACGGAATCGGTGGCCGAAATTAAACTGTCCGCATGCGTATTTAAATAAACATCCGTCGTCCGCTACTCGTAGAGGGCTCAAACGTTTTGTTTGTAAACAAATTGCGAGCTTCGCATTATTTCAGCTAAATTAAGTAGCGAGTAAGATAATTTACGAGAGTGCTCTACCGAAGAGGGGAGCTTTATAAAATATATTTTAGTCATCGACATACAGACCTGTTTCGTTGTTTCACAACTCATCAGTGCCGCTAGACTAACACCTCTCCCAAGCCGAGGATCGAACCTAGAACCGTCGTGATGACAGTCGGCAGTCCTACCCCCTGACTACGGAATCGGTGGCCGAAATTAAACTGTCCGCATGCGTATTTAAATAAACATTCGTCCGCTACTCGTAGAGGGCTCAAACATATATATACAGTGGCGGCTCGTGCCTGGAGCTGTGGAACTGCAGCACCCCCAATCATTTCTACTCAATATTATCGATACACGGTAAAAATAATACGTTTATTTTTTCCTATCTATGTGATAATATATCATATTAATAATATATATATATATATATATATATATATATATATATATATATATATATAATCCTGAAGCTTAATGTCGATAACTGTCCCCATATTCATTTAAGTATAAAAGTAAAACTTTGCTTGGAGCTGCCAAATTCACAGTTACACATTCTTAGCGAAGTTCGCTTATACGCATGCCCGCTTCAGACGGCGAATGAAAGCTAAATTGGAACTGTCATTTTAGCAGTTCCAAACGCTCGTGAAAACCAGTGTTTGCGTGTTTTCGCTTATATTATTATTTTTTTAAAAGGCTTGTTTACAAATGTTTTGTTTTTATTATTATTAAAAAGAGGAAAGTGTTCTTGTAAATAAATATCCACCTTAAAAAAAATTCTCACACTTTTAAATGCGATTTAAGCAGACAAAAATATACAATATGCGAAACTTTTTTTTATTAAAAGTGTTCGGGCTTTTTACCCGTAAAGCTACCAACGTAACTAATGTTATTTTTTCACGTACGGCTTATTTTCTTTGTGTTTTTATGTAGTTTGAAATCTATTCATTTTGTGGTAGTTGAACTTTACAGAATAAAAAATATTTACATTTTTTTTCTATAGAAAAGCGAAGAAAATTTTATTTTTTTAAATACATTTTAGTTAAAAATGTTTTTTAATGTTGCTCATAGTACAAACATGTAATCTTTTTTATTCTATATTTTATTTACAAAGTAAGTTTAGTTATAAACACATTTTTTAATTTTAAATAAAACTGTTATCCAATAAAACCATTTTTAAATGGTAAATTCCTAACTTTACCATCGTGTGCAAGCAAGTAAATTTCAAAGATTTTGTTTTTATGAAAAAATAAATTATTAAAAAATTGTAAATAAAATGTATTTAAAAAAATGTTTTTCGTTTGTTTGCCTGCGGAAAAGCCCAGAAAATTTATTTAATCTGTAAAGTTTAATAGAAATATATTTGTATATTTTTTTTATTACTCTGTAAAGTGTACACAATTTAAAATAGTATTTTTTTGTTTTTGCGTATTATCCCTTTTTCGCCGGCTTATAATGGCAAAGTTAAAAAATATCTGTATTAAAAAAAGACAATTTTAATGGCAAGCTTATTTTGTTATACGCCTATTTTTAATTAACAACAAGCTTTTTATAAATAAAAACGTTTTTAAATAGTAAAACTATTTTCGTTAATAAAAATCTGTTATCTAAAAGTTATAAAAGTACGATTCAACTCAGTTAGAACCCGGTTCAGTTGAATCGCAAAAAGAGGATCACGTAAACATTGTATTCTTCTACCCTAATCAATATTCTACTAATAGACTGCCTAGTACTTACCTTTCTCAACACAATTGATATAAAAGAATTTAACCATGGTCTCCTTGCATCCCCAAGAAATAACTTCTGTGACGGTAAGTGAACTTCAACAGATTGAGTTTTCACAGCTACCTCTCCATGATAAAGTTGAAATTAAGAAAAGAGACCGTTCAACGCCTGATATTCAAATATCTCAGCCAGGCATTAGCAACAACAAAGTGCATATTCGTAGCTTTAATTCTGACTGGTACCAACGGAATAGTTGGCTTTGCGGCTGTGAACTAAAAAAGGCATTGTTCTGCTTTCCTTGTTTGTTGTTTGGGGGTGATGTAACGTGGACAAAAGATGGTTTCAGAACTATTAGCAAAATGAAAGATAGAACTGAAAAGCATGAGAAGTCAAAGGAGCACGTTGACAATATAGTTTCCCTATCAATTTTGGGGACCGTAAATATTAAAGAAAAACTTAGTGAGGCCTACTGACTTTCAATCAATCATCATAACATGAATGTTAAGAAGAACCGTGAAATTTTATCTAAAATAATAGATTGTATTTTCTTTTGTGGGAACTTTGAAACTCCCTTACGAGGACATGATGTAAAAGATGATTCAGTAAATGCAGGTGTATTTAGAGGATTAGTAACTTTTGCATCTAAATTAGATCCAGATTTAAAGAATCACTTAGAAACCAATAGTGCCTTCAAAGGTGTTTCCAAGACCATTCAGAATGACATACTTGACTGTCTTTTACAAATATACCGTGATGAAATAAGGGCAGAAATTAGCAAAGCTTCCTTTGTAGCTGTCATGGCTGACGATACAACAGATGTGTCTGAACATACACAAATGATCATTGTTTTACGGTACGTCTTGGATGAAAAAATACTTGAACGCTTTTGGGGATTCTTTATTCCAGAAAACCAAACCGCTGATGGAATATCAAAATATATTCTACAACAATTGGATATAATCCGTCAAGGGAATCGCCAAAAACTGATAGCTCAGACATTTGATGGTGCAAATGTCATGAAAGACAAAAAAGCTGGTGTTCAGGCGAAAATAAAAGCAGTTTATAGTAATGCACATTTCACTCACTGTTATGCGCATCAACATAATTTAATAATGAGGAATGCAGCAAGCATTACACGAAATGCTAGAATATTTATCTCTAACATTTTGGCTATTCCGACCTTCTTTTCTAGATCACCACAGCATCTGTCCATTCTCAAGAAGCATTTGGATGTAAGCATTCCACGTCCATCCGCCACGAGGTGGAACTTTAACATACGGACCATAAATAGAGTTCATGAAAATGTTCAAGCATTAAAAAAATGTCTCACTGAAATTCAGTCAACATCATATGTAGATGAAACCGTTGCAGAAGCGACAGGAATTCTGAAATATTTGAACGATGTAAATTTCATATTTTGGTTAGAGCTATTTCATCAAATTATGTCTCATGTTGAAATTATTTATAATCAAATGCAATCTCGGGAAATTAGCATATATAAAGTCAATGAATACATAGCAAATTTCAAAACTGCTATTTTAGAGATAAGAAACTCCAAATACTGTGAAAATCCTTCACAAACACTCAAGGCCGAAGCTAAAGAACTGTGTGACTATATATCTGTTGATATAACGGACGGATATTCTTCAACTAAACATTTAATAAATTGTTTAACAAGAAAAGCTTTGCTAGTTTTAAGAAAGAACTACCTACAGACGAGATATCCTTGACAACTGAAGCATATTCCATGATTGACAAACAAAAGCTTGAAACTGAGTTAGAAATATTTTATAGTAGGTCAGATATCCATGAGTATTGCAAAGTAATTGATCTCCTTAAATTTATTTTGGAAAACAATTTAAAAGATGTTCTTAGTGAAATCACAAAACTCGTAAAAATTATCTTGACAATTCCCATGACTACATCAGAGGCAGAACGTTGTTTTTCAACTCTGAAAAGAATAAAAACTTTTCTAAGGAGCACCATGGGTTGCGAAAGACTAAATGCACTTGCAGTGCTTTCAATTGAAAAAAAGTTCTTCAGCAGTCATTCAAAAGTTAAGGAGAAAATTATCAATCTTTTCTCACAAATTAAAACAAGAAGAATGGAATTTACTTTCAAATAAATATAATAAGTAAGCTATTCCAAATATTTACATCTATTTAGAATGCCTTTAAGTTATTGTATTTTTATACGTGTGCATACGTATAAATTATGTATATTTTTTATGTTTGTTTTATTTTTACACAATATTAAAATAATACGCATTTTTTTAAACAGCACCCCCACTAATCTTAGGCACGAGCCGCCACTGTATATATATATATATATATATATATATATATATATATATATATATATATATATATATATATATATATATATATATATACAGTCCTGGTCAAAATCATAAGACCACTTAAGAAAGTAAGCGTTTACGCATATTATCGAAGTTTTAATCAAACAAATAGTTGAAACCCTTGCCAAAAGGGAAAATATGATGAAAAAAATGAAATCTGCTTCATTCGAAACCTTAACCCTGATCTAATAATTACTTTCTTAAGTAGTCTTATGATTTTGACCAGGACTGTATATACATAGGAAGGTTAATGGAAAAGGCAGGGTAGTGAAAAAAGAAAAAAGGGAGGAAAGAATGTATATATATATAATGAGAAAATGGTGAATAAACCTGAAAAAGAGCTCAATACTAATGTAGAGCAAAATATGTTTTTATTACCGTTTTTTGTCTGTTTAGTTACCCATGTTTACACTACCAGGCTCGAAATAACTATCTGATATTTTAATCAGTTTACTTGGCAGATTAAATATTTATTATAACGGAGTACGAAAAGTACAAAATACAGATTCAAATCAAAACATCAGTAAAACAACTGTAAATTCATAAAAAAGCGATAACAAAGGTAGAAAGGGATAGGGTTAAATTACAAAGCCATAGGCAGAAGAATAAAAAGAGGGGGAGAGAGAGAGGAGAGCAAAAGGAAATGAGAGAGTGGTAAGTTATTGAAGGAGAAAGAAAAGAAAGAAAAGAAAGAATGAGGCAGACGGTTAAATAGATGAGCGGGGGTTTCACATCATTAGGCCGTTTATCAAGATATGGAATATAAAATGTAGAAAGTAAAAAATAATCAAATAATAAAATTAAAAAAAAACTGAAATAGAAAATATATTTCTGGTCTCAGAGTCGGAGAGAGAAAGTGGTAGAGAAGAAGAAGAAGAAGAAGAAGAAGAAGAAGAGACGTGAAATATAATATATGAGGGTAGTGCATTGAAAGGTAAATACCTGAATTATTTTTTTGGGTGAGGTAGGTGTGTCAAAAGTTTCGTGAAAATAGTGAATAATTCCACCCCATCTTTCCAAGCTTATAACTCATCGAAAAATGTAATTCAAGCCCTAATTTTTTTTCAATTAAAGGAGCAAGGACCAAGGTTTCATAAAAACAACAAAAAAAAACAACGTGGTTATTTTTTTTTTTAACTTTTGAACTTCGGACTTTACAGGTAAATTTCTAAAAAAACAGTACTTTTTTTGTTTTAAATTTGAATATATTATTTATTGACCTTTTCTCTTCAATTTGTGATATATAAGACTTTGGTACATAAATTAATTATTTACTTTTTAATAGACATTTCAAAATGGGAGGCGTGAATTATTCGACCCCCTGTCTTTCCAAGCTTATAAATCCTCGAAAAATGTAATTCAAGCCCTAATTTTTTTTTCAATTAAAGGAGAAAAGAATAAGGTGCCATTAAAAAAGGAATAAAAAAAATAACGTGGTTAAAAAAAAGGTTTTAAACTTCAAACTTTACAGGTAAAATTCTAAAAAACACTACTTGTTTTTTGTTTTAAATTTGAATATATTATTTATTGACCTTTTCTCTTCCATTTGTGAGTAAATTAATTATTTACTTTTCGGTGAGTAAATTAATTATTTACTTTTTAATAGACACTTGAAAATGGGGAGGCGTGAATAAAAAAAACGCTTGTCTAAAATATTATATTCAGTTTATTGGAAAGAACATAAAATTTCACATTGACCCTGAAAATATCGTAAAAATAGAATCAATAGAAAAATTTTGATAGATTTTTAAAGTTTAAAAATTGAAAAATATTGAGTTCGTAAAATTCATTACTGTTTTTTTTTTTTAATAATTCTTTTACTTTTAAAACAATTTTAATAGTGTATTTTGGAAGTATAATCCATAAAGAAAATAAATAACCCACTTTTAACAGTTTTTAAGTTGTTTTAAAAGTAATAGAAATATATATTTTTTTATTAAAAACAGTAATGAGGTTTCCGAACTCAATATTTTTCAATTTTTAAACTTTAAAAATCTATCAAAATTTTTCTATTGATTCTATCTTTACGATATTTTCAGGGTCAATGTAAAATTTTATGTTCTTTCCAATAAACCGAATATAATATTTTAGACAAACGTTTTTTTTTTAATTTACGCCCCCCATTTACAAGTGTCTATTAAAAAGTAAATAATTAATTTACTCACCGAAAAGTAAATAATTAATTTACTCACAAATTGAAGAGAAAAGGTGAATAAATAATATATTCAAATTTAAAACAACAAGAAAAACGTACTGTTTTTTAGAATGTTACCTGTAAAGTTTGAAGTTTAAAACTTTTTTTTTAAAACCACGTTATTTGTTTTTTTTTATTTTTTTTAATTTTTAATGGCACCTTGGTCCTTGCTCCTTTAATTGAAAAACAAATTAGGGCTTGACTTACATTTTTCGAGGAGTTATAAGCTTGAAGAGACAAGGGGTCGAATAATTCACGCCTCCCATTTTGAAATGTCTATTAAAAAGTAAATAATTAATCTATGTACCAAAGTCTTATATATCACAAATTGAAGAGAAAAGGTTTAAAACTTAAAAAAATAGGGTATAATTACATTTTTCGAGGAGTTATAAGCTTGGAAAGATGGGGTGGAATTATTCACTATTTTCACGAAATTTCTGACACACCTAGGTGTAGTGATATAGAGAAGGGGAGAGAGGGAGAGGGAGAAATAAACGGGAGGGGTAAGGGGGAGGGGGAGGAATTTCAATTTTTGGTTTTAAGATTTGGTTGTATTTAGTAAAATTGTTTAGCTATGCACTGAAGTATATGGATTGATGGAAGGGAAAGGGGAAAGATAGGGGCAGAAAGGTTTAGTGAACGTGTCATATTGCGTTTGGCAATGGTTTCAATTTAGATCGCTCGCAATGGCCACGGCAAATCCTGATGTACATCCGACAATGAATTGTTTTAGGCAGTTAAGAGTGCATATGCCAACACACGCTCACATACGCACACATACATACTCATATAAACACGTACACGCATATATGTATATATATATATATATATATACATGTATATCAACATATATACCACATATGCACAATCAAATATATATGGAAAGTATGCGAAAACATACATGCCGATAAATGCACCCACATGCACACACCCATATATACATATACACACAGACACGCGTATACATATACATACATAAAAACTTAATTTAACCACATAAATAATTATTTATCAATACGTAGGTAGAGCTAGGTAGTAAGTTATAATATATATATATGGCGAGTAAGCTACACAGAATATTCTGCGTTTCATCCACGCTAGGATTCATCAGTTTTATGCGGGTATTTTTTGGTTGTCTTGCGTTTTTATATACGCACCTTCTATTGAGCTTTTAGTTAACCAATCAGCTCTCTAGTTTCTACCGCACCCTTCCTAATCAGTCAATGAGCAGGTACTTACAGGACAAAGGCCCAGCTGATCTCCGGTTGACCCGTTTCTTTGTGTGTGCTATTTTAGTAGGGAGCGTCCTGGCCTATTTTAAACCTAGATTAAATGTGTTTTTTTGTTTTTTAAAAGTTATATATATATATATATATATATATATATATGATAATTTGTGTATATGTATGTTTATTTTATTTGTTTATTTTCTATTGTTATTGTTAGTTTTAAAATTATTTTGTCCTATCCTAGAGTAAAGTTTATCCTGTAAATACAGTTGTTCGCTATTTCTCTACTCGAGTTTAATAGATGTTGGCGTTCTTTAAATATAGGATAACAAATTTTCATGAATGCATAATCTACATGGATCGTCTAGGTCCCTACGTGTGTTTGCTTACCTTACTATTTTCCATTCGACTCTCGGCGAACTTCTGCTTTCTTTGAGTCCCCAGTATTTGTTTGCTAAAGTTGTTTTCATTCGGTGTTTTTTTAATGTACTTTTGTGGTCATAATATCGGGTTTTGAAATCTAAGGAAGTCATACCTATGTAATATTTCTTGTTATTCGGGTTTTCTTCCGGAAATATTGTGGCCTGGTAAACTAGGCTTTTGGTTAGACATTTATTTTTAAGCGGGCAAAGTGTGCGGTATCTGCAGTTGCATTTATCTTGTTCGTTATTAGTATTTTTGTTTTTATTTCTAGTATGGTTTTCATTGTCCGGAGTTGGTTTATTATTATTATTATTATTATTATTATTATTATTATTATTATTATTATTATTATTATTTCTACTAGTTACATATGTGTCTTTTGTGTTAGTTTTATTTTTGTCGTGTCGTGTTTTCCAATTTGTCCTGTTAGTGCCTGCATACATATATAAAAATGCGAGACAACAAAAAAATCCCCACATACGCTTGATGAATCCTAGCGTGGATTAAACATGGAATATTCTATGTAGCTTAATCGCCATATATATTGTATAACTTACTATATATATATATATATATATATATATATATATATATATATATATATATATATATATATATATATATATATAAAGGAGGTTGGAAGTTCTCTCCAGTAGGCATTCAAGTGCTAATGGGGAGTCATCCGCGTAAGGAAATGAACAACACAACTAAAATTAAGGGGGTCAGGCATGTGGGTAAAGAAAATAAAGTTCGTAGTTAAGACGAAATTAATTTTTTTTTTTTAAATAACGTTAAAAATATTAAAAAGTGTCTTTAAGAAGAAAATATGTTTCTTACCGGAGATGGTTTAAAACGAAATGCTGGGATAGAAAGGTTGCTGACTACAATTAGGGAATAAAACACCGGTCAAACTGCTGATGTCGAGGCAGGAGAAACTCTATAAGAAAAAATTTCCGGCCAAGGGAGATAACTATTGAAGGGACTAACGACATACATGCAAATTATACAACTATTAAAAAAAAACAAAAAACTTCAAAAATTATTGTAATTTGTTTATATTTAAAAAAAAATGTGCTTTTTTAATTGAAAAGACGGTTTAAAAGTTAATCTTGGAACTTTACTCCACTGACTATTTTTTTAATTTCATATATATATATATATATATATATATATATATATATATATATATATATATATATATATATATATATATATATATATATAAAGGAGGTTGGAATATATGAGGGTTGGTCACTTAATAGTATTAGTGAATGCGGAAGTGGAGGATTGAATTGTATTCCAGTTATAAATTAACATTATAAGTGGAAAGTTAAATTTAACTAAATGGAACAACAGACATATGACATATGGAGTATATGGGGTGTCGGGCACTTAATAGTATTAGTGAATGAGGAGATGGAGAATTGAATTATATTCCGGGTAAAAATTAAGATTATAATTGATGAGGTAAATTTAACTAAATGGAACAACAGACATATGACAGCGGATAACTGTATGGTGGATGAATAGGGTTAAATGGGATTAAAATTAAATTTGAGATATAAGTTACTCTGTGAGGAGGAGGGAGAGGATAAACCGTAAAAGATAGGATGGGATAAGGTAGGGAAAGATTGAGGTGGAGGTTTTTCTTTGTAGATGTTATAGTAATTTGTTATATAGGGCAAATGGTTACACTTAGTGTAGAATTTAGCAGTATGTTTATATTTATACATATGTATATGTATACATATTTACACACACACACACACACATATATATATATATATATGTATCATAAATACACGAAACTTTTAGTAAAAAAATTTTGAAATCGAATAAATTAAAATTAGTTTACTTAACAAACAGTAGAGTTAAGTTCCAAGATTAACTCTTAAACCGTCTTTTCAATTAATAAAACTTTTTAAAATATAAACAAATTACAATAATTATAAATGTTGTTTTCTTTTTCAAGTACTTGTCTATTTTCCATTCATTATGTCCTTCAAGAGTTATCTCCCTTGGCCGGGCATTTTTCTTTTAGAGTTTCCTCTAACTCGACACCGGTAGGTTGACCAGTGTTTTGTTCCCTTTTGTAGTCAGCGTCCTTTCTGACCCCACATGTCTCTGTCTTTTATCTTCTGTTGTACTTCGCCGTTTTAAGCCATCTCCGGTAAGAAACATTATATATCTCCTTCTTACAGACACTTTTTAATAATTTTAACGTTATTTTTTTTTTAGAATTATTACATCTTAACTACGAACTTTGTTTATTTTCTTTACTCACATATCCGGCCCCCTTACTTTTGTGAAAAAAAGGGGAGGGGATTAATGATTGCTCAAGAGAGGGAGAGCGGTGTACACTTACCTTGCTTATTAACTAAAAGAGATTGGCTTGCCTTCTCTGCTTTTTTAAAGTTTTTTTCCCCCCGGTCAGGTGACAGTTAATCACATGACCTTTTGGTTATTTAAAAGGAGATTCTCTCCAGTTGTTAAGTTATATATATATATATATATATATATATATATATATATATATATATATATATATATATATATATATATATATATATATATATATATATATATACATTTGTGGCAGGTGCCGGAAAGCTACTCTTTGATTACCTCAACTTTGCTGGCTAGAGACTGTTAACAGACTGTCACATCGCGGAAGGGGGGGGGCAATTCTTCCGCAACTTAAGGTAGGTGCACATTGCTTCCTTTTTTCGACTTACCAGTCATTGGATTTTAAGGGAAAATAATTTTTTTCACAGTTTCTGACGACGCCTGAAAAACATTTTTCAGAATAACTTTTTCTTTCACGTGTAATTTTTTTCCCGTATAGATATTAACTTTAGGCACGTACAATATAGTCCTTTTTCAATATCTTAATTTTTAATGTGTTTGGTAAACTGCACAAGCATCAGATTAACTTTAGGCTTAAATGTTTCAAACACAATTAAAAAAAATCAGGGATCTAAAATAAATAAATAAATAAAAATACGAAAAGGCGGCTTTAAAAACTATCAGTTTCCGCCATTAAATTGCACGTGCAACGAATTAGAGAAATAATAAAGATGAAACCTGTAATCTGTTCTCTCTCAGGTAAATATTAAAATATTAAATAAAATAATACTAATTTTATCCGTGATATTCACCAAATTGATCGGCTCTATTTCGAAATGATTTCTTTTTTATTTTTCCTCTTCAATTTTGTTTTCTGCGAACTTGCTCTTCCGTTCGTCATCTTGAATGTTAAGTTGAGCTTGTAAAGTCAATCACATTTGAAAAATCGTTTCCTTTATAAAAGCAGATAAAGTTAATCGAAAGCAGATTATAAAACAAAAACGTAAGTATTACTACATGAATTTAGTATCGATTTTTGCGCATTTGCAGAATACGTTAAAAATGTAAGGGAGATAACTACATTTACTAAACGAATAATCCTAATGAAAATGTTGATTTATCGTTGAAAATTTTTCGATGTCGATTGTTTTTTTTGTTTTTTTTTTTCAATATTAACATAAGCATAAAAACAACTTCTTTATCGTTTACCAAAGGAACAAATAATTTTATAAATTTTAAATATTTTTAACTAATGTTTTTTTTTGTTTACCAAAGAAAAACAAAACAAAAAAAACTATAAATCTTAAATGTTTTTCATTGTTTAATGGTTTTTGTTTTCATCTTTTTTCAATTTTCTCAATGGATTATATCAAAAATCTATTATTTTATTTTCAATACTTAAGCATAAAAAACAACGATCTAGAATCGTAAAGCAAAAAAAAAAAAAAAAAAAAAACGTAACCCTAAAAAACAAAAAAAATCTTTACAATGAAAACGTTTATAGTTTTTCGGGTATGCTGAAAACGAATATATACTTCAAAAGTGACTCAGAGTATTAGATTTCATGGTATGAGGAAATTACTTTTTCCAAAAGTGAGAATCACTTTTTTTAAATATGAATTTAATGTAAAATGAGCGGTACTCGAGTACTTATTGCTCCATGCTGAAATAATAATATTTTTAGAAAGCCATTCTTAAGATGGCGAGAGTGTTTTGTATCGACTCTGTACTTTAAGCTTACCATTTAATAAAACAGATATCATAAATCTTTAATTAAACTTGAAAAATCTATTTAAAAAAAAAGCGCGGATCAATAAGTTCACTAGCACCAAATAAGCACCCACTTTCAGGCCACACGGTGATAATTTTTTTTTTGGGGGGGGGTCTGCCTGAAAGCCGTTTTAGTAAATTGTTGTTTACTTTCGACCTTAATCACTTTTAACATGACGATTTCTATATTTTTTGTATGCTGAAAACGAATATCCCATTACACTTTGTCGCAAACAAGTCATTTTCCGAATATTACACAATGTAAAGAATTGGTCACCTCTGATAACATAAGAAATCACACTACTTAATAATCAGAAAACTACTTTGCAGCAAAAATATGCATATGCTTGCACATACAGTAATGGTCACCACTGATAACATAAGTAATAACGCTGGCTTTATTGAGAGATGAAAATAAAAAAAAATTATCTCCACTCACTAGGTTGCCATAAAGTGGGGGCTCATTTTATGTTAAATTTATAATGAAAAGTGATACGCCACTTTTTAAAAAGAAGTACATTTTTCATAGGAAAACTATTTCTCTGCACCACTGTTAACGCATATATTCGTTTTCAGCATCCTCAAAAACTTACAAAAGTAGTCATCGTAAAAGTTATTGGGGGGGGGTGAAATATTCTAGACATTGACCAGAATAACTTGTTTATAGTTTACAATGAAAAAAAATTAATTCTAAATGATTTTTAATTTTTTTAAAGTAAAAACAAAATGTTTATAGTTTACAATGAAAAAAAATGAATTCTAAATGATTTTTACTGGTTTGAAGTAAAAACAAAATGTTTATAGTTTACAATGAAAAAAAAATGAATTCTAAAGGATTTTTACTGGTTTGAAGTAAAAACAAAATGTTTATAGTTTACAATGAAATAAAAAAATGAATTCTAAATGATTTTTACTGGTTTGAAGTAAAAACAAAATGTTTATAGTTTACAATGAAAAAAATGAATTCTAAATGAATTTTACTTTTTTTAAAGTAAAAACAAAATGTTTATAGTTTGCAATGAAAAAAATGAATTCTAAATGATTATCAAAAAAAAATTTAAATATTTACAATTTTTTAGTTGTGTTCTGTTTCTAATACAAAGTTCTAGTAAATCGATCCCTCATTTTGGAAACATCGACGTTTTAGCCAATTTTGCGAATTCAGCATTTTTTAAATCTTTTTTGATATTTAGTTGTTGTTTTCCCCTTTCTTTAATTAAATGTTTGTATTCTTGTCTAGTAATTTCAATATGACGGATTGATGTATTAGAAACTGTGTACACACGTAAGTGTACCAAAGAGTTTTCCTGTTCATTTATTTGGAACGGCAGTTATCAAATTTTCTGTTCGCTTGTTTAAAGAATGCTGATAATTAAAGAAACTTATTAAGTTTTCTCAAAAATACATTCAATAAACTTTACAAACAACTTTGACTAAATGAAAAAAAATCATCATGATTCTTAAACAAATTACAACATTATGGTTCCGAGTTTTTAAATTGAGGCATGATTCTTTGTATTATTTAGATTATTAAGACTACTGTTCTCATCTTGAGTGTTATTTATTGTGCAAACATTGTTAAAATAACGTTTAAGATGAGAACAATAGTTCAAATATCCAAATGATTCGAACAAATCACAATATGTTTTTCTTAAAATGTATTTTTTACCCGTCGAAAACTTTATTTTGTTTTTCCTCTCAATAATAGAGATTCCATAATTATTACTTACCAGATTGTGATATGACCCTTTCACTTTAATTCTGTTTTGAAAACGGAAGATGACATAAAATTAAATTATTTTGTATTTTGGGGACATTAACTGTGATCGATGTAAAGGAGGTATTATAAATAGGGTTTTCATAAGTAGATGTTATGAATTTGTGTATGGAAAATCGTAATTTACTTGGCTAGCATGTGTGTGTGCTTCAAAGGATTGGTCATATAACAGGAAAGAAAGAAAGGCTAAAATTGTTGACGGTCACTTGTGCAATGCAGACCGTTTTTACTTTTGAAAACAAAGTACTAAAAAGGACACCATTTTTCAGATTTTCATGAGAAAAAGCTGATCATTTTCTGACATTTGCAAAATCATCAAAATCAAGACTAAGCAAGGTGCTAGGGAGAAACAGTAAAACCTTAATTATCATTTTCATACGTTGCCACCAAGTTTGACAGTACGTTTTTCATCAGCCAAGAAAAACATGTACATTTCGTTTTTGTATAAAAATATAAAAACTTATTTTCTGTTTCTTTACTGCCTTATATGCTAGAGAAAAAGAAGAAAGGTGGGTGGAAACCATACTGCTTTAGTTAATGATAAAATTTAATCTTTTTTAGCTCATTCTTACTGCATATTTTGTCAAAATTGTAAGCTGCAATCATCGTCCAAAGTATATGCATGTAACGAACCCTGAAAAGGAATAGTCTTTTAAAAACCGAATATAGACCTTACCCAAACTAAACTATTCCCTTTCACTTGTTCCTCTTCCCCACCTACAAACTCAACACCTACTTTAGAACTTTTTTACATGGTGATCACCACTTATCAAGGCCCAGAAGTCACTTGGGGATAAGGGTTATTACGTGTACAGTACGTTAGTGTTGAGATTTCATAAAGTGTCTTACCTAAGGGGGCGGTTCATCAGGAATTTGTTTATGTTTGACTTGAAAACATCCAGGTTGTAGTCAGGTGGGAAACAGGCAAACGGAACAGAGTTCCACAGGCGTGAACTTCTAAGAAAGAAGCTTTGTTCATGGAATCTACGTTTTGGTTTTGGCACAGATAAAAAGTGGGGATAAATTTTTACAATGGTTTCAGCTAGACAGGTGTTTTTTGTGAAAGATCTGCGAGGGGCACCAGGGATTGGAGCTCATACAAGCACTTGCCATGGAAGTAACGATAAAAAAGACAGGCTCACAACGTCTCTCCTGTGGGAGACAGGTTGCAGGGAAGAGAAAAGGGCATCCCCCACTAAGCCACAAAGCCTATTTTGTACTCTGTCAAGGCAGGATACAGTGTTTTTAGCAGGTCCTGCCCAGACGTAGCAACAGTATTTCATACTTGGACGTACTTGGCTTTTATATAGTAGAGAATTACGTCAGCAGTGAGATATCTTCTGGAGCGGTAGAAGGCTCCTACCATTTTTCTAGCGACCTTGGCAATAGACTTGATGTACATGTTCCATTTCAGGTCAGGAGTAAAGATCAAACCCAGAAGCTTATCAAAACATGGCGCTTCCCCTAGTATAGAGCCATCCATTTCAATTGATGCCAGATGGGGATCATAGCGTTGATGATGTAAAGACAGGGGCTTGGTTTTAGATGCATACAAAGTAACCAGCCACCTCCTCCCCTGAACCACGTGCTCAAGATCAGAGGAGAGAGAATCAGAGAAAGTTTTGTCATTTACGGTCTTTGATGTGTTGCCATAGATGGTTGTGTCATCAGCATAGATGTCAACGAATGGTTTAAGTATGTGTTTTGAGAGATAATTGATGTAGATCAGGAAGAGAGTTTGGCCTCTGATTTCTTCCCATCAACCACTACTGTTATGAGCCTATCAGAGAGAAATGATTTAATGATCGAGAAAACATTTCCAGTGACACCGTAGCTTGAAATCTTGTGAAGTAGGCTCTTATGCCATACTTTATCGAAAGCCTTTTGATATGTCAAGAGCAATTGCCCTAGAGAGAAAGCCTTTGTCAAGAGATTTCCTAATCCTATGAGATAAAACCGTTAGCACATCTGCTGTAGATCAGGCAGAACGGAAACCATATTGCATGTCACTAAGAAAGTTATTTCTGCTAAGGTGGTTGACTACTTCTCTATTTAATATGGATTCCAGCAACTTGTTCATGATACACAGGAGACTTATTGGTATGACTTATCACCTGAATTATTAAATACAGGGCATACTAATGAGGTTTTCCAGGGTGTTGGGAAGCATTTTTTCTTTAAGGCAACGCTTAAACTGTTTTGTAAGTATGGGGGCAACTTCTGGTTGAGGCTTTTTCAGCACTGTAATTGGAATGCCGTCAAGGCCAGTTGCTTTACTGGAATCAAGGTTCTTGATTAGCTTAGCAACCTCATGCACAGATATTTGTATGTTGCAGTGTGTTGTCTGTTATAGGAGGAAATACGGGGAGTTGATGGCCTTCGTATAATAGGGTAGAATTAGTTGCAAAGTTCTTGGCAAATAGTTTTGCTTTGTCTGATGCTGACGAGATGACCTCAGGTCCATTGATGATGGTTGGGATAAAATGTATGCTTCTGTTCAGGATCCTGTTTGCTATTTGCCAGAACTGGTGAGAACCAAGCTGCTGCTCAGCTACTTTGGATTTTTCGGACTGAGCATATAGCTCTTGCATTTTTTTATTACTCTTTTACAGTGGTTGCTGGCAGTCCTGAAAGCAGCTCTAGTTACAGGGCTTCTATTACGTTGATAGCTATGGATAAAGGGATTTCTGTGTGCGATGGCAACAGCACATGCTGGGGAGACCCATAGTTGGCTGTTAAGTTTTTGCTGGAATTTTTTGGATGGTATGAATCGGTCTATGCCTACAATTAACCATTCAGTCAGGTCTGATACTATGGAGGACACATCCTTTTTAAACATGGAATGCAGAGGTAGGTCAGATATGAGTGTACGGAAGCTATCCCAGTCAGCCATAGAGTATCGATATACAGTACGGTGGAGAGGTACGTCTGAAGAGCTATTGCATTTCGTTTTTATCTTAACTGATACAACTGAATGGTTGGAAGATCCCAGAGGGGACAGAACGGAACATGAACGCAGATCAGGGGAAATTGTGAGAAAAAGGTCTAGAAGGCTAGCATACTGACCGGAAGTATTGGGCACATGGGTGGGTTCATGAACAATCTGGGTGAGGTCATAGGCAATGTCGAAATCATGACAGAACCTTTCCTCATCATCTGTCTTGTTCGAGTGGGTCAGCCATTCCACATTGTGGACATTGAAGTCACCAAAAATGTGAATGTTAGCCAAAGGATATGGAGAGTAGACAACAAATTGTGGAGGCGTTATAGGCAGCTCTCGTTACTCTCGCTTCTCCTTATTTGTCCCTGAGTGCTCATTTCGAATGAGTGGTTTTTCTGACAAAGGGTGAAGAAAAGAAAAGGCTGCTTTCCAGGACGGCAGTACTTCGAGAACAGTAGCTTAAGATGTCGGAAATCTTCTGTTTGTATATCTATTCTTGTGGCCATATCACTTGTAAGGGTGCTGGAGGTAAACATCTCATCTGGGTTGACGTTATCCGCCTTATAGTGATCCGAACCTTGGATTAACCATTAAGGAGGCTATACTATCAGCAGGTGCAAAGTACAATGGCTACTGTATTGCCATCTGGTGGATAGATTCTGGACCATACAGTAGTTCCTGGTGGGGCCTCTCAATGTCATACTAGTGGGTAATTTTAACGGCTTTACCTTATGTGCTACAAAAGAACTTTCTGAACAAATCCTAATTTTGTTTTTGAATCTAACAGCTGCCAACATTTAATTAATGTATATATCCTATGACTGTTCATTGTTCCCAACTTTTCACAAGTTCAGAGTTAGATACAAGATGGGTTCATAATGTGGAGAACAATATCAACATTAACGACTCTACGTTTACATTCGTGATTTTCCTGTAATGTTGATCCTTTCCTCCATCAAAAAATCCTTAACACTTAATACTAATCTGGGGAAAATTTCATCCAACAGCCTATGAACCACCGTTTCAGCTTTCTTGTAAGTGACCACAAAAAACTTTGGCCAACCACTATACATATTGATGAACATCTCTATGTATTGGTTATGCGAATCTGTAAAGTAGGGGACGGAAATATTCAATGCTAGTTTTGCAAAAGGACAAAGATGCAGATTGTACTCCTGCATTAAAAGTTATTGCTTGCTTATGTTTCTAGTTTGGCATGGCATGCGTTTGCCTGTGTATTCATTCACCCCCTTTAACATGGTCAGAAATATTTTTGCTTATATAATGTTAATTATATATATAATGTATATTATATATATTATATAATGTAAATTATACATATATATATAATGTATATTATATAATGTAAATTATATATATATAATGGTCAGAAATATTTTTGCTTATATAATGTAAATTATATATATATATATATAATGTATATTATATATATATTATATAATGTAAATTATATATATATATATATATATATTGTGACCATATGCTGCAGTACATTTGCCTACATATTCATTCACCTCCTTAAATAAACATAGTCATAAATATTTTGCTTGTATAATGTAAAGTATATATATATGTAGATAGATACATTGATATATATATATTTATATATATATATATTTATATATATATATATATATTGTGACTATATGCTGTAGGGGCTGTGATAATGAACTTCGCATTATGCAAATAAGGATTAAACTGATTGAGGACAAAGTGTATTGCATATACTTCCTTTTCTATATATATTTATATATATATATATTTATATATATATATATAACATCTTGTCTGCATATCACTATGTTTACAGGATAGGAAGTAAATTGTTTTTCAACCTGTTTCACCTTCCTCTGAGCATGGACCATTTGCATAATACATGCCCCAATCACATGATCAGAGACATTCGTGTACAGTCAGTAGTACTTTTCAGGATCGGGATATGACATTATAACCTGCAAACTTGTTTTTTAGGCAAACATCAAAGGCAGACTTACATGTGTTGACCCATTGGAACCTCACCATATTTCCTTGTTAGGCGAACTAACAGCTTGGCAATCTCAGAAGATTTTTTATAAATCACAGACAATATGATGTCATATTGATAACAGCTCTGACTTGTCTCACAGTAATTTGAGAAGAAATTTATTTCATGGATTTAGCTTGTCCATTTCTAGTTTTATATCCCGTTCTCTTTGAAACCCAGATACTGTACTTTTCTTTTATAAAACTCACACGTTATTGCTTTCAACCTGAGTTTGTGCTTTCGTAAACTAGTTAATACTATGTGATCTAAATGACTTTCTAATGCATAATCTTCCTGTCCTGCAGAACTAAGCTAAAGTTTCTATGCTGCAAAAGGTGCATACTTTCTCTGCTGCTAAAGGTGCACAGTTTCGATGCTGCAAAATTGCACAGTTTCTATGCTGCAAAAGGTGCATGGTTTCTATGCTGCAAAAGTTGCACAGTTTCTATGCTGCAAAAGTTGCACAGTTTCTATGCTGCAAAAGGTGCACAGTTTTTATGCTGCAAAAAGTGCACAGTTTCTATGTTGCAAAAGTTGCAGTTTCTATGCTGCAAAAAGTGAACCGTTTCTATGCTACAAAAGATGCACAGTTTCGATGCTGCAAAAGGTGCACAGTTTCTATGCTGTAAAAGGTGCAGAGTTTCTATGCTGCAAAAAGTGCATATTTTCGATGCTGCAAAAGATGTACAGGTTATATGCTGTAAAAGATGCATATTTTCTATGCTGCAAAAGATGCACAGTTTTTGGCTGGAAGGTGGAGGACGTCCAGTTTTGGTATGGGACCGTGTTAGTTCAAATTCTCCCGGGCATATAGTTCGCTTGCAAGCTCATCTTTATTATACCAAAAACACTAATATATTGACTGAGAATTGGCCCTATGTTGGCCGGAATTTGGATGATAATCCCTTCTTCATGCAGGGTAATGCGTCCATTCACACAGCTGAGAATGTCAATAGATTCCTTGATGAGTATGATAGTCCATGTATGGATTAGCCTGCAGCAGATCTACACCTCACTCCTATCATAACGTATGGCATTACATCAAGCGACAGTTATGCAATGATAAAATGTCACTCCTATCATAACGTATGGCATTACATCAAGCGACAGTTATGCAATGATAAAATGTCACTCCTATCATAACGTATGGCATTACATCAAGCGACAGTTATGCAATGATAAAATGTCACTCCTATCATAACGTATGGCATTACATCAAGCGACAGTTATGCAATGATAAAATGTCACTCCTATCATAACGTATGGCATTACATCAAGCGACAGTTATGCAATGATAAAATGTCACTCCTATCATAACCTATGGCATTACATCAAGCGATAGTTATGCAATGATAAAATGTCACTCCTATCATAACGTATGGCATTACATCAAGCGACAGTTATGCAATGATAAAATGTCACTCCTATCATAACGTATGGCATTACATCAAGCGACAGTTATGCAATGATAAAATGTCACTCCTATCATAACGTATGGCATTACATCAAGCGACAGTTATGCAATGATAAAATGTCACTCCTATCATAACGTATGGCATTACATCAAGCGACAGTCATGCAATGATAAAATGTCACTCCTATCATAACGTATGGCATTACATCAAGCGACAGTCATGCAATGATAAAATGTCACTCCTATCATAACGTATGGCATTACATCAAGCGACAGTTATGCAATGATAAAATGTCACTCCTATCATAACGTATGGCATTACATCAAGCGACAGTTATGCAATGATAAAATGTCACTCCTATCATAACGTATGGCATTACATCAAGCGACAGTTATGCAATGATAAAATGTCACTCCTATCATAACGTATGGCATTACATCAAGCGACAGTTATGCAATGATAAAATGTCACTCCTATCATAACGTATGGCATTACATCAAGCGACAGTTATGCAATGATAAAATGTCACTCCTATCATAACGTATGGAATTACATCAAGCGACAGTTATGCAATGATAAAATGTCACTCCTATCATAACGTATGGCATTACATCAAGCGACAGTCATGCAATGATAAAATGTCACTCCTATCATAACGTATGGCATTACATCAAGCGACAGTTATGCAATGATAAAATGTCACTCCTATCATAACGTATGGCATTACATCAAGCGACAGTTATGCAATGATAAAATGTCACTCCTATCATAACGTATGGCATTACATCAAGCGAAAGTTATGCAATGATAAAATGTCACTCCTATCATAACGTATGGCATTACATCAAGCGACAGTTATGCAATGATAAAATGTCACTCCTATCATAACGTATGCCATTACATCAAGCGACAGTTATGCAATGATAAAATGTCACTCCTATCATAACGTATGGCATTACATCAAGCGACAGTTATGCAATGATAAAATGTCACTCCTATAATAACGTATGGCATTACAGCAAGCGACAGTTATGCAATGATAAAATGTCACTCCTATCATAACGTATGGCATTACATCAAGCGACAGTTATGCAATGATAAAATGTCACTCCTATCATAACGTATGGCATTACATCAAGCGACAGTTATACAATGATAAAATGTCACTCCTATCATAACGTATGGCATTACATCAAGCGACAGTTATGCAATGATAAAATGTCACTCCTATCATAACGTATGGCATTACATCAAGCGACAGTTATGCAATGATAAAATGTCACTCCTATCATAACGTATGGCATTACATCAAGCGACAGTTATGCAATGATAAAATGTCACTCCTATCATAACGTATGGCATTACATCAAGCGACAGTTATGCAATGATAAAATGTCACTCCTATCATAACGTATGGCATTACATCAAGCGACAGTTATACAATGATAAAATGTCACTCCTATCATAACGTATGGCATTACATCAAGCGACAGTTATGCAATGATAAAATGTCACTCCTATCATAACGTATGGCATTACATCAAGCGACAGTTATGCAATGATAAAATGTCACTCCTATCATAACGTATGGCATTACATCAAGCGACAGTTATGCAATGATAAAATGTCACTCCTATCATAACGTATGGCATTACATCAAGCGACAGTTATGCAATGATAAAATGTCACTCCTATCATAACGTATGGCATTACATCAAGCGACAGTTATGCAATGATAAAATGTCACTCCTATCATAACGTATGGCATTACATCAAGCGACAGTTATGCAATGATAAAATGTCACTCCTATCATAACGTATGGCATTACATCAAGCGACAGTTATGCAATGATAAAATGTCACTCCTATCATAACGTATGGCATTACATCAAGCGACAGTTATGCAATGATAAAATGTCACTCCTATCATAACGTATGGCATTACATCAAGCGACAGTTATGCAATGATAAAATGTCACTCCTATCATAACGTATGGCATTACATCAAGCGACAGTTATGCAATGATAAAATGTCACTCCTATCATAACGTATGGCATTACATCAAGCGACAGTTATGCAATGATAAAATGTCAGTCCTATCATAACGTATGGCATTACATCAAGCGACAGTTATGCAATGATAAAATGTCACTCCTATCATAACGTATGGCATTACATCAAGCGACAGTTATGCAATGATAAAATGTCACTCCTATCATAACGTATGGCATTACATCAAGCGACAGTTATGCAATGATAAAATGTCACTCCTATCATAACGTATGGCATTACATCAAGCGACAGTTATGCAATGATAAAATGTCACTCCTATCATAACGTATGGCATTACATCAAGCGACAGTTATGCAATGATAAAATGTCACCCCTATCATAACCTATGGCATTACATCAAGCGACAGTTATGCAATGATAAAATGTCACTCCTATCATAACGTATGGCATTACATCAAGCGACAGTTATGCAATGATAAAATGTCACTCCTATCATAACGTATGGCATTACATCAAGCGACAGTTATGCAATGATAAAATGTCACTCCTATCATAACGTATGGCATTACATCAAGCGACAGTTATGCAATGATAAAATGTCACTCCTATAATAACGTATGGCATTACATCAAACGACAGTTATGCAATGATAAAATGTCACTCCTATCATAACGTATGGCATTACATCAAGCGACAGTTATGCAATGATAAAATGTCACTCCTATCATAACGTATGGCATTACATCAAGCGACAGTTATGCAATGATAAAATGTCACTCCTATCATAACGTATGGCATTACATCAAGCGACAGTTATGCAATGATAAAATGTCACTCCTATCATAACGTATGGCATTACATCAAGCGACAGTTATGCAATGATAAAATGTCACTCCTATCATAACGTATGCCATTACATCAAGCGACAGTTATGCAATGATAAAATGTCACTCCTATCATAACGTATGCCATTACATCAAGCGACAGTTATGCAATGATAAAATGTCACTCCTATCATAACGTATGGCATTACATCAAGCGACAGTTATGCAATGATAAAATGTCACTCCTATCATAACGTATGGCATTACATCAAGCGACAGTTATGCAATGATAAAATGTCACTCCTATCATAACGTATGGCATTACATCAAGCGACAGTTATGCAATGATAAAATGTCACTCCTATCATAACGTATGGCATTACATCAAGCGACAGTTATGCAATGATAAAATGTCACTCCTATCATAACGTATGGCATTACATCAAGCGACAGTTATGCAATGATAAAATGTCACTCCTATCATAACGTATGGCATTACATCAAGCGACAGTTATGCAATGATAAAATGTCACTCCTATCATAACGTATGCCATTACATCAAGCGACAGTTATGCAATGATAAAATGTCACTCCTATCATAACGTATGCCATTACATCAAGCGACAGTTATGCAATGATAAAATGTCACTCCTATCATAACGTATGGCATTACATCAAGCGACAGTTATGCAATGATAAAATGTCACTCCTATCATAACGTATGGCATTACATCAAGCGACAGTTATGCAATGATAAAATGTCACTCCTATCATAACGTATGGCATTACATCAAGCGACAGTTATGCAATGATAAAATGTCACTCCTATCATAACGTATGCCATTACATCAAGCGACAGTTATGCAATGATAAAATGTCACTCCTATCATAACGTATGGCATTACATCAAGCGACAGTTATGCAATGATAAAATGTCACTCCTATCATAACGTATGGCATTACATCAAGCGACAGTTATGCAATGATAAAATGTCACTCCTATCATAACGTATGGCATTACATCAAGCGACAGTTATGCAATGATAAAATGTCACTCCTATCATAACGTATGGCATTACATCAAGCGACAGTTATGCAATGATAAAATGTCACTCCTATCATAACGTATGGCATTACATCAAGCGACAGTTATGCAATGATAAAATGTCACTCCTATCATAACGTATGCCATTACATCAAGCGACAGTTATGCAATGATAAAATGTCACTCCTATCATAACGTATGGCATTACATCAAGCGACAGTTATGCAATGATAAAATGTCACTCATATCATAACGTATGGCATTACATCAAGCGACAGTTATGCAATGATAAAATGTCACTCCTATCATAACGTATGGCATTACATCAAGCGACAGTTATGCAATGATAAAATGTCACCCCTATCATAACGTATGGCATTACATCAAGCGACAGTTATGCAATGATAAAATGTCACTCCTATCATAACGTATGGCATTACATCAAGCGACAGTTATGCAATGATAAAATGTCACTCCTATCATAACGTATGGCATTACATCAAGCGACAGTTATGCAATGATAAAATGTCACTCCTATCATAACGTATGGCATTACATCAAGCGACAGTTATGCAATGATAAAATGTCACTCCTATCATAACGTATGGCATTACATCAAGCGACAGTTATGCAATGATAAAACGTCACTCCTATCATAACGTATGGCATTACATCAAGCGACAGTTATGCAATGATAAAATGTCACTCCTATCATAACGTATGGCATTACATCAAGCGACAGTTATGCAATGATAAAATGTCAGTCCTATCATAACGTATGGCATTACATCAAGCGACAGTTATGCAATGATAAAATGTCACTCCTATCATAACGTATGGCATTACATCAAGCGACAGTTATGCAATGATAAAATGTCACTCCTATCATAACGTATGGCATTACATCAAGCGACAGTTATGCAATGATAAAATGTCACTCCTATCATAACGTATGGCATTACATCAAGCGACAGTTATGCAATGATAAAATGTCACTCCTATCATAACGTATGCCATTACATCAAGCGACAGTTATGCAATGATAAAATGTCACTCCTATCATAACGTATGGCATTACATCAAGCGACAGTTATGCAATGATAAAATGTCACTCCTATCATAACGTATGCCATTACATCAAGCGACAGTTATGCAATGATAAAATGTCACTCCTATCATAACGTATGGCATTACATCAAGCGACAGTTATGCAATGATAAAATGTCACTCCTATCATAACGTATGGCATTACATCAAGCGACAGTTATGCAATGATAAAATGTCACTCCTATCATAACGTATGGCATTACATCAAGCGACAGTTATGCAATGATAAAATGTCACTCCTATCATAACGTATGCCATTACATCCAGCGACAGTTATGCAATGATAAAATGTCACTCCTATCATAACGTATGGCATTACATCAAGCGACAGTTATGCAATGATAAAATTTCACTCCTATCATAACGTATGGCATTACATCAAGCGACAGTTATGCAATGATAAAATGTCACTCCTATCATAACGTATGCCATTACATCAAGCGACAGTTATGCAATGATAAAATGTCACTCCTATCATAACGTATGGCATTACATCAAGCGACAGTTATGCAATGATAAAATGTCAAATCTTAAAGAACTTTGGACGCAAATTTAAGAGAAATGCGATGCCCTTTCACCGGACTATTGCTGCAGATTAATTCAAGAAAATGCCCAAAAGATTGCAGGCTATCAAATTACAGAAGGGCTATGCTACTAAAAATTAAATAGGTCATGGTGTTCTTGTTGTGTTTGTGTTGAATTAATGTTCTAAAGTTATATTGAAATAACAATTTTATGTTTTGCAGAGATAAATTCTTGCCTTCTTGATTTAAAGTTTAATTTTTAAGTGAAGTCTAGGATACGTCAACTAAAAGTGAAATATGAAAACGTAAAATTATAGATGAATAAAAGGCGAATCAATTTAGACAGTTACATGGAATTTAGCTTAAATTTGTTTTTTTTTAAAGATTAATTGTGTGGACTTTCTTTTTGGTTCCACTATATGTATATATGTATATATATAATGTATTAATAAATAGTGATAACATCTAGAATAAATATTTCCTAAAATTCGTACAAGGATTGTTAGCTATGACCCGTCATGCGATGGTTAGAGTACTTGGTAAAATTCAGGGGTAAGTTACATACTCCTGAACGTTTAAGATTCAATCCTCAGTGAGATTAGAAATAGAATTTCGAATTATGTCGGACTTTTACTCAGTCATCGCATACATTAAAAGAGCATGCTAGTCTCATGTATTAAATAAACGGTTCAATACAGAATTCTGTAAAGATGTCTGAGTTTAACAGAAAGGTTCCCAAGTTCTACAAAATACACCTGAACAGGATGGAAGTAACATATAAACGTTGTGAAAATAATATCCAAGATGAGAACAGTATTCTGAAAAAATCCAAATAATATGAATACACTCTAAAACGAATTTCATCTAAACTCATTTTTTTGCATATTTAAAAAAAAATGTAAGTAAAATAAATTATATTTTACCTCACAAAATGTATTTTTAAAAATTCATTTCATATTTTATTTCCAGACTTTCCAACAAAGAAAAGAAATCCATTAATGGATCAGCAGAACCTTTCTTCATTGATGATCTTAAAAGGTTTAAAATAATTAGAAATTTCTTCATATAAATTTTCCAAAGCTGATATGTATTAGCGTGCCTGTCATCATACACTCCATTTTGTATAATTTTTGTGGAATCAGTGGAAAGAAACCATGGCTGACAAGCAACATTCTTGTGAAGTATGTGGTTATTCTTTTGCCCGGAAGTCAGATTTGTTGCGTCATATGAAAACACATACAGGGGACAAACCACATTCTTGTGAAGTGTGTGATTCTTCTTTTGCCGAGAAGTCAACATTAAGGAATCATATAAAAACACATACACGAGAAAAACCACATTCTTGTGAAGTATGCAGTTCTTCTTTTGCCCGGAAGTCAGATTTGTTGCGTCATATGAAGACACATACAGGGGACAAACCACATTCTTGTAAAGTTTGTGCTTCTTCTTTTGCAGAGAAGTCAACTTTAAGGAATCATATGAAAACACACACGGGAGAAAAACCACATTCTTGTGAAGTATGCGGTTCTTCTTTTGCACGGAAGTCAACTTTGTTGAATCATATGAAAACACATACAGGAGAAAAAGAACATTGTTGTGAAGTATGTGGTTCTTCTTTTGCAGAGAAGTCCACCTTGTTGAATCATATAAAAACACATACGGGGGACACATCACATTCCTGTGAAGTATGTGGTTCTTCTTTTACACGGAAGTTACATTTGTTGATTCATATGAAAACACATACGGGAGAAAAACCACACTTTTGTAAAATATGTTGCTCTTCTTTTGTACAAAAGTCAACTTTGTTGCGTCATATGAAAACGCATACAGGAGACAAACCATATTTTTGTGAAATATGTGGTTCTTGTTTTGCACAGAAATCAACTTTGTTGAGTCATATCAAAACACATACAGGGGAAAAACCATATTCTTGTGAAGTCTGTGGTTCTTCTTTTACTCAAAAGTCAACTTTGTATCGTCATATGAAAACACATACGGGAGACAAACCACATTCTAATTAAGTATGTGGTTCTTCTTTGGCACTGTTGCCAACTTTGTTGATTCGTATGAAAATATCTATGGGAGACAAACCAAATTCGTGTGAAGTATGTTTTTTGTATGGAAGTCAAATTTATTGTGCCATATGAAAACTTCAGGAGACAAACCTCGTTTGTATTCAGTATATGTTTATCTTTTCGACAGAAGTCACATTTGTTGCAGAGAAGTCAACTTTGTTGAATCATATGAAAACACATACGGGAGAGAAACCATATTCTTGCAAAGTGAGTGTTTATTCTTTTGCATAGAAGTCACATTTGTTAAGTCATGTGAAAAAAACATACATTGTTGCATAATATGCAAACACTTATTTATACATAAAAATTGTATACCAGCATCCCAGGTATATAGTTCTAGGACCGAACAAACACTACACTGAATTATTACCACAAAAGTCTTATTTGTTTATATTCTTTGTACGGCATAAGTTGTACACTAGCTCAATTCATATTCAGAATGAAGCTTGCAAAAGGTAAAATTAATCCAGCTGCAAAACAACCGTCTTAGTTCTATCGCCATAATTCACACAATAAGTAATATAAAATCTGTGATCTGAAATAAGTAGATAATGCCTGGGATAAGAGATTTATGAACAAAAAATATACTTAACTTTGACCTTCACCAATCGGGAACCGAAAACCTGGCTGTAAAAATAAATGCAGGTAATAATGGCACAGATACAAAGTCACAAGGGAATTAATAGGAAAAATGATAAAAATATATGAAAACAACACGATAAGTTTATCAACATATAGAATACAGAAAAATAACACGTGTTTACCTAGAACCCCATTCTCCAACGTAGACCCCTACTACCATGTCTCCTCCAACATCAGGGATCTACGTTCCAACCTTCCAGAGGTTGAAACCCCAATTACAGAAGACGAAATCAGACATCTTCTTCCTAAGTGAAACTGGCATTAGGCCGACCGCTCCCCTTGACGAATTCATAATTACTCTAACTTAACATCTAAATCACACCCCCATGATCGCCATGGACATGGAATATATGCTTACATTAAAACTGGCTTTCTGTATGGTAGGGATATCTCCAGAGAAGACCCTAATTTACCTTATATGTGCTTTTGGGTTGCACTTGCTTACACCACTGCATTTATATTTGCTCTCTATTGCCTCCCCAACATCGGAGTTAATATCCTTAAGAGCATATCTGAAAAGATTGACCACATCCTGTCTGCACCTTCAGTTAACATCCACATTTGTGGTGACTTCAATGCCCACAATGTGGAATGGCTGACCCACTCGAACAAGACAGATGATGAGAGGAGGTTCTGTCATGATTTCGCCATTGCCTATGATCTCACCCAGATTGTCCACGAACCCACCCGAGTGCCCGATACTTCCGGTCAGTATGCTAGCCTTCTAGACCTTTTTCTCCCAACTTCCCGTGAGCTATGTTCATGTTCTGCTCTGTCACCTTTGGGATCTTCCGACCACGCAGTTGTATCAGTTAAGATAAAAACTAAATGCAATAAGTCTGAAGATGGACTTCTCCACTGTACTGTATATCGATAGTCTACTGCTGACTGTGATAGCTTCCGTACACTTATATCTGATCAATCACTGCATTCCATGTTTTAAAAAATGTGTCCTCCATAGTATCAAACCTGACCGAATGGTTACTTGTAGGCATAGACCGATTCATACCATCCAAAAAATTCCAACAAAAACCTACCAGCCAGACATGGTTCTCCCTAGAAGGTGCTTCTGCCATCGCGCACATAAGTCACTTTTTTTCCATAGCTACCAACGTACCAGCAACAACTGCAAAAGAGTACTAAAAAATGCAAGAGAGCTATATGCTCAGTCCGTTAAATCCAAAGTAGCATAGCAGCGGCTTGGTTCCCACTAGTTTTGGCAAATAGCAAACAGGATCCTGAACAGAAGTGTGCGTTCTATCCAATCAATCATCAACAGACCTGAGGTCATCTCGTCAGCATCAGACAAGGCCAAACTATTTTCCAAGAACTTTGCAGCTAATTCTACCCTATGCGATGAAGGCCATCAACTCCCCATATTTCCTCCTATAACGGACAACATGCTCTGCAACATACACATAACTGTGCGTGATGTCGCCAAGCTAATCAAGAACCTTGAGTCCAGTAAAGCAACTGGCCCTGACGGCATTCCAATCATTGTGCTGAAACAGCTTCAACCAGAACTTGCCCCCATACTTACAAAACTCTTTAAGCGGTGCCTTAAAGAGAAGTGCTTTCCAACACCCTGGAAAACCTCATCAGTATGCCCTGTATTTAAGAACTTAGGTTATAAGTCCTCTCTCTCAGTACAGACCAATAAATCTGCTGTGTGTCATGAGTAAGTTGTTGCAATCCATATTAAATAGAGAAGTAGTCAACCATCTCAGCAGAAATTCTTCTTAATGACATGCAATATGGTTTGCGTTCTGCCAGATCTACAGCAGATGTGCTAACTGTTATATCTCATAGGAATAAGGAATCTCTTGACAAAGGCTTCCTATCTAGGGCAATTGCTCTTGGCATATCAAAGGCTTTCGATAAGGTATGGCCTAAGGGCCTACTTCTCAAGATTTCCAGCTATGCTATAACTGGAAATGTTTTCTTAATCATAAAATTATTTCTCTCTGATAGACTAATAAGTGTAGTAGTTGATGGGCAGAAATCAGAGGCCATCAATATTAATGCTGGAGTCCTTCAGGGGTCCATCCTAGGCCCAACTCTCTTCCTGATATACATCAATGATCTCTCAAAACACATCCTTAAATCATTTGCTGACATCTATGCTGATGACACGACCATCTATGGCAACACATCAAAAGGCTGTAAATGACAAAGCTCTCTCAGATTCTCTCTCCTCTGATCTTGAGCGTGTGGTTCAGTGGGGGAGGAGGTAGCTGATTACTTTTAATGCATCTAAAACCAAGCTCCTATTTTTACATCATCAACGCTCTGATTCCCATCTGGCATCAATTGATATGGGTGGCTCTCGTCTAGGGCAAGTTCCATGTTTTGATAAGCTTCTGGGCTTGACCTGTACCCCTGACATGAAATAGAATACGTACATCAAGTCAGTTGCCAACATCGCTGGAAAAATGGTAGGCTCCTTCTATTTGAGAATTTTATTTTTAAATAAAAAAAGTAAAACAGAAAGGCTCAATAAAACAGAAAGGCTCAGTGATAATGCAACTGCTACCAGCAGTTCTACTACGGAAATTAATACTAGACCTAAAAGAAATAATCTCAAGAATTTGTAAATCCAAAGATTACTATCTTTGGTATTGATATAGGGTGTATTTTGTATTGCCATAAAAAAATGGTCAATTATAAACTTTTGAAGAAATTGAATAAGAGGATTTTTTTTTTCTTTTTCCTTTCTTTTTTTGACAGGAGAGTTTGAGAATTTTATTTTTAAATAAAAAATAAATAAGTAAAACAAAAAGGCTCAGTAAAAAAGAAAAATTGTAAAATTTATTTTAAAACGGATTTAAGAATTTTTCCAATATTTTTGAATTTGAGCGCTGTATTTGAATTCAGCAGACGACCTTTTTGAGCTTTCTGATTGGATGTTTTGTGTCACGTGATGTAAACAAAAAAGAGTTTTTGTTTTAAGTTAAATTAACAAATTCTTTCGGATTGGAAAATATTTCTGAACTGATCGGTTCGGATTTTTTTCTGCTCTCCGGAGAAAATATCGATACCTGTTTAAAATGTTTTCTTCGTTAAAATCTTTCTAGAAATGTAGCGATGGGCCGAGACAAATTGTTCTCAAATAATTGATTGAATTTCGAATCTTGAATTCTCCGTAAAAAAATTAAATATTTTGACAGAGTCAAAATATTAAGAATTTCTTTTAAAATGTTTTGGGAGAAAGAGAATTAATTAGAATAGTTGGGAATAATTATCCTTCCCTCAACAACATATTTGATAATTATACCGAAATTATCAGGACTTTAGTAATAGTTAGACTTTCCTATAAGACTTCTTCAGAAATGAATAGATCTCCGAAAAGATTTCCTTTTTAAAATGCTTCCTCGGTTAATGTGCCTCTTAGAAATCATTCTCTTTCTACAACAAATGTTCCAGATAAATCACAGGATAAGATTTCTACTCTGAAGAATTTTCATGCTAAATCTTCTGGTACATACTTTAAATGTAATTTTTGTAAGACTGATAGTCATGCAGGTTTCCTTTGTAAAGTTTATCCTACTTTGCAGGACAGATTGTCTCAATGCACTGTCCTCAAGTTGTGTAAAAAATGTTGAAGCCCTAATCATTCCACCAAGAAGTGTAAAGGAAATCAAAATTTGTTTAGGTCTTGTTGGAAGTGTGGTAAAAGGGATCATGCAGGTTTTTTGTGTCCCAATTTAGATCTAGCGCCCGTAAACTCTAATCCTTGCTTGCAGGCAGAAGGCCAATTTATTTTGCCCCTGCTGGAAATATCAGCTACTAAGAATAATATTAAATTAAATTTTAATTGTTTGATTGACACTGGTAGCCAGCGTTCGTATCTGTCCGGCGAGATGTGTAGAATGTTTAAATTCGAACATGATTATTCTAATAGTAAGGATTTTTTGATTAAAACCTTTTCGGGTTCTTCTCAAAAACGTTTGGATAAGATGAATTTGTCTGTTTTATAATTAAGCATCATGTGGAGAAATATTCGGATGTCCCATCGAAAGAGATGCTAGCGATATTACCCATGTTTCCCCTTATGAGAAAGTATTGGGTTATTTATATAACACCACAGAAGATGATCGCCACCTTTCACTCGATTTGGAGAAAAAGGCTGCAAATACTAAAAGAGGAATATTGTCAGAAAATTCTAGTGTTTATGATCCCTTGTCTCTTTGCCTGCCTGTTACTATCAAAGGGAGATTACTCCTCAGTCTTTTGTGGAAAAACAAAATGCATTGGGATCAACCCTTGCCCATTTATGTCCAGGATGCTTGGCGCAGGATATTTAAGGAGATGCTCTCTTTGAACACTTTCAGGTTTCCAAGATTCGTAATGGATACGTCTATTAATTTAGATTTAATTATATTTTGTGATGCCCCACTAAAGGCATTTGGGTTTACTGTCTATGTCTTCCAAAGGGGAGCAGCTAATTTATTATTTGCCAAAGCCAAGGTGGCTCCCTCAAATAAGAGAACAATCTCGTGACCTTTACCAAATTGACTTTAAAAATATTATTAAAACGGATGATGTGGTGATTATCAAAAATCCAGCCAAGTCCAGACCTTATTGGTCATGAGGTAGAGTTGTCGAGGTTATAATTGGCAGCGACAATTGTGTGAGGTCTGCCTATATTAAGAAACCAGATGGCAATATTCAGTTACATTCTCTAAAACATTTGTTTCCTTTGGAGCTGTCGATAACTCATTCTCACCAAATAGAAACTCCCCCCCTGAAGAAATTACGGAAGTAGACAGTGATAATGCAACTGCTACCAGCAGTTCTACTACGGAAATTAATACTGGACCTAAAAGAAATAATCTCAAGAATTTGTAAATCCAAAGATTACTATCTTTCGTATTGATATAGGATGTATTTTGTATTGCCATAAAAAAATGGTCAATTATAAAATTTTGAAGAAATTGAATAAGAGGAAATTTTTCTTTTTTCTTCTTTTTTGACAGGAGAGTTTGAGAATTTTATTTTTAAATAAAAAATAAATAAGTAAAACAGAAAGGCTCAGTAAAAAAAGAAAAATTGTAAAATTTATTTTAAAACGGATTTAAGATTTTTTCCAATATTTGTGAATTTGAGCGGTTTATTTGAATTCAGAAGACGACTTTTTTGGCTTTCTGATTGGCTGTTTTGTGTCACATGATATAAACAAAAGAAAAACAGTTTTCGTTTTAAGCTAAATCAACAAATTTTATCAAATTGGAAAATATTTCTGAACTAAAATTTTTAAGTTTTATGAATTCATAAAGAAAAAGATGTCAAGATATTAGTGAAGAAACTGATGTCGATATTAATGAAGAAACTGATGTCAAGATATTAATGAAGAAAATGATGTAAAGCTATTCATAAAGAGAATGATGTCAAGATATTAATGAAGAAAATGATGTCAAGATATTAATGAAGAAAATGATGTCAAGATATCAATGAAGAAAATGATGTCAAGATGTTTATGAAGAAAACGATGTCAAGATATTAATGAAGAAAACGATGTCAAGATATTAATGAAGAAAATGATGTCAAGATATTAATGAAGAAAATGATGACAAGATATTCATGAAGAAAATGATGTCAAGATATTAATGAGGAAAATGATGTCAAGATATTAATGAAGAAAATGATGTCAAGATATTAATGAAGAAAATGATGTCAAGATATTAATGAAGAAAATGATGTCAAGATGTTAATCAAGAAAATGATGTCAAGATGTAAATGAAGAAAATGATGTCAAGATATAATGAAGAAAACGATGCCAATAAATTAATGAAGAAAATGATGTCAAGATATTAATGAAGAAAATGATGTCAAGATATTCATGAAGAAAATGATGTCAAGATATTCATGAAGAAAATGATGCCAAGATATTTATGAAGAAAATGATGTCAAGATGTTAATGAAGAAAATGATGACAAGATATTAATGGAGAACCTGATGTCAAACTATTCATGGAGAAACTAATGTCAATCTATTAATGAAGAAAATGATGTCAAGATATTAATGAAGAAAACGATGCCAATAAATTAATGAAGAAAATGATGTCAAGATATTAATGAAGAAAATGATGTCAAGATATTAATGAAGAAAATGATGACAAGATATTAGTGAAGAAAACGATGCCAAGATATTTATGAAGAAAATGATGTCAAGATGTTCATGGAGAACCTGATGTCAAACTATTCATGGTGAAACTGATGTCAAGCTATTAATGAAGAAAATGATGTCAAAATATTCATAAAGAAAATGATGTCAAGATATTCATGAAGAAAATGATGTCAAGATATTCATGAAGAAAATGATGTCAAGCTATTAATGAAGAAAATGATGTCAAGATATTCATAAAGAAAATGATGTCAAGCTATTAATGAAGAAAATGATGTCAAGATATTCATAAAGAAAATGATGTCAAGCTATTAATGAAGAAAATGATGTAAAAATATTCATAAAAAAAATGATGTCAAGATATTCATAAAGAAAATGATGTCAAGATATTCATGAAGAAAATGATGTCAAGATATTCATAAAGAAAATGATGTCAAGATGTTAATGAAGAAAATGATGTACAGATATTAATGAAGAAAATGATGCCAAAATATTCATGAAGAAAATGATGACAAGATATTCATGAGGAAAATGATGTCAAGCTATTAATGAAGAAAATGATGTCAAAATATTCATGAAGAAAATGATGTCAAAATATTCATGAAGAAAATGATGTCAAGATATTCATGAAGAAAATGATGTCAAGCAATTAATGAAGAAAATGATGTCAAAATATTCATGAAGAAAATGATGTCAAAATATTCATGAAGAAAATGATGTCAAGATATTCATGAGGAAAATGATGTCAAGATATTCATGAAGAAAATGATGTCAAGATATTCATGAGGAAAATGATGTCAAGCTATTAATGAAGAAAATGATGTCAAGATATTAATGAAGAAAATGATTCCAAAATATTCATAAAGAAAATGATGTCAAGATATTAATGAAGAAAATGATGTCAAGATATTAATGAAGAAAATGATGTCAAGATATTAATGAAGAAAATGATGTCAAGCTATTCATAAAGAGAATGATGTCAAGATATTAATGAAGAAAATGATGTCAAGATATTAATGAAGAAAATGATGTCAAGATATCAATGAAGAAAATGATGTCAAGATGTTTATGAAGAAAACGATGTCAAGATATTAATGAAGAAAACGATGTCAAGATATTAATGAAGAAAATGATGTCAAGATATTAATGAAGAAAATGATGTCAAGATATTCATGAAGAAAATGATGTCAAGATATTAATGAGGAAAATGATGTCAAGATATTAATGAAGAAAATGATGTCAAGATATTAATGAAGAAAATGATGTCAAGATATTAATGAAGAAAATGATGTCAAGATGTTAATGAAGAAAATGATGTCAAGATGTAAATGAAGAAAATGATGTCAAGATATTAATGAAGAAAACGATGCCAATAAATTAATGAAGAAAATGATGTCAAGATATTCATGAAGAAAATGATGTCAAGATATTAATGAAGAAAATGATGTCAAGATATTCATGAAGAAAATGATGCCAAGATATTTATGAAGAAAATGATGTCAAGATGTTAATGAAGAAAATGATGACAAGATATTAATGGAGAACCTGATGTCAAACTATTCATGGAGAAACTGATGTCAATCTATTAATGAAGAAAATGATGTCAAGATATTAATGAAGAAAACGATGCCAATAAATTAATGAAGAAAATGATGTCAAGATATTAATGAAGAAAATGATGTCAAGATATTAATGAAGAAAATGATGACAAGATATTAGTGAAGAAAACGATGCCAAGATATTTATGAAGAAAATGATGTCAAGATGTTCATGGAGAACCTGATGTCAAACTATTCATGGTGAAACTGATGTCAAGCTATTAATGAAGAAAATGATGTCAAGATATTAATGAAGAAAATGATGTCAAGATATTAATGAAGAAAATGATGTCAAGATATTAATGAAGAAAATGATGACAAGATATTAGTGAAGAAAACGATGCCAAGATATTTATGAAGAAAATGATGTCAAGATGTTCATGGAGAACCTGATGTCAAACTATTCATGGTGAAACTGATGTCAAGCTATTAATGAAGAAAATGATGTCAAAATATTCATAAAGTAAATGATGTAAAGCTATTAATGAAGAAAATGATGTCAAGATATTCATAAAGAAAATGATGTCAAGCTATTAATGAAGAAAATGATGTAAAAATATTCATAAAGAAAATGATGTCAAGATATTCATGAAGAAAATGATGTCAAGATATTCATAAAGAAAATGATGTCAAGATGTTAATGAAGAAAATGATGTACAGATATTAATGAAGAAAATGATGTCAAGATATTCATGAGGAAAATGATGTCAAGATATTCATAAAGAAAATGATGTCAAGATATTCATAAAGAAAATGATGTCAAGATATTCATGAGGAAAATGATGTCAAGATATTCATAAAGAAAATGATGTCAAGATATTCATAAAGAAAATGATGTCAAGATATTCATAAAGAAAATGATGTCAAGATATTCATAAAGAAAATGATGTCAAGATATTCATAAAGAAAATGATGTCAAGATATTAATGAAGAAAATGATGTCAAGATATTAATGAAGAAAATGATGTCAAGATATTCATGAGGAAAATTATGTCAAGATATTCATGAAGAAAATGATGTCAAGATATTCATGAGGAAAATGATGTCAAGCTATTAATGAAGAAAATGATGTCAAAATATTCATGAGAAAAATGATGTCAAAATATTCATGAAGAAAATGATGTCAAGATATTAATGAAGAAAATGATGTCAAGCAATTAATGAAGAAAATGATGTCAAAATATTCATGAAGAAAATGATGTCAAAATATTCATGAAGAAAATGATGTCAAGATATTCATGAAGAAAATGATGTCAAGATATTAATGAAGAAAATGATGTCAATCTATTCACGAAGAAAATGATGCCAAAATATTCATGAAGAAAATGATGCCAAAATATTCATGAAGAAAATGATGTCAAGATATTCATGAGGAAAATGATGTCAAGCTATTAATGAAGAAAATGATGTCAAGATATTAATGAAGAAAATGATTCCAAAATATTCATGAAGAAAATGATGTCAAGATATTAATGAAGAAAATGATGTCAAGCTATTAATGAAGAAAATGATGTCAAGATATTAATGAAGAAAATGATGTCAAGATATTAATGAAGAAAATGATGTCAAGATATTCATGAAGAAAATGATGTCAAGATATTAATGAGGAAAATGATGTCAAGATATTAATGAAGAAAATGATGTCAAGATATTAATGAAGAAAATGATGTCAAGATATTAATGAAGAAAATGATGTCAAGATGTTAATGAAGAAAATGATGTCAAGATGTAAATGAAGAAAATGATGTCAAGATATTAATGAAGAAAACGATGCCAATAAATTAATGAAGAAAATGATGTCAAGATATTCATGAAGAAAATGATGTCAAGATATTAATGAAGAAAATGATGTCAAGATATTCATGAAGAAAATGATGCCAAGATATTTATGAAGAAAATGATGTCAAGATGTTAATGAAGAAAATGATGACAAGATATTAATGGAGAACCTGATGTCAAACTATTCATGGAGAAACTGATGTCAATCTATTAATGAAGAAAATGATGTCAAGATATTAATGAAGAAAACGATGCCAATAAATTAATGAAGAAAATGATGTCAAGATATTAATGAAGAAAATGATGTCAAGATATTAATGAAGAAAATGATGACAAGATATTAGTGAAGAAAACGATGCCAAGATATTTATGAAGAAAATGATGTCAAGATGTTCATGGAGAACCTGATGTCAAACTATTCATGGTGAAACTGATGTCAAGCTATTAATGAAGAAAATGATGTCAAGATATTAATGAAGAAAATGATGTCAAGATATTAATGAAGAAAATGATGTCAAGATATTAATGAAGAAAATGATGACAAGATATTAGTGAAGAAAACGATGCCAAGATATTTATGAAGAAAATGATGTCAAGATGTTCATGGAGAACCTGATGTCAAACTATTCATGGTGAAACTGATGTCAAGCTATTAATGAAGAAAATGATGTCAAAATATTCATAAAGTAAATGATGTAAAGCTATTAATGAAGAAAATGATGTCAAGATATTCATAAAGAAAATGATGTCAAGCTATTAATGAAGAAAATGATGTAAAAATATTCATAAAGAAAATGATGTCAAGATATTCATGAAGAAAATGATGTCAAGATATTCATAAAGAAAATGATGTCAAGATGTTAATGAAGAAAATGATGTACAGATATTAATGAAGAAAATGATGTCAAGATATTCATGAGGAAAATGATGTCAAGATATTCATAAAGAAAATGATGTCAAGATATTCATAAAGAAAATGATGTCAAGATATTCATGAGGAAAATGATGTCAAGATATTCATAAAGAAAATGATGTCAAGATATTCATAAAGAAAATGATGTCAAGATATTCATAAAGAAAATGATGTCAAGATATTCATAAAGAAAATGATGTCAAGATATTCATAAAGAAAATGATGTCAAGATATTAATGAAGAAAATGATGTCAAGATATTAATGAAGAAAATGATGTCAAGATATTCATGAGGAAAATTATGTCAAGATATTCATGAAGAAAATGATGTCAAGATATTCATGAGGAAAATGATGTCAAGCTATTAATGAAGAAAATGATGTCAAAATATTCATGAGAAAAATGATGTCAAAATATTCATGAAGAAAATGATGTCAAGATATTAATGAAGAAAATGATGTCAAGCAATTAATGAAGAAAATGATGTCAAAATATTCATGAAGAAAATGATGTCAAAATATTCATGAAGAAAATGATGTCAAGATATTCATGAAGAAAATGATGTCAAGATATTAATGAAGAAAATGATGTCAATCTATTCACGAAGAAAATGATGCCAAAATATTCATGAAGAAAATGATGCCAAAATATTCATGAAGAAAATGATGTCAAGATATTCATGAGGAAAATGATGTCAAGCTATTAATGAAGAAAATGATGTCAAGATATTAATGAAGAAAATGATTCCAAAATATTCATGAAGAAAATGATGTCAAGATATTAATGAAGAAAATGATGTCAAGCTATTAATGAAGAAAATGATGTCAAAATATTCATAAAGTAAATGATGTCAAGCTATTAATGAAGAAAATGATGTCAAGATATTCATAAAGAAAATGATGTCAAGCTATTAATGAAGAAAATGATGTAAAAATATTCATAAAGAAAATGATGTCAAGATATTCATGAAGAAAATGATGTCAAGATATTCATAAAGAAAATGATGTCAAGATGTTAATGAAGAAAATGATGTACAGATATTAATGAAGAAAATGATGTCAAGATATTCATGAGGAAAATGATGTCAAGATATTCATAAAGAAAATGATGTCAAGATATTCATAAAGAAAATGATGTCAAGATATTCATGAGGAAAATGATGTCAAGATATTCATAAAGAAAATGATGTCAAGATATTCATAAAGAAAATGATGTCAAGATATTCATAAAGAAAATGATGTCAAGATATTCATAAAGAAAATGATGTCAAGATATTCATAAAGAAAATGATGTCAAGATATTAATGAAGAAAATGATGTCAAGATATTAATGAAGAAAATGATGTCAAGATATTCATGAGGAAAATTATGTCAAGATATTAATGAAGAAAATGATGTCAAGATATTCATGAGGAAAATGATGTCAAGCTATTAATGAAGAAAATGATGTCAAAATATTCATGAGAAAAATGATGTCAAAATATTCATGAAGAAAATGATGTCAAGATATTAATGAAGAAAATGATGTCAAGCAATTAATGAAGAAAATGATGTCAAAATATTCATGAAGAAAATGATGTCAAAATATTCATGAAGAAAATGATGTCAAGATATTCATGAAGAAAATGATGTCAAGATATTAATGAAGAAAATGATGTCAATCTATTCACGAAGAAAATGATGCCAAAATATTCATGAAGAAAATGATGCCAAAATATTCATGAAGAAAATGATGTCAAGATATTCATGAGGAAAATGATGTCAAGCTATTAATGAAGAAAATGATGTCAAGATATTAATGAAGAAAATGATTCCAAAATATTCATGAAGAAAATGATGTCAAGATATTAATGAAGAAAATGATGTCAAGATATTAATGAAGAAAATGATGTCAAGATATTAATGAAGAAAATGATGTCAAGATATTATTGAAGAAAATGATGTCAAGATATTAATGAAGAAAATGATGTCAAGATATTAATGAAGAAAATGATGTCAAGATATTAATGAAGAAAATGATGCCAAAATATTCATGAAGAAAATGATGACAAGATATTCATGAGGAAAATGATGCCAAGATATTAATGACGAAAATGATGCCAAAATATTCATGAAGAAAATGATGTCAAGATATTAATGAAGAAAATGATGCCAAAATATTCATGAAGAAAATGATGTCAAGATATTAATGAAGAAAATGATGTCAAGATATTCATGAAGAAAATGATGCCAAGATATTAATGACGAAAATGATGCCAAAATATTAATGAAGAAAATGATGTCAAGATATTCATGAAGAAAATGATGTCAAGATATTAATGAAGAAAATGATGTCAAGCTATTCATAAAGAGAATGATGTCAAGATATTAATGAAGAAAATGATATCAAGATATTCATGAAGAAAATGATGTCAAGAAAAAACCCCCCAAAAATTGTTCATTCACCTAATAATTTACAGTTAAAAATGTTCATGTTTTCTTGAAGAAAAAATAAAAAAAAATTTGCTGATAAATAATTTGCAAAAATTTTTTTTCAATCACTTTTTATTATTTTTTTGGTTTATGAAAAGTACCAAATTTTCCGGTTTTTTCATTTTGAAATTAGTGTCTGTTACAACGTTCAGATTAAACCAATGATTGCTGGTCTTGTCTTATCTATGCTTGATGGGAATTTCCGAGAATCCAAGTCAAATTATGAAAGAGTACCGAATATTTCTTTCTCGAGCTTCGTTTCATGCATGAGACTGAAAAATGATTATATCTAACCGTTTGGACAGAGTATGTGAAGCGTTAGGATTGAGTTATGAAAAACGATTATTGGAAAGACAAAAGAAATGATTTTTTTATTAACACAACTATTAACTCAAGCAGTAACCAGGCATGGGAGTAATCGAGTGTTATCTACTGGTGTTAATTTACCGTCAGATGATATTCAACATGCATTGGGTGTTCCCATATTAAGACATTGACCCTTGGGTCGGTTGTCGCCTATCGTCTTAGTGGTGTAACGACATAAATGTTGTTTTACCAGGTACTTTATTCATGTTTTGAAACTAACACCCCCACTGAAAAATGGTAGTCTGGTGACATTATTGATTAATGAGTGAGATGACATGTCATTGTTGAAGAAATTTCATTGCTCATTGTAGGCCAACCTGGACTCCAATACCAACTATTTACCTAGTGACAATGTCAGCTAACTCAGTCATCAATAAATAACCAGACTGTACCATTTTCAGTGGGGGGTGTTAGTTACATACACATGAATGAAGCACATCGTAAAACGACATTTCGTTACACTGCTAAGACAATAGGCAACATTATTGTCGTCAGACCAACCTAAAGGAATAACTGAGATGAAGGTTTTAAATGCACAAAGATTACAATTTGGTGTTGCGAATGTGGAGTCAGACTTTGTTGAAAATAATGCTTGCTGGCATACCGTTTATAATGAATGAGGACATATAGGGCTTAGGGGCATTCTATAAGTGAAGAACAGGCAGTTTCCTAGAAGTAAAATTGGAATATTTAATTTTATTTTCGTATCTTAAAGCATTTTCAGGGTAAGTAACAGAATTTAAAACTTTTAGCCACCAAATTGGCAGAACCGACCAAAGAGGTAAACAACAAAAAAGAAGCTTGCCTTCAGCCGACAATCAACATAGCCCATGTGTGGCTCAATTCATACTAGCTAAGAATATCAATAATATATCTCAAAGAATATTGGCCTATTTTAACAGTGATCATATTACTTTAGGACTGACCACCAATATCTATAATGGATGTCAATTTTAAAGTTTTGTAAAAGTACTCATATATTTTAATTAGAACCGTCTTAATGTATTTTTTGTTTTTAATCACATAATTTTTGGGGACTGTTAAGAGAGGAGAAATATGAAAGTAATCAACATTTTCCTCGTTTCATATAGTTTTAGACTCCAACCAACACCTCATCACTAGGACCAATCATGCAACTACCAGGATTTTAAATAAGTAACTCGATTGCGAGATAACTGACCTACCGCATGGTCAGGAAAATTGTTCAATTTGGATTTTTGATTGCATATCTTAATTGTCTCTTCTTTCTCCTGTTCTTCTTATATGGAAAGAGGAGAGTTTTACCTAAGCAGGTAGAGAGGAGAAGGAATTTTTGTTAGTTTCATATGATTGTAGGTGAAATATGTCAGGAAATGATCAGCTTTTTTCATGCTACTCTGAGAAATGAGTTCCTTTTAGCAACCGATGAAAATAAGGTGTCCTATATCCAAATAGAATCATTAGCAGTTTATCCTCTTTGACTTCAAGATGTGACAATCATTAGGAGTTTAGTTTCATATGATTGCACGGAAAATATGTCAGGAAATGATCAGCTTTTTTCATGCTAATCTGAGAATGACGTCAAGATTAGGAAGGGATTAAAAGTTTATTTGCTTACATCCTCCCAGATGATTATCATAGGTAACATTTGAAGCGTATCCAAATTTCATAACAAACACATGGCTAGGGATCTAAAAGATAGATACACAAGTTATTTTACTCATAGTTGAAAGAAAAATAAAAGAATATATAAATAACAAGAGGGATATAATGGTTCCTTACTGAATTTCTATGGTCAATACCAAGAAAAATAAATAATGGATCACACTTATAAAAAAAGTAACATAATATCAGTTTTTTACACAACTTTCAAAATACCTGGATTAAACAACTTTCCATAAGGGCCTTACCAGCTGAAATAAATTATGAAAGAAATTAGAGATATAATACTCAGATTTTATTTAAATGCTGCATATAAAATTTAACTTGCATAACGTGTATGATGCTTATGTGAGAAAATCAGCAGCAGCTGTAGAATAGCTGACTAGTGAAAATATGAGAAGCCGCCATCTTAGTATTTATGCAAAGCGTGTGCACACTGATGTCACGGGAAGGAGAAGAGAAAAAGACAGAAATAAGAACACATGATGAGAGACGACAGCAATCAGACGTGTTTTGACTCATATGCAGTGAAAAATGTGTTGCATGGTTGAAAAAGTGGAAACCCAGGTGGGGAAAATGATACACAAAAGGGGCATTTCTGACAGGCATGTGCAATGCGGGAGTGATACTTTTAAACACAGTGAAGTTCGTTGTTGGAAATTACTGGAATAGTTTTTTTTGTATCCACCTAAAAAAATGCTAAATCCTATTTTAATGTCCTCCCTTCGTATTTTGTTCCTGCGATGGTATCAATGTGCAGGAGCGAGTTTTTTAATCACATTATTTTATTTGTCATAAGTAAAACTATTCAGTTATTTTTATACAAAAGCAGTGCCTCAAGACTATATGGAAATCATTATTTCTATAGCAAAAGTACCGACACCTCACGATTTGAGATTTTGAATATTTCGTTTGTAAGTTGTGATGATTGCAGCTAGAAGTCAACTATGACAATTAATGTGTCTAAAATACGAAATAGTTTAATTTTATGTCGCATTTACTTTTCAAAACAAAATTAAAGTGTACTATCACAATCCAGTAAGTAAATATTCGATAAGTGTTATTTTTACAAGGTTTGCATAATAAATAACACTCAAGATGAGAACCGTAGTCTTAAGAATCTAAGTAATACAAAGAATCATTCTTCATCTAAAAAATTCAGAATCGTAATACTATAATTGGTTTAATGTTGGAGACGCCCCTCCATGGGATTAATGGACTATCTCATGATGTCACTTCCTCTGGTGACGTCACTTCCGGTAACGAGTACCGGTGCCTAGCAGAGATTGGTACGTGGCCAAGGAGGTTGTGTGCAAACGCCCAACAGTTGAGGAATGGTATTGCTCAACCCGCCTTGCCTGTAATATATGTAAATACATGTTTGTTTCTAAAAGTCCTGTGTTCCTTTCGTTTAATTACGATTTAACACTATAACATTTAAGAATCATGATTATTTTTTTAATTCATTCATTTTTAAGGTTTGTTGCTTTGGTCAACGTCTAGAATCTTTCCAAACCCCCCCAAAACTCTTTACAATGACGACTTTTACAAGTTTTCGAGGGTGATGAAAGCATATATATGCTTAAAAAATGGTGACAAGAAATAGTTTTCATGATATGAAAAATGTACTTTTTCAAAATGTGAGGAATCACATTTGAATACAAAATAAACGTAAAATAAGCACCAACTTTATGGCCACCTACGTAGGGGGGTTACTTTTTGCCTTTGTTTTTTGGGCAAAAAGTAATTTTGGCTTCTTTTCTCTCAATAAAGCCAGGAGGATATTTAAGAACAAAAATAAAGTAAAATCTCTATACAGATACGTGTCATTCCTTATGTTTTCAGTGGTGACCATTTTTATGTGCAAGTGCGCACATATATTTGCTACAAACAAGTAGTTTTCCAAATAATAAGAAATGTAATTCATTATGTTATCGGTGGTGGCCAATTCTGTGTGTGCAAGTGAATACTGAATTGGCCACCACTGATAACAAACAATTGCATTATTTAATATCCAGATACTTTCTTGTTTGTACCAAATTTAAATGCGATATTTGTTGTCAGCATACCCGAAAACCTATCGAAGTTGTTATGTTAAAGATGATTGTTAAGGTGGAAAGTAAATAACAATTTACCAAATCGGCTTTCAGGCAGGCCAACAAAACAAATAAAAAAATTATCACGTGGCCAGAAAGTGGGTGCTTATTTTACACTAGCAGGGCTACCCAGCGTTGCTTGGGATCATATAAACTATTACAAAATTGAAGTTGATTTTGAACATATCTGTTATTCTTAGGATAGACGAATTTTTAATATCCATGTATCATTTGCTATTTCGAGCATAAGAATTTTTACCTACCTAGAACATGTATGAAATAATTGTACCCTCCATAGGATAGGTAATTTACAGCATGTATATGAAATAATTTTATCTTTGTGAGGACGGGTAATGTACAACACATATTTAAAAGAAATTATCCTATCCTCAGACGGGAAATTTAAATACATATATGAAACAATTTAACGTACTCTCGACAGGTATTGCACAACATATATGAAATAATTTCACTTCCCACCAAGGCAACCATATTTTTTTTAAAAAATGAAGTAATTTTTAGATTGATCGTTATGATTTCCAAATTAATACATAAATACATTGCCTTGGTTAATGATTAGACAACTGATATTCATAAAAAAAATTCTAGTGGCTCCAAGCCCTGACTGAAGCGATTATTATAAAACATTTTCAGTTGCATGATGTCTTGTCTGGAACGATTTCCATAAGACATTTCAAGAGGCTTTGTGTCTTGTCTGGAGCGATTTCAATAAAAGCTTTCAAGTGGCTTCATGCTTTGTTTAGAGTAATTTCAAGAAAAACTTCCAAGTGACTTCATGCCTTGACTGGAGCGATTTTTAAAAAACATTGCAAGCGGCTTCATGAGAAATTTCCATGAAAAATTTCCAGTGGCTTTCTGCTTTGTCTAGAGCGATTTCCATAAAAATGGTCTAGAGGCTTTTTACCTTGTCTGGAGCACTTCCCATAAAACATTTCAAGTGGTTTCATGCCTTGTCTGGAGCGAATTTCATATAACATTTTCATACTGTGTCTGGAGCGATTCTTATATAAAATTTCTATTACCTTTAATGCCTTGTCTGAAGAGATTTCCATAAAAAATTTTAGTGGCTTCATATCGTATGTGGAGCGATAGGTGTATCAGAATTTTGGGGGAATTTTTGACACTCCTAACAGAAAACTGCGAATAAAATATAAAAATAAATCGTAATTTCTCTTTCCAAAGTGGGTTATTTATATTCTTAATAGAATATACATCCAAAATAAACTATTTAACTTGTTTAAAAAATAATAGAAATACTATTTTTCATTTTTTAAAAAACAGTGTTTACAAAGTGCGTAAGTGTTTTTACGTAATGAAATCAATTGATTTTTACGAGCTGAATATTTTTCAATTTTGAAACTTTAAAAATCTATCAAAATTGTTCTATTGGTTCAATTACGGTTTTTTAGGGTGAATGTGAAATTTTATGCTCTTTCCAATGAACTGAATATAATATTTTAGACAAGCGTTGTTTTATAAATTCAGCCCCCTCATTTTGAAATGTCTATGAGAATTTTAATAATTAATTTTTGTGCACAAGTTTTTTATATCACAAATTGAAGGTAAAACATCAATAAATAAAATAATCAAATTTACCTGTAAAGTTCAAAGTGTAAATCTTTTTTTTCGATATTTTTTTTTAAGTGGAAGCTTATTTTTCGTTTAGAATTTTCCAGTCAATATTTTTCGGTCAGTGTATATTTTCATATTTAATTCCTGGTTTCCTTTTTTTTCGATATAAACAAAGACGATACTGAATAATGCAGATTTATAGTATAATAAATAAAAAAAATTCAGGTATTTCTTTGAGATATTAAAAAAACATTACATTTATTATGCTCGTTAATCTGTAATCTGTGTAAATCCAAAAATAAAAGATAACAGTTTTCACGTATGATAGCATAACAGTAATAAAGGGCGATAAGTTATCTCCCATTGGTATTTATAAGTCGGACAGAAAACCCATAAGCATTCTTTTAAACTGGTTGACACTGTCGCTAACCCACGTCCACGTTCTGTGTTAAGAATTTCAGTCTCTGGTTTCTTTTTGCAATTATTACAAATTTTATATATATCGGTATTTTCATTTATTATATATTGACTCCTATCACGACTACGCAACTGTTTAGTGTTTCGTTTTTTTATATAGTTTTTGAAGACTTCAGACTTATTTACTTGTCTTTAAAGAATTTTATTGGAATAATGGTGAGTTTATTTTTTTACCACACGTATTTTTTTACTTTCTGTAACTGATGAGAAAGTTGTATTTAAATTTTATTTTGACTTTTTAAACTTTATTTGAGTAAAAAAATATCAATTTTTCAGGTAATTTCTACACTTTATCGCTGAAACAGTTTTGGCGATAAAGTAAAAGTTACTACGTTTCTATTATTACTGTATGTACACATAGATGAAAAAAAGTGGTCTAAAACAAATTGCCCATTTGACGTTATATTATTATAGAAAAGTGACCCCCCACTTTCTGACCACTAAAATTTCTTATCTTGGAAACTACTAGTTTCGTTTGCCGTATATATAAATGGTTATTTCCGTTTTCAGTGCCCCCGACAACCTTTAAAAGTGGAAAATTTGAAGGAATACAATCCCATATCGAGATTACTAACGTTTCTGAATTAGTGTTTTTTTACACTTATAGGCTTCCATAGAAAACAAAGTGAAAATCTTAACACCCGGTTTCTTTAAACTAGTATTATCGATACGATTCACTGTGACATGTGGTTGAAAAATCCTTCCATTTATTAAATTCTTGGTTTCAGTACAGAATAGTTAAAAACATACGCTCACCATATTAAGGTTGCCTTTCTAAATAATAATGTTTTTATTTCAGCATGGTTCGTATTTTGTATGGCATTTTTTCATTTAATAAATTCTTAAAGGACAGTACAGATTAATTAAAAATATAGTCTCCCCATATTAAGAATGACTTTCTAAATAATAATGTCATTATTGCAGCGCACTCCTTATTACGTACGTCATTTTTTTAAATTTAAGTTGGTAGGTGAAAGTACGTAATAGTTAAAAACATATGCTCCTCATATTAAGAATGGTTATCTAAATAATAACCGTATTATTTCAGCATGGTCCGTAATCCATATTTCAGTTTTTTTATTTATTAAATTGTAAGAATAGTTAAAGGCACACGCTTCCCATATCATGAATGGCTCTCTAAATATTAATGTTATTATTTCAAATCCATATGAAGCATAGAATATTTTAAAAAATACTTTCCCCATATTAAAAATGGCTTTCTAAATAATGTTATTACTTCAGCACGGTTCGTATTCCATATGCCAGTTTTTATTTATCAAATTGGTAGGTGAAAGTTCAGAATAATTAAAAAACATACACTCCACATATAAAGAATGGCTATCTAAATAATAACGTTAATATTTCAGCATGCTCCGTATTTCGAATGTCAGTTTTTTATTTATAAAATTGGTCGGTGAAAGCATAAAATAGTTAAAAGACATTCTCCCCATATTAAAAATGGCTTTCTAAATAATGCTATTACTTCAGCACGGTTCCTATTCAATATGTCAGTTTTTTATTTATTAAATTGTTAGGTGGAAGTACAGAATGGCTTAAACATATCTTCCCCATATTAAGAATGGCTTTCTAATAATAGCGCTATTATTTAAGTACAGTCTGTAATACGCATGTCAGTTTTTTTATTTAATAAATTATTAGGTGAACGTATAGAATAGTTAAAAACATATGCCTCCCATATAAAAATGACTTTCTTAATAATAGCATTGAGACTGAAGACTTTGTATTTTGTATGAAATTAGATTGAGAAATGGATACTTATTGTTGACATGAAAACAATAATAAAACAAAAATAGAGATAAACATGAAAGGAATCTACCTGGCTTTTTCTAAGCAGTTCAGAGATCTCACCCCCGCCCCATTTGTTTTTCAAGGAGGAAATAATGCCTGGTAAAAAACTACTTGGTTACTTGGCTAAGATTAAAGTGTAGTATCTGTTCTGATGCTATGCTTCACTTTTTTTCAGTTGGTGGAGAAGTTCTTCATGACTGAGACAATTATTTTAAATTATTAGGAGAAAATAAAGGATAGTAAAGAACATACCCTACCCTACCCATATAAAGAATGGCTTTCTAAATAATATTATTACTTCAACACAGTTCGTATTCCATATACATGTTTCTTATTTAATAAATTGTTAGATGAAAGTACAGAATAGTTGAAAAATACCTTCCCTCCACATATTAAGAATGGCTTCCTAAATAATATTATTTCAGCACAGTCCGTATTCCGTGTGTTATTTTCCATCCCCTCTGCCTTAAAATATATTTGAAATAAAATAAATATGAAATCTTAAAAAGGAGAAATATAGGTTTGTCTTTGTACTTACAAATTCAAAACCATGAGTAAAATTTACGTATTATTTCATTTTTTTAATACAAAGACATAAAAAAATGAGTTGTCATCAGCTAGAATCAAGTCAAAATATCTAGCGTTCCAGTTTAATATTGTTTTCTGTATTGTGTGCACATGCGTGTAAACGCAAATAATGTCGGCTAGTAGTTAATGTACATTTTATAAGTGTAAATTCTGCCAATGTCTACATGTTATTCATGTATGTAAACAAAGATATAACTCGCTATAAACCATCCTTGGTGCATGAAAATTATTTCCTTAGAATTTCAGTAGTAGTTTAAGAGTTTACCTGTTAGATATTACACAGACACACACATGTACTATTTTATTTATATAGATATGTATGTAGGGTTTCCCAGCAGAATTTCTAAGATATGTGGCTGTAGCGATTACATGATAGTATTGTATAGTATTGAAGTCATTTCCAACTGTTCTTCTGATTAATGTTCCCATGACTTGCTGCTACAGTGAATGCAAAAAAGAACTTCATACTTCACAAGAATGAGGTTTCTCTCCCATATGTTTTCCTACAATTCAACAATGTTAACTTCCAAGGAAAATAAGAACCACATACTTCACAGGAATGTGGTTTCTCTCCGTTTTTTTTTCATTTTTCTTAACCTTTTTCTTCTAGGGGGTGGGATATCCAACCAGATGTCTGACATTTACCCCTATTTTAGTGAGTCCAACCAAGAGATCTTTTCAGGATTCTAGCCGTCCCTTTCAGTGCAATAGTTTGTATTTCACTTGCGCTTGGTTCACCGGGTATGCTTGCAGTTCACTGGGTATGCTTCTGTCTATTTTTTCATTTTTCTTATCATTTTGTTTAAGCCAGGGATGGGGCATCCTACCAGATGCCAAACATACACCTTCTATTTTAGACACTCCAACCGAGAGATATTTTTAAGATTCTAACGTCCTTTTAAGTGCAATTGTTTGAATCTCCTTTGCACTTGGTTTACCTGGTATATTTGTAAGATAGTTTGTAAAATTCTTTTTCATAAGTCCGATTGCTCCTATAATTACTGGAATGATAGAGATCTTCTTAAGGTTCCAGTTTCTTTTCATGTCATATATAAGACCCTGGTATTTGGTAATCTTTTCCCTCTCAGCTCTGTTTTTCCCAGCATCATTCGGGACACTAACTTCCACCAAGGTTGCTTCCTTCTCCTTCTTGTCCCATATTACAATGTCGGGTTTTATAGCTCCGTGTTCTAGGTACGTGGCTGTAGGGATTGCATAGTCATAGTGGATGGTATATGACTTGTTTCCGACTGTTCTTTCGGGTATATGTTCCCATGACTTCTTACTGCATTCGATATTTAACTTATTGCAGATCGTCCAGTGGAGATATTTGCATACTTCATTGTGTCGCATTGTATAGTAGCCGTCCCCTAGCAGAACCTTACAGCTAGAAATCAGGTGGCTCTCTACTTCTGTGTGGCAGAACCTGCATTTGTTGTCTTTGCTGAGACCACTCATCTTTTTAAACGCATTGGTCATCAAGCCTTGATCTTGGGCAGCTATTATAAACGTCTCCTGGTCATAGTGGAGCGATCCATCCTTTAGCCAGCTTATAGACCCTTCCTTATCAATATAGTCTTAGTTATATTCGTCCAGAAAATACTTGGCCCGTTGTTGGTTGGCCCATTCTTCAACTTTCTTGTCATGGAAAGCTTTAGTGTATTTCTGGCGACTTTTTCTGGCTATTTCAGTCGCAGGTATCTTTTCTGTTTCTGTCTCACTTGTAAGACAGTCTTTCCGAAAATGTTTGGCCAGTTTTGTGATGGATGTTGTTCTACTGGCTCTTGATTCCTGATGTTGGTGTACCATCTTGAGAGTTGGGATTTTAGAGCTCATCAGATATTGTCCGGTTCTCACAATAGTTGTACGATGTTGATGGCCAATCTCCGAGAGCCCCATACCTCCTTTCCATCTGGGCAGATACATTCTACAGACACTGGTTTCTGTATATTACTTTATACATTGTCAGCATTTTACGTGTCTTAGTGTCTAGTCTATTTATGTCTTTTTGTGGCCAGTCGACAATACCAAAACTGTATGTTACCACTGGCATGGCTAGTTGGTTGCTTCCGTGTGTGTTTTCATATGACGTAACAAATTTGACTTCAGTGCAAAAGAAGAACTACATACTTCACAAGAATGTGGTTTCTCCCCCGTATGTGTTTTCATATGCCGCATTAAATGTGACTTCCGTGCAAAAGAAGAACCACATACTTCACAAGAATGTGGTGTCTCTCCCATATGTGTTTTCACATGACGCAGCAAATTTGACTTCTGTGCAAAAGAAGAACCACACATTTCACAAGAATGTGGTTTCTCTCCCGTATGTGTTTTAATATGCGTCAACAAATTTGACTTCCAAGCAAAAGAAGAACCACATACTTCACAAGAATGTGGTTTCTCTCCCGTATGTGTTTTCATATGATGTAACAAATTTGACTTCAGTGAAAAAGAGGAAGCACATACTTCACAAGAATGTGGTTTCTCCCCTGTATGTGTTTTCATATGCCGCAATAAATGTGACTTCCGTGCAAAAGAAGAACCACATACTTCACAAGAATGTGGTGTCTCTCCCATATGTGTTTTCATATGACGCAGCAAATTTGACTGCTGGACAAAAGAAGAACCACACATTTCACAAGTATGTGGTTTCTCTCCCGTATGTGTTTTCATATGCGTCAACAAATTTGACTTCCACGCAAAAGAAGAATCACATACTTCACAAGAATGTGGCTTGTCTCCAGTATGTGTTTTCATATGATTCAACAATGTTGACTTATGTGCAAAAGAGGAACCACATACTTCACAAGAATGTGGTTTCTCTCCCGTATGTGTTTTCATATGATTCAATAAAGTTAACTTCCTGGCAAAAGAAGAACCACATGCTTCACAAGAATGTAGTTTATCTCCCATGTTTGATTGCACCTGATTCTCCAAAAAGTATTTTGAGTCTATGAGAATAAACACGCTAATAATTTTAACTTTAGAAAATTTCTTTGACGGAATTAAAACTTTTACATCACCAAGGAAGAAAAGATCTTCTTATCTCTTAATAGATTTCTTTTCAGTGTTGCAGATTCTGAAAATATACAATAAATTTGAAGAAATAAAATTTATGTGATAAAATTTAATTTTTATTAAAATATATATATAGCCTCATATGTAATTTGAAGTAGCATCCTATGTTATTTGAAATTTTCTTTTCAATATCATAAAAGATTGAAACTTCAACATTCACGACTATTTAACTTACAATTGATTTTTACCAAGTACTCTAACCATAGCACCATGGGTCCTTGCAGATAATCCTAGTATAAATTTTAGGAACCATTTTTTCTAGATCACTATTTATTACTACATATATATACACTGTTGATCAAAAATTTAAGACCACTTAACAATATTTAAAAATAAACCTTTTCTAAGGATAGATTTTAAACTCTTCTAACTTAAGGTTACTAATACTACAATATAAAAGGTTGTGGAGACAAAAAGGTGCATTCTAAAAATTTTATTTAAAAATTTGCATTTTTATTGAATTAGTCTTTTTATACAGAATTATAATTATTATTTTTAAAAAATTTTATTTAAAAATTTGCATTTTTATTGAATTAGCCTTTTTATACTTTTATATTTTTATATTTGCATTTTTATTGAATTATTATTTTTATACATGATCAGAATACATTATACAGAATTATAAGACCAATTGTTAGATTTATGGTACTTCTTATATTGTTAACTTCTAGTGTTTTTAGTTCAGTTAGAGATTAGCAATCACTGTGTAAAGGTATTACCATGCTTAAAGCAAGAGAACTAACCAAAGTTTACCGCCCTCGACTCCTAGGATTCCATAAGCAAAGTTTGTCACAGCGTGTGATAGAAGTTAAGGTATATCGCAGTAAAACTGCTATTTGCAACTTTTTACAGAACATTGAGAATTATGGAAACGCGAAATCCTTTGGTAGGCCCCCAAAATTTCTCCTGCATTGAGTAGGAGAATCAGACGTATTGTTAGGAATGGCAGAGGACTTTCTTCTAGTCAAATTAAGGCGGTTACAGATGCTGATTACAGTCCAATCAGACGACACTTACAACAAAAATGCATGGTAAATAAAAAATGTAAACAAATTTATCTATTGCTTCCACGTCACAAAGTGGAACACTTAATATTTGGTTGTGAATACCAAACTTGGGATGTTGAGAAGTGGAAGATAGTCCTGATTTCTAATGAGAAATGAAATTCGTTATGGGTTCAAGCGATATTGGCATGACAAAAGCATGTCTATTACAATTTTTTCCACACATCATAGTGATAGAGGGTCCGCAATGGTATGGGGTGCCTTTTCTTACAGATGGTAAGATGAAACTCCAAGTGGTGCAGGGTAGTCAGACAACAGCTGGTTTTATTAGCATGCTACAAAAAGCATCTTTCACGATGGAAGGTCATCGTTTGTGTGGGGATGGTTATTCCAATATAGTTAATGCTGCAGTTCACACTGCAAGACGGACCTTGAGCTTTCTACGAGAAAATTGAGTCCATCTCTTGGGACATCCTTCATGCTCACCAGACTTGAACCAAATTGAAAATGTTTGGGGATGGATGACAAAAGAGGTTTATCGAAATGGCAAACAATATTCAACAAAAATGAACTTCGTGAAACCATCTTCAGAAACTGGAGCATGGTCCCTCGCACCTTAATGGAAATCCTTATTTCTAACATGCCCCCAAAATTTTTTTAAGTCATCAAAAGCAGTGGAGGTAGAACTCATTATTAAGTTTGATTGTTGAATGTCTTCATACACTTTTTGCACACTTTTTTACAATTTTATAGAATTTTTGTCTCTGGTCTTATAATTTTGATCATGTGTAAAAAGCCTAATTTCATAAAATGTAAATTTTAAAAATAAATCTTTAAAATGTAGCTTTTTGTTTCCATAACCTTTTAGATTGTAGTATCGGAAGAGTTTAAAATGTATCCTTAAAAACGTATTTTTTAAAAATATTTTAAGTGGTCTTAAATTTTGGATCAGCAGTATATATATATATATATATATATATATATATATATATATATATATATATATATATATAGTGACACCAAAAAAATCCGCACTTGTAATTTTTTTCCAAAACTACAAATTTAAACTAAATTAAACGTACTTGTCTAAATAACATATACATCATTTGGTTCGCCTTTTATTTCGCTATAATTTTACATTTTCATATTTGACTTTTAATTGAGATACCCTTGTGTTCACGTCAGTTTAAAAAAATAACTTCTAATCGCGAAGGCAAAAAGGAACTCCATGTAATTAAAAATTGTTATTTAAATGTAACTGTAGAATATTAATGCATTACAGACACAACAGTAACACAATAAACTTGTTAATATTTAGTAGCACAGCCCCCATGCAATTTGACAGTCTGCAATTTTAGGGGGTTTTCTCTGAATTAGTCTGTAGCAATACTCTGGTGAAAGGGCATGCTACTTCTCTTCAATTTTTGTTCAAAGTTCTTCCAGATTTGAAATTTTACCATTGAGTAGCTGTTGCTTGATGTATGCCATACGTTTTTGCTAGATTTAGGTCTGGAGATTCTGCAGGAAAATTCATTCTCTTCAAGGAACATGTTTGCATGTCAAGCTATGTGAATGGAGCATTATCCTGCATGAAAATTGTATTATCTAAATACCGGTAAAAGTAGTGTAGAAAATGCTAAGTCAACATATCATTATACTTTGGTTAATTAATTCGAGCTTGCAACGAAATATGGACGATTGGTACTAATAATGCCCACATCAAAATTGAACCTCTAGCAGCTTGCATCGTTGAAACTGTGCACCTAGCATTAACGTTTCTTAACGCCGATTACTTGATTAGATAAACCAGAAAGGTGGAGATCACAAAGAGAAAGTCGAAGCATATAGTTAAATATTAAATAATATCTGGATTAAATGTTACGTTGTATAACCTGCAACAACAATTACCCTTAGAGATACTTTGTTATCTAAAAGGGGGATATTTTAAGCTAGGTTGAAGCTCATTCTTTTCTGCGGAGATTTTGCCTTCTCGATTTTGTTATTTTTTAAAATTGATATAAACACTACGATACTTCAATTAAGTCAAATATGAACAGGTAAAATTATAGAGGAATAAAAGATGAATCAAATTAGGTACAAGGTTATTTAAACAGTTACAGGTAATTTAGCTTAAATTTGTAGTTTTTGAAAAAAGACAAGTGCGGACTTTCTTTTTGGCGTCACTATATATACGGATGTAGAGAAACTTTTTACTACTATATTGTTTATAATTAATGGTTCCCATATTGTGTTAAATATACTAGGCTTAGTAATTAATCATCACCCAAAATATATACGGTTTCCTTAAGCCAGATTATTCTTTATTGTTCTTCTCAGTTTATAACTTTTACTTCATCCCATAAGATGATTTCCCTTTTACATTCATATATATTCCGCTATAACTGATTTTTCAATCTCACCAATGTTTTTTAACCTCACTGTTAGTGAATGACATGGCTAACATTTGTATAATTTTCCACATTTACATGGAATCTCTTTGTCATGATGTTTTCATAAACCGCTTGACACACACATGTTTCTGGAGAGTCGAACCACTCTCGAATACAATCTTGACGTTTTATAGATTACAGATTCTTTTAATTTTTTGTCCAAGTCCTTCTTATATGATATACAAACTGTTATCCATATAACATAAGGGCAGTATTCAGGAGTGATTTGACAATTTGGAAACATCTTGTGTCTTGCTCTCTGGTGTTGTTTTTCTTAAACTTTCCATCTAATTTTAATATGTATTGTTATTAGTATATTGTTATTAGTACATATTGAGTTTGCTCGGTGTTTTAGGAAACAGACTGTTAGTTTCTTTACATTATAAAGATTGTGAGAATTGAAGTTTTGATACTGGCTACATATTTAAAGATATATAGAGTGTTATTAGAGTATTTTAATGATGGCATGACATGACTTGGAAAATAAAAGAGACAAGAGTTTAATTGGTGTCGCATATTGAATGTGCACACATGCAAAACTATGCTTGACAACTGATAGCAAACGCACTGAAGGATGGAGTAAGGTTGTCAGAATTGATATCGTCAGTAGTAAAAAGTCAACTATTTCATGGACACAACTGTCGAAAGTGAGCTCACCTGTTAAAAGCAGATCACATATACAGCCTAGAGAAAAAGGCAAAAGATGAGAGAGGCAACATCGCACAGTGTACAGGTTTAACAAAAAAAGCATATATATATATATATATATATATATATATATATATATATATATATACTCCAAATGTTTTAAGATCATAATTGTTCTTTCTCATTAAAAGCGTATGCTGTATTTTTGTGGACATCAGCAATATTACATACCTAATGTGCTTCAACAAGTCATATCTTTTTTATTTGTGAGTCAATTTTTAAAAGAATTAGATTGATGAAAACAAGAATAGAATAAGCATTCTAATGATTATTTTATTTTGCTTTTATGCGTTTAATGTTTTTATGCTCCAAGTTAAAGATGAGAAAACGGTAAAAAAAATGACGACAGCAAAAAGGGAAACAGTTTTTTCCAATGTTTACATTTCATACATTACATTTGGATACATGCGAGGTTAAATTCGATTGAAATTTTATGACCACAGGAAGCAAGATTACAACCAAGCAAAGATCGGTATATCTCATCCATTTTCATATAGATGTAAGAAAAGCGTTAAAAAATAACAAAATGTACTAAATATGTGCGTTTGTTTGTTAGTGGTAAAAAACAAAACAAAAACTAAACAGATATAAAACAAATAAAAGGTACGTGTGCACTTCGTTACCATGCTGAAATAATAATGTTATTATTTAGAAACACATTCTTAATTATATTGTGAAATAATAATGTTATTATTTAGAAACACATTCTTAAATATATTGTGAAATAATAATGTTATTATTTAGAAACACATTCTTAAATATATTGTGAAATAATAATGTTATTATTTAGAAACACATTCTTAAATATATTGTGAAATAATAATGTTGTTATTTAGAAACACATTCTTAAATATATTGTGAAATAATAATGCTATTACTTAGAAACACATTCTTAAATATATTGTGAAATAATAATGTTATTATTTAGAAACACATTCTTAAATATATTGTGAAATAATAATGTTATTATTTAGAAACACATTCTTAAATATATTGTGAAATAATAATGTTATTTAGAAACACATTCTTAAATATATTGTGAAATAATAATGTTATTATTTAGAAACACATTCTTAAATATATTGTGAAATAATAATGTTATTATTTAGAAACACATTCTTAAATATATTGTGAAATAATAATGTTATTATTTAGAAACACATTCTTAAATATATTGTGAAATAATAATGTTATTATTTAGAAACACATTCTTAAATATATTGTGAAATAATAATGTTATTATTTAGAAACACATTCTTAAATATATTGTGAAATAATAAAGTTGCTATTTAGAAACACATTCTTAAATATATTGTGAAATAATAATGTTATTATTTAGAAACACATTCTTAAATATATTGTGAAATAATAATGTTATTATTTAGAAACACATTCTTAAATATATTGTGAAATAATAATGTTATTATTTAGAAACACATTCTTAAATATATTGTGAAACTTGAATTTATTTTTAACTCACTGTCAAGACCATTTTTTCGAATCTGTAAAACAAACGCGTTTTTCTAACTGAAGATATCTAAATAATAATAATAATAATAATAATAATAATAATAATAATTGGGCGGTTCGATAAAGAATTTCGTTGTGATACATTTTGTAAATGTTTACCTGGTTTCCAACTTAACATTTTTCTTTAAAATGGCTATCTTTTAAAGTTTTCGAGTATGCTGAAAACGAATATCGCACTTGAATTTTCCGCAAATAAGTAGCTTTTCGGATATTGAGCAATGTCATTTCTTATGTTATTGCTGGTGGCCATCTTGTTCAATGCATTTGCGCATAGTTTCTCAGAGTTAGGTTTGCGCACTCACACATACCAAGATGGCAACCAGCAATAGGATTAGAAATGACATTGCTTAATATCTGAAAAACTACTTTTTGCAGAAAATTTAAATGCTATATTCGTTTTCAACATATCCCAAAACATATAAAAGTAACCATTTTAAATGTTAAGGTGGAAACGAGGAAAAACATTACCGTTTTATTTCTTTGGTTACATAGTTGAATTTTCAGCAAAACAACTGAATAGATTGACAAAAATTACCATCAACTGGTGTATAGTTGCTGCTTATCAGGATTCCTGGTATCCTGGTACTGTGAAAGCTACATCAAGGATTCATGTAGAGTACGATTTATGGTTGCATCTCAGAAAATAGGGGTATATTTTGGGCCAGATAGAGAGGATTTACAAAATTGAAAATTGGACTGGTCCCAAAATGCATAAGTTCTAGTCGACTATGGGAATTTCCATCTTTTACAGAAATCCAAAATCTATATGAAACTTTTTCTTCGATTTATTTCAGAGATTAATTCATATCTACTCAATTTTTTTTCTGAGTTTTTGAAATGTAATGACATTGTTCGAGTGTAAGAGCCACATTAAATACTCTCATCTCTATAAATGATCAGTGAGATTCGAAACCAAGATCTCAGTGACTGTGCCAGTTGCTTTATTACTGAGCCATAACCCAAAAGCAGCACCTCAAGACTAGGTGGAAACTATTATTTCTATAGCAGCAGCACTGACACCTCACGATTTGAAATTTTGATAAAACGGTTAAACAATGGCAATCCTCTCTTCCTTTTCAGATTTTGGTACTGACAACAAACTGAATGGGGTTTCTACTAACTCATTTTCCTGTTTCATTGGCATAGAAATTGCAACACAATTGAGCATCAACAATAAAACCAACAGTTCTGCCATTTTAACTTTTCTTTCCTTCATTTTTTTACACAAACAACTGTTTGAAGTACGCACACATGCTAGCCAAGTCAGTTACAATGTTCCCTACACAAATTCAGATCATCCACATTTGAAAGCCCCATTTATAATAACTCTAAATTTTTCATCTATCACATTTAATTGCTTGATTGGTGGAAACATGGACTCATTCTACAATCCCTGTTCTTATTTTCTACATTTCTTAATTCGATACACTGCTATCGAATACTTCCAACTCTAAAACCATAAATAGGGTCGAGTTTTGGAGTGTTAGATAAAAGAAGCAGAAAATTATCTGCTGATCTATTTGTCTGTCTGTATAATAGTGATGAGTTGACAACAGATGTAAAGTCATTTTCGATGGCATGTTTTGTGTTCCAGTTTGTGCAAGCATAGCTGAAGTTGGATTAGAGACGCAGAGAAAGACAGATGGGATTAAATGGGTCACCCTTGTGAAGGAGAAGTCTCAAAATAGAAGCATAGAAGAAATCCCGAATCCAAAGATATAAAATCTTGACGCATTACTTTAATCAGATTTGAGATCTCCAAGGACGTATGACAAACCTATCAGAAATAGCAGAAACAGGTGTGGCGTCATGTTATGTTATATATGTATATATGTTGACATGCAAGCACACACCGACACCTAGAAGAATCATGGGCATCTACAATAAGCATTAAAGATCTGATGACAATAGTTTGTTACACAACATATATAGTAACACGTCAACAATAAAACCAACTGCTATTTTACCTTTCTTTTTTATTACACAACTAACACTTTGAAGCACACACACATGCTAGCCAAGTAAGTTATGATTTTCCTTACACAAATTCATTACATCCCATTAATAACCTTGTCATCTATCACAGTTAATGTTCCATAAAATACAAAATAATTTAATTTTATGTCGTCACCATTTTTCAAAACGGAATTAAAGTTAAAACTATCACAATCCAATAAGTAAATATGGAAAAACAAAAACAAAAACAAAAACAACATGTAAAAAATACATGTAAAAAAACACATTGTGATTTGTTTGTATCATTTGAATTATTTTGAAAAAAATGTTATTTGTTCGTATCATTTGGATTGTTTGGACTAGTGCTCTCATCTTAAGTGTTATTTTTACAATGTTTGCACAATAAATAACACTCAAGATGAGAACAGTAGTTTTAATAATCTAAATAATACAGAGAATCATTCCTCATCTAAAAAAATTCAGAAATATAATATTATAATTTGTTTAAGAATAAAAATAAATAATAATAAGTTTCTTTAATTATCAGCATTCTTTCAAAAAACGAACAAAAATCTGATAATTGCATTTCCAAATTAATTAATAGGAAAACTCTTTGGTATACTTACGTGTGTACACAGTTTCTAATAAATCGATCCTTCATATTGAAACCACTCGACGAGAATACAAACACTTAATTTTTAAAAAGGAGAAAATAACTGAATGTCAAGAAGGCTAAAAAAAAGCTTAATTCGTGAAATTTGGCTAAAAAAAAGTCGTTGTTTCCAAAATTGGTGTTCGATTTACTAGAGTGTTGTATTAAAAACAGTACACCTTAAAAATGGTAAATATTGAATTCTTTTTTATATATAATCTGGTATATTACTGAGCATTAGATAGGTGTGTCAGAAACTGCGTGAAAAATATTGAATAATTCGACCCCCTCTCTTTCTAAGCTTATAACTACTCGAAAAATGTAATTCAACCCCTATTTTTTTCAATTAAAGGAGCAAGGACCAACGTTTCATTAAAAAAAAAAAACAACGTGATTAAAAAAAAATGGTTTTAAACTTCGGACTTTACAGTTAAATTTCTACAACAACACTTCTTTTTTTGTTTTAAATTTGAATATATTATTTATTGATCCTATATCTTCAATTTGTGATATATAAAACTTTGGTGAGTAAATTAATTATTTACTTTTTAATAGACATTTCAAAATGGGGGGGGGGCGTGAATGTAAAAAAATGTTTGTCTAAAATATTATATACGCTTTATTGAAAAGAGCATAAAATTTCACATTGACTCTGAAAATATCCTAAAAATAGAATCAATAGAAACATTTTGATAGACTTTTGAAGTTTAAAATTGAAAAATATTGAATTCGAAAAATTCAATTGTTACTGTTTTTGTGTATGCTGTTACTCGTAAAATTTAATCGGTACTGTTTTTTAAAAAATAAAAAAATAATATTTATATTACTTTTTATACAACTTTAATAGTTTATTTTGGAAGTATAATCCATAAAGAAAATAAACAACCCATTTTTAAAAGAGAAATTACGAGTTTTTTTTATTCGCAGTTTCGTGTTAAGGGTGTCAAAAATTCCCCCAAATTCTGATGCACCTAAGTATTAGACTTCGTTGAAAAAAGATAAAATAAAAAAGATGACAAAAAAATATACACAGTGAGAGGGTATTGCTTCCATAAGTGCATCGAGCATTTTTTTTATTAAACATATGAATCAGTAAAAAACATTTAAATTTAAAAAAATTGAAAAAAAGAAAAGTTTTATAATGTTTTTTCTTTAGTAAACAATAAATAAATTGTTTTCGTCCACGTCTAAAATCTTTCCAATCCTCAAAAAAATATTTACAATGACGACTTTTTAAGGTTTTCAGGAGTTCTGAAAACGAATACAGTATGAAGAAAAGTGGCGCAGAGAAATAGTTTTCATGATATAAAAAATTAACTTTTTCAATTAGTGGGAGTTCACTTTTGATTATAAATTTAATGTAAAATGAGCACCCAGTTAAGGGCCACCTAGACATTAAAGAATAAAATTCAAGAAAAAAGTTTATCAATTCTGTACGTGAAAGCGCATAGAGAATTGGCCACCACTGATAACAAAGAATTACGTATTGACCGTTTTTTTATGTTTAAGTCAGTATTGAAAATAAAATCTGATAGATAATGACTACACGCTAATAATTAGGTACGGGCTAAATGAATGCCGATGCTCAAAATGTATAAACATTTTGACCCCTCCCTTTACTTTAAAAAAAAATCACCAAAAATCAGGAAATTAACCAATCCTGATGAAATTTTCAGTATTTATCAAATGATGATCGCAAAATATAATGAACGAATTATTTTTATTTAAATCAGAGTGAAAGTGTATTATTTTGCTAAAACAAAAAATACCTTTACTAAAGTTATAGTTTTCAGCAGTAATTAAAAAAAGCATGACTTTATTTTTGCTTTTTTATACATAAATAAAGCATCGTAATTTGTAACAATAAAAATAAAATAAAATAATTTTTATAGGAACATTAGGAAAAAAAAGCCCCTAACTCCGTATTAATGAATTCTATATAACTTGAAGAAAAATGAATTTCTCGAATTACCGACATTACCATTGAATTAAGCATTGCTTAATTCATATTGTCACACAAAAAAAATTATAATTGCAAAAAATATTTCTACTTTTTCTTTTGAATTACGGGTTTCGCATAATTTTTATATGCAAGATTTTAATAATTTCCTTGCTCGCAAGAATGTGAAACTTTCAGCGTAACATATTTTTTTTAAATATAATATCGAACAGTAATTAAGAATTAAATTTTTAAAAAAAAAAAGAACATAAAAAAAATTAAATTGAAAAATGCAAAAATTCATACAAACGTTCAGAAACGTCATTTTCACAGTCTTTCAACTGCCTAAAATTTTGGGCCTTCGTAATTTTCATGTTTACAAAATTTTACTTTTTTGCGTTTAGCGAACGCCAGAATCACTCGATTTTGGGCTAATTAATTTATGTTTTGTACAAACAAGGTGTTTTTTTTTATTTTATTTAATTCAATATCGTAGGACTTTACTTTATTAATTATCTTTGAAATAGACCCAGAAAACTAATATTTATCTTTTAAAGGATTTTTACAATGAATTTATTTAACTTCAGAATTTAGCTGAATTGGAAAGCTCGCCGTGAAAACATTTTCATAACTTTATTTTTGTTTGTGTGTGTACAAATATTTTTTTTTTCCTTTTGGAAATTAAGTTTAGTCCTTAATCTTTCAAATACAATCAAAAAGTAATCGGAAACCTACAAAAAAAAAAAAGAAAAAAAACTATGATAAATCGGCTTTCAAAACTAGGTCCCCCAATTTTGTCCGTCCATTTTTGCTTGTACACCGGATTATTATTAATCCGGTGAAAAAATACGAAAATAAAAAACACACATACGTGCGCCATGTAGTAATACTTACGTTTTTGTTTTATAATCTGCTTTCGATTAACTTTATCTGCTTTTATAAAGGAAATGATTTTTCAAATGTGATTGACTTTACAAGCTCAACTTAACATTCAAGATGACGAACGGAAGAGCAAGTTCGCAGAAAACAAAATTGAAGAGGAAAAATAAAAAATAAATTATTTCAAAATAGAGCCGATCTATTTGGTGAATATCACGGATAAAATTAGTTTTATTTTATTTAACATTTTAATATTTACATGAGAGAGAACAGATTACAAGTTTCATTTGTATTAATTCTCTAATTCGTTGCAAGTGCAATTTAATAGCGGTAACTGATAGTTTAGAAAGCTTATCATATTTTTTAATCGATTTCCGATTATTTTTTTTATCGTGTTTGAAAGATGAAAGCTTAAAGTTAATCGATAATCTTAACTGGTTAGTTACCATGGGTGTAATTCGGCCCGGGGAAATAATTTACATCGAATTCCAACTAAGACAGCAAAACATCGAACCGGAAATGTAAATATTAATCGAAACGAAACATTTCGTCCCCACCCCCATTTTTCTCAGTTTTTTTTTGTTTGTCTATTTCTTTTTTTTATTGAAATGAAATTTGTGTTTGTTTTCCTTTCATTTTTTTATTTTTACTAGTTTTTTTTTTGGGGGGGGTGTCTTCTATTTAAGAAAACGTTTCGCTCTCCAAATTAAAATTATTACTACTAAAGTGTAAAATTTCAGGAGGCAAATATTTTTTCATACATGAAAAAATTATCGTGTGAAAATGAGGGGATCGCTTTTTTATATTAATTTGGCGTAAAATGAGCACCCACTTTACCGCCACCTTTGAAGGGGTGTTAGGGTTAGGGTTATTTTGTAATTGTGACCAACCAGCAAAAATGTACGTGCTTGCACTTACAACAATGACCACTAGTGTGAGAATTTTGAATTGGTAGACCTGTCCGAGGGTAGGTCGGTGGGGAAGAAAGGAGTGCTGGTAGCTGTGACCAACACGGCCGGTGGTCCGTTAATCAAAGAACCTGAGTGCCTATTCCTTACAAGTTAAATAGACATTTCAGTCACGCGTGAATCTCGTTGACTGAGAGTTGGAGTATATAAAAAGGGGTGGCCGCTCTAGAGCGGCGCTCTACTGTTGTGTTAGTAGTTGTTGCTGTCTTTTAGACAAGTTACACTTCGACCATCGTTACCCATTTGTTACTTTTACAAGGAAAGACTGCTTGTAAGCAACGTCGACATTTCGTTGCAAAATTAAACCGTCTTTTCTTCCCCTCCCCCCTACTCGTCGGTATGCTAATTCCGACAATATAGTTACGGGCAAACTGAATAGCGGTGGTCAAATTGTAAAATGTATAAACATTTTGACCCCTCCCTTTACTTTAAAATTCACCGAAAGTCAGGAAATTAACCAATTTTAATGTAATTTTCAGTATTTTTCAAATAATGATCGCGGAATATATTGGACTGATTATTTTTATTTAAATCTTAGTGAAAATGTATCAGTTTTTTTAAACAAAAAATACCTTTACTAAAGTTATGGTTTTCAGTAGTAAATAAAAGACGCAAGAATTTATTTTTGCTTTTATATATAAATAAAGCATCGTTATTTGTAACAGTAAAAAAATTACAGGAACATTACAAAAAAGCCCCTAAAGTCCGTATTAATGAATTCTATATAACTCGAAGAAAAATGAATTTATCGTACTACCGATATTATCATTGAATTAAGCATTGTTTATTTAATATTTTCACACAAAATAATTGTAATAGCAAAAATATTTTTACTTTTTTTTAAATTAATAAAAATTCACAGGAATATTACGAAAAAAGTCCGTATAAAACAATTCGTTATAATTCGAAGAAAAATGAATTTCTCGAACTACCGATATTATCAGTGAATTAAGCATTGTTTATTTAATATTTTCACTATATATATATATATATATATATATATATATATATATATATATATATATATATATATAATAGCAAAAATATTTCTACTTTTTTTAATTACAGATTTCGCATGGTTTGTATATGCAATATTTTAATAATTTCCTTTTTCGCAAGACTGTGAAACTTTCAGCGTAACATAATTATTATGTCATCTCGAACAATAATAAAAAAAAATTTAAAAACAGGAACATAAAAATAATTAAATTAAAAAATGATAAAAATTGATACAAACGTTCAGAATAGAAATGTTCGGATGCACGTCTGGGGGGAAAAAGAAACCTGACTCCGCTACCTCCTTTTACTATCATGACTTCATTTTGAAACAGCGTTTCGATTGCCTGTAATTTTAGACCTTCGTATAATCGTGTTTATAAACCTTTATTTGTTGCGTTTTTTGGGCGGACGATAAAATTACTTGCTTTTTGAGGGCTAATTGTTATTTTTTGCACAAACTATTTCTTTGTTTTTTATATTTAATTCAATATCTTAGGATTTAATTTACTATTTAATTAGGCACCGCCAAAAATGGCCGCAAAATCAAGTTGTTTTTGTTTTTTAAAACTAAATTACATTTATTAAAATCCATTATTTCTGAGTAACTTTTTTTTTCCAGAAAGATAAAACCCTGAATTTTATCATATAGAAAACAGAATAATGTAAAACTTTTTCTACTATTTTTAATTCAATTTTAAATGTTAAATTTTCCCAAAAAGTTAACAATTGACATTTTTTGTCCTGCACAAAAAAACGTACTTAAATATTAAAAAAAGGGGTTTTGAAATAATTAATTTATTTATTTATTGTCTAACTAAGATTTAGGATGATTTTCTAAGAGAATATGCAAAAAAAGTACCTGAATTTCAAATAATTCCACTTATTCATATAGGTAACCAGATATTTCGCGTCGACGTAGAGTTCAGATCGACTCTGTTTACGTTTTCGTTTGATGATAAGAAAACTATGGAAGACCAAACAGGCCAAAAAAACTTATTTTTCAGTGACGAAAATTTCAATGTATTATTAAGCTGAGGCTGGCCAGTACCAGATGGGTGACCATTTGTATGAGTTTGGTTTTTAATGTGTATGTGTGTGGGGGCCAGGCTCCCCAAAATGGGGGGGGGGGTAATTTAAAGCAGAATAAAAAAAATTATTTCAGCGCGTTTGGTCCACCGTAGTCAAAAGGCGGCAAACTTTTTCAAACGGGATCGAAAAAAATGATGCTATTTTTAACACAAAGGGCACAATATTTATCGATTTTTTTTTGTATCGATTATTCAAAGCATGCCCTGTTTAATAATGGTCATGCATTATTCGGCTCGCTAAAAAAAAATTGTTAATTTATTTATCAAAAATTTTAAAATGGCTTTTTTCGTATAAATATTTAAAAAATTTTTTTTTTTGTTTTGCTTAACTTTAATTAATTATTTTACTTAACATATTCACCGAATTTCACACTTCAAAACTCAAAAGCGGGATAATTAAACACAATCGAATTTCTGATATTCAGACGTCAAAATAAGGTATGCAAACAATTTTTTTTTTTAATCTATAATTCAGTCCCTTACAACGACACAATATGTTTTTTTCAGTTTCAGATGATTATTTTAAGCATATTTGTTCCCACTTCAAAACTGTGTCTATTTCAAAGATAAATAGTAACTATTTATCTTTGAAATAGACACAGAAAACTAATAATTATGTGTTAAAGGATTTTTGCAATGAATATATTTAACTTCAAAATTTAGCTGACGATCGCCATAAAAAAATGTTTCATAACTTTTCTTTTTTTCACGTGTACAAATATTTTTTTTCTTTTGGAAATTAACTTTAGTCTCTACACTTTTAAATACAATCAAAAAGTAGTCGGAAACGTACAAAAAATGATGATAAATCGGCTTTCAAAACTAGGTCCCTTTATCTGTATCCGCCCATTTTGCTCGTACCTAATATATAAACATAAATACACGGATATTTTTAAGTGAAAATAAATTTCGAAATCGAATGAATTAAAAGTAGTTTACGTGACAAAATTTAACTTTTAAACCGTTTTTCAATTAAAAAAAAACTTGTTTTTTTTTTAATATAAATAAATTACAATAATTATAAAAGTTTCTTTCTTTTGCCTATTTTCCATGCATTATGCCCCTTTAACAGTTATCTCCCTTGGCCGGACATTTTTCTTTTAGAGTTTCCTCTGACTCGACAACGTTATTTTTTTAAATATTATTTCATCTTAACTACGAACTTTTTTTCTTTACCCACATGTCCGACCCCCTTACTTCTAGCTGTGTTGTTCATTTCCTTTCGCATACGACTCCCCATTCAGCCTTTTATAACTTCTCGATTCTTATCTTTTCTATTTGTGTTCTCAACAATGTTTGTTGATTTGTTTGTTTGTTTTGTTCCTTTCAGTTTTTTTTTTTTTTTACAGTAATTAGTTATATGGGACAAATGGTTGTACTTAGTGTAGAATTTAGAAGTATACATATGTATACACGCACACACACACACACACACACACACACACACACACACACATATAATCATAAATGCAAAAAATAATTTTAAGTGAAAATCAATTTCGAAATCGAATAAATTAAAAGTAGTTTACTTAACAAAACAGTAGAGTTAAGTGCCAAGATAAACTATTAAACTTCTTTTGGATTAAAAAAACAACATATTTAAAATATAAAAAATCACAATAATGATAAAAGTTTTCTTTTTAAAATAGTTGTCTGTTTTGCATGTATTATCTCCCTTTAATGGTTATCTCCCTTGGCCTGACATTTTTTCTTTTAGACTTTCATCTGACTCGACACCGGCAGGTTGACCGGTGTTTCATTCCCTAGTCAGTTCCCTTTCTAGTCTCGCATGTCTCTGTCTATTATCTTCTGTTGTCCTTCGCCGTTTTAAACCATCTCCGGTAAGAAACATTATATATCTCCTTAAAGACACTTTTTTAAAAATACTTTTAACGTTATTTTTATATATTATTTCATCTTAACTACGAACTTTGTTTATTTTCTTTACCCACATGTCCGACCCCCTTACTTCTAGCTGTGTTGTTCATTTCCTTACGCATACGACTCCCCATTAAGTCTTTATAATTTCTTGATCTTTATTTATTTTTTTATTATTATTTCAGTTTTACAATATCTACTCTCAGTACGTGTGTTAATTAAAAGGATTAAAAATAAAAAATCGAACTTACTAAGGGAGATAATAACTTCCGGTGAATGCCGAAAAAATATCCAGTAAATAAAACGTCGTTTAGTAAATCGTTATTTGTATTTTAAACTAAGTATTTTATCGTGGTTTATTTATTTTTTTGTCATTTCATTTAACTTATATGAAAATGGATAATAAATTTTAAACTATTTTTGTTTTCTGCGAACTTGCTCTTCCGTTCGTCATCTTGAATTTATATTTTAAAGGTTTATTTATTGTTTTTTGTCATTTCATTTAACTTAATATAAAAATGGATAATAAACTTTAAAATATCAATTACTGAATGAATTTTATTATTTCCTTTTCTTTAAAAACTAAGTTATATTTTTATGGGTACATGTGTCCAGTGACACCGATATGATGACTAAAATCGCAAATTAAAAATAACACATGAATTTCTGTTTGCTTTTTTATATAAAAATAATGCATTGGAGATGTTAAGAATTAAAAAATACTTTTATTATTTCAGGAACATTACGATAAGCAGTATTCATTCAATATTTTCACAAAAAATTATATTAAAAAATATTTAATGTGGTTTTAATGATAAAAATTATCACAGAAATTTCGATTACATAGTTTAATAACCGTGTTTCTCTCAGAGTGTAACACTCTGTTCATAAAAAATACATTTAATATTTCAGAAACTTTACGATAAGTAGTTTTCATTCAATATTTTCCAAAAATAATGTAATTTAAAAATTATTTAATGTGGTTTGGATAATAAAAAGAAATCACAACACATTCGGTTACATGGTTTAATGACCGTTTTTCTCTCAGAAAATATTCACATTCATTTCAAGCCACGTGTGACACTCTTTTCATAAAAATCAGTAATCTTAAACTTCATGCTATTCTCACGAGATCCTCATTTAACTAAGCCTGTATAATCGTTACAAGAAACATTTATGTTGGAGCGATTTGAATTAATATTCTTAACATGAAAATAAATGTTGTTATTTGGCATGAATACATTGATTTCGAGTTCTATTTCAAGTGTCGTTATTTTCTGGAGTTATTTTTATATTTTTATTTTATGTATGTGAGGATTGCCTTGGTGGAAACCTTCTATTAATCGATTTCGTTAAATTTACCTTTAACGGTCCTACTTTTGACTTCAAGAGATTCTTGCAACCTCGGTCTTAAAAATTAATAGATCCCAATTATGAATGGGAAAACACAGAGTCACACATGTAGAAGTTAGTGACTCCACGGTCAGTTTTTACAAATTGGCATCACTTCTATGAGTTCTATGAGGTCAGAATTTAAAAAATATCGTAATACATCTTGTGCATTCATCTTAGTTTATTTTTAATAAGTTCATATGCGTGTTACGTTTGTACAGTGGTAACGTCACCAGCTTTGGATGTTACCATTTTGATTTTGGTTGTGATTGTAGCTGATGACATCCAAATACGTTGTGTCTTGTTTTGGTTGTGTGAAGCTAGATCTGTCACTAAACTCTCGCTTTGAGATGAGCAGCTAATAAAGATATCTGTTTTTATTCCATATCTTAAGACTTTACTTTATTACTTATCTTTGAAGCTGTCGTGAAAACATTTTTCATTATAAAGTTCTTTCATGTGTAATTTTTTCCAATACAGAAATTAAGTTTTGACTTTTATCTTTCAAAGACGATAAAAAAATAAAAATATCTATAAAAAATATGATAAGCCGGCTTTTTAAACCACCGTTCGTCATCTTGAATGTTGAGTTGAGTTTGTAAAGTGAATAACATTTAAAAAAATCGTTTCCTTTATAAAAGCAGATAAAGTTAATCGAAAGCAGATTATAAAACAAAAACGTAAGTATTGCTACATGAATTTAGTATCGATTTTTGCGCATTTGCAGAATACGTTAAAAATGTAAGGGAGATAACTACATTTACTAAACGAATAATCCTAATGAAAATGTAGATTTATTGTTGAATATTTTTCGCTGTCGAATGTTTTTTGTTTTCAATACTGACTTAAACATAAAAATAACTTCTTTATTGCTTACAAAAAAAAATTATAAATTTTAAATGTTTTTAACTATTTCACAAGGTTTAAGTATAAAATTTGTCTTTTGTTTTTTTTTTCAGCGGGTTATTTTATTGTTTTTCGGGTGTGTTAAAACGAATATATGCTTTAAAACTTGCACAGAGAATTAGTTTTCATTATATGAAGAAATTATTTTTTCAAAACGTCGGGATCATATTTCTATATAAATTTAATGTAAAATGAGCACCCACTTTCTGGCCACATGGTGATAATTATTTTTTTTGTTAACCTGAAATTGTTAATTGTTATTTATTTTCCACCTTAACAATCACCTTTAACATTACAACGTCGATAAGTTTTCAGGTATGATGAAAACGAATATCGCATTTAAATTTGCTGCAAACGAGTAAGTATCTGGATATTAATCAATGTAATTGCTGGTTATCAGTGATAGCCAATTAAGTATTAACTTGCACATATAGAATTCGCTACCACCGATTACATAAGAAATTACATTCCTTAATATTTGGAAAATTACTTGTTTGTGACAAATATATGTGTGCACTTACACATACAAAAATGGACACCAATGATAACATAAGGAATGATAGAGTTTTTTGTGGGTTCGGAAAGATTCTAAACATTAAGCAAAATAACAAACCTTATAAATAGCTTTAACTTGATTAAAAAAATAATCATGATCCTTAAACAAATTACAATATAATGGTTCTGATTCTTATTTTTAGTTATGTATTATTTAGATGAGGAATTATTCTTTGTATTATTTAGATTATTAAGACTACTGTTCTCATCTCGAGTGTTATTTATTAAGCAAACATTGTAAAAATAACACCTGTCGAATATTTACTTGCCAGATTGTGATAGTACGCTTAAACTTTAATTCTGTTTCGAAAAGTAAAGGCAACATAAAATTAAACTATTTCGTATTTTGGGAGACATTAAGTGTGATAGATGAAAAGATTGGAATTATTATTAATGGGGTTTTCATAAGTGGATGAACTGCATTTGTCATGTGCTAAGCTTGACTTAGAAATAGCCTTTTATTTGGTAAAATCTCAAACTTGCTGATTGTTGTCATCATGCCTTTTTCTCTTCTCCTTCGCGTGACATCAGCATGTGCTATTGTTATGGACTTTTATTTTTCTTGCAGTTATGACTGAAAGTAGTCTTGTGTCCATAGAAACTAAGTAAAAGTCCATGGAAATAAAGTAAGGAACCGTTATCTCCCTCTTGTTATTTGTATGAACTTTTATTTTTCTTTCGACTATGAGTAAAAGAACCTGTGTATCTATCTTTTAGATCCCTAGCCATGTGTTTGTTATGAAATTTGGATACGCTTCAAATGTTATCTATGATAATCATCTGGGAGGATGTAAGCAAGTAAACTTTTAATCCCATTCCTCATCTTGAGATCAGAGAGGGTAAACTCCTACTGATTGTCACAAGGAAGAGATGCGCTTGTTAGTTCTATTTGGATATAGGGCACCTTATTTACATTGGTTGCTAAAAGGACGTCAGTTCTCAGAGTAGCATGAAACATGCTGTTATTTATTACTACTGCTGTTACTCCCCCTTTGCTATTGTTATGGACTTTTATTTTTCTTCTGATTATGACTGAAGGTAGCCTTTTGTCCATGGAAATAAAGTATAATCTTTTATTTTTCTTTCGCTTATGAGTAAAAGAACGTGTGTATCTAACTTTTAGATCCCTAGCCATGTGTTAGTTATGAAATTTGGATACGTTTCAAATGTTACCTTTGATAATTATCTGGGAGGATGTAAGCAAGTAAACTTTTCAGCCTCTTCCTCATTTTGAGGTCAGAGAGGATAAAGTCATAGTGATTGTCACAAGTAGAGTAGAGGTGCTTGTTAGTTCTATTTAGATATAGGGCACCTTACTTTTAATGGTTGCCAAAAGGACATGATTTCTCAGATTAGCATGAGAAAAAGCTGATTATTTCATGAGGAGACGTGCTTGTTAGTTCTATTTAGATATAGGGCACCTTACTTTTAATGGTTGCCAAAAGGACATGATTTCTCAGATTAGCATGAGAAAAAGCTGATTATTTCATAAGGAGGAGACGTGCTTGTTAGTTCTATTTAGATATAGGGCACCTTACTTTTAATGGTTGCCAAAAGGACATGATTTCTCAGATTAGCATGAGAAAAAGCTGATTATTTCATAAGGAGGAGACGTGCTTGTTAGTTCTATTTAGATATAGGGCACCTTACTTTTAATGGTTGCCAAAAGGACATGATTTCTCAGATTAGCATGAGAAAAAGCTGATTATTTCATAAGGAGGAGACGTGCTTGTTAGTTCTATTTAGATATAGGGCACCTTACTTTTAATGGTTGCCAAAAGGACATGATTTCTCAGATTAGCATGAGAAAAAGCTGATTATTTCATAAGGAGGAGACGTGCTTGTTAGTTCTATTTAGATATAGGGCACCTTACTTTTAATGGTTACCAAAAGGACATGATTTCTCAGATTAGCATGAGAAAAAGCTGATTATTTCATAAGGAGGAGACGTGCTTGTTAGTTCAGTTTAGATATTTGATTGTCACATCTTGAGATCAGAGAGAATAAACTACTAGTCATTCGATTTGGATATGTTTGGGCAACTTTTATCGGTTGCTAAAAGGAACATTTCTCAGAGTAGCATAAAAAAGCTGATCATTTCCTGACATATTTCCCCTAAAATCATATGAAACTAACAAAAATTGCTTCTCTTCTCTACCTGCATAGGTAAAAGGGATTTGTCGATATATGAAGAACAAGAGAAAGAAAAGACAATGAAGGATATGCAATCAAAAATCCAAATTAAACAATTCTCCTGACAATGCGTTAGGTCAATTATCTCGCAATCGAGTTACTTAACTTCCTGGAAGCTGCATGATTGGTTCTAATGATGAGGTTTTGGTTGGAGTCTAAGAGTATATGAAACGTGCTACAGGAGGAAAATGTTGGTTCCTTTTATATTTCGTATTTCATCTCTGTTAGCCATCAGAAAAATTATGTGATTAAAAACAAGAAAATACATTAAGACGGTTCTAATTAAAATATATGACTAATTTTACAAAGCTTTAAAATTGACATGCACTGTGGGTATTTGTGGTCGGTCAGAGAGTAATATGATCACTGTTAAAATGGGTCAATATTCTATGAGATATGCTATTGATATTCTTAGCTAGTATGGATTGAGCCATGCATATGTGATGTTGATTGCCGGCTGAGTATAAGCTTCTTTCTTCTTTTGCCTTTTCCTCTGGGCTATATACGGACTTGCTTTTTGCAAGTGCGCTCATCTTCAACAGCTGCATGCGTCAAATAGTTGACCTGTCTGCCACTGATGATATCAAAGCTTACAACCTGATCACATGTGTTTGTTACGAGCTGTCATGTGTTGCTTTGTGTGTGCACGCTCAACTCACCACTTTCCCCCTCTCTATTTTCAAAGAAATATTCACATATATTTTTTCCATTCCCCCTCTGTCTGAAGGCTCTCTAGTGCGTCATCAATTTACACTTCTTTTTTCACAAATCGACAAAACAATTATTACAATAAAAAACAAATACAATAATGAAAATTTCCAAAATCAGTATAAAAACGAAATATATATTCTTTTTCATATCAACAAAACACAATTATTACACAAAATAACCAACAACAAACATTGTACAACATTTAAAATCAGTGTCAAAGGTATTCCATAGGTCAATTGCCCTTTCAGTATGATATTTGAATATTAGTTTTTCTTTCTCCATTTTTGTCTTTATTTTTTTTCCAAAGAAAAAAGTAATTTCATTAATTTTAAATATTTTTAACTAATGTTGTATTTTCGTTTACCAAAGAAAAAAAACTATAAATTTTAAACGGTTTTCATTGTTTAATGGTTTTTGTTTTCATCTGTTTTTCAATTTTCTCAGTGGATTATTATCATTAATCTATTATTTTATTTTCAATACTTAAACATAAAAAAAACATCAATATATAGAATCTGACTTGTATGAAAACGAATATATACTTCCACAGATTATTAAGACTACTGTTCTCATCTTGAGTGTTATTTATTGTGCAAACATTGTAAAAATAACACTTAAGATGAGAACAATAGTCCAAATAATTCAAATGATACGAACAAATTAGAATATGTTTGTCTTTCGTTACATGTATTTTTTACATGTTGAAAACTTGTTTTTGTTTTTTTCTTACAATAATGTAGATTCCATAATTACTTTCCAGATTGTGATAGGACACTTTAACTTTAATTCTCTTTTGAAGAGTGAAGATGACATAAAATCAAATTATTTTGTATTAGTGTGTGTGTGTGTGTGTGTGTGTGTGCTTCAAAGGATTGACAATGTAACAAAAGAAAAGAAAAGGCTAAATTGACAAAACCCAGTTAGTTTTATGGTTGGTAAGTTCTCTCAAAAATACATTCAACAAACCTTACAATTGACTTAATAAAAAAATAATATTGATTTTTAAACAAATTACAATATTACGGTTTTGAAGTTTTTAGATGAGGAATGATTCTTTGTATTATTTAGATTATTAAAACTACTGTTCTCATTTTGAGTGTTATTCATTGTGCAAACATTGTAAAATTAACACTTAAGATGAGAACAATAGTCCAAATAATCCAAATGATTCGAAAAATCACGTTTTTTCTTTACATGTATTTTTTATATGTTGAAAACTTGTTTTTGCTTTTCCAGCAATAATGGAGATTCCATAATTACTGGATTGTGATATGACCCTTTAATTTTAATTCTGTTTTGAAAAGTGAAGATGACATAAAATTAAATTATTTTGGGGACATTAACTTTGATATATGAAAAGGAAGTTATTATAAATGGGGCTTTCAGAAGTAGATGTTTTGAATTTGTGTATGGAAAATTATAACTTACTTGGCTAGCATGTGTGTGCTTCAAAGGATTGGCAATGCAACAAAAGTAAAGGCTAAAATGATAAAACCCAGTTAGTTTTATGGTTGGTAAGCTATCATACATCATTATTTTACAAGACCGTTTGTTTGTGCATTATTGACTGTCACTTGGGCAATGCAGACTGTGTCTATATTTGTAAAATCAACGTACTAAAAAGGCATCATTTCTCGGATTAGCATGAGAAGAAGCTGATCATTTTCTGACATGTCCAAAATCATCAAAATGGTTTCTAGTTTTCTCCCAACAAAATAAATTCCCCTGAAATCATGAGAAACTAACAAAAATTCTTTGTCTTTCCTCCCTCTGTTCACAGCCAACTTTCTGCATAAGTTAAATGGCTTTCTTCAAAAAGGAAGAACAAGAAAAATTGACCAATTCTCTTCGGTTCTAATTAAAATACATATTTTATTGATATTCTTAGCTAACTTAGATCAGCTCGTATGAATGAGGAAGACTTGATTGTCGGATTTTGCAGGTTTTGAGTGTCAGTATACTTGAAAACATACTCGATTTATACTTGAGTTGACTTTAAACGTGTCATGTTGAGGAACTTGCTTTATATTAAGCTTAGGTGCACGTTATCTACGGTTTTCTCTGTGATCCGTCCAAACTGATGTCTGCCACTATCCAACTGAGAGCAGCCGTTACTTTGGGGTGATAAAATGATGTGCTCACATGTTGAGGTCCTACAATGCCTTCTTCATCGATTTGTTAACATTTTTGCACCCATTGTCTCTTAACAACTGGAGTGGTGCCCCGAATCTGAGGAAAATTTAATCCAACAGCAAGTGAACCACTGTTTCAGCCTTCTTATAAGGGATTGCAAAAACCTCTGGCCAACTACTATACATATTAAAGAGCATCACTATGTACTGTTTATGCAAAGCTGTAAGGTAGGGGCCAGAAATATCCATTGCCAGTTTTGCAAAAGGAAAAGGAAGCAAATTGTACTCCTGCATTCAAGGTTTTTTGCTTGTTTATATTTCTAGTTTGGCATGGAATATATGAGTTCCATTTTAGACGATTTACCATTCTTCATCTGCATCTTTAAATCTAAAAATGTCATTACCTGCCTCTTGTTTTCTAATTAAATCAAAACCCAATAACGTATGATGTTCGTGCGATACTGATGAGCATTTAACCTTCACTTGTGCAATGCAGACTCTTTCTATTTTTGAAAAAAAATGTGCTAAAAAAGCATCATTAGAATGAGAAGAAGCTGATCATTTTCTGACATGTCCAAAATAATCAAAATGGTTTCTGGTTTCCACTCCACAAAAAAATTCCCCTGAAATCATGAGAAAGTAATAAAAATTCTTTCTCTTTCCTCACTTTTCCCACATCCAACTTATTTCCTATTCTATACAGGCGAGTTTAATATTAATATTGAATAAATATTCTAGAGGTATGTGATTTGTATAGATATTGACCGTCATACTATGAAAATATTTATTCAATTTATTATTGATTGGGATACGCCAGTACAACAATATCTGCGAGCTTCATTTTTAAGCCGACTTTTTACCCTATCGGGGATTTAATTCTTTTGTTTATCAAGCATAATAATCACAGTAATGTTAAAAGACATTTATCTATTTGGTAATCTGTTCTCAAGGTGATTGGTTGGCATTGTTTATTGTAAACAATCGAAACCTACAATTCACAAACTTACAACAATTTCTAAAACCCACACAAATCATGCATGTGTGCAGATGCTGGTGTTTTAACATAATTTTCCGTGCTGACATTATATCAAGCTACATCTACATAATCATAAAATTTCAAATCTGGAAGAATTTTGGACAAAAATGAAAGAGAAATATGATACCCTTCCACCGGAGTATTACTAAGATTGCAGCCTGCCAAATTGCAGAAGGGCTATACTACTAAATATTAACTAGTCCATTGTGTTCCTATTGTATTTGTGTTACAGTAATGTTCTAAATTATATTAAAATACAATTTTCCATAGTACAGAGTTTCTTTTTGCCTTCTTACTTTGAATTTTTTAAATTGACGTGAACACTACAATACTTCAATAAAAAGTAAAATACGAACAAGTAAAATTATAGAGGAATAAAAGATGACTCAAATAAGGTATAGTTTTTTAAACTGTTACACTCAATTTAGCTTAAATTTGCAGGTTTTGAAAAAAATGATAACTGCGACTTTTTTTGGTGCCACTATATAGTAGGATTGTTCGCTAGGGACCCTTGTGTTATGGTTATAGTAAAATTCAGTTGTAACTCATATACTTCTGAACATTTAAGTTTCAATCCTCAGTGAGATTGAAAATACAATTTTTAAGGCTTTTTACAAGTCATCTCTAATAACAAGAATCATGCAACACTCATGTACTAAATAAAGGGTTTCATTCAAAATTCTCTACATATTTCTTAGTTCAAGAAAAATGTTCCAAGGTTTCACAAAATAGACCTGAATAAGATCGGAGGTTACAGAAACGTTGTGAAAATGACACTGAAGATAAGAACAATAGTCTGAAGAATCCAAATAATATGAATAATCAATCTTCATCTCTAAAATGAAGAAACGTAATTCTTTTTAATTAAATACTTGAACATAGAAACACATTAATTTTATTGACTGACCAGTGTTGCATCAAACAATACTAATTTTCTTTTTTTTGAATTTCATTAATAAAAGATGTTTTGGATATTTTTAAATAAAAATCAACATAATTCAAGTTAATCACATGAAATATAATTTTTTTAAATTTATTTTATATTTCCAGAATTTGCAAAAATGAAAAGAAATTAATAAATGGACGAGAAGGAGCTTTCCTCATTGGTGATTTAAAATAATTCTTCATATGAATTTTCTAAAGTTACAAGTTACTATCATTGCATTACATAACAAAGATGGGAGACAAATCGCATTCTTGTAAAGTTTGTGGTTTTTCTTTTACACGGAAGTCACATTTGTTGATTCATATGAACACACATACGGGAGAGAAACCACATTCTTGTGAAGTATGTGGTTCTTCTTTTACACGGAAGTCACATTTGTTGATTCATATGAAGACACATACGGGAGACAAACCACATTCTTGTGAAGTATGTGGTGCTTCTTTTGCACAGAAGTCAAATTTGTTGTGTCATATGAAAGCACATACAGGAGAGAAACCACATTCTTGCAAAGTATGTGGCTCTTCATTTGCACAAAAGTCAAATTTGTTGACTCATATGAACATGCATACCGGAGACAAACCACATTTTTGTCAAGTCTGTGGTTCTTCTTTTGCGGATATGTCGAATCTTTTGCGTCATATCCAAACACATACAGGAGTCAAACCACACTCTTGTGAAATATGTGGTTCTTCTTTTGCACGGAAGTCACATTTGTTTAATCATATTAAAACACATACGGGAGACAAACCACATTCTTGTGAAGTATGTAGTTCTTCTTTTGCACAGAAGTCGCATTTGTTGTGTCATATGAAAACACATACAGGAGAGAAACCACATTATTGTGAAGTATGTTGTTCTTCTTTTGCACAGAAGTCAAGTTTGTTGACTCATATGAAAACACATACGGGAGACAAACAACATTCTTGTGAAGTCTGTGGTGCCTTTTTTTCAGAGAAGTCAAGTTTGTTGCATCATATGAAAACACATACAGGAGAGAAATCATATTCTTGTGAAGTATGTGGTTTTTCTTTTCTACGGAAATCACAGCTGGTGAGTCATATAAAAATACATACAGGAGATAAACCACATTCTTGTGAAGTATGTGGTTCTTCTTTTGCACGGAAGTTTACTTTGTTGCGTCATATGAAAACACATACGGGAAACAAACCACATTATTGTAAAGTATGAGGTTCTTCTTTTGCACAGAAGTCAACTTTGTTGATTCACATGAATGCATATACGGGAGAAAAATATCCCCACTAGAAAAACTGTAAAAACCTGAATATCCAATGTAGTAGCAAATCCTAAGGACATGTACGAGAAACAGTTGGAAATAAGTCATACACTCTTCACTATGACTATGAAATTCTTACAGCTACATACCTAGAAAACGTGGCTATTAAACCTGACATTGTGATATGGGACAAGAAGGAGAATATGGCAAGCCTAGAAGTAATCATTGCTAATGATGCTGGCCTTAACAGAGCAGAGAGGGAGAAAATAACAAAATACCAATGACTTATGTACGACATAAAAAGAAATTGGATTCTAATAAAAAATAATTTTTTTTAAATATCTGGCCAATCATACCTGCCATAGGATCAACCAGGCTAATGAAAAATAATTTTAAAAAATATATCTGCCCAATATTCCGAGGTAACCAAGTGCAAAATAAATACAAGCAACAGAAATTTTAATATTTTTAAAACTTTAGCTTAATCAGGATAGTTGTTCAGTTCGTAGTGTTTTTTTCTTCATTTTGTTGTTATAGAGGAAGAAAGTCCTGGAAAGGAAATTTCAAAGTACGAGCTGTACATTTTTGACGTGTGCGTTTGCGCCAGTTTCGAGCAGGAATATTAAATAAGAAAATAGTTGCACACTATTTGAAGACACTTGTTTTGAATAGAAATTTGAATGTTTAGAAAACTTTAGGAGTCAAGAAAATGATAAAATCATTTTTATGTCCTTTTGTTGGCGTTGTAAGTCCAATATTTCGCTAAAAATAGCTTCATCAGGTAGTTAGTCAGTTCGTAGTTTTTTTCTTCATTTTGTTGTTATAGAAACTGGAGCGAACACCCACGTCAAAAATGTACATCTCGTACTTTTAAATTTCTTCTCCAGGACTTACTTCCTCTATAACATATATATAGAGAGTTAAATGCTTACTTCCTCTATAACATATATATATAGAGAGAGTTAAATGCTTACTTCCTCTATAACTTATATATATAGAGTTAAATGCTTACTTCCTCTATAACATATATATATAGAGAGAGTTAAATGCTTACTTCCTCTATAACTTATATATATAGAGTTAAATGCGACCTTCATGTAGGGAGACCATTTATTTCTGAGAACTTCGACTGATCAAAATTGAAACAAAAGAGAAAAATGTATGGAATATACTAACTGGTTTAATAAAAATCTTAAGAAATATTTACACACAATTCCTAGAAAACCAAACGTGTGTAAAGAAACTTTCATTCTTTCAAGAAAAAACGTGAGAAACGAATATGATACTTTGATTATGTTAATAATTTTCTTTTTAAAACAAAGTTTTTATTCTTATGTAAATTTTTAAAACCATCCAAAAGAGCTGAAGTCATGTCTGAACAGTTTTTACTTTTATTTTTAAATTTAATATATTTCAATAAAACGACTATTTTATCTTGATTTTTCATTTTTAAATATCTAATTCATGTGTTAGCCTTTTATCATTGTTGTTTTCATATATATATTTATTGTGAAAGATTTTTTTAAATACGATTGACGTTCAATAAGTAATGACCCTGACCTACTTCCGTTTGTCTGATCTAGTAGAAATTTTGCATATGCAATGATTTATATCCTCATGTGGTAAATTTAAACTCTGAACGAATTGTTGTTTTTGATTTCCAAGTGTTTGAAATTAGTTAAGTGTGAAGTGGAGCCTGTCTAGTGTCATACAGTAATCAGTTGTCTTATTTGAAATCAGGCTCACCACAGGAATCTCCTGATGAAATTAAAAGAAATGTCACATATTCTTTTAAAACGTTGCCATTGTGAATTCCAATATGTCATGAAATCTGTAACAGCACCTAGATTTGGTTGCCATCCATCTGTCATGGATGAGGAAACTGTCAGCAATTTTGTGGCAACCATTTTTGAAGATCGAGGCTTAACTATTTGCAAGATCGACCAAAAGAACATGACTAGTGTAAGGTCTCTAGAAACTATCTGATGCATTCATAGGTTGCTGACAACTTTCCAAAAGCAAAACCACATTGATTACGATAATGTACCGAAGAAGTATTCAGTCTGTGTGTCTTAAACCTGTATCCACAATTTATAGGAGATTATTACGCTTGAATTTGCCAGTGGTAAAACTGTGGACGAAATGTGTGCGTGCGTGTGTGTGTGTGCTCTTAAGTGAAGCGAGATAAGGTTTGGTCAAAGAAGAAGAAAAACTTTAAGTTTTTTTGTTAAAGGAATAATTCTCTTTTGTGTTTCGTTTCTCTGCGACGATTAGAATTTGAATGTCTCTTGAATGGAGGAATATTCTCACACCTCCGAGTTTGATAATTTAAAAAAAGAATCACTTAAAAATTGTTTAGAATGTCACCTTTTTCTTTTTTTGAAACGGAATATTTATAAGTTATCATGAAAAATGACTTTTTTCGCACACACAAACACGAGCATGTCATCGTGTTTGTGTGTTCACACGTGGTGTTATTGTTTCACTGGAAATGTGTCTGTTGCTTTTTTCTTTTTTGTTGGTAAAAAAGAGGGAAGAGTTCTGTATCTGTTGCGAAAGATATTAAATATTTTATGTGTGTGAAGCTGAGAAGTTTTTCTTACGATCTTTTGTGTGGTCTTCATTTATTTTTGAATTTTTCAAAGAAGGCCTGTTCTACTAGTTTTCAAAAAGTTTGTATTCATCGGGTCACCATTTTTAGGAAGGTAACACAACACAAAATGGCATTAGAAACTTGAATGTCAAACGGAGATAAAGGAAGAATGTTCTTTTTGAGGTCGTTATCGGTCAGTCAGTACATTTCCTGTGTTGTCCTCAGTTATTATTAGTTGTTTTCAATGGAGACCGTCAATGCTAGATCAAGATGTCTGGTGGGCAGGGACGAATGAGGAGAGGTTTTGCTTGGCTGAAGGTCCAGACCTGACTGACTGACGTTCCCTCAAGTCTTTTTAGGAAACAGATGAATCAATGAGCCTGTTAGCTGATAGGTCACCTGTGGCCGAAGAACTTAGAAGGGGGTATTAATTTACTAGCGAAAATAGTTCTCTGTAATTGCTACATCCATAACACGTGTCTCATTAAGTCGTTTGAAAGAGAATGAGATGATGAGCTTCATTCAAGTTTCACAGTCACCAGCAGTTTCAATCGCTTAACCGGTAGAGCGATATGTACCAAGAATTGAAAGTTCATTATTAAATCTATGTACGTTTAACCAAACATGAGACTTAAGAGATGACGAAACATGTGTCCATGGAGATATAACAGAAGAAAGGAATTTGATCGAAGTGAGAATACAAATTCCATTAGAATATAACTGCTACAGATGAATTCCTACCTATAATGGGTAAATCGTTTTTGGCACACCAAAATGTACGCCACGTGCCAAATTTCATAAACATTCTTGTAAAAATAAACTTTATTCAATTTTATTCTTAAGAAAAAAATAATGCAGCAGTACGCCAAAAACACATTTATCAAACGAAATCAGTTTCATTTAAGAAAAAAGAAGCGATCTTCTTTTCTTTTTTTACATAGGCGTCGCCACTTATCAAGGCCGATAGGCCACTCAAGGATAAGGGTTTAAGAGTGTAGAGTAGTCAAAAGGACAATATAGTAATCGATAGTAATGGAAGTTCGGTAAATTTGTTAACTTAAGTGGAACGGCTCATCAGAAACATTATCATTCCCATTGCATAATTTTTATTTTTTAAAATAATTAATGGATTTGCAAATATATTTTATGTTAATTAGCTAAAAAAATTATTCAGCGGTACGCCACACAGAGATTTATAAAAACATTATTTTTGTTTTACAAGCGAAAACATCGACTTCAGCTCCATTTTTGGATTTTAAAAATAATAAATGTGGTTTTTCCATATAATTTTATGTTTATTCGCTTGATAAAAACGAAAAAAAATTTTTTCTCTATTATTATTAAAAAATAATTACTGATCTTTAATCCTACTTAATTTTTGGTAATTCTTTTTGCCACGTCAGCTCGCCAAAAGTACGCCAACGCCAAATTTCATTCTGTCATTAAACAAATTTCCACAGATAAAAACCTTATTTTTACATTTTTATCTAGCGAATAAACATAAAATTATATCTAAAAAAAACTGCGTTTATTATTTTTTAATTCCAACAACGGAGTTGAAGTCGATGTTTTCGATTGTAAACCAAAAATTTTTTTTTTGATAAATCTCTGTGTGGTGTACCACCGACTTATTGTTTTTATATATATATAATTGAATAAAGTTTATTTTTAGAAGAATGTTTAGACATTTACCTAGAGAATAAGCATATATGAAAAAACACGTTTATTATTTAACAAAGAAAAAAATAAAAATTATGCACCAGGTACGAAGTTGGTTTTATTTTTTTATTTTTTCTTAAACGAAACTGACTTTTGTTTTGTAAACTTGTGTAAAAATAAGCTTTTTTCTGTAGAAAGTTATTCGATGACGGAATGAAATTTGGCGTGTGGCCTATTTTTTGGCGTGCTTGCGTGGCAAAAAAGAATTATCCGTTTTTTTTTTTAGTTAGGAATGTTTCTTCTCTTAAAAAAATTACTTGTTTCGATTTTCTAATTATTATTTTTTAATCATATTCAATTTATATTTCGCTCTACACTAAGTGTGTCAGAATTTTGGGGGGATTTTTGACACTCTTAACATAAAACTGCGAATAAAATATAAAAAACTCGTAATTTCTCTTTTTAAAGTGGGTTGTTTTATTTCTTTATGGAATATACTTCCAAAATGAACCATTAAAGTTGTTTAAAAAATAATAGAAATATTATTTTTTATTAAAAAAAAGTGTTCACAAAGTTCATGCGCGCGCTCATGCAGCCTGTAGCAGCCAACACCCGCTCCAATAGGCAGAGACTGCATCTCACATGTTCGAGGTTTGAAATTCATTTCCTCCTGGCTTGTCCAATCATAAGTCAGCTCTCTATCACATGAAAGGAACATTCTTTATCACGCTAAAGAACATACATTACTACAACTCGTATGCACCCACGTCAACACACTGAAGACTTTGCCTTTTCTTTCTCTTTTGTTCCGACGACTACTAGCTATAAACACGTGCGCGTACTAACACTGAACTATTGTCTCCCTCAACACGCCGGCAATATATTAATTCTATCTTTAAATACATGGAACACTTTTCTCTCTATCAACGAACTCTTCACTACTATAATACAAGCGCGTATGAACACTGAACTCTCTTACTCATACCTTTTTCTCTTGTACTCTTCTGATAAACCCAACTAACGAAACTACCAAATAAAGTTGTTTATGAAATGTTAAAATTAGACTTCCTTTTGTTGTCTTCATTATTAACTAAAAATCTTCATTTTTAACTAAAGCCATTTTTTAATTTTTAACTAAAAGACATTTTTTCTATGTAATGAAATTAATTGAATTTTACAAGTTAATTTTTTTCAATTTTTAAAATTTAAAAATCTATCAAAAATTTTCTATTGTTTCAATATTTACGATATTTTCAGGTTCAATGTGAAATTTTATGCTCTTTCCAATTAACGTAATATAATATTCTAGACAAACGTTGTTTTTTTTAATTAAACCCATTTTGAAATGTCTATTAAAATGAAACTAAAAAATTTCCTCACCTAAGTTTTATATATCACAAATTGAAGACAAAAGATCAATAAATAAAATAATCTAATTTAAAACAACAAAAAAGTTATTTTCAAATTTACCTGTAAAGTCCAAAGTTTAAAACTTACAAAAAAAACGTTGATTTTTTTTTAATTGAAACCTCATGTATTGGTTAGATTCTGCAGTAAATATCAGACGCCGACGGCAATTTTTTCTATTTCATTCAATGTTTCTTTAAATATTTTAAAACAAAATTCAATCCATAAAGAAGAAATAAAATATATTAAATCAAATATATCAAATTAAATATATTAAATCAAAAACTCACGTATTTTTTTAAGAGAATAAAAAAATGGAAAATTGGTTGAGCGGTTTCTTTTAAAAAGGCCAAAACTGATGAGTGAAATGTGATCATTTTTCAAGTACGATGACGCATCTTGATCAACTTTGTAGATTAAAACAAATATGTCAGAAATATAAAAGGAAGATAATTTATTGCCCTTTTAGGCATCCGTATTTAACAATTAAAAAATAGAGGAAACACTGCTTTTGCTAACAGCGGGAACGAGTTACAAAACGCAGTCTTCTGTGACTCTTGCTTAAAAATATCCTTTTATTTAAAAAGTACATGGAATATAAAATATAAATATGGAAATATGAAGAAATATGGACAAATTCTCATAAATGAAGAATTGAAGCACACATTGATTAGTATTTTATATAGGTCAATGATTGTTTGGAATTTATATATTTAGATTAAGTTAAAATTCGTATAACTTCCTGGAATATTCTGTAAAGAAAACCGATTTAAAAAAATGTATAATTTTCGATTAAACATTTTATTATTTTAAATTTTGGTCTTTGCTCCTTTTATTGAAAAAATAGGGTTTAAATTACAGTATTCATGTTGGTATAAGCTTCGACAGATAGCGAGTCTAATTAATCACTCCTTTTTAATCGCGACTTCTGACACCCTAGCTCTACACGTATAAGAATTTCCAATTTCACACAATTACGTTGTCATAGCCTGACATGATAGCGACTAAGACGATAAGACCCAAATAATGATGCAATTTCCGGTAGAAAAGACCATCCCACATTATATAAGCAATATGACACCGGCCATTTTACTAAATTAATTAAAAACTTGTGAAGACAATAAAAGTTTTCGGATGTCACGACAATAGTTTTGACTGCACTTCCTTTAACCTGACAGCAACTAAGACAATAAGACGCAAATACATCCACTCTCCAAAAGAATGATGCAATACCCGGAAGTAAATAACATTATCTAAAGCAAGATTACAACAGCCATTTTACAAAATTAATCGTTTTCATTAAAAAATGTTAAAAAATAAAGAATGAAAGTTGGGGGGGCACAATAATGGTTTACACGCATGACAACGCCTCAATATTTTCATAAACAATTATTGGGCGAACTGAAAACTTTCCTTCTTTATCTTTTAATGTCTTAACAATTTTTGAATAGAATTAATTTTTAAAAAATGTCTGTTGAATGTTTTTATTCTGTTAGATCTCGACAGTCTCGTGTGTGGCTAAACGTAAAGAATGAGACTTCAATTGTTGGCAAATAGCACTCTGCCGGTTGAGCCAATGAAACTGCTTTGGGAATGAAACACGTGAGTCGGAAACAGGGATTTGAAGAGTCAGGGTTCAAGTGGAAGAGCAGGTTAGCCTGCAAATTATTCCGAGGATACGTCGTGTATTAGTAATAATTATAATATGCGATTGGTGAAGGTCAAAGTCACGTATATGTTTTGTTTCATGAATGCATTATCCCAGGCATTATCTACGGATCACAAATTTTATATTACTTATTGCGTGAAGTATGGCAAGGTACTAATAAGGATGTTTGCAGTTTGATTAATTTGATATTTTTCAAAGCTTAATTCTGATTATGAATTGACCTTGTGTCTTACTTATGTCGTAGAAAGCATATAAACAAATCAGATTTTGTGGTAGTATATCACTCAGTGCAGTGTTTTTTTTCTGTCCTAGAAGGATCTGCTCGCAGGTAAAACATCCTGTTTTCAGAGGGCGAATAGAATGTGTTTATTTTCTATCGCAGCAAATCAGCATTTATTTCATATTTGGAAAGCAAGATTCCGATTATAAAATGAATTGCCATTCTGTAAGGAATATGAAACAATGCAGATTTTGGAAGGAGATTAAACTTATGTATGTTTTCCATGCAGAAGGTTTTAACTATATATAAGCAAATTCCACCACAAAATTATTACCACTGAGTTCCTTAGGGTGATTAGATTTCTTATTGTGTGTATGGAAGAGTGTGTTATATTTGAGGATTGCAGAATAAATAATTTAGCATAGTACCTACGTATACTTTGTAGTGGTGATTAATTCTTATCGTCATTTCCAAAGTTCTCAAAAGAACGTATTAACTCATAATATCCTTAAGTGTTGCCAATGGTTTAAAACTGTAAAATTAACAATCTTAATGTTATGTATTGTGACCGTACGTCCATAACAATTTTGGATGACACATCTACAAAGCTTTGTGATTATTTATTTGCTTTCTGTACCAAACACGACTTTTAATAAAGAATCCCTACTGATTAAACATTACAATTATATTATTGTAAACGTGTAGATATTAACATGTTTTAGTATAAAATATGGTTTTCTTCAATATTGTTTTATTTAAAAAATTCTATTTATGTTTAAATTAACAAAATTATTAACTGGTGATCGTTATATGCATTAATGTTTAATTTCTTTTATAAAAAATATGGACGTCACAATTTATTCTTCCTCAACTAATCTAGCAAATGAAAAAAATAAAAAACATACTGAATAAAATTTTTAATACCAAGTTAAATTAATGAAAATGTCTCAATTTTTTAAAAACTTTATTTCCCGTTTTCGCTCATGAAACAACAGAAAGAGGTTAAGAAATAATTTAAACCAAATGCCGTGTCATATCGCTATTAATTTGGATTGGCGAGTCTAAACGCCCAGTTTGTTAATGCATCAAAGCCAACTGATTTAGATATGAGAGAAGTGTTTAAGTAGCTCAGTAGAAGTTCACTCCATAAAAGTATTTTCATTTGATAATAGGTCAATTATTCTAAGTAGAAAGATTCCTTCACATAAATATAAAACAGCCCCACAAAATATAACTGCTATACAACTTACTATCTATGTCGAAGTTGTATATGGCTAATTAGTTTATAATTGTTGAATTTTTATCGATATCCTGATGCTGCAGCAGGAGTAAATGATAATCGAATGTTGTCCAACACTCTTGGTTTATCGTTTGATTTGGAAGAAGAAACTGTCCCTAAAAATTTGAATTTGTTATGACAGGCGTATAGTACAAAATGCCCTGGTTTAATTTCTCATATAAGTAGAACACCGAAAAATGACACAGTAATTATTTTTCTAGATAAGAACATCACAGAGTTACACATTTCTCGCATCTTTTATATCAGAAGTGAAGCTGTATCATCTGGCAAAGGCGTTTCTTTCAAAAACAATTTTATGGCTTCAAGATGTGAAACTCGGATAGTGCAAGGTGAGGCAAAATGCATGGGAAAGGATTTCATAGACATCTGTGTTTCTGATCTCGAACAATGTGTGTTGTGGATTGGAGTGATATCTTGCGGGGGGAATATTTGCTGATCTGGCCCCGGCTCTTGATTTTGATAACTTTACTATATTTTCTGAAAATTAAAGCGTAATAAGCGCCTGTAAAATGTGGATCCCAGTTTAAGGCATATAGAGTGAATACTTTTCGGTACACTATGGTAATCAACGCGGTTTTGCTTTTGGAAAGTTGTTAGCAACTTATGAATCCATCAGGTAGTTGTATATGGCTAATCAGTTTATAATTATTGAATTTTTATCGATATCCTGATGCAGCAACAGTAAATCATAATCGGACGCTGTTCAATACTCTTGCTTTATCAAATGATTTGGAAGAAGAAAATGTCCCTAAAAATGTCCGCAAAAAATATAAAATTGTTATGGCAGTACGTAATACCGTCTGTGCTTCTGATCTCAAACGATGTGTGTTGTGGATCAGAGTGATATCTTGCAGTGGAGATATTTCCTGATCTGGCCCTGACTCTTGATTTTGATAACTTTCATATATTCTTTTGAAAATTCAAGCGTAATAAGCTCCTGTAAATTGTGGATACAGGTTTAAGACACATAGACTGAAGACTTCTTCTGTACATTATCGTAATCAATGTGGTTTTGCTTTTGGAAAGTTGTCAGCAACCCATGAATCCATCAGATAATTGTCAGCAACCTATGAATCTATCTGATAGTTTCTGGAGACTTTGCACTAGTCATGTTCTTTTGGTCCATCTTGCAAATAGTTAACCCTTATCCCTGAGTGGCTTCCGGGCTTTGATAAGTGGTGACCACTGTGTAAAAAAGCATGGATCTGCAAAAAAGGTTGCCACGAAATTGCTGGCAGTTGCCTCATCCATGACAGATGGATGGCAACCAAATCTAGGTGCTGAAGTTACAGATTTCATGACACATTGGAATTCACAATGGCAACGTTTTACAAGAATCATATGATGTGACATTTCTTTTGATTTCATCAAGAGATTCCTGTTGTGAGCGTGATTTCAAATATGACAACTGATTACTACATGACACTTGACAGGCTCCATTTCATACTTAACTAATTTCAAACACTTGGAAAGCAGAAACAACAATTAGTTCAGAGTTGAAATTTGCCACATGGGGATATAAATATTTGCATATGCAGCATTTCTACTAGATCAGACAAACGGAAGTGGGTCAAGGTCATTAATTATTGAAAGTCAATTGTATTTAAACAATCTTGCCCAATCAACATATATGTGAAAACAACAATGATAAAAGGCTATCATATTAAGTATTTAAAAATCTTGCACAATATTACTTCTTCAGTACAGTATGGTAATCAATGCGGTTTTGCTTTTGGAAAGTTGTCAGCAACCTATGAATCCATCAGATAATTTCCACAGACCCTGCACTAGTCATGAGCTTTTAGGCGATCTGACAGATAGTCAAGCATGGATCTTCAAAAAAGGTTCACAATGGCTTACTGTTATCTCATTAATTACAGATGGAAGGCAATAAGACCAAGGTGATGCTGTTACAGATTTCATGATATATTGGAATTCACAATATCAACGTTTTACAAGAATATGATGTGACATCGTTTCTTTTAATTTCATCAAATCTTCTATAGTATGTCCTGTGGTGTGACTGATTGCAAAAAGAGAACTGATCACTGCATGACACTTGACATGCTCCATTTCACACTTAATTTATTTCAAAAACTTGTAAATCAGGAACAACTAGTTCAGAGTTGTACTTTGCCACATAATCCACAGAAATATAAATCATTGCATATGCAACATTCTACTAGATCAAACAGAAGTGAGTCAGGGTCATTACTTATTGAATGTCAATCGTATTTCAAAATCTTGCACAATAAGGATTTGTATGAAAATAACAATGATAAAAGGTTAAAACATGAATTAGATATTTAAACATGACAACTTTATATAAAACAGATGTTTTATTTAAATATATTAAATTTAAAAATAAAAGTAAAAACTGTTAATACATGACCTCAGTTTTTGGGTGGTTTTAAAGATTTACATAAGAATAAAAACTTTGGTTTTAAAAGAAAATTATTAACATAATCAAAGTATCATATTCGTTTCTCATGTTTTTGCGTGGGAAAGTAACACATTTTTTAACACAAGAATACATATACACATAACAAGAATATGGTTTTTAACTTCAACATTTTATCATTTTAGTTCTCGGTGTGGATGGACGAGTAAAAAGAAGGCGTGCTATATGCGTAGTCGTGTGCAACTTCCTTGAAAAATGATGAGTTTATGAGTTGGAAGTTTGGAAACAAGTGTCGAGTTGTGGAATTGGAAATTTTTACAACAAATTGTCGAATTTATCTGATAAATAGTTAGTTTACCCATACATTTTAGTTAGTCTGAAGAGATCCTCCTGTAACTTACACATAATTTAATTAGAATATATAGATATATTTGTAGACAGTTATTATCCATGTTATCGTTTCATTGCAAACGATTGCTTTTCTAGAAATTGTGTGCTAATATTCCTTAGGATTTTTCATTAAACCAGTTGGTATATGTCATACACTTTTCCCCTTTCTTTCAATTTTCAGTCGAAGTTCTCAGAAATCAATGGGCTCCCTACATTGGTCTCAAATTTAACTCTATATGAAATGCATAGATATTGAATGTTCTTTTAAAGTTCTTTTGTTTTCCGTATGTTTTTGCATATGACACAACAAATGTTCCTTCTATGCAAGGAACCACAGACGTCAAAGGAATGTGGTTTGGCTAATTTAAATTTACCCTCTATCTCATACATTTCTAGCAAACAATCATTTTAAGATTCTAACTCTGTTTTTGAGCAAGTGTTTGAATCTCTCTTCCACTTCGGGAACTTACACGTGATTTTCTTTTAGAATAATTAATTAGAATACAATTTTGACGACAAATTGTCGAATTTTCCTAATGAGTTGTAAGTTTATCCATACATTTTTGTTAGTCTGAAGAGATCCTTCTGTAATTTACATATAATTTTATTAGAATATATATTCATAGACAGTAATTATTCCTGTTATTATTTCATTGCAAACGTTTAGTTATCTAGGAATTTCGTGCAAATACTTCTTAAGATTTTTCATTAAACCAGTTAGTATATTTCATACAGCTTTCCTCTTTTCTTTCAATTTTCAACAGTCGAAGTTCTCAAAAATCAATGGCCGCCCTACGTGGGGTCAATTTCTGTTGCTCCTATAATTACTGAAATAGAGATTTTCCAAAGATTCCAATTTTTTCACGTCGTACATAAGCCTTGTATTTTGTGATTTTTTACTCTGACTCTTTTTAACCCAGTATTATTGAAGACATCAACTTCTAAGGATTTGACTTCTTGTCTCTTATAATTATGTAAGGTTTAACAGTTCGTTTCAAGGAATGTAGCTTAAGGAATCATAGAGAGTCATAGCAGATTGTGTATAACATGTTCAACTGTTGTTCCCATGACTTGCTGTAGCATTCAATATTCAACATGTTATAGATCGTCATGTGGATATATTACACATTACATTTTATTCCATTGTATAGTAGCCATCCTCTAGAAGAACCTGACTGCATTATTTCTGTGTATTTCAAACTTATAGAGTCCTGGGTGAATGAATCCAGAAAATACTTGTCACAATATTGTTTGGCCCATTTTTCCAATTTTACATAATGGAAGTTCTGGAGTATTTTTAACAACTCCTTTGGGTGATTTCCGTAGCAGACTTGTTTCCTAATTCTGTCATATTTGTAAAACAGTCTTGATTAAAATGGTTGGCCACTTGTGTGAAAGAGGTTGTTCTTCTGGCTCGTTTCACAAGACTGCAATACAATGTTGAGATATGGATATTGGAAGGTCATCAGATACTGTTTCTTGTATGTGTTTTCATATAATGCATCAAATCTCACATCTGTGCAAAATTGTTTAATTTTCTTAACTTTTTTGCACCCACGCTATAAATTTTAACTCCCTTCAAAGAAGAACCATGTACTAAACTAGAGTGTGTTTTTTCTGTTTTAATTTTCTTACAACTTTGTTTTGGCTGTGGATGGAACATTCTACTGGATGCCAAACATTCTCCCATTAATTTAGTTGCTTCAACCGAAACATCGTTTTAAGATTCTAACCGTCCCTTCAAGTGCTATTGTTTGTATTTATCTTGCACTTAGTTAACGGAATATATTAACCAGATAGTTTCTGAAAAAATTTCATAAGCCTGGGTAATCCTATAATGAGAGGCATGATTGCTACATTCGTAAGATTCCAACTTCTTTTTATGTCATACGTAAGTCATTGGTATTTAGTTATTTTCGACCTCTCTGCTCTGTTTAAGGCAGCATCATTAGGATTGCTGACTTCAACTAGATTTGCCACATTCCATTCTTGCCCCATATCACTATGTCAGGCTTAATAGCCACATTTTCAAGCTGTAGGAAGTCTGTAGTCATAGTGCATGGTGTATGACTTATTTCCAGCTGTTCTTCTGGAACAAGTTCCCATGATTTGCTACTACACAAATTATAGGATTTTACAGTTTTTCTAACTGAGATATTTTTGTCCCGTATGTGTATTCATATGAATTGAATCCCATATGTCTTGTAATATGATTTAACAAAGTTGACTTCTGTGCATACTTAACATGAATGTGGTTTCTCTCCTGTATGTGTTTTCATATGATTTAACAAAGTAGATTTCTGTGCAAAAGAAGAACCACATAGTTCGCATGAATGTGGTTTATCTCCCCTATGTGTTTTCATATGACTCAACAAAGTTGACTTCCGTACAAAAAAAGAACCACATATTTCACATGAATGTGGTTTCTCTCCCGTATGTGTTTTCATATGATACAACAAATGTGACTTCTGTGCAAAAGAAGAACCACATACTTCACAAGAATGTGGTTTCTCTCCTGTATGTGTTTTCATATGACTCAACAAAGTTGATTTTTCTGCAAAAGAAGAACCACATACTTCACAAGAATGTGGTTTCTCTCCTGTATGTGTTTTCATATGACGCAACAAATGTGACTTCCGTGCAAAAGAAGAACCACATACTTCACAAGAATGTGGTTTATCCTCTGTATGTGTTTTCATATGAGACAATAAAGTTGACTTCTCTGCAAAAGAAGAACCACATACTTCACAAGAATGTGGTTTGAATCCCGTATGTGTTTTCATATGACTTGACAAATGTGACTTCCGTGCAAAAGAAGAACCACACACTTCGCAAGAATGTGGTTTATCTCCAGTATGTGTTTTCATATGACTCGACAAATGTGACTTCTCTGCAAAAGAAGAACCGCACACTTCGCAAGAATGTGGTTTCTCTCCCGTATGTGTTTTCATATGACTCAACAAAGTTGACTTCTGTGCAAAAGAAGAACCACATACTTCACATGAATGTGGTTTCTCTCCCGTATGTGTTTTCACATGACTCGACAAATATGACTTCCGTGCAAAAGAAGACCCACATATTTCACAAGAATGTGGTTTGTCTCCTGTATGTGTTGTCATATGATTCAACAAATTTGATTTCCATGCAAAAGAAAAAGCACATATTTCACAAGAATGTGGTTTCTCTCCCGTATGTGTTTTCATATGATGCAAAAAATGTGACTTCTGTGCAAAAGAAGAACCACATACTTCACAAGAATGTTGTTTGTCAGCCATGTTAGATATATTCCACAAAATATATATGTAATATAGTGTATGATGATAATCAGGCTAGTATATTTTAACTGAAGAAAATTTATGTAAAGAAATGTATAATTATTTTAAACCTTTTTAAATCAACAATGAAGAAAACTCCTTCTCATTCATTAATTTAATTCTTTTCACTGTTGCAAATTCTGAAAATATAAAGTAAATTAAAAAAAATATATTTCATATGGTTAACTTGAATTTCTCATGTTGATTTCTATTAAAAATATCCAAAACATCTTTTATCAATGAAATTCAAAAAAGAAAATGTGTATAGTTTTATGCAATACTGGTCAGTCAACAAATTTATTATTGTTAATGAAATTTAAAAAAATAGTTCAGTTTTATGAAATACTGGTTAGTTAAAATTTATTTCTATTTTCAAATATTTAACTAAAAATCTTTACGTTTCTTTATTTTAGAGATGAGGATTGATTATTCATATTATTTGGATTCTTCAGAATACTGTTCTCATTTTTCACAACATTTTTATGTTACTGCCGATCTTATTCAGGTGTATTTTACGATTACCACTTTTATATTTATTTTTTTTGGGGGGGGTGCTAAAAACGAATATATGCTTCAACAGTGGTGCAAAGAAATAGTTCTCATGATATGAACAAGGCCGGTAGCCATTAGTCGCATGCTCTCATGTAATGAATGAATGCGTGAATGTAGGATTTGTTTTATTCTTTGGACAATTATTATCACCTTGGCACAACGTCATTTGTCATTTGTGTTTTTTTTTTCTGAAACAGTAAAAAAATTTTTTTTTACTATGCACGGACTAATGGACAGATGGACCCATTGAAAACATAGGTCCCTTTCTGATAAATCGGGGGACAAAAATGTTACACCATACCCCTCACTTAAAAAAAATAAAATGTAAATGTGTTACAGACCGACCGATGGAGTGACTTGCATGCGACTAAAAATACCTTAGCATGGAAGGGTTTCCACTTCCATTGCCAAGGAAAAGTTACAAATGTTAGCGCAGCATCTGTTAAGAACAGATGCTACACTTTGATCTTAGCCATGTGACCAAGGAAAAGTTACAAACGTAAGTACAGCATCTATTAAGAACAAATACTACACTTTGATCTTAGCTATGTGGCCAAGCAAAAGTTACAAACATAAGTACAGCATGTAGTAAGAACAGATACTACACTTTGATCTTCACTAAAAGGCCAAGAAAAGGGTATTAATTTGCTCCCCCACCGAGCAAATTAAGCACAAGACCGATTTTTAATGTGAGGAGTGAAGGGGAGATGGGGACCAATTCCCCGGGAGTAGGGGAGCTGTATAGTGACAATTTGTATGAAGGGTTGCCCCTACATAGATCAAGATCTTATATGTGGGACTGCCCACACATATGCTCTTTGCTTGCAGTATCTGTCGGAAAAAATACTACACTTTGATCTTGTCCAAAAAGCCGAGTAAAGCTTAAAAAGCTAAGAACAGCATCTATTAACAAGATACCTTTAATCTTAACCAAAAAGGCCAAGCACAAAAGTGTTATGGACAGACTGATAGACCGACCGACGGACCAATGGAGTGACTTATGGAGTCGCTTGCACGTGACTAAAAATGTACTTTTTTAAAAAGTGGGGTATCATTTTTCATTATAAATTTAACGTAAAATGAGCACCCACTTTACGGCAACCTAGTGAGTGGAGCTAAAAATGTTTTTCTAATTTCATCTTTCAATAAAGCCCGTGGTTATTGAGCAGTGTAATTCCTTATGTTATCAGTAGTGGCCAATTCTTTACATTGTGAAATATTCGAAAAACGACTTGTTTGCGACAAAGTTTAATGGGATATTCATTTTCAGCATACAAATATGATATCTGTTTTTAATAAATTGTATGGTTAAAGTACAGAATAGGTACAAAAACCCTCCTTTCCCCATGTTAAGAATGGGTTTCTAAAAAATAACATTATTATTTCAGCAAGGATCAATAAGTGCCTTGTACCGCTCATGTTACATTAAATTTATATAAAAAAGTGATCCCAACTTTTGGAGAAAGAAATTTCCTCATATCATGAAATCTAATTTAAAACATTTAAGATTTATATACACATACACATATATATATATATACATATATATTAAGATTTATAGTTGAGGATTTTTTTTAATTGTTTGCTTTACATCAGATTCTAGATCATCGTTTTTTTTTATGTGTAATTAATTAGTATTGTTTAAGTATTTTAAATAAAAAATAATAGATTAATGATAATCCACTGAGAAAATTGAAAAAAAGGTGAAAACAAAAACCATTAAACAATGAAAAACATTTAAAATTTATAGTTTTTTTTGTAAACAAAATAAATATTAGTTTAAAATATTTAAAATTTATAAAATTATTTTTTCATTTCGTAAACAATAAATAAGTTTTTATGTTTAAGTCAGTGTTTTTGCATTCATTAAGTTTTTTTGAAATAAACGATTGAGAAATCAATCATTTAAAAGTTAAACCTATATTATATATTATATTGTTTGTCTGGTTTCTTCTCGCTACCATACGCTTATTCCTAATATAACAGACTTATAGTTTTTTCTTTGTTAAAAATATTTAAAATTTATAAAAAAAATTTCTTTCGTAAACGACAAAGAAGTTTTTTTTTTTGTTAAAGTCACTATTCGCTAATATTGAAAACAACAACAATAATAAAAAAAACAATCGACAGCGAAAAAATGTTCAACAATAAATCAACATTTTTATTAGGATTATTCATTTAGGAAACGTAGTTATCTCCCTTACATTTTTAACGTATTCAGCAAATGCGCAAAAATCGATACTAAATTCACTTACGTTTTTGTTTTATAATCTGCTTTCGATTAACTTTATCTGCTTTTATAAAGGAAACGATTTTTCAAATGTGATTGACTTTACAAACTCAAGTTAACATTCAAGATGACGAACGGAAGAGCAAGTTCGCCGAAAATAAAATGTTTAAGTCAGTATTGAAAACAAAAAAAAAAACAATCGACAGCGAAAAAATGTTCAACATTTTCATTAGGATTATTCGTTTAGTAAATGTAGTTATCTCCCTTACATTTTTAACGTATTCTGCAAATGTGCAAAAATCGATACTAAATTCATGTAGTAATACTTACGTTTTTGTTTTATAATCTGCTTTCGATTAACTTTATCTGCTTTTATAAAGGAAACGATTTTTCAAATGTGATTGACTTTACAAGCTCAAGTTAACATTCAAGATGACGAACGGAAGAGCAAGTTCGCAGAAAACAAAGTTCAAGAGGAAAAATAAAAAATAAATCATTTCGAAATAAAGCCGATCTATTTCGTGAATATCACGGATAAAATTAATATTATTTTATTTAACATTTTAATATTTACATGAAAGAAAACAGAGGGACTACCATTTTTATGCAAACTTTTCCAAAATGTTTACATGATCTTGTGACGTCATCAATTCTCTAATTCGTTGCACGTGCAATTTAATGGCCAAAACTGATAGATGAACATAGTTTTTAAAGCCGCCGTATCGCATTTTTTTAAAAAATAGATTCATAATTATTTTTTATTGTGTTTGAAAGATTAAAGCCTAAAGTTAGTTTGGTGCTTCTGCAGTTTACCAAACGAATTAAAAATGAAGATATTGAAAGATAAATATTAGTTTTCTGGGACTATTTAAAAGCTAATTAGTAAAGTAAAATCAAGATATTGAATTAGAAAAATACACGTTGTTTGTACAAAATAAATAAATAAATAAATAAAATATAATAATAATAATAACAATAACAATAATAATAATAATAATAATAATAATAATAATAATAATAATAATAATAATAATAATAATAATAATTAGCCCTCCCCACCCCCAAGCATGAGTTTAGTACAATAGGGACTGCCAAAACAATGTGAAAATAAGAAAGCAGGATTCCGTGACGTCAGATTAGTGATAACTATACGAACTATAGAAAAGCAGAAACGACTTAATGATTTTTAAAAACCTTTGTTTATCTTCTTCAAACTGCATTTAATAATTAATCTTTGTTATAATTTTGTTAGGTTTTAAGATTTGCATATTTCAAGATTAATAATATTATACACATTTGGTGTTTTACGAGTGTTTATTGGGGAAACCATCGACTTCCATACTTTTGTTCGGTAAAAAAAAAAAGTATCATGTTTATATTAAAACTTAATATTTAAAAAGAAAATTAAGCACAATTTTTTAACAAATCTATGTTGTAATGGAACATTTTGTAATAATGGAATTTTAATCGTTTTAATCTTTTAAAAATTAATTAATTTTAAGGAAGTTATTTTTTCTTGGAAATTCAACTGATTATATAGTTTTTTTTGTTTTTTTTACATGGGTGTCACCATTTATCAAGGCCCAGAGGCCACTCAAGGATAAGGGTTAATAGGTATACATTAGTCATTGTGATTTTAGCATAGTAAACAGTGGGAATTTTGTAACTTGGATTACTTAGGGGGACGATTCAATTAGAACTTGTTCACATTGGACTTTTTCTTTTTTTTTTCATATGTATCACCACATTATCAAGGCCAAGAGGCCACTCAAGGATAAGGGTTAAAGAGTGTACAGTAGAAATTGGACAATATAATAATCATTAGTAATGAAAATTTGTAAAATTTGATAACTTATATGGAACGGCTCATCAAGAACTTCTTTACGTTAGACTTGAAGACAACCATATTGTAGTCAGCCGGAAAGCAGGAAAACGGAAGACAATTCCACAGGCGTGCAGTTAAAAAAGCTTTGTTCATGGAATCTACGTTTAGGTTTAGGCACAGATAAAGAGTGGGGTATATTAATTAGAAAAAAATTAGAAAAAAAAAAACGCTATTTAAATAAAAAGCATAAGTATATCAAATTTACAACATTTTTTAATTGCAATTTCAAGGTAAGTTTTTGTTCAATGATGTTAAAAAAATAATCCCATTGAGAGGGGAGAGGTGTAAGTCGAGCGGAGGATTGCAAAGGAGCCGCCCTTGCGACCCTTTCCTCAGGGTCAGGTAACAGAAGAGCAGGTTGGTAGAGGTATATAGGTAGAAGTAGACGGTAGAAAGTAACTAAGTACCGAACTGCCAGCAGGAGCGACTAGACTTGTAACACTTGCTAGCCACACTGAGGCAGAGTGGTTTGAGGCCACCTTTATAACAAAGGGAAAGCTCCTCTCACCACTTCTCCCAATCTATACATACTCAGGAACATGGCCGCCCGCGTAGGATTAGTTGAATGCTTCCCCAGACTCGTGAGTACTCATCTCCACCTTTTTTTTACAATACGTGTATTTACATTTTTTTAAATAAATATTTTTTTTAATTATTTGAACTCTTATGTTTCATGAATAGAAATTTCGCTAGATTTAAATATATTTTGTTCAGATTTCGATAAAAAATAAATAGGGGGCGCACGCACTTCAAAAAAATATTTCCCCTCGTATATTTTACGGAAACTGCATTTTATATGTAATTTCATTCTAAAATGGATAAGCATCGAAAATTTCACTAACATCTGACCATTAGTTGATTTTTGCTAGATTTATTAAACACGGGTATGTTTTATCGTTCGAAATGCTTACTACATGGGAACGTTATTTTAAAGCGCCAATTATGTAAATATGATTTTTGTCTCGCAATTTCATTATTTTCATACGCTGAAAAAAATTTTTTTTAATTATTACTGGTTTATTTTGCCCTTCTTTTAAATGGTACAAAAGTTATACTGATAATATTAATTTATAATAAAGTTACATCGTGTTACATATAGGGGGTAATTCTGTGGTGACTTTTGGCAGTCCCTATCAAGTTAAATGAAAGTTTTACAATATTTTTTTTTAATTTGTTAACTGAATGTACAGAATAGTTACAAAACATCCCCCTCTCCCCATGTTAAGAATGGCTTTCGAAATAACAGTATTATTTCAGCACGGTTCAATAAGTACACAAGTACCCGTAATTTTGTTTCATCGAATTGTTATTGAATGGTCACTAATTTATCAGATTTTCTTATTAATTTACTAGCATTTCAGCCCGGCGTTGCCCGGGTGTTTGGAGGTGTATGCAAAACAAGAAAAGTGGTAATAGGAAGGCTCGAACCCATACCATGAAGGAGGAAAAGAACGGGGTAAATGTGACGTCTTTGCTGTTATGACCACCGTCAAAACAGGAGTGATGTAGGTTTTAATTAAGGCTAGACAATCGAAAAGAGGGGGATGACTTTCGAAAATATCGGCGAAAAAAAGTGACCCCTCCCTGTAGAAAAGTGCCCAGTTTAGGGTGAAGAAATTTATATTTTTAGCCAATTTTTCGTCTGAAGGGTCGAGCTTCAAACGATACTGATCTTGTGAAAATCCGTCGCCGCTGTCAAAAGTTTTAGGCAGACATGCAAACATACATACATGCAATTATATATTTGTAGCTCAAGTTTTCGACCCAAACCGATTAAAAAGCTTACCCTATCTCTGAATACCATTTATGTAAAATTTCAAATGTTTAGACCAGAAATTGTCTGAGTAATTTGGTAGAGACCGCAGAGGTCAAAGTTTTTAAACTTTGAACCCCTTAACAGTTAGTGTTTTGGGCTTAAATCAAGTTATTAAGTTAGATCCATGCCCAAGGAACCTATATCTAAAATTTCAATTGTGTATAACCAAAATTGGCGGAGGAGTTTGGTAGATTTCTCAATCTCAAATCGTTGAACTTTGATCCCTTAACAGCCAAATTACTGGCCGAAAACGGATTACAAAGATTTTCTCAAATCTCATAACTCTGCATATCAAATTTCGAGTCTATAGACTTAAAATTGAGTTATTGCATAGGGAAATGAACACAGACACACAAAACAGACACATTCACTTTTATAGATATATTAGCATTTCAGCCCAACGTTGCCCGGGTGTTTGGATGTGTATGTTGAGTAAAAAAATAAAAAGTGGTAGTAGAAAGGTAGGCTCGAACCCGTACCGCGAAGGCCGAAAAGAACGGGGGGGGGAATGCTGACTTCTATGTCGTTCTGACCACCACGAAACCGAAAGTAACGTAGGTTTTAATTAAGGCTAAACAGTAGAAAGGAGAGAATGACTTTCAAAAATTTCGGCGAAAAAAGCGACCCCCTCCTCCCGTAGAAAAGTGCCCAGTTGAAGGTGAAGATATGTTTTTAGCCAATTTTTCGATATTTGTCGTCTGAAAGGTCGAACTTCAAAACGATACTGATCTTCGTAAAAATCCGTCGCCTCTGTCGAAAGTTTTAGGCACATATGCATACATACATACATACATACATACATACACACATACATACATGCATACATACATACATACATTTATATTGAATAAAATAAAATAAGCATCTAGTACGCTTGAAACCAAATCACAACGTAATATTAGGAAAATGAACAAATATTTTACTTGTTTGAAATTTATTACAAATATATTTCGAAGGTAGACTTCATCTTCAGTGTGTTCTTTGGGTTTTTTTTTGTGCTTTTTTTCTTATTCCTTGCCATGTTGTAGATTTGGAGAAAGAAGTCTGTATAGAGCCGCGCGTTGTATCTGGCGGTTGTATTTTGAATTGTTTGAATTGTGCGCAGGTAACGCAAAAATAACGTCAAGAATGAGAGTTCAATATAGAAACGTTGTTTTAATTTGAATAAAATAAAATGCGCATCTAGTACGCTTGAAACCAAATCACAACGTAATATTAGGAAAATAAACAAATATTTTACTTGTTTGAAATTTATCACAAATATATTTCGCAGGTAGCCTTCACCTTCATTGTTGTCCTTTGTTTCTTTTTTTCTCGCATTACCTGTGCAGAGTTCAACCAATTCAAAATACAACCGCCAGATACAACGCGCGGCTCTATAGAGACTTCTTTCTCCAAATTTACAACATGGCAAGGAACCTATATCTTAAATTTCAATTGTTTAGACCCGAAATTGTCGGAGGAGTTTGGTAGAGTTCTCAAAGGTCAAATCGTTGAACTTTGACCCGTTAATAGCCAAATTTCTGGCTGAAAACGAATTACACATATTCTCCCAAATCTCAGTACCATGTATATCAAATTTCGAGTCTGTAGACTTAAAATTGACAAAGTTATTGTGTAGGGAAATTTACACACAGACAGACACGTTCACTTTTATAGATATATAATAAAGTTACATCGTTCTACATATAGTGGGGTTAATTCTGCCGTGACTTTTGGTGGTGCCTATAGTACAATCAAACAACGCATTCGTATTTGTCTGAATTTATCATTTTTAAAAATAAATTAATTATTATTAAAAATAATACCATTTTAAAGTTATTTCTCTTAATGATCCTGGATTTAAATTATATATATATATATATATATATATATATATATATATATATATATATATATATATATCAGGATTATTAGAAAATGTTTACACCGATATCATTCATACAAGAAAAATATAAAATTACATTTGACATTTTTGAGAATTGTTATCATTAAAACCACATTAAATATTTTTAAAATTATATTATTTTTTGTGAAAATATTGAATGAATACTGCTTATCGTAATGTTCCTGAAAGATTAAAAACATTTTTAACTGTTAACATCTACAATGTTTTATTTTTCATGCTCAACTAGTAAAAAAAAAACATTACAAAGAAAAGACATGTTTTGATGAATACTTAAAAATACAAAGGAGATAATTACATTTACTAAGTGAATACTCATAATAATGAAGAGAAATAAGGAACGATGAAAAGTACACACATTATTAGATTTTTAAAAACAATTTATTTAGTTCAGCGACGGGCAAAATGGGGGACGTACAAGGTTTGTTTTGATGGAGTCTTTCTTTAAAAATCTACCAAAAATCGAATAATTTTCTAATCAATATGACATTTTATCGATTATTAAGTGAACAATATTATTTATAAAGGTGTGATTTTTTTGTCATGATCGATATATTAGACCTCTTCAAAATTGACCTTTTTCTTCAAACATATGGAAACTGATATCATTCCCATTCTCCGAGGTCTAAATTAGCTAAATATACCAGTTATTGTGATCTTGGACCTTGGCTATTCCTACCTCAAGAGCCATGTAATTTTATTGTTGACGTTTTTCAAAAACGCCGCAAAATATGGGATATTATGTCCTTATTTTCATTGTAGCTTTCTAGAGGTTGATGCTATAGCATTGAAAGTGGTACCAAATGAAAGCTAATAAAATTTTCTTGCATATGGTAGTAAGCACAATAAAACACATGAACACCTGTGTAAATTTTAACTAATTTTAATGCACAAACAGCTGGGACATTACAAAAAATCAGTTTGGTAACATGATAGCACTGCACTGACACATATATTGCATAAGAAACTGTCAGATAGGATGTTACTAATACATGTATTATCACTTGTTCAATGTGGCTTTTTTGAAACTGTCAAATTTTTTCCTGTGGTACTCCACAACTTGTAGTAAGCAGCTTCTTTGCTCTGGGTCACTTGTGATCTGAGTTGCAAAGTCACTCATTAGTTTCACACCTCTCTCAGCCACATCATTGGTCACTTTCACTGACCTCACAAACTTCTATGCATTCCTGTAGCTGTCATTGTCTTCCCAGGTGTCAGCAGGAGTAGTGAGCCAGTCACATTTCACTCGAAGAGCATCAAACAGAAAGTGAGACTCTGGCCCTACCAAGTCTGTGAGAACTGTAGCTGCATTGATGACAGGAAATACTGGCTTGCCTTTCCTGTAACTCTCATGTTTCTCTGTTTCTAACAGCTTGACTGCGAGCTTCTCTTTTGCAGACTTGGTCATGCTGGCATGTGAACTGAACAAGGTGAATGGCACTAGTTCCTGGGTCAAATATCAGCGGTAGTTGTTCATTCTCTTGAGAACAGAGGTTGCCAGTTCATCGTCATACTGTTTGTATTGCAGCATGTTCTTCATAAGCTGGAGGTCATGGATAGGTGCATCAGCTGAAGATGTGGTGGTCACCCAGTGGCTGGGGTAGAATAAGGCCAGGAACTTGTTCATCCTCTCCAGATTGAAGATAGTGTCCGTGTTGTATTTTAGTTCATTAGAAAACATGAGCATCTTCATACAGTAAAGTACGGGCTTGGTGAATGGCACCTGGCTTGACCCAATGGATACCTTGAGGAGGTTCCTCACCAAGCAGGATCAGGCACAGCTCTGCCACCTCTCTGTAATCTGCCCTCGGACTTGCTTCCTCAAGGAAATTGCTTAAGACTGCAATTGTGCTTGTCTTCTTCTGTTTCAAGTCTTGTTCAACTAGGCCCAGAACTCTTGGGCAGTCATTAACCAACTTGTCCCACTTCTCTTTCACATTACTGAACATTGGGTTGTCAGGACTCTTGACCTTGCTGAACACAGCCTCCCATACACTTCCAATTATTACCTCTGATATGTGATGGCGACAAGCGAAGTGGAATACCTTTTTGCCTAGTTTTTCTTCAATAAGCTTCGCTGCACCCTTGTTGATGCCACTATTGCTTGCTGTGGTATCAAATACCAAACCTACAATGTTGTCTGTGAGACCTCATGCTTCTATCAGTTCCAATGTAGCATTACACTGTTGGATTCCTGTCGAACTTTCTATGAAGAGCACACCAAGCAGCTTCCCTTCTTCATACTGTGGAGTATCAGAGACGAGCACTGCAAGACTTTCCACTGGGTATCTTTCACCAAGAACATCCCGTAGAAGTTTTCCATCCCAGTGTTGTGTGCAGTAATCTGGCGGACTTTCCTTGAAGTTATTCATGTAACTTTGGCACAAGTATGACGAGTGTTTATCCTATTTCGTCTTGTAGTAGAGGCTGATATAACAAAGTCATCAAGATCTGCGCCTCCTGCCTTCAACACTGCAAACACCATGGCTGTAGTCTGGTTGTCAGAGAGTGACAACCGATCTGCAGTGCTACAAATCTCTTCACTGGTCATAACTGAGCGTGGAAAGTGTAAGGTTTTCGTACTTGGTTTTGATAAACAGCTTGGTATTTCTCAGTGTATTCTGAACCCTCACTAGTACCAGAGCCTTGACTGTTCTCTGGGTCTTCATCATATGAAATGTTCCCAACTTCTGCTGCTGCAGCAGTCACTGATGATAACATTCTCTCTTCTCTTTCTTCTCGGAAGCTTTTCTCTCTAGACTTCTTCTCAAACACCTTATCATGACCTGACATGTGTGCCAGGCGAGTGGTCTGTTGGTCCGAGTAGAAATTGACGTCCTCTTCCTTGGTCTCCTTTGTGAGCAGCCTGTTGCTTCTTATCTCCTCCACAGCATCCTTTACTCCAATATCAAATAACTTGTCTAAGTCCTTGAGAAAGTTAGCTCGTTTCTCTTCCTCTGGTTTGTTATTTCTTCCCTTGTTTTTAACAATTTTCCTGTACTTTTCATGGAGGATCATGAAACGGTGACTGCATTTGGTCTAGTTAGTGTTTTAATCCTTGCCATATTCCAGAATGGCAAAACGACATCCACTGTATCATGGGCTAAAGACCTATTGTCACTGTTGGGATTATCATTCCTCAAATGCAGGAAATACTGGAACACCTGTCGATTGATAGGAATTTGAGAGCCCCTGATGCTGGAGCTGGGTTGCCCAATGAGATACACATCACTGAATGACCTTGTGGCAGGCATTGCCACCTTTCTTCTCTTTTCAGTTGGTTCATCCCGTTCACTTGTATCGCTGATCACTTTTCCACAGTGTAGTTGTCTTCCAGATGCCATGTTGTCAGCAGTTCACAAATCTTAACAAATCAGCTTTAACTTACAATCTGAAATGAAGAGATAAAACATACTTAGTGATAATAAATTATATAAATGCATTAAGAGTAACATTTTTGAGATAAAGTTATGTATTATATGATGGCATCCTTTCCAAGCATAAAAAATATATATGTTTGTGCATTAAAATAAATTAAAATTAACACAGGTGTTCATATGTTTACTACCATATGCAAGAAAATTTTATTAGCTTTCATTTGGTACCACTTTCAATGCTATAGCATCAACCTCTGGAAAGCTACAATGAAAATAAGGACATAATATCCCAGATTTTGCAGTGTTTTTGAAAAACGTCAACAATAAAATTACATGGCTCTTTAGGCAGGCATAGCCAAGGTCCAAGATCACAATAACTGGTATATTTAGCTAATTTAGACCTTGGAGAATGGGAATAATATCAGTTTCCATATGTTTGAAGAAAAAGGTCAATTTTGAAGAGGTGTATATATATATATATATATATATATATATATATATATATATATGTGTGTGTGTGTGTGTGTACTGATGTTTCATTAATATTAGAGAAATATGTACCATAGCTATACGTGTTATGTTATATTATCAGACTGTAACTTTTCCGATTAATTAGTTCTGCCCATCTGTGTATTTTAGATCTTTATCATTTATGATGTCATTCTGAAATAATATCGAAATAATTTATACTTATCTATGATGAAGATTGACTTGGCTTGATTCTAAGTGCATAACCATCCTACAGCCACCTTCACATCCACCAGTATACCAATCATACAATGGTTGTGGTACAATACTCTATTGCAGATTGTGAATATGAAATGTCCGACTTGGATGCTGTTATGGTTGAACAGCACTTAATGACACATGCGATTATTCAGAGTGCAGCTGCCACCACCGGTGCAGTTGCTGCAATGCAGATTGAGAGACTTTGTCGCTGCAACCAAAATTACCGGAAATGACCTTGTCGTTCAACTGCTTGAATGCTGCGATGAATCCCTACAAACCGACCTGACTCGCACTGCAGGCAGTTAATTAACTGACAAACCAGAAACAGTATGAGTCCTCACAATCAGAGAGAAAAACACCATTGTGTCACGTGTTACTCTACACAATATGCAACCAGTTTTTTTTGGTGCTCATCGTCGGCGCCTAGTTGGAGTGTGTAAATTTCTCATCAAGTGTTCGAATTGCAACAAGGAGAACCACACAGAAATCATCCTCCAAGATGTCTTGGCCTTGAGGACACAGAAATTTAGCTGAACTTTGACATGGCAGAAAGTCTTTTGCAAGTATTTGAAGAAAGCAAATCCCACCTATTGTCATGAATGCAAACGATGTGTTTGTAAAAACCACTACAAAAGTGTGTGCTGCTTCAAAAACAGAAAGAATCGGCAACCAGAAACATCGTCAAAATCATGCCTAGAACATGAAACCACCGTTTTTGACATCCTGTGTGCGGAATCAATTATCGGGCACGTTGTTTGTTTGTTTGTTTTTTTTTTTTAATTAAACCTTGGTCCTTGGTCCTTTAATTGAAAAAAAATAGGGCTTGAATTATATTTTTCGATGAGTTATAAACTTGGAAAAACGGGGTGGAATTATTCAATATTTTTCACGAAATTTCTGCCACACCTACCGCAGCACATGCAAATTTGACCCTGGACTACCATCTCTACAACCAGCTGTCCGACGCGTAAACAAAACAAACCTCACGATCACAACTATTTATCAACTTCACGACAAAAGTCACCCGGGTGCACGATGAACAACTCGGCTTTGGTCCAACTCCCAATGGCTGAAACGGCTGGTGTAATTGACATGGCTGATACTGGTTGTCAAATTTGCGTGGCCAGTATCAAGGTGATCCATCGATCATTCAGTAAATGCTATCTCTCACCATTCAACCGGTGTTATTGCTCCTCAACCGTAAAAGATGCCGTTGGTTTACAACATCACATCTGTTTACAGTCATGACGAACACATTCCTCATTAGCCACCATTATCTGATCTTAGCTGCACCATCTTTTCCTCGATACGACACCAATGTGCAAGAGTCGCTCTATCATCCATCAACCAGATTCATTTGATCACTTGGGACAAAGTTTGGGTCACGAGCAACAGTACACGGTTGACAGTGTTGTCGTATACAAGCAGCATATTGTTATTCTTTGAGACAGGACGTCATTCTGCACACCAATCTATGATGTTGAGTCACCTCGGCTCTCATGGCCACTCGGAACAACTGCAATCACTGCAACCGGATGGCGCCCTCCCAATCCAGCTCACCACTGAAACCACCTGTCTCTCCAACCTACACCTTTCAGTGTGTATGTGCTGATTCTTCCACTACAAAGTTATCAACTACTTAGTCCTTGTTGACAGATACTCCAATTGGCCTATAGTTGAAAGAACCTTCAGTGGGGGATCTGGTATAATAGACTCCATCATTTTTTCACAAGTTCTTCTTTCATATTATCTTGAAGCCGCTACCGTTGCCAAACAAACCGAAACTGTGCTCTTCTTATCACAGTCGCTTAGGTGTTGAAGCACATAAATGTAAAATGTTCGTTTTCTAACCATGGACACTAAATAATGGAAGGACAAGCACGACACACTTTCCACAAAAATCACACAACTTTGCCTACTTTATTAAAGGCTCTCTATCCCGAGCACGTTGTTTAGTTGATACTTGAGCTGCTTTCAGTATATGGCAACTGAAACTTTTCACAAGAAGCCACCAATGTCGCCAATCACACTGCAAGAGGCAAATCACTCCGCCATCCATATGTACGGTCAATATTCTCATTCTCTCGACTTGGAATTACGGAGAGACTTTACATGGGTCTTTACAATAACGAATTTACCCTACCCAATTCTAGGTGCGGACTTCTTGCATCACTTCAACCTGATAGTGAATATGCACAGACGTAAGCTGATAGATGCGAATACGGAACTTTCTGTCACTGGTGTGAAAACTGACACTCCCTCTATCAGCCCTGTATTCTTCATTGCAATAACGTCCAATAACCCCTACCAGAACTTATTACACATCTACCGAGAGTTGACAAAAATTTTGTGGTAAGCAAACCAACACACACCACAAAATACCACATCGAAACCATAGGGGTTGTCGTGTTGTCACACTCTCGCCGTCTCCCTGTTGATAAACTTAAGGCAGCGAAGGCAGAATTCAACCATACACTGAAAAACATGTCTGGGAAGGTCAAATTCAAGTATATGTTTTGTTTCATTAATCCATTATCCCAGGCATTATCAACTTATTAATGATCACAAATTTTATATTACTTATTGCGTGAAGTATGGCGACGGTAGTAGGAAGTCTTTTTACAGCTGGATTAATTTGACATTGTTAGGAGCTTAAATTTGAATAAGAAGTCATTGTTTTCTGTACCAACACGAATTTTAATAAAAAAACTTTTACTGATTGAAAATAACTATTATATCCTTATAAAATTGTATATATAAACATGTTTTCTTATAAAATTTGGTTTCCTTAATTTTTATATTTAAAAAAAATTCTATTTATGCTTTAATTACCACTTGCTAACTGAAAACTGCAATATTCATTAATGTTTAATTTATTTCCTTTATAAAAAATATGGACGTCACAATTTATTTTTCCTCAACTAATCTAGTCCGTGGAAAAAAGAAACAATTTTTAGTGCTAAATTACGTGTGCATATGGAAAATTTAAAAAAAAACCCTGACAAATAAAACTTTTTATTCCGGAATTAAATTAATGAAATTGTCTCAATCTAAAAAAAAATAAAGTTTATTTACATTTTCGCTTTTCGGACAAGAGAAAGAGGTTAAGAAATGATTTAAAGCAAATGCTATGTCATATCGCTGGTGACTTGGATGGGCACGTTTACACGATCAGTTTGTTAATGTTTCCAAACCAACGGATTTAGATACGAGAGAAATGTGTAAATAGCTCAGTAGATGTACGGTATTTTAATTTGATAATAAATCAATTATTCTAAGCAGAAAGATTCATTCACATAAATATAAAACAGCCGCACAAAATATAACTGCTAGAAAACTTACTATCTATGTCGAGGTTCTATATGTCTTATCAGTTTATAATTGTTGAATTTTTATCGATATCCTGATGCTGCAGTAAATGATCATCGGATGTTGTTCAACACTCTTGCTTTATCCTATGATTTGGAAGGAGACACTGTCCTTAAAAATGTTCGTAAAAAATATAAAATTGTTATGACAGGCGTTCAGTACGTAAATGCCGTGGTCTAATTTTTCATATAAGTAGAACAACGAAAATTGCCACAGTTATTAGTTTGTTTTCTAGATAAGAATATCATAGAGTTACACATTTCTCGCATCTTTTAAATCAGAATTCAAGCTGCATCCCCTGGCAAAGGCGTTTCTTTCAAAAACAATTTTCAGGCTTCAAAATGTAAAAATCAGATGGTGCAAGGTGAGGCAGGATTTCATAGACATCTGCACTTCTGATCTCGAACAATGTGTGTTGTGCATTGGAGTCATATATGGCCCTGGCTCTGGATTTTGATAACTTTAGTATATTTTCTGAAAATTGAAGCGTAATAAGCTCCTGTAAATTGTGAATACCGGTTTAAGACACCTAGAGTTAATACTTCTTCAGTACAGTATGGTAATCAACGCGGTTTTGCTTTTGGAAAGTTGTCAGCAACCTATGAATCCATCAGATAATTTCCACAGATCTTTCACTAGCCATGAGCTTTTAAGCGATCTGACAGATGGAGGGCAATAAGACCAAGGTGCTACTGTTACAGATTTCATGACATATTGGAATTCACAATGTCAACGTTTTAGAAGAATATGATGTGACATGGTTTCTTTTAATTTCATCAAGTTTTCTATAGTGTATCCTGTGGTGTGCCTCATTGCAAAAAGAGAATTGGCTACTGCATGACACTTGACAGCCTCCATTTCACACTTAACTAATTTCAAACACTTGTAAATCAGGAACAACTAGCTTAGAGTTGAACTTTGCCACATGATCCACAGAGATATAAATCATTTCATATGCAACATTTCTACTAGATCAGACAAACGGAAATGGGCCAGGATCATTACTTATTGAACGTCAATCGTATCTAAAAAATCTTGCACGATAAAGTTTTGTATGAAAATAACAATGATAAAAGGTTAGAACATGAATTAGATATTTAAACATGAAAACTTAATATAACATACACGTTTTATTGAAATATATTAAATTAAAAAATAAAAATAAAAACTGTTAAGATATGACCTCAGTTCTTTTTGGGTGGTTTTAAAGATTTACACGAGAATGTTTTTAAAAGTGTCAAATCTATCTGATAAATAGTTACACTTTAGTTAGTCTGAAGAGATCCTCCTGGAACTTACACATAATTTTATTAGAATATAGATATTTATAGAAAGTTATTATCCCTGTTGTGGCTTCATTGCAAAAGTTTGTTTGTCTAGAAATTGTATGTAAATATTTCTAAACCAGTTAGTAGTATATTTCATACACTTTTTTATTTCAATTTTCATCAGTCGAAGTATTCAGAAATCAATGGGCTCCCTACATGGGGCTCACATTTAAGTCTACATGACACAACAAATGTTCCTTCTATGCAAAGAACCACATACGTCAAAGGAATGTGGTTTGGCTAATTTTGATTAAATTTTTTGTTTAAGCTAGTGATATCGCACCCTTTATCTCATACATTTCCAGCAAACAATCATTTTAAGATTCTGTTTTTGAGCAAGTGTTTAATCTCTCTTCCACTTGGTTCACCAGGTATATTTTTCAGGTAGTTCTTTTAAAATTCTTTTTTCTTATTTTAGTTCCTCCTATAATTACTGACAAAGATTTTCCAAAGATTCCACTGTTTCACGTCGTACATAAACCTGATAGTCTGTTATTTTTTACTCTCACTCTTTTTAACCCAGTGTTATTGGAGACATTAACTTCTAACTTCTTGTCTCATATAATTATGTCAGGTTTAACAGCTACCTTTCAAGGCACGTAGCTTTAGGAATCGTATAGAGTCATAGCAGATGGTGTATAAGATGTCCAACTGCTGTTCCCATGACTTGCTGCAGCATTCAATATTCAACATGTTATAGATCGCTATGTCGATATATTTACACATTTCATTTTATTCCATTGTATAATATCCATCCTCTTGAAGAACCTGACAGCTTGAATAGATCATCCTTACTATTTCTATTTCAAACGTATACAGTCCTATGTGAATGCATCCAGAAAATACTTGTAACAATATTGTTTGGCCCATTTTTTCCAATTTTCTGTAATGAAAGTTCTGGAGTATTTTTAACAACTCCTGTGTGTGATTTACGTAGCAGACCTGTTTCCTAATTCTGTCATATTTGTAAACCAGTCTTGATTAAAATGGTTGGCAACTTGCGTGATAGACGTTGTTCTTCTGGCTCGTTTCATAAGGCTGCAATACAATGTCGAGATATGGATATTGGAAGATCATCAGATACTGTTTCTTGTATGTGTTTTCATATAATGCATCAAATCTTACATCTGTGCAAAAAATTTTAATTTTCTTATCTTTTTAGCATCCACACTATAAATTTTACCTCCCTTCAAAGAAGAACCATATACTTAACAAGAATGTGTTTTTTTCTGTTTTAATTTTCTTATCAATTTGTTTTTGCTGGGGATGGAGCATTCTACTGGATGCCAAAATTCTCCCATTAATTTAGATGCTCCAACCGAAACATCGTTTTAAGATACTAACCGTTCCTTCAAGCACTATTGTTTGTATTTATTTTGCACTTGGTTCACTGAGTATATTTGCCAGATAGTTTTTGAAAAATTTTAATTCGCTGGTTGATCATATAAGTAGAGGTATGATTGCTACATTCGTAAGATTCCAGTTGCTTTTAATGTCGTACATAAGTCATTGGTATTTTGTTATTTTCTCCCTCTCTGCTCTGTTCAAGCCAGCATCATTCTTGTCCCATATCACTATGTCAGGCTTTAGGCACATTTTCTATATATGCAGCTTAGGAATTTCATAGTCATAGTGAAGAGTGTATGACTTATTTCCAACTGTTTCTGGTACAAGATTGGATATTTACAGTGTTTCTAGTGGAGATATTTTTGTCCCGTATGTGTTGTCATATGACACAACAAAGTCGACTTATGTGCAAAAGAGGAACCACATACTTCATATACATGTGGCTTTTCACCTGTATGTTTTTTTCATATGACTCAAGAAATGTGACTTCCATACAAAAGAAGAACCACATACTTCACAAGAATGTGGTTTCTCTCCTGTATGTGTTTTGTCGTTTTTTTTTTGTTTTTTTTCTCCATCTTTTTCTTCTATGGGGTGGGACATTCAACCAGATGTCTAACATTAACCCGTATTTTAGTGAGTCTAACCAAGAAATCTTTTCAGGCTTCTCGCTGTCCCTTTCAGTGCAATTGTTTGTTTTCCACTTGCACTTGGTTCACCGGGTATGCTTGCTATGTACTGTGTAAAGTTCTTTTTCATAAACCCAGTTTCTCCTGTGATGATTGGTATAATTAAAACGTCTTTTAATTTCCAATTTCGTTTCATATCATACATAAGTCCTTGATACTTTATCTTTTCTTTCTCAGCTCTGTTAAGCCCTGCATCATTATTATCGTCGCTTTTCTTATTGGCTTGTGTCCCAAATCACTATATCTGGTTTAAGAGCAGCGTTTTCTAGATATGTACCAGTATGAATTATGTAGTCATAGTGAATTGTGTAGTTGTCATTCCCATTCGTTCGGGTATATGTTCCCAGGACATTTTACTACACTGAAATCTTCCAATGAAGGTATTTGCAAACTCCATTATGGCGATTTGTGTAATAACCATCTCCAAGTAAGACTTTGCAACTAGAAATCAGGTGGCCCACACTCTTAACCTCAGTGTTGCAGAACCTGCATTTATTATTATTGCTTAGACCACTCATCTTTTTGAAGGCGTTCGTCATGAGGCCCTGCTCTTGTGCAGCCAATATCAAACTCGCTTGGTCGTAATGGAGCGATACTCTTTTGAGCAAGTCCAGGGAACATCCCTATCGATATATTCTTGGGATAGTTCAGTTAGTTGGTATTTTGCCCGTTTATGGTTGGCCCACTCTTCTGTTTTAACACTATGGAACCGGCTAGTGTATTTTTTCAGACTGTTGCAGGCTATGTCAGTGGCAGGCTTGTTTGGGTTTTCAGCATCATTTGTAAGGCAGTAGTTTCAAAAATGAGTGGCAAGTTGTATTATAGATGTTATATTACTTGCTCAGTTTTTATGGTCTTTAATTTCCATCAGCTTGGGGTTACAGGAACTTATTATGTACTGACCTATGCTGAAGATTGTAGCTCTGTGTCTCATGTATGTGTTGTCATGCAAAAGAAGAACCACAAACCTCACAGGAATGTGGTTTCTTTCCTATATGTGTAAGCATATGATGCGACAAAGTTGATGTCTGTGAAAAAGAAGAACCACAAACTTCACAATAATGTGGTTTGTTTCATGTATGTGTTTTAATATGATTAAACAGAGTTGACTTCTGTGCAAAAGAAGAACCACATATTTTACAAGAATGTGGTTTGTCGCCTGTGTGTGTTTTCATATGATCCAACAAATGCGATTTCTGTGTAAAAGAAGAACCACATATTTCACAAGAAAATGGTTTTTCTCCAGTATGCGTTTTCATATGACGCAACAAATTTGACTTCCATGGAAAAGAAGAACCACATACTTCACAAGAATGTGGTTTGTATCCTGTATGTGTTATCATATGACGCAACAAACTTGACTTCCACGCAAAAGAAGAACCACATACTTCACAAGAATGTTGTTTATCTCCCGTATGTGTGTTCATATGACGTAACAAATGAGATTTCCATACAAAAGAAGAACCACAGACTTCACAATAATGTCTTTCTCTCCTGTATGTGTTTTTATATGATCGAACAAATTTGACTTCTGTGCAAAAGAAGAACCACATACGTCACAAGAATGTGGTTTCTCACCTGTATGTGTTTTAATATTATTAAACAAAGTTGACTTCCGTGCAAAAGAAGAACCACATACTTCACAAGAATGTGGTTTCTCTCCCATATGTATGTTCATATGTGTCAACAAATTTGACTTATGTCCAAAAGAAGAACCACATACTTCACAAGAATGTGGCTTGTCTCCTGTATGTGTTTTCATATGACAAAACAATGTTGACTTCTGCGCAAAAGAGGAACCACATATTTCACAAGAATGTGGTTTGTCTCCTGTATGTGTGTTTATATGACTCAATAAATGTGACTTCTGTTTAAAAGAAAACCCACAAACTTTACAAGAATGCGATTTGTCTCCCATGTTTGCTATGTAATGCAATGATAGTAACTTGTAACTTTAGAAAATTCAAATGAACAATGATTTTAAAATTCAAATGAACAATAATTTTAAATCACCAATGAGGAAAGTTCCTTCTCGTCCATTAATTTCTTTTCATTGTTGCAAATTCTGGAAATATAAAATAAATTAAAAAAATTATATTTCATGTGGTTAATTTGAATTTTGTTGACTATTAAAAATAGCCATAACATCATTTATTAATGAAATTCAAAAAAGAAAGTGAGTATAGTTTTATGCAATACTTGTAAGTCAACAAAATTAATTTTTCTATTTTCAAATATTTTATTAAAAATCTTTAAAATGAACTAGTTTATATTTAGCAGTATAGTCCTTCTGCAATTAGAAAGCCTGCAATCTTTTGGGCATTCCTTGAATTAGTCTTCATTAATACTCCGGTGAAAGGGTGTCATATTTCTCTTTCATTTTTGTCCCAAATTCTTCCCGATGTGAAATTTTATCATTATGTAACTGTAGCTTGATATAATGTCATACGTTTTTGATAGGATTAATGTCTGAAGATTGTGCAGGCCAATTCAAAAATCGAATATCATGCCCTTCAACCTCTTGACACTCAGTTGCATGAATGGGAGCATTATCCAACATAAAGATGAGAGTATCATCTAAATTTCGGCCAAAGTAGGGTGGAAAATGCCAAGTCAACATAATAATGAACGTGTCCGAACGAATTCGGTTTTGCTAGCGAACTATAGGCACTAATAATATGCCCCATTAATACTGAATCTCAACCACCTTGTAGTGTTTAAACTGTGTATCTAGGATTACATTCTTTGTCCTCCCTTCGACAGACGTACTTCCTGCCATCAGGGACTTGCCTATTGAACTTGCAGTTATTTCTAAAATTCACTTTTTATTAATATGAAGAGTCATGATCTTCAATGCATCTGACAGAGCCTAGATGGAACTTTCTGTTTTTATAGCAATCATTTGCTTGCTTTCTGCAACAGAGCCTCACAAATTCCTCTAATCTGTTCTTAACTGTAGAAAGAGAACAGTTCGTAACAAGATTACACTGTTGTTGCATCTGGGAAACCGTATCAAATCTGTTTCTGACTCTACAGATCTAGATAGCATTTTCTTCCTGTATTGCGACCACATATGGCGATATCATGAACACTGCCAATTTTGGTGTTTTTGCACAATCACTCGTACTGTTATCGAATCACATTTCAATCTATGGCCAATTTTTCGATTAAATATACCAGAAAAGTGAAAATTAGTGAGCTCCTGAAGAGGAAATCGAGGCATATGGACTCGATGTTACATTGTCTAATGGAATGACAACAGTTATGATTAGATATGCTTTGTTGCCTAAAAGGTGATATTTTAAGCTGGTTTAAAGCTTATTTGTTTTCTTAAGACATTAATTACTTTTCACTGTTTTTCTCAATCTATATTCACTTCATCGTATAAGGGTCAATGATTTCCTTTCCCATCCATAAACTGCCATAACTGATTTTTCAATCTCTCCACATATTACAGCTTTTCAATGTTTTTCTAACCTTACTGTTAGTGAATGACATGGCTCACATTTGTAGAATTTTCCACATCTACATGGAATCTCTTAGTCATGATTTTTCCATAACCGACGGTACATGCACATGTTACCAAAGAGTCAAATAACCCTTGAATACTCTCGTGTCTAGTTTCTCTTAAATTTTCCACCTCATTTTGATATGTATTGTTATTAGTACAGATTATTTTGCTTGCTGTTGTAAAAAACAAACTATTACATTGTTTAGATTATATAGATTGTGAAAATTGACTGGCTACATATTTAAAGATAATAAGAAATATGTGGGTGTTATGAAAGTATTTTAATGATGTTAACCCCACATGACATCACATGACGTGGAAAGTAAAAGAGAATAGAATTTATTTCCTAGGTATAGCGCAATGGTGCACACATGCAAACGCATGCATGACAGTAGGTAACAAATGCACAGGACGGTAGCGCTAGTTTGTCATAATTGATATTGTCAGTGGTGTAAGGTCACCTATTTGACAAACACAGCTGTCAAGGGTGAACTCAAAAAGCAGGTCGTATATATAGTCAATGACAGCAGAACATACATTTCATTTGCTAAAGGTTTTCACCAGTTATTTGAAGGGATATTAAGGGAACCTGGACGAACTGTAAACATACGACAAAGACGGGTCCCGGGAAGTTAGGGAAAACCAAAAAGTAAAACAATAAGGTACATGACATTCCATTTTTTACCCTCCTGTTTCTACTCGAAAACAACAAATATATATATATATAAATATACATATATGTGATGCGCATAAGATAATAACAAAATCAGATATAATTTTTTAAGATAATTTTTTCTCTTTCGTGTTTATTAACCAAAATTGAATTTTGAGTTGTTTTGCTATCATGTTCTTTCGTCCGTAACATATTATTGATATTTTGACATTGTGTGCAGGGACTGACTTCAGAATTGAAAAAAATCAGTAGGTTAAAATGGATACAGGACTATATAAAAAGATAAATTAGTAGAAGGCGCTTTTACTGGGATAGACTGAAGAAGTAGACAAGTCAGAAAACTAGTACTGGGATTTTTTAAGTGATAGGAAAGTGAAGATGGTTGTGATGAGACACAAGCCACAATATCTTCAAGCTCTTACGTCAGTAGCATACTATTGTTATAATGTAGCAACAGTTCATGAATGACATGGCTCACATTTGTAGAATTTTCCACATCTACATGGAATCTCTTAGTCATGATTTTTTCTGCAAGCGACTGTACATGCTCAAAATTTTTTAAGATGATTTTTTCTCTCTTTCGTGTTTATTAATAAAAAATAATTTGGAGTTGTTTTATCGAGTGAAGATGGTTGTGATGAGACACAAGCAACAAGATCTTCAAGCAGCTTATCAGAAAGCTATAGCAGAAGTTAAATGGAAGATGTGCTTTGACACAAGCTAGGAGTATGAAGACGAGCCCATGGAGGTTTCTCATACGAGACGGCAGATTCTTGTTGAGGCTATGAGTTTAGCTAGTCGCCCAACATATGGAGGCAGACATAAAAGAGGAAACTAAGTAGAGAGTAGAGGTCTAGGATTTAAAACTAAAGTAAGAAAAAAACTAGGTAGATAATTAGGTGTTACTGAACAAGGGCGTACAAATGCACATAGAATTGAATTAGAATTGAGGAAAAATTATAGAGGAACAGAAGTGTCAATAATAAATATGTGATACTAAACCATTACTGACTTAAGAAGAATGAGGTGAGGATGTCTCTCGGTTTAAGAGAGATAAGAATATTTGATGAGTATATAACTCTGGAAGATGATGCCCAAACAGTTCAGTCAGCACAGAAAATTATGTTAAAACACCAGCATCTACATACATGCATTATTTTCAGAAATTGTAAGTTTTTAAGTTGTAAGTTTCTATTGCTTATAATGAACAATACCAACCAATCACCTTGAGAACGGTTTGCCAAATAGCTAAGTGTAGAGTGGCTTGTAACATTACTGTGATTATTATGATTGATGAACAAAAGAATTAAATCCCCGAGAGGGTAGACAGTCAGCATAAAAATGAAACTCACAGATATTGTTATACTGGCTTATCCCAATCCTGAGAAAGACTACAGACTGTACACAGATCAGAAGGAGTATAGAGGTTGCAAAACCAATTTAATTCTTATCCCATGATACACTTAATAATTACGATACACTTAATAATTACACGATACAGTTAATAATTACACGATACACTATGCCCTTAATAAGTTGAATGAATATTTTCATAGTATGAAGGTCACCATCTATACAAATCACATACCTCTAGAATATTTATTCAATATTAATATTAAATCGTCTATTAAACTGAGTTTGCATCATATAAGTTTAAAGGCTCATAAGTATACCACGAGCATCATACGTTATTAGGTTTATCCCAATCAATAATAAGTTGAATAAATAAAACCCAACAAATATATATAAGATAAAAAACAATACCAACCAGTCACATTGAGAACGGGTTGTCAAATAAGCTAAGTGTAGAGTGGCTTTTAACACTGCAGATATTGTTATACTGGCTTATCCCAAACCTAAGAAAGACAACAGACTATACACAGATCAGCAGGAGGGTTGAAAAACCAATTTACTTTTTATACCATAAACTTAGTGATATGCAGACAAGACGGTCGACTATAGAAAAAGAAGCATACACGATACACTTAATAATTACACAATACACTATGCCCTTAATAAGTTGAATATATATTTTCATAGTATAAAGGTCACCATCTATAAAAATCACATACCTCTAGAATATTTATTCAATATTAATATTAAATCGTCTATACAGAATAGGAAAATACAGAGGTGAGCTTTGGCCCCTAGGAAACACATCTTCCTCCATTCTCGGCGGTCCCCTGCTACACTCTCCCAGGAACTCAAAGAAATTCCACAACTTTTCAGGTTGTCTTTTAGTTTATCTCTGTAACAAAGAAGGGGACGCCCTAATGGACGGCAAATATTTGTCAGTTACCCATAAAAAAGTTGCTTAGAAACTCTTGAGTCATCCATTCTCACAAGATGACCTGACCACCGCATTTGTATCCTGATCAAAAATGATTCAATACAAGTGATTTCACATCTCCAGTAATTCACTATTTGGAAGACGATCCTGCCATCCAACATTGCAAAAACGCAGAATCTCATATGGAAGGAATCAAGCTAATTTATATTCTTGCAGTACAAGGTCCACGTTTCAGCACCATACAGAAGAGTAGGCACAAGAACCGATTTGTAGACTGCCATCTTCACTTTTAGAGACATATCGCGGCTGTTCCAGAGTTTGTGTCGCAACCTACCAAATTCATCACTATCTTTGTTAATTCTACTTTGGATGTCCTTTTATAATTTAGCATCATTAGACACAACAGATCCAAGGTATGTAAAAGTAGATACTGTTTTCAAAGCTTCACCATCAACATATACCACTGGTTGTGAAGAGGGCGTAGCGTTTGGTTTTGGCTGGTGAATAATTTCAGTCTTTTTATGCTAATTGTAAGACCGAAGGCCTTATATGCAGCAGAAAAGCTAATGAGGATGTTCTGCATGTCATCAAGACTATGGGTGACAAGAGCACAATCATCAGCATAAAGGAGATCAAGAACAGTCTGCACAGAAGTCTTGGTTTTGGCCTTGCTTGTTAAATAATCATCCACTTGATCGATACTCAACACCTATGCCTCCTGAGGTGTTCTTGAGAGCTGTCTCAAGCATCACCGAAAAGAACAGAGCAAATAGGATCGGAATTTGCTTTGTTCCATTTGACAATTCAAATGGTTCACTTTGTTTACAAATGGGACCAAACACCCCCTTGAGGTTTTGCTAGAAGGATTTAAAATCACATTTTTATCCGCCGCATTTTGTAAGGCCCTAGCTTTCTGCTCCCACCAGTTTTGTTTCATTTTCCGGAGCAAAGATTGTGCCAACCTTTTGGCCATTTTGAAAGCCTTGTGTTTCACGGAAGAATTTTGGTCATTAATCCATACTTGATGGGTTTCATGCATGTTATTGAGCAGTGGGACGATAGATAGATCATTCTCATCAAACCAATCTTGGTTTTTTCTTCGAATATATCCTAATGACTCTTTGGCAGAGTTATACACTGTAGTTTTAAACTCTCTCCAAGATGCCTCAATGTCATTCCCCCATACAACAGAGGACAGGTTTTCATCAGTAGCCTTTTGAAATGAGTGCATTATCTCCTTAACCTTCAACTTGCCTACATCAATTCTCTTGATGGAAGAATTATGTTGATTTCGAGCAAGACGCTCGATTTCCATCCTGACTGTGGAGCAGATCAATTTATGGTCTGACCAACATTCCCCGATGCTGTAAGAGCATGTAAAATTTACATCTTTTCTATCAGAACGACGTACAATGACATAATCAATTAGATGATAATGATTAGACCAATTTTTAGGTCACCTTTTATAGACCCCTCCCCATAAAGAGGAAAGCAGTGCCATCCTATAAAGGGCTGCTTTGTTATGAAAGAAGGACACGAGTCACACAATTACTTGCGGGTGTTGTGAAAAAAAGCCTACTTTGATTTGTTTTAAGGTGTCATTGCTTTTGCTGAACAAAGCACACTTTTTTATACATAGGGGTATAGGGGGCTTTGGGTAGAGGTAGTACCTTAGATTCTCTGGTTACTGCACCCAATAGGGTGGACAGAGATCACTGGTCCTCACTCATCTCCTAAATCTCTCACTTGCTAGCTCCAAGAGCTATATCCTGGGTACTGGTCTCAGCAGGCCTGCGAAACCTTGTCAGGAGACAGTGTTAGTGCAGCATTGCTAAGCAATGTGTCCACTAGACTGAACTAACAGTTAGTCAAGGACCAAGAAATAGCTGGTATGGTACCCAGTTGCACAGAAAGCTTACCAGGGTGGATCAGGCCCTTTATTGTTGGCTCACAACTGATCTAGCAGATGGAACACTCTTACAAGAAAATCCTGCGATCGTTTTATCATTTGACCTGTAGCACAGCATGCACCTGTACAGATCATGTTAATCCGATATATATATATATATATATATATATATATATATATATATATATATATATATACTCGGGGTTTTTTTTATATTCAAAAGTAATGGACTAATGAATTCAACGAGGTTGTTAGATAGTGCTCAATAAAAAGAGCTGATAATACTTGTTTATTGTTATATAAACATGCTCACATCCCGCTGCTACAAACAGCCACTTGTTTCAATCAAACAACAGATATCATCAGGCAGCGACTTGACTATTCAAAAGTTCAATGAATAATGGATTTTTATTTTAGGTAGGAACTCTTTAGAAGTTGGAGTTAAAAAACTTAAAACACAGGACTTTAATTAAATAAAAAAGTAAAAAGGGAGAGGCAATTTAAATAAAGTTAAAAGATTACAATGGGGAGAGAGTGATTGAAAAGAAAAGAGGAATAGAGACAGAAATAGAGAAAGAAAATATAGAGAAAACAAAATAGAGAGAAAAAGAAGAGAGAAAATATACATATACATATATACATATACACATACACACACATATATACACATATACACATACACATACATACATATATATATATATATATACATACATATATATATACATACCTTATTCCTATATATATATACATACATATATACATACATACTTCATTTCTCCCCTCCCCCCCCTCCACATCATATATATATACACATATATATATATATATATATATATATATATATATATGATACGGAGAAGAAAAGAAAAAAGAAACAAAGGGTTATAATAAAGAGAATAAGAACTAGAAGGAAAAGGAAAGAATAATGAGATCTAGTTAAATAGAGAAAGAGAGAAAGTAAGAATTTGACAGTATATAGAAAAAGAAAAAGAAAAAATCTGCGTGTCAACCAATTTATGAACAATTATACAATTCAGTAATGAAGCATATTATTACAAATACAAACAGAAGATACAATCCAAGCGTCATAAATGAACGTGTCAAAAAAGGCAGTGAATGTATTCGGCTAGTATATTTATCCTCTTACATACGTCCACGAGTAAAATCAACGCAATTCAAACATACGTCTACCATTAATTAGGCCCTTTATGCTAAATGATATAAGTTTAAAGTTTTCGCGTTTTTATTAGATAAATATATGAATAAAAGAAAAAAATAATGATAAAACAATATTAAAATTATTATTAATAACAATAAACATAATAGTAATGATAATAATAATAATAATAATAATAATAATAATAATAATAATAAAAACAGAATAAAATTAATATTTATTATCTTTTTAATATAACATATTTAGCCATAAGAGGGGATTAAATAAATTAAATAGGTCCAATAACTATAAATAAAAAACTACTAATATTTATGTATACAAAAAGAATATAATACAAATATATATATATAGATAGATATATAACCACACACACACATATATATACCCAAATATACACACACATACACACACATATATATATATACATATATATATATATACATATACATGCACATAATTAAAAGTGTAACTATACTATTAAGTTGGAAGTTTAAGCTATTTAAGTATAGATATAAAGTCATATTAAATCACAAAATAATACATTCAATACCAGATTACTAATAACACAGATACAAGTACACTTACCTATAAATATATTCAGGCAAAAGAAGTAATTAAATCAACGAAATACTCAAAAATAGCGACGCACAGGTAGATAGTACCCTAATTAAAAATAATAATATATACATGTATATACTCACAGAGAACCAACCGACATACTAATAAGCATATATATATATATATATATACACATATACATATATATATATATATATATATATATATATATATATATATATATATATATATATAATCTTATGTATACACATACATACAAAAAATACACAAATATATGCACACAATCATATACTAATACACAACAACGCACACACACATATATATACTCACACATAAATATGTATAATTTACATAAATTATATATATAGAAATACATAAGAATACAAATAATTTGGCAAGGGTACAGATAGATGCATACACACATAGAAACATACAAATGGATTGAATAAACATGGGAGGGTATACCAAATAATATAGAAATATATAGATCTAAGTACACACGGTCATAAAATAAATACATAGACACATACATATACACATAGACACACATGTATATAAGATAGGAGAAGTAAAGAATGAAATCAGGAGAGGAGAAAGTATATTAATAGAATATTAATAAATTATAGAAATCAGTGACAATTTTTAATTTATTTAAATTTTATATCTAAACTAAATTACTTAAAAGATGGGTTTTATAATGTTTGCAATTAATTGAATTTTCGTGCTTCTTATTTAATAATTTATCTCTTTCTCTAAAAGTAAGTATAAATAATTTCTCATAAAGACATAGGTAGCAAGGCGAGTTTAAAGATGAACAGGTTTTCGCTTTCTTTAAAATTTTCCAATTTACTATTGGGGAGTAACCTTGCTCTACTAGTTCATTGTAATATTTAGACAAGGAAGTTCTATTTTTGTACTCATTATTTTCAAAAGAGCACTTGTGACCGGTAAATCTTTCTTTAAAATTGTTATTTGTCATTCCTATGTAATATTTTTTTTCATTCGGATTTTCCTTAGTAGAAATAGTTGCTTGGTACACTACAGAAGTAATTTGACAATTTCCTTTAAGAGGGCATTTTGATTTAATTCTACAGTTACAACTTTCGGTAGCAATGGGTGTGCTATTTTTGTTTAATATTTTGTTATTATGTTTTTTAATTATTTTTTCAAGGTTTTCATTACAACTATAACTAAGTTTTATTGTATTTTTATTGAAAATTTTATGTAGTATGTTATTAATAGGGAAGTGCTTTTTAATTAAGTTTAAGAATTTCATTCCTAGATTTGTTTTAAGTTTCAGATTAAAAGGGGGATTGTACCACAGGATTTTTCTCTTACGGTTTCTATTTGTATTTGTGTTTGGGTGTGTTGGTTCTATGAACTCAATTTGTGTGTTTTTGTATCCACTATCCTTAAGGGCCCTGTTATAGAAATATTTATGTTTATTAAATGTTTCAAGATTGGAAGAATTGTCACTGATTCTTTTACTAATGGATTTGGGGATATGCCTAATGATAGATTTTGGGTGATTTGATAGGGGGTGTACATAAATTGGGTTTGAGTTTTCCTTCCTATATGGTTGGTAGATGCCTTTCCTTAAATCAAAGTTCACATCCAAAAAATTTACAGTTTTAACATCTGATATAATATCCACTTTTAATTTAATTCTACGGAATTCATTTAAGATAATCTTTTTGGTTCTTTCACATTTAGGGCCGTTGGATTCCTTGATGATCATCAGTCCATCATCACGATACAAGCCTATATCCATGACATTGATGTCTTTGGTTAAGTTGTATAGTATGAATAGACCTACTAAGTCTGTCATTTCAGCCGAATCCAAAGACCCCATGGAAATGTCAAACAGGTCATTTTGATCTTTTTTCAACCACTGATCATTTCCACTAATTAATGTAGTATTTCTACATGTCCGTATAATTTCAATTTCAGTGTCTTTTATATCAGACAGGAGTTTAGCAAACTCCATCACCTCTTCGAATAGTTCCTTAGATATGGAGGGATAGTAATTCACAATATCGAATTGTAAGAAAGTACAATTCTTTTTATTATGTATATTGGAAAACCATTTAATGGTATCCGCTGTGTTAATCCATAGATTTAGCTTATATGTTGATTTAATTTGATAGTTAACTCTTTCTAGTATATTTTTACTTAATTTACCTATTTCGGGTTTCGTAGGATTAATTAACCTAGTTGTAGGTTTATTTTCAAAATTTATCTTATCGTCTTTAAGCAAAATATATGACTGTTTTTTTTGTAAAATTCCCACTCTATTACTAATTTTAAGTTTGTCAGTTATTTCTTTACTATCCTTGTCAATTTTTTTGCAAATATCTATATTTGATTTTTTGTAATTTTTTGTAATATTTTCTTTAATAATCTTGTTATATTCATGTGTAGTTAGTTTGTAGAAATTTTGCGTCTTATCTGCTTTAACGTAAAGGTAATCCGAGGTGTTGATTTTCTTAATGGTAAAATCCAACTGTTTTTGAAAATGATTCTTTTTCCCATGGAAAGACAGGCCTCTAATAAGGTCCATAATGTCTGCTTCAAAAGCATCCAATTGGTCGATATGTGGTGCCGAATCTCGATTTTTGAAACCATGGTAATCCTTATTCTTGTTGTCATTTGAATTTCTCAGGAAGAAAAAAGCTTTCCACTTCATTCTCCTAAGTAGCTCCTCAGTTTTTAGAAGGAGGGTCATCTGGTAATTCCGATTGGTGGTGGTAGGAATATTTTTCAGGGATGTTTGGAAGTTAATTTTCTCCATGTTTAGGTAAAAACAAATCCAGCGTATAATAGTGCTCAACAGTAATGGAGCGACGATACTCGGGGTTTTTTTTATATTCAAAAGTAATGGACTAATGAATTCAACGAGGTTGTTAGATAGTGCTCAATAAAAAGAGCTGATAATACTTGTTTATTGTTATATAAACATGCTCACATCCCGCTGCTACAAACAGCCACTTGTTTCAATCAAACAACAGATATCATCAGGCAGCGACTTGACTATTCAAAAGTTCAATGAATAATGGATTTTTATTTTAGGTAGGAACTCTTTAGAAGTTGGAGTTAAAAAACTTAAAACACAGGACTTTAATTAAATAAAAAAGTAAAAAGGGAGAGGCAATTTAAATAAAGTTAAAAGATTACAATGGGGAGAGAGTGATTGAAAAGAAAAGAGGAATAGAGACAGAAATAGAGAAAGAAAATATAGAGAAAACAAAATAGAGAGAAAAAGAAGAGAGAAAATATACATATACATATATACATATACACATACACACACATATATACACATATACACATACACATACATACATATATATATATATATATATATATATATATATATACATACATATATATATACATACCTTATTCCTATATATATATATACATACATATATACATACATACTTCATTTCTCCCCTCCTTAATGGTAGACGTATGTTTGAATTGCGTTGATTTTACTCGTGGACGTATGTAAGAGGATAAATATACTAGCCGAATACATTCACTGCCTTTTTTGACACGTTCATTTATGACGCTTGGATTGTATCTTCTGTTTGTATTTGTAATAATATGCTTCATTACTGAATTGTATAATTGTTCATAAATTGGTTGACACGCAGATTTTTTCTTTTTCTATATACTGTCAAATTCTTACTTTCTCTCTTTCTCTATTTAACTAGATCTCATTATTCTTTCCTTTTCCTTCTAGTTCTTATTCTCTTTATTATAACCCTTTGTTTCTTTTTTCTTTTCTTCTCCGTATCATATATATATATATATATATATATATATATATATATATATATATATATGTGTATATATATATGATGTGGAGGGGGGGGAGGGGAGAAATGAAGTATGTATGTATATATGTATGTATATATATATATAGGAATAAGGTATGTATATATATATGTATGTATATATATATATATATATATGTATGTATGTGTATGTGTATATGTGTATATATGTGTGTGTATGTGTATATGTATATATGTATATGTATATTTTCTCTCTTCTTTTTCTCTCTATTTTGTTTTCTCTATATTTTCTTTCTCTATTTCTGTCTCTATTCCTCTTTTCTTTTCAATCACTCTCTCCCCATTGTAATCTTTTAACTTTATTTAAATTGCCTCTCCCTTTTTACTTTTTTATTTAATTAAAGTCCTGTGTTTTAAGTTTTTTAACTCCAACTTCTAAAGAGTTCCTACCTAAAATAAAAATCCATTATTCATTGAACTTTTGAATAGTCAAGTCGCTGCCTGATGATATCTGTTGTTTGATTGAAACAAGTGGCTGTTTGTAGCAGCGGGATGTGAGCATGTTTATATAACAATAAACAAGTATATATATATATATATATATATATATATATATATATATAGTAGTGGCTTCCTTCCGTCTTGACAGACTATGGATACCCACTGTAAGGATGCATGCACATGAGATTCTTGTGATAAGAGTTGCACAATCTCCAACCACACCTCTCTTGAGTCGATATTGTTGAATACCAGTGGAAAGTGGAGGTTCAGGACGACTGAAAACAATGCTGAGATAAGTGGAAAGCACATACAGCACCTAGAATTCCCATATGGTCACTAATCTGGTATTAGCCTCAACGTTGCTTAACTTTGATGATCTGATGAGAACTGGTGCGTCAACATGATTATGTCGTATATATAACTTGATTTCATGATGATTGATCTATTGATTAGCATTTTTGATTGCATATTCTTAATTTTCTTTCTTTTTCTTGTTCATCCTTTTTAAAGAAAGCTGTTTAACCTATGCAGACATAAAGTTGGCTGTGGAAAGACGGAGGGAAGAGAAAGAATTTTTGTTAGTTCCGTATGATTTGAGGGGACATTTTTTGTGAGATGGAAACCAGAAACCATTTTGATGATTTTGCACATGTCAGAAAATGACCAGCTTCTTCTCATGCTAATCTTAGACATGATGCCTTTTTTAGTAGGTTTTCTTTTCAGAAATAGAAAGAGTCTGCATTGCACAAGTGACCGTCAACCATTTTAGGCTTTTTTTTTTCTTATTTTTTTTTATTACATGACCAATCCTTTGAAGCACACACACATGCTAGCCAAGTAAGTTATGAGTTTCCTTACACAAATTCAAAACATCTACTTATGAAAGCCCCGTTTATAATAACTTCCTTTTCATCTACCACAGTTAATGTCCCCAAAATAGAAAATAATTTAATTTTATGTCATCGTCACGTTTCAAAACAGAATTAAAGTTAAAGGGTAATTCACAATCTGGTAAGTAATTATGGAATCTCCATTATTTCAAAAAACAAAAACAAGTTTTCGACATGTAAAAAATACATGTAAAAAATATATGTTGTTATTTGCTCATATCATTTGAATCATTTGGACTATTGTTCTCATCTTAAGTGTTATTTTTACAATGTTTGCATAATAAATAACACTCATGATGAGAACAGTAGCCTTAATAATCTAAATAATACAAAGAATCATTCCTCATCTAAAAAAATTCAGAACTGTAATATTGTAATGTTTAAGAATCATGATAATTTTTTTTTAATTTAGCCAAAGTTATTTGTAAGGTTTGTTGAATGTATTTTTGAAAGAACTTAAAAGAACAACATAAGTTTGTTTAATTATCAGCATTCTTTAAACAAACAAACAGAAAATTTAATAACTGCATTTCCTAGTAAATTAACAGGAAATATCTTTGGTATACTTACGTGTGTAAACAATTTCTAATACATCGATCCCTCATATTGAAACCAATCCATGACTAAATTCACAAAATTGGTTGAAAACTCGACGTTTCCAAAATGGGGGATCGATTTACTAAAACTTTGTATTAGAAACAGAGCACAATTTAAAAATTGTAAATATTGAACTTTTTTTGATCATCTGGAAGATTAGTGACAAGTACACAGGAGCATACAACTTCCATGCATGCGTCGAACATTTTTTTTTACTTTAGACCAGTGAAAATCATTCAAAAATGAGCACCCACTTTTAGCTCAACTTTTAGCTCAACTCACTTGGTTGAGCTAAAAGTTTTTTTTCTAATTTCATCTTTCAATAAAGCCTGAGGACATTAAAGAACAGAAAAAAAGAGAAAAATCTATATACAGATATGTGCCAATCCTTATGTTATCAGTGGTGACCATTTTTATGTGCAAGCATATTCATATTTTTGCACAAAGTATTTTTCTGATTATTAAACAATGTAATTCTTTATGTTATCAGTAGTGTCCAATTATGTACATTGTGAAATATTCGAAAAACGACTGTTTTGCGACAAAATTTAATGGGATATTCGTTTTCACCATACCAAAAAAAAATAGAAATCGTCGTGTTAGAGGTGATTGTTAAGGTCGAAAGTAAGTAAAAATTTACTCCAACGGTTTTTAGACAGCTCCCACCCACCCCAAAATTATCACCGTATGGCCTGAAACTGGGTGCTCATTTGGTGCTAGTGAACTTATTGATCTGCGTTATTTTTTTAAATAGTATTTTCAAGTTTAATTGAAGTTTTATATCTGTTTTTATTAAATTGTATGGTTAAAGTATAGAATACGTACAAAACACTCTCCTCTCCCGATGTTTAGAATGGCTTTCTAAAAATAACATTATAATTTCAGCATGGATCAATAAGTGCACTAGTACCGCTAATTTTACATTAAATTTATATGAAAAAAAGTTATTTCCACTTTTGGAAAAAGTAATTTCCTCATATCATGAAATCTAATTCTCTGCATCACTTTTGAAGGATATATTCGTTTTCAGCACATCCGAAAATCTATAAAAAGATTTTATTGTTAAGATTTTTTTTTTTGCTTTACGTCAGATTCTAGGCATTGATCGTTGTTTTTTTTATGTTTAAGAATTGAAAATAAAATAAATTAACGATAATAATCCAAAAAATTGAGAAAATTGAAAAAAGATGAAAACAAAAACAATTAAACAATGAAAAACATTTAAGATTTAAAGTTTTTTTTTTTTTTTTTTTGTCTTTGGTAAACAAAAAACGGTACTCATACAGAGAGTGGTCCGTGCTAAAATAATAACGTTATTATTTAAAATGCTATTCTTAACATGTGGAGGGGCGGGTGTTTTGTACCTATTCTGTACTTTACAATTGAATAAAAAAACATATCATAAAACTTTAATTAAACGTGGAAATACGATTTAAAGATAGCGCAGATCACTCTCTGCATCAGCACCCCCCCAAAAAAAACATTTTTTATGTTTAAGTCAATATTGAAAACAAACAAACAAAAAAAAAACAATCGACAGCGAAAAAAATTTCAACAATAAATTAACATTTTCATTAGGATTATTCGCTTAGTAAATGTAGTTATCTCCCTTGCATTTTAACGTATTCTGCAAATGCGCAAAAATCGATACTAAATTCATGTAGTAATACTTACGTTTTTGTTTAATAATCTGCTTTCGATTAACTTTATCTGCTTTTATAAAGGAAACGATTTTTCAACTGTGATTGACTTTATAAGCTCAACTTAACATTCAAGATGACGAACGGAAGAGCAAGTTCGCAGAAAACAAAATTGAAGAGGAAAAATAAAAAAAGAAATCATTTCGAAATAGAGCCGATCTATTTGGTGAATCACGGATAAAATTAGTATTATTTTATTTAACATTTTAATATTTACATGAGAGAGAACAGATTACAAGTTTCATCTTTATTAATTCTCTAATTCGTTGCACGTGCAATTTAATGGCGGAAACTGATAGGTGAACAGAGTTTTGAAAGCCGCCTAATCGTATTTTTTAAAATTTTTAAAGAAATAGATTTATTTATTATCGAATTCTTTTATAGATTTCTGAATTTTTTTTTGTGTTTGAAAGATTAAAATATGAAAATTACTCATGAAAAAAAAGTTATAATAAAAAATGTTTTACGGCAGCTTCAGAAACTGACAAATTCAGCTAAATTAAATTAAATTTAATAATTAACTAAATTAAATAAATTAGTTAGTTAGTTAGTTAGTAGATGGAATTAATAATTTTATAATTTACATAAAAATGAATTAAATGATCCTAATTATGATATAATAAAATTATTAATTTTTATGTAAATTATAAAATTATTAATTCTATCTACTAACTAATGAATTAATTTTATTCAAACAATTTTCACTACATAAATATATGCAAATAATAGGGGGAAAATAAGTTCAATCCACCGACTGACACCCTTTCTAACTCAACAATAAACAACAAAATATGCAAATAATAAATAAAATATTTATCAATAATCAAATTTTATTTTTAGCTGCAATATTTTAAGTCTAACAAATTCTTATTTTTTACTTTACTAGAATATCTTGTTCTTTACTTTTCCAGGTTGAATTTCTTGTCCTTTACTTTTCCAGGTTTACTAAAATCTTAAGAATATTACTTTTCATGCGCGCATTTTTCCATATAATCCATGATTTTTCCAGGCATTGCTATTGTATTAATATATAAATTTATAATATTTATTAATGATTGTCAAAAAAAAAATTAGCTCTCAAACACACATTTATGCAATATTTATCATTCAATCACAGTAGTTCCGAGCCAGGGTCTCTACCGAGACTGCGGTTCATGAATTCGTGATATATATATATATATATATATATATATATATATATATATATATATATATATATATATATATATATATATATATATATTATATTCTGTATATATATTTATTTTCATTATTATTCCAAGTTCGTTGTTAATATTATATATATAAATACACGCAAAGAAAAATACAGGAATAATCGACAATGTTGTCTGTTTTTCTAAAAAAAAATATTTCTCTTTCATTCCCTGAACGAATGAGATAAATGAATAGTAAAATAAAAATTTAACAATCTTTAAACTATTTTCAGTATTTCCGAGTCAGTTTAAATAAAGTTGTGTTGTTTTTTCTTTCATTTCTTCTACTAAAATAAAATGAAAACTAAACCTTTTATTTTATCCATTTTTTCTGGCTTCTCCTGATTGTCTCTGCCACTCTCACTAGTATTTTCTTCTTTTTAGTCTTTTAAGTTCACATGTATTATTCGACTTATTTACTTCCGAAACTAGGCAAGCAGGTTCACTGCTGCTGATTATAATATGGACGAGACACGCTCTCAAAGCAGCAGCAGCAACAGCTCTAAGAGTAGTAGTTATAATAATAACTTGGAACCGGCGACTTATTAGCATATTAATAGTTCGATTTTCATCGGTTTTTAATTTAAAAAAAAAAAAAACATTACACGGGATTGAACCTAAATCTTTCCACCAATCCCGGCTCTATACCCGTTACGGTAACATATAACATTTTCAATTTAATTTCGAATCACAGTAGTTGTTATTAAATGACTACATTTTTCATCAAATCTGATGACGAAAAATTTGAGTTCATTCAAAGAATATGTATATCATAGAATTCACTAATATTTTTAATCGATAAATTCACAAATTTTTGCTATAAAATCATAAAGAGAGTTAAAAAAATTAGTTATTAAAAAAGTTCGTTTTTTTTAATTATAAAAAAAACGATACACGGGATTGAACCTAAAATCTTTCCACCAACCCCCGGTACTCTAACCGTTACGCTAACATGTCATATTGGCAAAATCGCAGTAAAATATATTTATATACAAAAAAAAAGTTATACAAAATAAAAAAAGCGTTAGTCACTTATGTATGTACTTACTCTCCTGTTTGTGAACTCACATATTTTGTTGTAACTTTTTTCTACTGAACCAATTTTCGAATTTTTTTTTTACAAAATGTACCCAATGGGGTGTTCTATCCAACTATATAACCTGTTTGAAATTTGGTTGCGAACGGAATTAGTGGTGGGGGTTTGAATGTGTCTCGATTCATTCAATTTCGGACTTAAGCATATATTCAACCAGTACTGTGGTTGAATGATAATTATATTTTTTGTGAAAATATTGAATGAATATTGCTTATCGTAATGTTTGTGAAATATTAAAAATATTTTTATAATAATATTTTTTCGTGAAAATATTGAATGAATATTGCTTATCGTAATGTTTGTGAAATATTAAAAATATTTTCATAATTATATTTTTTCATGAAAATATTGAATGAATACTGCTTATCGTAATGTCTGTGAAATATTAAAAATATTTTTATGATTATTGTGCTGACAAAAGAAGAACTCTCTTCTATGCCTTCCGGAAGGGAATTACTTCCCTTACCGTAAGCGAATTATTTCCCTTTAGTTTTTATTCTATGTATGAAATGTAGAACATGTGGACTCGCTTCTTCTCCGCGTTGTTCTTAGTGAAATAAAGCTTACTTTAAGCTCACTCAGTTCTCCTGTCCTATTTATCACAATTTATTTCACTAAAGAACTATGGAGAAGTACCTGAAACCCGAACGCCTTGATTTGGATCCCACAAAGGCGGACGCCGCCGATATATGGCGACATTGGAAGAGGTCGTTTGTTATATTTATCGAGGCGGTTAGTGGTCCGCAACTGACAGACGAGTTAAAACTCAATTTATTAATCAACCTGGTGTCTCCAGCGATTTATAAACACATTTCTGACGTTAAATGACTACCAGACAGCTATGAACACCCTAGAAGAGGTTTTTGTTCAACCTAAAAACAGCATCTTCTGTCATCATTTACTGGCAACTCGTCGTCAACAAAGAAACGAAAGCATGGACCAGTATTTACAGTCCTTAAAAGAACTTGCCAAGGATTGTTACTTTCAGGCTGTGTCGGCGATACAAGCGAGGGATGAATACATCAGGGATGCATTCATAAACGGAATCGAGTCATGCCACATCAGACAGAGGCTCCTGGAGAACAAGAAACTCGACCTGCATACTGCGTTCGACCAGGCTCTCACGCTCGAGACAGCTCAAAAACAGTTGTCATCGTACGCTCAGTCGGACTCCTTGACTGCGTCAATATCTGCAGTCGGAACGGAAGAAGACGACAACCAGTCTAGATGCGAGGAGCAACCCACAGTAGCGTCACTCTCAGGACAGAAATGCTTCTTCTGTGGAAACCCAAAGCATGACCGGGCGAGGTGCACCGCCAGAAATTCTTTTTGCAAAAACTGTAAGAAGAAAGGCCATTTCGCTCGTGTCTGCAGATCGCCAACGGCTGCTGCTGCTGCTGCTGCTGCTGCTGCTATAAACTACGGTGAGTCTCTTCTTGCTTCGTCAGTTCCTTCTCTTAACTTTTCGGAGAGTCTCTCTCGTTCGTCCTTATGGGGAAAAATCAAAGGTGAACCCATAAGGATACTCATCGATACTGGAAGTTTATAAAATTTTATCCATCCTGTCAAAGTTAAGGTATTCGGGTTAACGGTCCTGCCAAGTTCCGAGAAGATTTTGATGACTAGCAGTTCTCATTCGTCCTCTACTCTCGATCATTGTGTTGTACCTCTGGGTCTGAATGGAAGGGAGTACGATAATGTCAAGTTATCGATTATGGCCAACCTGTGCAGTGATGTAATTCTCAGACATACATTTCTGAACCAACACTCGTCGGTAGAAATACCTTTCGGAGGACCCCTCCCCCCTCTCACTGTTTGTGGGCTTACCGCCATTAAAAATGTCCCTTACCCGTCTCTCTTTACAAACTTAACCCCAGACTGTCGCCCAATTGCGATTAAATCCAGGAGACATACCTTACCAGATGCCAAATTTATTAAATCGGAAATAACCCGCATGCTAAAGGAAGGTATTATAGAGCCCTCTCAATCTCCATGGCGACCCCAAACGATCGTAGTGACTCCTGAGAATCACAAGAAGAGACTTGTTGTGGATTACTCTCAAACGATAAACCGTTTCACTCTCCTAGATGCTTATCCTCTTCCTCGAATGGAGGACATGGTAAATGAGATTGCCACTTATCAAGTGTTTAGCACTCTTGATCTAACTAGTGCTTATCATCAAGTTGCAATCAAGCCGGAAGAACGAAAATACACAGCCTTCGAAGCTTCTGGATCCCTGTACCAGTTTCGGCGAATTCCGTTTGGAGTAACCAATGGAGTAGCTAGCTTCCAACGAGTAATCGACGATATCATCAAACGAGAAGACCTCCGAGGAACCTTCGCTTACATTGACAATGTTACAGTTTGTGGAGAAAATCAGGCAGATCATGATGCTAATTTAAAAATTTTTATGAAGGCTGTAGAGAAATATTAACTGACACTGAATGAAAGCAAGTGTCACTACTCTCTTGTTTCAATAGACTTGCTCGGCTATACAATAAGCAAAGGTTCGGTAAAGCCAGACACTGACAGGCTTAAAGGGTTGATGGACTTGCCTGTCCCTCAGGATTCTCCTTCTCTTCGACGAGCTATGGGAATGTTCTCCCACTATTCAAAGTGGATATTTAACTTCTCTGAGAAACTACATCCCCTAACTAAGATTACCAACTTCCCCCTCTCTAAGGAACAAACTGACGCCTTTAGGGACCTAAAGAAAGATATTGCTAAATCCTCTCTAGTAGCCATAGACTCCTCTCTTCCCTTTGAGGTTGAAACTGATGCCTCGGAACATGCCATCGCTGCCTCTCTGACCCAGAACTCTCGGCCAGTGGCCTTCTTTTCCAGAACATTAACATCCGCCGAGCAAAAGCACTCATCAGTGGAAAAGGAGGCCTATATAATTGTGGAGGCGATCCGAAAATGGCGACATTTACTGCTCGGGAAGCATTTTAAGCTAACCACTGACCAAAAGTCTGTTTCTTTTATGTTCGACCCTAATGGAAAGAGCAAAATAAAAAATGAAAAGATAACAAGATGGAAGTTAGAACTTGCCTGTTTTAGCTATGATATTGCCTATCGACCAGGGAAACAAAATGTTGCTGCAGACACTCTGTCTCGAATTTGTTCTTCCGCCACATCCGCTGACAAATTACACTCATTACACACAGACTTATGCCATCCGGGGGTAACCAGGATGCTACATTTCATCAAAACCAAAAATCTGCCGTACTCTGTGGAGGAGGTGAGAGCTGTTTCGAAGACTTGCCTGGTATGTTCTGAAGTAAAACCTAGGTTCTTTAAGTTGGCACCTCAGATTCTCATTAAAGCAAGTCAACCATTCGAAAAAATAAGCGTGGACTTCAAGGGGCCGTTACCCTCAAATTCTCGCAACCGGTACCTTCTGATAGTGGTTGACGAATACTCTCGTTTCTCCTTCACTTTCCCCTGTGCCGACATCTCAGCTGCTACTGTCCGAAAACACCTAATTAGCTTATTCTCCATGTCTGGAAATCCTTCCTTTGTACATTCTGATCGTGGAACAGCCTTCATGTCAGACGAACTAAGAGAATTCTTACTTTCTTGTGGCATTGTTACTAGCAGAACAACTGCCTTCAATCCTCAAGGTAATGGACAAGTGGAAAGATATAACGGTATTATCTGGCAAACAGTGAGTCTAGCTCTACGCTCAAGAAATCTCCATGTTACAAATTGGGAAAGTGTGCTAGATGTAGCCCTCCACAGCATCCGCTCATTGCTTTCCACCTCTACGAACAGCACTCCTCACGAACGTCTCTTTAATTTCCAAAGGAAATCAGCCACTGGGAATTCTATGCCCACCTGGCTAACAAATGCTAAATCTCTTCTTTTAAAGCGACATGTACGCGGGAGCAAATACGAGCCCCTAGTCGAGCCTGTAGACCTACTTGAAGTCAATCCTAGCTATGCTCATATCCGTTTCAATAACGGACGGGAGACGACAGTGTCCCTACGCCACTTATCTCCATTGGATGATAGATCGAGCATTCTAGAGGCAGAAATAGATCCCGTGCCAGAAAACCAACAGCTACAGGACGTACCTCAGCTGCCCGATTCGGACCCCCTGCCACGAGTGCATGAAAACTCTCCCCTCGAGAATTCGGTTCCTACTTCTCCCCAATCAGACGATCCACAGAGGAGATCATCGGAGGACAATGAGGTGCCGAATCTTCGACGCTCTACTAGAGTTCGTCGAAGCCCCCAATATTTAGCTGAAAACTATCTGCTTTGAACTTTTCTTTTCTCGTTTGCTTTGCAGCTTAAACAGAAAACCGCTCCTGCAGTTCCTGGTAACTCTACATCCTAAGATCATCATACGGCCTCGGATTCCTCTGAGTGGCGGAGAATGTGCTGACAAAAGAAGAACTCTCTTCTATGCTTTCTGGAAGGGAATTACTTCCCTTACCGGAAGCGAATTATTTCCCTTTAGTTTTTATCCTATGTATGAAATGTAGAACACGTGGACTCGCTTCTCCGCGTTGTTCTTAGTGAAATAAAGCTTACTTTAAGCTCACTCAGTTCTCCTGTCCTATTTATCACACATAAGTTATTCAGGTAGGTAGAAGAGTAATTTCTCAAACCGAATAAAAGCATTAAAACACATAACTTATCCAGGTAGGTAGAAGAGTAACTTATCGAAATAAATAAAAGCATTAAAATACATAAATTATCCAGATAGGTAGAAGAGTAAGTTGTCGAACCGAATAAAATCATTAAAATACAAAACTTATTCAGGTAGGTAGAAGAGTAACTTATCAAACAAAATAACAGCTTTAAAATACACAACTTATCTAGGTAGGTAGAAGAGTAATTTATAAAACCAAATAAAAACGAGGTAGGTAGAAGAGTATTTAATCGAACTGAATAAAAGCATAAAAATAGAAAACTTATCCAGGTAGGTAGAAGAGTAACTTATCGAACCAAATAAAAACATTAAATACATAACTTATACAGGTCGGTAGAAGAGTAATTTATCACACCGAATAAAAGCATTAAAACACATAACTTATCCAAGTAGGTAGAAGAGTAACTTATCGAACCAAATAAAAGCATTAAAATACATAACTTATTCAGGTAGGTAGAAGAGTAACTTATTGAACTCAATAAAAGCATTAAAATACATAACTTATCCAGGTAGGTAGAAGAGTTACTTATCGAACCGAATAAAAGCATTAAAATAGATAACTTATACAGGTAGGTAGAAGAGTAACTTATTGAACTGAATAAAAGCATTAAAATACATAACATATCCAGGTAGGTAGAAAAGTAACTTATTGAACCCAATAAAATCATTAAAATACATAATTAATCCAGGTAGGTAGAAGAGTAGTTTAGTGAACGGAATAAAAGCATTAAAATACATAATTATCCAAGTAGGTAGAAAAGTAACTTATCGAACCGATTAAAACCATTAAAATACATAACTTATCAAGGTAGGTAGAAGAGGAACTTATTGAACCCAATAAAATCATTAAAATACATAATTAATCCAGGTAGGTAGAAGAGTAACTTATTGAACTGAATAGAAGCATTAAAATACATAACTAATCCAGGTAGGTAGAAGAGTAACTTACAAACCTAATAAAAGCATTAAAATACATAACTAATCCAGATAGGAAGAAGAGTAACTTATCAAACTGAATAAAAACATTAAAATTCATGACTTATCCAGGTAGGTAGAAGAGTAACTCATCTATCTAAATAAAAGCATTAAAATCCAGGTAGGTAGAAGAGTAACTGATCTTGCTGTTTTTTGTTTTGTTTTGTTTATTGTTAACAAAACTCGTCAAAACGGTGAATTGTTATTTTTTATTATTTTGAATGCAACTTATATTTATTTATTACAAAATATTTTTCTACTTTTTTTTTGTTGCAACGAAATGAAGATACACAAGAAAATAATTAAAACTAATTATTGCAGTAATTAAAAAAAAAGTGACAAAGGCGAGATAAGTTACTCTTACCTACCTAAAGCTAAGCATTGCAAAAAAAAAAAAAAAAAAAATACAGAAGTTTTGTTTCGTTTTAGTCATTTTCCACTTTATTTTTTGTTGCGGTTAAAAGTGAAAATCCAGGAGAAAATAATTAAAATTAATTATTGCAGTAATTAAAAAAAAAAAAGAAGTTTCGTTTCGTTTTCGTTTTAGTAGGATCGGATTTCATGTTTTCGTTCTTACATCAAGTTGCGCTTCTTGATACAACTTTGAGACTTTTTCGTCGTGGAAGGTAAGAAGCCTTTATTTTACTAATTATCTTTGAAAACTAGTTTTTTTTTTTTTTCAGGAGATTTTCGGGGTTTACAAGGAATTTATTTAATTTTTAAATTTAGCTGAATTTGTCAGTTTCTGACGCCGTAAAAAATTTTCACTTGTGATTTTTAAATTTAATCTTTCAAACGCAATAAAAAAAAATCGGAAAATCTATGAATAAAAAAAATTGTACACCAGCTTTCAAACTATTAGTTTCCGCCAACGAAATAGAGAATTAAAAAAGATGAATAAATAAATAAATAAATAAATAAATACAAATACGAAAAGGCGGCTTTAGAGACTATCAGTTTCCGCCATTAAATTGCACGTGCAACGAATTAGAGAATTAATAAATATTAAACTTTTAATCTGTTCTCTCTCATGTAAATATTAAAATGTTAAATAAAATAATACTAATTTTATCCGTGATATTCACCAAATAGATCGGCTCTATTTCGAAATGATTTCTTTTTTTATTTTTCCTCTTCAATTTTTCTTTCTGCGAACTCGCTCTTCCGTTCGTCACCTTGAATGTCAAGTTGAGCTTTTAAAGTCAATCACATTTGAAAAATCGTTTCCTTTATAAAAGCCGATAAAGTTAATCGAAAGCAGATTATAAAACAAAAACGTAAGTATTAATACATGAAATTAGTATCGATTTTTGCGCATTTGCAGAATAAGTTAAAAATGTAAGGGAGATAACTACAATTACTAAGCGAATAATCCTAATGAAAATGTTGATTTATCGTTAACTACTATTTTAATATTTGCATGAGAACAGATTACAAACTTCATCTTTATTAATTCTCTAATTTTTAAATGACTAATAGGAACTATCATTTTTATGTGAATCTTTTCCAAAAATGTACACATGATCTTGTGACATCATTAATTGATGCGCTTGATACGAGCAACGGCGAACATTTTTTTTTAAAAATTATTATCTAATGTAATTAAATTTAATAGGAATTTATTTTACCTAAACATTAAATTATTGAAATGTGAAAAAATATTCATCATTATCGTTAGAAATAATTAAATAAAATCTGGTTTTTTTTTTTCAAGTTTTTATCCGATAAAATTTGTCATAATATGTGATTTTCTTACATAAAGAAATACTTGACCAGTTTACGTGATTTTTGGAATATGACATCTTCGTTCGCACGGGTACATACATAAAAAAGATTTTTAAAGATTTTTCTTGAAATTTTTTTTTTATAGGCCCAATTAAATTATTTAAAAAAAAAACATAATAATATTAAATATATATCAATTTTTTTCATTGCAACTTCTACGTATATTTTTGTTCACTACATATATTTTTGTTCACTACATATATTTTTGTTCACTACATATATTTTTGTTCACTACGTGTATTTAAACTTTAAAAAAATATTTGTTACTTATTTGCACTTTTATGTTTCTTCATAAAAAGAAATTTCGATAAATTTAAAATATATTTTGTTCAAATTTTGAAAAAATATATAGGGGGGGGGACACACACTAAAAGATATTTCCTCACATATATTTTACAGAAACTGCATTTTATATGAAATTTCATTCTGAAATGGATAAGTATCGAAAATTTGATTAGAATCTGACCATTAGCTGATTGTTTAATAGATTTATTAAACACGGGTATGTTTTCACGTGCTTACTACATGGGAACGTTATTTTAAAGTGTCAATTATGTGAACACAGTTTTCGTCTCGCAATTTCATTATTTTCGTACGATGAAAACATTTTTTAAAAATTATTATTATTTTATTTTTCCCTTTTTTTTAAATGGTATGAAAGTTATGATAATATTAACTTTTAATAAAATTATATCGTTTTACATATGGGTGAATTTTGCCGATTGAAAGCTAAAAAAACAACGGTCAATGTCTAGAATCTTTCAAGCTCCACAAATTCTTTACAGTGACGACTTGTATAGGTTTTCGAGGGTACTGAAGAAGTGGTGCAGAGAATTAGTTTTCATGATATAAGGAAATTAATTTTTCAAAAAGTGGGGATCACTTTTCTATATAAATTTAATGTAAAATGAGCACCCACTTTCTGCCCACATGGTGATATTTGAGGGAGGAACTGCTTTAAAGCCGTTTTGGTAAATTGTTATTTCCTTTCAACCTTAACCATCACCTTTTATATGACGACTTCTATAGGTTTTTAGGCATGCTGAAAACGAATATCGCATTTAAAATTGCCGCAAACAAGTAGTTTTCTGAATATTAAGCTAAGTAATTCTTTATGTTATCAGTGGTGGTCACCAATCATAACATAAGGAATTACATTGCTTAATATTCGGAAAACTCGTTATTGTCTTGTTAACAATTTTTTTTCTTTCCAAGAATAAGTTTCTTTTTTCTTTTATCTTAATACGGCAAACACCCAATGCATGGTGAATATCATTTCTTTTGTTTTTCTCATAATCTTTTCTTTCATAACTCATTCCTAACACTTCGCATACTTTGTTAAAATGGTTAGCCAAAATCATCTTCCAAAGTGTCATATATAGAACGAACCCCAAGCAAAGAAAATATGTTTGTTAAGTAGCGAGAAGCAGACAGAACATGAAGCCGATATTGAATTAAGAATATACCGCAGATTTATTGACATCCTCTTTTTCCTCATTGGTTCTTGGTTTGACTGAACGAGACGTGTGCTTTGTTATCTTTTGTGTGTGTGTGCAGGAGGTTTGATCACCTGCTTAGACTTACAAAGTTGTTTCTCATGGGTTGTTTCTCATGGTGGTTCTGGGTTTGCCTGATATTCTTTGTTTCAGATGGCGTGGAGGCATGTTGTGGAGAGAGATGGATGTGGATTCTGTTTCTTCTATACTTCGACCCCAAAACTGCGGGGTGCTACTTTACTAATGGCTGTTCCAAGTTACCAGTTGCTGTTAGGGCTTTGTGGGTGGCATTTCACTCTTACAGCCTGACCTATGGTGAGATTGGGTAGTGGCTTGGTATGACAGTCATAATATGTTTTGGCCGTTTGTTGTTTTTTTTTATGAGGTTATCTTGTAACTCTGCTTGCACTTGCGGTGTGTTATCTGTGGTTTTGCAAGGTAGCATGGAGCGAGTGCACCTGGAAAAGAATGCTTGTGCTGGTGAGCTATGCATACCAGGTGTTGTAGCATTGCACCATTTCAATAAGGCTTTCCACATGTCTGTGCCTTCCTTTGTCGATGTCTTTATCATGCCTTTCATCAATTTCACTGCTTCTTTGGCCCATTCGATTTCTGTCCTCAAGCCCTTTTTTGTAATCTTTATTAGTGTCTAGTATTGTGCCATGACTGGTCTCTTCTCGAATCTGTAAGAGGCGGTGGTCTGTAACAAGTATAGGCTCTCTTCCATACTGATTGGTCTGTAACAAAGAGGCTCTCTTCCATATTGATGTTTCCCAAGTTTCTTGTGAGTTCCTGTTCTTGCAGTTGGAATATGATGAAGTTATCTTCTGTTGTGGCTTCATGAGTGTGACGCACAAGACAGGGTATCGCTAATGTACATTAGCGGTCCTGGCTTGTATCTCATGTCTAAGAGGTATTTTTGAAGCCTTAGCCGCAGCCGCTGAAGTCTCTGGGCTCACTGAATGGGTTTTGCGAATATTGTCTCCAGTGGTTTATGGTCACAGAATACTTTGACTTTCTCTTTACAAAGAATGTATTGTTCAAAACGTTCTGTGGCGAATACGCTGGTAAGACGCTCTTTCTCAATCTGGGCATAGTTTCGCTCAGTTTTTTGTGAGAACTCGGGATGCATATGCAATGAGATGTCCTTCCTGTGTTAGGACTCCCAAAGACCAACTTCCGAGCTGTCACATTCAAGTGAGACCTTCTTATTGACGTCATAATAGTTAAGAATAGTGGCTTCAGTGATGAGCTTTTTAGTCTGAATAAATGCTGTTTCGTGTTGTGGCAGCCAGTCAAAGACAGATTCCTTGTCTAGTAAGCATCGCAGTGGTTCACCTACTGTACTGACTTTGGGTCGAAAACTTAGCGAGGTAGTTTATTACTCCTAGTAATCATGAACACCTTGGATGTGCATAGGGCGTTGCATCTTTGATATTGCTTTGACTTTATCTGGATCTGGTGCCAACCCTTGTGCACTGAAAGTATGTTCCATGTAGTTCTTGGAATTAAATAAAAAATATTAAATAAAGAAGTAGTCAACCACCTCAGCAGAAACAACCTTCTTATGCAATATGGTTAACACTCCGCAAGATCTACAGCAGATGTGCTAACGGTTATATCTCATAGGATTAGTGAATCTCTTAACAAAGTCTTCCTTTCTAGGGCAATTGCTCTTGACATATCAAAGGCCTTCGATAAGGTATGGCATAAGGGCCTACTTCACAAGATTTCCAGCTACGGTATCACTGGTAATGTTTTCTCAATCATTAAATCATTTCTCCATAAGCTTAGTGGCTGATGGGCAGAAATCAGAGGCCCACAGTATTAATGCTGGAGTCCCTCAGGGGTCCATCTTGGGCCCAACTCTCTTCCTGATCTACATCAATGATCTCCCAAAACACATACTTAAATCATTCGTTGACATCTATGCTGATGACAGGACCATCTATAGCAACACATCAAAGGCCGTAAATGCCAAGGTTCTCTCTAATTCTCTCTCTTCTGATCTAGAGCACGTGGTACAGTGGGGGAAGAGGTGGGTGGTTACTTTTAATGCATCCATGTGTTAAAAGCTATGAGCTTCAGTGCAGAGCTAGCCCGTCCAGAAAGTAATGATGGTGAGTTGCTATCCATGACTTGAAAGGTGATATTTTTTATTCCCTTTACTTCACGTCGAGGTAGTGGAACTCGAGACCAACCCTACGCATGCAAGAATACGGCATAATGATGGTTGGGAGGATTCAGTGGCGCTAAGGCATTTGGCTTGTTTTCCACACTGTGATGGACCTCAGGTTCCTGCTTAGAATACTTGACCCGACCTTGCAAATGCAGACCCAGCCCATATGATTGAAACAAATCCAGTTGACAATACACCTAATGCAGAACATATAGAGAATTCGCAGAGACTGGCTAGTCCTTTGAATATTGAACTGCTTTCATGTCGGTCTAGCTGAATCTGTAAACTAGTCCAGCAACTGTACTTATAAATAAAACACATTGCCACTTTCAAAGATAACTTTCTACTTCAGAAAAAAAAAGTCTACACCTAGCAATCTCTCTTACTAATGGGGGGGGGAGATTGTTATATTTCTGTTAAAGTAAAAGTTTCTATGGCACATGATTTTGCACATGTTCCTTTTCATTACTAACAGTTCTTGCGTTTACTGTTGCTCCTTACTATTTGCTCTTACGTTTACTATTTGCTGTGAAATTTGTTCGGTAAAGCCTAGTAAAGAGGTTTTGGTCTGTCTTCCATTCTATGTTAAAACACCACACAGTGGAGTGTTATTGAGCCCAAAGGTTGAAGTATAGAGTTGTCATACAGTTGAAGCGGTGCTTTAGTAATGCATTTGTAGTCAGCAAAGGCCAAGGTACTGCAGCTGGGCCCAGTGTCAATTTGGAATTTGCATAAAGTTTTAGTGCTGTCTCCCAGGGTGGATATACAAACGTCTGCTTGATAGTGTTTCGACCTGTGAGACTTCTCAGGGCAGAAATGCTTTTATCGCTGCTGACTGCTTCTGTTTCCACATAGCGTACCTTTGCAGTTTGCTGTGTTGAGGCTTTATTTTGCCGTTGTGATGGGGTGGGTTGCGCCTGTGATTGGTATCTCTGTCAATATGGTTGCACTTTATGCAGATAGCACATATGAGTCCATAAGCCTGACACTTTCCTTTGTCATGGCTGTCCACAAAATTTGCAGTCCTTTATGAATTCTCGTGGCTTTTTATCTCCTTTGGTGTAGTGGATAGTTTCTGTTGGGTTGTTCAGTTTGCTGAGCTGTTTTTCAGCCTGTTTGTATTCCTGCAAATATCTATCACCCTGTCTAGGGTGACCCAAGCATTATTATTACAGGTGCCTGTTACTATTCGGTCTAACAGTAGCTCATCCTCAAGGGCACTGTAGTCACATGTTTTGATTAAGTGTCTTAGTTTGATCAAATACACATAAAATTTTCCGCCCTATTCCTGTGTACAGGAATTAAACATATACTGTTGATATCTGATGTTCTGTTTGGGTTCAAAGTACCCTGTCAGTCTTTCCAGAATTTTTTTGTGTCTGCTCATTCCTTGCTGATTAGTGAAAGGACTGTACCTACCTATACGTTTGCTACGTTTTTCCCCAATTTCCATTGCTGCTGCATAGTTTTCCGATGTTAGTTTGAAAAGCGTCCAGTTTTCTCGCAAATCGCCATCCATTTCCATTTTTACTCACAGTGGAATTGCAGACGCCATGTTTATTGATGAATAGGTTTTGTCAAAATTCCGAGCTTGTTTAAATCCACATGGTCCAATAAATGTCTTTTTCATATGGAGACGAGGGTGTACGTAAGACTAGAGTTTAGAGTATTATATTGCATGGGTTTTGCCGAACATGTGTTGGAAGTGTTCACTGAGTGTATATGGTTTATTCCAAAGAGAGAAATCCCGCTGACACTATGTTAAGTAGCGAGAAGCAGAGAGAACACAAAGCTGATATTGAGTTTAGAATATGCTGCAGCTTTATTGCCTGATGATGGTGGCCTGTGAAGCTAGTCGTGTTTTCACATGCACAGTTTTGCAGGAGGTTGTAGTCGTAGCTATGTACTTTGTTGTAGCCACAGCTCTGTACTCCAAAGCAATGTTAAAAAACAGAATAGAAGATAACTTGTGTTCAAATTTTTGGCAATTTTCACTGTCATGCTATGTGCAACAACAGATGTATAACCGTTTCTGCCTTATTACGAACTGCAAAAGCCTCCAGCCAACCACTATACATATCAATGAAAGTAACTATGTACTGTTACCAGAAAGTGTCTTTAGGTAGGGCACAAAAATATTCAACGCCAGTTTTATGAAAGGAAAATGAGCCAGATTGCACTTCTGCATTCAAAGTTGTTGCTTCCTCAGATCTCTTGTTTGACACATTTTTGATACATTTCCTACATATTCATTCACCTCCTTGAATAAACACGACCAGAAATATTTTTGCTTAATGACATGAGACGTCTTTTCCACGACCATTATTGTCATGGTACTGTACTAACACTTTTTATTAAGATGCGATGGTACATATAACTTTATCAATAGTTTGTTGTCAGGTTGGGACAACTATACACTATCTCATCTATCACTATGAACTTTTTTTTTGTGCATCCGCATATTTAAATCCAAAAATTTCATTATCTGCATCTTGTTCTCTAATTTAATAAAAACCCAACAACGTAAGACAGTCATGCGATACTGATAAGCCCCCAACCTTCTCATACAATGCAAACTAAAGTAATTCCTATCATCTAATTCTACCATGAATTGTCATTGTCTTGACTAGCCGTCCACACAAACATTGTCCTTCCCTTTAAAGTACTATCTCATCTGCCTATCACTAAGTTTATGGGATAAGGAGTAAATTTTTTAACATATTTACTCTCGCTCAGATCATAGACCATTTTTAGGTCATAGACTCTGTGGTTAGAAGCAAGAAAGAGAAGTCTTACCGTGGGTGCTCAGCGAGTGAGTTCAGGCAAAGAAAAGGAAGAACAAACATGGCTGCCAGCATTTTTATTTCGTCCGTTCTCGCATAATCTCGTGTGTGCATGAAGATGGAACCTATAAAACGATGTTCATTTCTGGGTGCTGGGAGATGATTCCCGATCAGCCAGGAGAGAAGGCAATGAGAGAGAAGAGACAGAGGACTGTAGCGATAATCTTACTTGAACATTCCGGTTGTGTATTTGAGGTGACCCCCCCATTTTACATCAGACTCGCATGATTGGAGCGTCCTTGTACATTCTGAAGTCGTTCTCAGGATCGGAATAAGCCAGTATAACCATATCTGTGAGCGATAGTTTTAGGCTTGCAAAGGCAAAATAACAGTAGAACCTCACATATTTCCTCACGGTAGTTGAAGTCGAGATTTTATTGATTTGACTTTGTCCAGGTCTGGCTATATACGCCTGTCACTTAATTTGAACCCCAGATACTGTACTTCTCCTAAAACCTCACACTACACCTACTTACTATACAAATGTATAACAAATAAAAGTTACTTGTGCTCTACCATGCTGAAATAATAACGTTATTATTTAGAAACCCATTCTTAACATGGATAAGGAAGGGTGTTTTTAACTATTCTGTACTTTCACCTTACAATTAAATAGATAAGATATCGTGAAACTTTAATTTATTTTTAACTCATTGTCAAAACTATTTCCCCATATCTGTAAAACAAACCCGTATTTTTTTAAACTGAGGATATCTAAATAATAATAATAATAATAATAATAATAATAATTAGGCAGTTCGATAAAGAATTTCATTGTAATGCATTTTATATATTTTTACCGTGTTTCCACCTTAACATTTTTCTTTAAAATGACTACCTTTAAAAGTTTTTGGGTATGCTGAAAACAAACATCACATGTAAAATTTCTGCAAATAAGTAGCTTTCCGGATTTTAAGCAATGTCATTTCTTATATTATTGCTGGTGACCATCTTGGTATGTGCGTTTTTGCATAGTTTCTTAGGTTGCGTTTGCATGTACCAAGACGGCCACCAATGATAACATAAGAAATGACATGGCTTAATAACCGGAAAACTACTTATTTGCGGAAAATTTAAATGTGATATTCGTTTTGAGCATACCCTAAACCTATAGAAGTAATCATTTTAAATGTTCAGTTGGAAACAAGGTAAAAAAATTACCGTTTTATTTCTTTGTTTACATAATTGAATTTTCAGTAAAAGCACAGAATACAAATGACAAAAACTACCATCAACTGGTTAATATATAGTTGTTGCTTATTAGGATTCCTGGTATCCTGGTATTGTGGAAGTTACATTCAAGGATTCATGTAGAGTACGATTTATCGCTGCATCTCAGAAAATAGGGGTGTATTTTTTACCAGATAGAGAGGATTTACAAAATTGAAAATTGGACTTTTACAGAAATCCAAAATCTATATGAAAAATTTTCTTTGATTTATTTCTGAGATTAATTCATATCTACTCAATTTTTTTCTTTGAGGGAATAGTAAATACTGGCCATGAAAGCCCTTTAGGCATTCAATGGCTACACACCAGATTAAGCCCTCCTTTGTTGAGGAGACAAGAAAATGCCTATTCTCAATAAAGCTATATTAAAATACTACTATAATACTTAGTTTTGTTCATAAATAGATATGCACTGTATGATACCTTGCGCCAGTTTAAAAAATTAAAATTTGTACATCTGAATTCATAATTTATGGCTTATGGTTACGAGATACATCAGATTTGAATGCATAATCAGAAATAACACACAATTTTATATAAGACTGCCAAGTGTCAAGAGAATAAATTGAAAAATAAATACATGGTGGTGAAATTACCAAATTTCTTGAAATTTTGAGGTCCGTAATTTAGCCTACTTTTTCTTAAGAAAAATGTCCACGGAAAAGCCTAAATTTTTGCACTTAACATTCACATAACTTTTGAACTACTGATGGTATTTGCATGATTCAAACGGTTTTAAACATCTTTTAATAGTTCTATTTATGCACTTTGATAAAATAACAATTATCTGAAAAGAAAAAATCAGATTGTAATGCTATAAAAATACAGATATACATAGTTTTCAAATATATATACACAAATACTTTTCAAATGTATATGTAAACTTTTCAAATATATATACACAAATAAATACTTTTAACATGTATATGCAAACTTTTCAAATATATATACACACAAATAAATATACTTTTTTCAAATATGTATATATCTACTAGTATAGTATTTAACACGATATAGGAACCATTAATTATAAATAATAAATAGTATATATAGCAAGAAGTAGTAAAAAGTTTCTATATATCCATATAAATAGTTCCTAAAATTCATAGTAGGATTGTTTGCTAGGACCCATTTATTCAGTGGTGAGTTACATCCCCGGTGTTACGGATTTTTTTTGAACGTCTTAAATATATTAATTAAAATTAAAAAATAAAAAAATAATTAAAAATAAAAAGATTACTAAAATTAATTAAAAATAACAAGATTAAAAAAATTAATTAAAAATAAAAAGATTTTTAAAAATAATTTAAAAATAAAAAATTTAAAAAAAACTAATCAAAAATAAAAAATGAAAAAAATTAACTAAAATAAAAAGATTTTTAAAAATTAATTCAAAAAAACAAATTTTAAAAAATTAATTTAAAATAAAAAGCTAAAAAATTAATTCAAAATAAAAAGATTTTTTAAAAATATTTAAAAAATAAAAATATTGAAAAAAAATAATTTGGAAAAAGAAATTTTCTTATAAAGAAAAGAAAAAAATCAAAATAGAAAGGAGAATGACTTTCTAATAAGCTTTTTATAATCGTTAGTGCAAGGGGAATAAATCTGTTTTCTAGTTATTTCCTTTTGATTGAAGTAAATGTTTTTGATACAAATAATTTTTGGTCAAATATAATTCAGAAAAATCTATATTTACCAGTTATTGATGGAAGAGATTTTTTCCTTTTGATTGAAGTAATTGTTTTTATAGTAATGTTTGTTTTTATCTTTTAGATACAAATACTTTTTGGTCAAATGTAATTCAGAAAAATCTATATTTACCAGTTATTGATCGACGAAATTGTTTTCCTTTTGATTGAAGTAATTGTTTTTATAGTAATGTTTGTTTTTATCTTTTAGATATAAATACTTTTTGGTCAAATATAATTCAGAAAAATCTATATTTACCAGTTATTAATGGAAGAAATTGTTTTCCTTTTGATTGAAGTAATTGTTTTTATAGTAATGTTTGTTTTTATCTTTTCGATACAAATACGTTTTGGTCAAATATAATTCAGAAAAATCTATATTTACCAGTTATTGATGGAAGAAATTGTTTTCCTTTTGATTGAAGTAATTGTTTTTTTAGTAATGTTTGTTTTTATCTTTTAGATACAAATACTTTTTGGTCAAATATAATTCAGAAAAAATCTATATTTACCAGTTAGTGATGGAAGACATTGTTTTCCTTTTGATTGAAGTAATTGTTTTTATAGTAATGTTTGTTTTTATCTGTTAGATACAAATACTTTTTGGTCAAATATAATTCAGAAAAATCAATATTTACCAGTTATTAATGGAAGAAATTGTTTTCCTTTTGATTGAATTAATTGTTTTTATAGTAAATGTTTGTTTTTATTTTTTAGATACAAATAACTTTTGGTCAAATATAATTCAGAAAAAATCTATATTTACCAGTTAGTGATGGAAGACATTGTTTTCCTTTTAATTGAAGTAATTTTTTTTATAGTAATGTTTGTTTTTATCTTTTAGATATAAATACTTTTTGGTCAAATATAATTAAGAAAAATCTATATTTACCAGTTATTGATGGAAGAAATTGTTTTCCTTTTGATTGAAGTAATTGTTTTTATAGTAATGTTTGTTTTTATCTTTTAGATACAAATACTTTTTGGTCAAATATTATTCACAAAAATCTATATTTACCAGTTATTGATCGAAGAAATTGTTTCCCTTTTGATTGAAGTAATTGTTTTTATAGTAATGTTTGTTTTTATCTTTTAGATATACATACTTTTTGGTCAAATATAATTCAGAAAAATCTATATTTACCAGTTATTGATTGAAGACATTGTTTTCCTTTTGATTGAAGTAATTGTTTTTATAGTAATGTTTGTTTTTATCTTTTAGATACAAATACTTTTTGGTCAAATATAATTCACAAAAATCTATATTTACCAGTTATTGATCGAAGAAATTGTTTCCCTTTTGATTGAAGTAATTGTGTTTATAGTAATGTTTGTTTTTGATCTTTTAGATATAAATAATTTTTGGTCAAATATAATTCAGAAAAATATATATTTACCAGTTATTGATGGAAGAAATTGTTTTCCTTTTGATTGAAGTAATTGTTTTTATAGTAATGTTTGTTTTTATCTTTTAGATATACATACTTTTTGGTCAAATATAATTCAGAAAAATCTATATTTACCAGTTATTGATTGAAGACATTGTTTTCCTTTTGATTGAAGTAATTGTTTTTATAGTAATGTTTGTTTTTATCTTTTAGATACAAATACTTTTTGGTCAAATATAATTCACAAAAATCTATATTGACCAGTTATTGATCGAAGAAATTGTTTCCCTTTTGATTGAAGTAATTGTGTTTATAGTAATGTTTGTTTTTGATCTTTTAGATATAAATAATTTTTGGTCAAATATAATTCAGAAAAATATATATTTACCAGTTATTGATGGTAGAAATTGTTTTCCTTTTGATTGAAGTAATTGTTTTTATAGTAATGTTTGTTTTTATCTTTTAGATATAAATACTTTTTGGTCAAATATAATCAGAAAAAATCTATATTTACCAGTTATTAATTGAAGAAATTGTTTTCCTTTTGATTGAAGTAATTGTTTTTATAGTAATGTTTGTTTTTATCTTTTAGATATAAATACTTTTTGGTCAAATATAATTCAGAAAAATCTATATTTACCAGTTATTGATGGGAGAAATTGTTTTCTTTTTGAGTAACACAATTGTTTTTATAGTAATGTTTGTTTTTATCTTTTAGATACAAATACCTTTTGGTCAAATATAATTCACAAAAATCTATATTTACCAGTTAATGATCGAAGAAATTGTTTCCCTTTTGATTGAAGTAATTGTTTTTATAGTAATGTTTGTTTTTGATCTTTTAGATATAAATAATTTTTGGTCAAATATAATTCAGAAAAATCTATATTTACCAGTTATTAATGGAAGAAATTGTTTTCCTTTTGATTGAAGTAATTGTTTTTATAGTAATGTTTGTTTTTATCTTTTAGATACAAATACTTTTTGGTCAAATATAATTCAGAAAAATCAATATTTACCAGTTATTAATGGAAGAAATTGTTTTCCTTTTGATTGAAGTAATTGTTTTTATAGTAAATGTTTGTTTTTATCTTTTAGATACAAATAACTTTTGGTCAAATATAATTCAGAAAAAATCTATATTTACCAGTTATTGATGGAAGACATTGTTTTCCTTTTGATTGAAGTAATTGTTTTTATAGTATATGTTTGTTTTTATCTTAAAGATACAAATAATTTTTGGTAAAATATAATTCAGAAAAATATATATTTTCCAGTTATTGATGGAAGAAATTGTTTTCCTTTTGATTGAAGTAATTGTTTTTATAGTAATGTTTGTTTTTATCTTCTAGATATAAATACTTTTTGGTCAAATATAATCAGAAAAAATCTATATTTACCAGTTATTGATGGAAGAGATTTTTTTCCTTTTGATTGAAGTAATTGTTTTTATAGTAATGTTTGTTTTTATCTTTTAGATATAAATACGTTTTGGTCAAATATAATTCAGAAAAATCTATATTTACCAGTTATTGATGGTAGAAATTGTTTTCCTTTTGATTGAAGTAATTGTTTTTATAGTAATGTTTGTTTTTATCTTTTAGATACAAATACTTTTTGGTCAAATATAATTCAGAAAAATCTATATTTACCAGTTATTAATGGAAGAGATTGTTTTCCTTTTGATTGAAGTAATTGTTTTTATAGTATCTTTTAGATATAAATACTTTTTGGTAAAATATTATTCAGAAAAATCTATAGTTACCAGTTATTAATGGAAGAGATTGTTTTCCTTTTGATTGAAGTAATTGTTTTTATAGTAATGTTTGTTTTTATCTGTTAGATATAAATACTTTTTGGTCAAATATAATCAGAAAAAATCAATATTTACCAGTTATTGATGGAAGAGATTTTTTCCTTTTGATTGAAGTAATTGTTTTTATAGTAATGTTTGTTTTTATCTTTTAGATACAAATACTTTTTGGTCAAATATAATCAGAAAAAAATCTATATTTACCAGTTATTGATTGAAGAAATTGTTTCCTTTCGATTGAAGTAATTGTTTTTATAGTAATATTTGTTTTTTATCTTTTAGATATAAATAATTTTTCGTCAAATATAATCAGAAAAAATCTATATTTACCAGTTATTGATTGAAGAAATTGTTTTCGTTTTGATTGAAGTAATTGTTTTTATAGTAATGTTTGTTTTTATCTTTTAGATAAAAATAATTTTTGGTCACATATAATTCAGAAAAATATATATTTACCAGTTATTGATGTAAGAAATTGTTTTCCTTTTGATAGAAGTAATTGTTTTTATAGTAATGTTTGTTTTTATCTTTTAGATATAAATACTTTTTGGTCAAATATAATTCAGAAAAATCTATACTTACCAGTTATTGATGGAAGAAATTGTTTTCCTTTTGATTAACGTAATTGTTTTTATAGTAATGTTTGTTTTTATCTTTTAGATATAAATACTTTTTGGTCAAATATAATTCAGAAAAATCTATATTTACCAGTTATTGATTGAAGATATTGTTTTCCTTTTGATTGAAGTAATTGTTTTTATAGTAAAGTTTGTTTTTATCTTTTAGATACAAATACTTTTTGGTCCAATATAATTCAGAAAAAATCTATATTTACCAGTTATTAATTGAAGAAATTGTTTTCCTTTTGATTGAAGTAATTGTTTTTATAGTAATGTTTGTTTTTATCTTTTAGATATAAATACTTTTTGGTAAATATAATTCAGAAAAAATCTACATTACCAGTTATTGATGGAAGAAATTGTTTTCCTTTTGATTGAAGTAATTGTTTTCCTTTTGATTGAAGTAATTGTTTTTATAGTAATGTTTGTTTTTATCTTTTAGGTATAAATACGTTTTGGTCAAATATAATTCAGAAAAATCTATATTTACCAGTTATTGATGGAAGAAATTGTTTTCCTTTTGATTGAAGTAATTGTTTTTATAGTAATGTTTGTTTTTATCTTTTAGATATACATACTTTTTGGTCAAATATAATTCAGAAAAATCTATATTTACCAGTTATTGATTGAAGACATTGTTTTCCTTTTGATTGAAGTAATTGTTTTTATAGTAATGTTTGTTTTTATCTTTTAGATACAAATACTTTTTGGTCAAATATAATTCACAAAAATCTATGTTTACCAGTTATTGATCGAAGAAATTGTTTCCCTTTTGATTGAAGTAATTGTGTTTATAGTAATGTTTGTTTTTGATCTTTTAGATATAAATAATTTTTGGTCAAATATAATTCAGAAAAATATATATTTACCAGTTATTGATGGAAGAAATTGTTTTCCTTTTGATTGAAGTAATTGTTTTTATAGTAATGTTTGTTTTTATCTTTTAGATATAAATACTTTTTGGTCAAATATAATCAGAAAAAATCTATATTTACCAGTTATTAATTGAAGAAATTGTTTTCCTTTTGATTGAAGTAATTGTTTTTATAGTAATGTTTGTTTTTATCTTTTAGATACAAATACTTTTTGTCAAATATAATTCAGAAAAATCTATATTTACCAGTTATTGATGGAAGAAATTGTTTTTCTTTTGATTGAAGTAATTGTTTTTATAGTAATGTTTGTTTTTATCTTTTAGATATACATACTTTTTGGTCAAATATAATTCAGAAAAATCTATATTTACCAGTTATAGATGGAAGAGATTTTTTCCTTTTGATTGAAGTAATTGTTTTTATAGTAATGTTTGTTTTTATCTTTTAGATACATATAATTTTTGGTCAAATATAATTCAGAAAACTCTATATTTACCAGTTATTGATGGAAGAAATGTTTTTCCTTTTGATTGAAGTAATTGTGTTTATAGTAATGTTTGTTTTTATCTTTTAGATATAAATAATTTTTGGTCAAATATAATTCAGAAAAATCTATATTTACCAGTTATTGATGGAAGAAATTGTTTTACTTTTGATTGAAGTAATTGTTTTTATAGTAATGTTTGTTTTTATCTTTTAGATATAAATACGTTTTGGTCAAATATAATCTGAAAAAAATCTATATTTACCAGTTATTGATCGACGAAATTGTTTTCCTTTTGATTGAAGTAATTGTTTTTATAGTAATGTTTGTTTTTATCTTTTAGATATAAATACTTTTTGGTCAAATATAATTCAGAAAAATCTATATTTACCAGTTATTAATGGAAGAAATTGTTTTCCTTTTGATTGAAGTAATTGTTTTTATAGTAATGTTTGTTTTTATCTTTTCGATACAAATACGTTTTGGTCAAATATAATTCAGAAAAATCTATATTTACCAGTTATTGATGGAAGAAATTGTTTTCCTTTTGATTGAAGTAATTGTTTTTTTAGTAATGTTTGTTTTTATCTTTTAGATACAAATACTTTTTGGTCAAATATAATTCAGAAAAAATCTATATTTACCAGTTAGTGATGGAAGACATTGTTTTCCTTTTGATTGAAGTAATTGTTTTTATAGTAATGTTTGTTTTTATCTGTTAGATACAAATACTTTTTGGTCAAATATAATTCAGAAAAATCAATATTTACCAGTTATTAATGGAAGAAATTGTTTTCCTTTTGATTGAAGTAATTGTTTTTATAGTAAATGTTTGTTTTTATTTTTTAGATACAAATAACTTTTGGTCAAATATAATTCAGAAAAAATCTATATTTACCAGTTAGTGATGGAAGACATTGTTTTCCTTTTAATTGAAGTAATTTTTTTTATAGTAATGTTTGTTTTTATCTTTTAGATATAAATACTTTTTGGTCAAATATAATTAAGAAAAATCTATATTTACCAGTTATTGATGGAAGAAATTGTTTTCCTTTTGATTGAAGTAATTGTTTTTATAGTAATGTTTGTTTTTATCTTTTAGATACAAATACTTTTTGGTCAAATATTATTCACAAAAATCTATATTTACCAGTTATTGATCGAAGAAATTGTTTCCCTTTTGATTGAAGTAATTGTTTTTATAGTAATGTTTGTTTTTATCTTTTAGATATACATACTTTTTGGTCAAATATAATTCAGAAAAATCTATATTTACCAGTTATTGATTGAAGACATTGTTTTCCTTTTGATTGAAGTAATTGTTTTTATAGTAATGTTTGTTTTTATCTTTTAGATACAAATACTTTTTGGTCAAATATAATTCACAAAAATCTATATTTACCAGTTATTGATCGAAGAAATTGTTTCCCTTTTGATTGAAGTAATTGTGTTTATAGTAATGTTTGTTTTTGATCTTTTAGATATAAATAATTTTTGGTCAAATATAATTCAGAAAAATATATATTTACCAGTTATTGATGGAAGAAATTGTTTTCCTTTTGATTGAAGTAATTGTTTTTATAGTAATGTTTGTTTTTATCTTTTAGATATACATACTTTTTGGTCAAATATAATTCAGAAAAATCTATATTTACCAGTTATTGATTGAAGACATTGTTTTCCTTTTGATTGAAGTAATTGTTTTTATAGTAATGTTTGTTTTTATCTTTTAGATACAAATACTTTTTGGTCAAATATAATTCACAAAAATCTATATTGACCAGTTATTGATCGAAGAAATTGTTTCCCTTTTGATTGAAGTAATTGTGTTTATAGTAATGTTTGTTTTTGATCTTTTAGATATAAATAATTTTTGGTCAAATATAATTCAGAAAAATATATATTTACCAGTTATTGATGGAAGAAATTGTTTTCCTTTTGATTGAAGTAATTGTTTTTATAGTAATGTTTGTTTTTATCTTTTAGATATAAATACTTTTTGGTCAAATATAATCAGAAAAAATCTATATTTACCAGTTATTAATTGAAGAAATTGTTTTCCTTTTGATTGAAGTAATTGTTTTTATAGTAATGTTTGTTTTTATCTTTTAGATATAAATACTTTTTGGTCAAATATAATTCAGAAAAATCTATATTTACCAGTTATTGATGGGAGAAATTGTTTTCTTTTTGAGTAACACAATTGTTTTTATAGTAATGTTTGTTTTTATCTTTTAGATACAAATACCTTTTGGTCAAATATAATTCACAAAAATCTATATTTACCAGTTAATGATCGAAGAAATTGTTTCCCTTTTGATTGAAGTAATTGTTTTTATAGTAATGTTTGTTTTTGATCTTTTAGATATAAATAATTTTTGGTCAAATATAGTTCAGAAAAATCTATATTTACCAGTTATTGATGGAAGAAATTGTTTTCCTTTTAATTGAAGTAATTGTTTTTATAGTAATGTTTGTTTTTATCTTTTAGATATAAATACTTTTTGGTCAAATATAATCAGAAAAAATCAATATTTACCAGTTATTAATGGAAGAAATTGTTTTCCTTTTGATTGAAGTAATTGTTTTTATAGTAATGTTTGTTTTTATCTTTTAGATACAAATACTTTTTGGTCAAATATAATTCAGAAAAATCAATATTTACCAGTTATTAATGGAAGAAATTGTTTTCCTTTTGATTGAAGTAATTGTTTTTATAGTAAATGTTTGTTTTTATCTTTTAGATACAAATAACTTTTGGTCAAATATAATTCAGAAAAAATCTATATTTACCAGTTATTGATGGAAGACATTGTTTTCCTTTTGATTGAAGTAATTGTTTTTATAGTATATGTTTGTTTTTATCTTAAAGATACAAATAATTTTTGGTAAAATATAATTCAGAAAAATATATATTTTCCAGTTATTGATGGAAGAAATTGTTTTCCTTTTGATTGAAGTAATTGTTTTTATAGTAATGTTTGTTTTTATCTTCTAGATATAAATACTTTTTGGTCAAATATAATCAGAAAAAATCTATATTTACCAGTTATTGATGGAAGAGATTTTTTTCCTTTTGATTGAAGTAATTGTTTTTATAGTAATGTTTGTTTTTATCTTTTAGATATAAATACGTTTTGGTCAAATATAATTCAGAAAAATCTATATTTACCAGTTATTGATGGTAGAAATTGTTTTCCTTTTGATTGAAGTAATTGTTTTTATAGTAATGTTTGTTTTTATCTTTTAAATACAAATACTTTTTGGTCAAATATAATTCAGAAAAATCTATATTTACCAGTTATTAATGGAAGAGATTGTTTTCCTTTTGATTGAAGTAATTGTTTTTATAGTATCTTTTAGATATAAATACTTTTTGGTAAAATATTATTCAGAAAAATCTATAGTTACCAGTTATTAATGGAAGAGATTGTTTTCCTTTTGATTGAAGTAATTGTTTTTATAGTAATGTTTGTTTTTATCTGTTAGATATAAATACTTTTTGGTCAAATATAATCAGAAAAAATCAATATTTACCAGTTATTGATGGAAGAGATTTTTTCCTTTTGATTGAAGTAATTGTTTTTATAGTAATGTTTGTTTTTATCTTTTAGATACAAATACTTTTTGGTCAAATATAATCAGAAAGAAATCTATATTTACCAGTTATTGATTGAAGAAATTGTTTCCTTTCGATTGAAGTAATTGTTTTTATAGTAATATTTGTTTTTTATCTTTTAGATATAAATAATTTTTCGTCAAATATAATCAGAAAAAATCTATATTTACCAGTTATTGATTGAAGAAATTGTTTTCGTTTTGATTGAAGTAATTGTTTTTATAGTAATGTTTGTTTTTATCTTTTAGATAAAAATAATTTTTGGTCACATATAATTCAGAAAAATATATATTTACCAGTTATTGATGTAAGAAATTGTTTTCCTTTTGATAGAAGTAATTGTTTTTATAGTAATGTTTGTTTTTATCTTTTAGATATAAATACTTTTTGGTCAAATATAATTCAGAAAAATCTATACTTACCAGTTATTGATGGAAGAAATTGTTTTCCTTTTGATTAACGTAATTGTTTTTATAGTAATGTTTGTTTTTATCTTTTAGATATAAATACTTTTTGGTCAAATATAATTCAGAAAAATCTATATTTACCAGTTATTGATTGAAGATATTGTTTTCCTTTTGATTGAAGTAATTGTTTTTATAGTAAAGTTTGTTTTTATCTTTTAGATACAAATACTTTTTGGTCCAATATAATTCAGAAAAAATCTATATTTACCAGTTATTAATTGAAGAAATTGTTTTCCTTTTGATTGAAGTAATTGTTTTTATAGTAATGTTTGTTTTTATCTTTTAGATATAAATACTTTTTGGTCAAATATAATTCAGAAAAATCTACATTACCAGTTATTGATGGAAGAAATTGTTTTCCTTTTGATTGAAGTAATTGTTTTTATAGTAATGTTTGTTTTTATCTTTTAGGTATAAATACGTTTTGGTCAAATATAATTCAGAAAAATCTATATTTACCAGTTATTGATGGAAGAAATTGTTTTCCTTTTGATTGAAGTAATTGTTTTTATAGTAATGTTTGTTTTTATCTTTTAGATATACATACTTTTTGGTCAAATATAATTCAGAAAAATCTATATTTACCAGTTATTGATTGAAGACATTGTTTTCCTTTTGATTGAAGTAATTGTTTTTATAGTAATGTTTGTTTTTATCTTTTAGATACAAATACTTTTTGGTCAAATATAATTCACAAAAATCTATGTTTACCAGTTATTGATCGAAGAAATTGTTTCCCTTTTGATTGAAGTAATTGTGTTTATAGTAATGTTTGTTTTTGATCTTTTAGATATAAATAATTTTTGGTCAAATATAATTCAGAAAAATATATATTTACCAGTTATTGATGGAAGAAATTGTTTTCCTTTTGATTGAAGTAATTGTTTTTATAGTAATGTTTGTTTTTATCTTTTAGATATAAATACTTTTTGGTCAAATATAATCAGAAAAAATCTATATTTACCAGTTATTAATTGAAGAAATTGTTTTCCTTTTGATTGAAGTAATTGTTTTTATAGTAATGTTTGTTTTTATCTTTTAGATACAAATACTTTTTGTCAAATATAATTCAGAAAAATCTATATTTACCAGTTATTGATGGAAGAAATTGTTTTTCTTTTGATTGAAGTAATTGTTTTTATAGTAATGTTTGTTTTTATCTTTTAGATATACATACTTTTTGGTCAAATATAATTCAGAAAAATCTATATTTACCAGTTATTGATGGAAGAGATTTTTTCCTTTTGATTGAAGTAATTGTTTTTATAGTAATGTTTGTTTTTATCTTTTAGATACATATAATTTTTGGTCAAATATAATTCAGAAAACTCTATATTTACCAGTTATTGATGGAAGAAATGTTTTTCCTTTTGATTGAAGTAATTGTGTTTATAGTAATGTTTGTTTTTATCTTTTAGATATAAATAATTTTTGGTCAAATATAATTCAGAAAAATCTATATTTACCAGTTATTGATGGAAGAAATTGTTTTACTTTTGATTGAAGTAATTGTTTTTATAGTAATGTTTGTTTTTATCTTTTAGATATAAATACGTTTTGGTCAAATATAATCTGAAAAAAATCTATATTTACCAGTTATTGATCGACGAAATTGTTTTCCTTTTGATTGAAGTAATTGTTTTTATAGTAAAGTTTGTTTTTATCTTTTAGATACAAATACTTTTTGGTCCAATATAATTCAGAAAAAATCTATATTTACCAGTTATTAATTGAAGAAATTGTTTTCCTTTTGATTGAAGTAATTGTTTTTATAGGAATGTTTGTTTTTATCCTTTAGATACAAATACTTTTTGTCAAATATAATTCAGAAAAATCTATATTTACCAGTTATTGATGGACGAAATTGTTTTCCTTTTGATTGAAGTAATTGTTTTTATAGTAATGTTTGTTTTTATCCTTTAGATACAAATAACTTTTGGTCAAATATAATTCAGAAAAAATCTATATTTACCAGTTATTGATGGAAGAAATTGTTTTCCTTTTGATTGAAGTAATTGTTTTTATAGTAAATGTTTGTTTTTATCATATAGATACAAATAATTTTTGGTAAAATATAATTCAGAAAAATCTATATTTACCAGTTATTGATGGAAGAAATTGTTTTCCTTTTGATTGAAGTAATTGTTTTTATAGTAATGTTTGTTTTTATCTTCTAGATATAAATACTTTTTGCTCAAATATAATCAGAAAAAATCTATATTTACCAGTTATAGATGGAAGAGATTGTTTTCCTTTTGATTGAAGTAATGTTTTTTATAGTAATGTTTGTTTTTATCTTTTAGATACAATTACTTTTTGGTCAAATATAATCAGAAAAAAAATCTATATTTACCAGTTATTGATTGAAGAAATTGTTTTCCTTTTGATTGAAGTAATTGTTTTTATAGTAATATTTGTTTTTATCTTTTAGATACAAATACTTTTTGGTCAAATATAATTCAGAAAAATCTATATTTACCAGTTATTAATGGAAGAGATTGTTTTCCTTTTGATTGAAGTAATTGTTTTTATAGTATCTTTTTGATATAAATACTTTTTGGTCAAATATAATTCAGAAAAAATCTATATTTACCAGTTAGTGATGGAAGACATTGTTTTCCTTTTGATTGAAGCAATTGTTTTTATAGTAATGTTTGTTTTTATCTGTTAGATACAAATACTTTTTGGTCAAATATAATTCAGAAAAATCAATATTTACCAGTTATTAATGGAAGAAATTGTTTTCCTTTTGATTGAAGTAATTGTTTTTATAGTAAATGTTTGTTTTTATTTTTTAGATACAAATAACTTTTGGTCAAATATAATTCAGAAAAAATCTATATTTACCAGTTAGTGATGGAAGACATTGTTTTCCTTTTAATTGAAGTAATTTTTTTTATAGTAATGTTTGTTTTTATCTTTTAGATATAAATACTTTTTGGTCAAATATAATTAAGAAAAATCTATATTTACCAGTTATTGATGGAAGAAATTGTTTTCCTTTTGATTGAAGTAATTGTTTTTATAGTAATGTTTGTTTTTATCTTTTAGATACAAATACTTTTTGGTCAAATATTATTCACAAAAATCTATATTTACCAGTTATTGATCGAAGAAATTGTTTCCCTTTTGATTGAAGTAATTGTTTTTATAGTAATGTTTGTTTTTATCTTTTAGATATACATACTTTTTGGTCAAATATAATTCAGAAAAATCTATATTTACCAGTTATTGATTGAAGACATTGTTTTCCTTTTGATTGAAGTAATTGTTTTTATAGTAATGTTTGTTTTTATCTTTTAGATACAAATACTTTTTGGTCAAATATAATTCACAAAAATCTATATTTACCAGTTATTGATCGAAGAAATTGTTTCCCTTTTGATTGAAGTAATTGTGTTTATAGTAATGTTTGTTTTTGATCTTTTAGATATAAATAATTTTTGGTCAAATATAATTCAGAAAAATATATATTTACCAGTTATTGATGGAAGAAATTGTTTTCCTTTTGATTGAAGTAATTGTTTTTATAGTAATGTTTGTTTTTATCTTTTAGATATACATACTTTTTGGTCAAATATAATTCAGAAAAATCTATATTTACCAGTTATTGATTGAAGACATTGTTTTCCTTTTGATTGAAGTAATTGTTTTTATAGTAATGTTTGTTTTTATCTTTTAGATACAAATACTTTTTGGTCAAATATAATTCACAAAAATCTATATTGACCAGTTATTGATCGAAGAAATTGTTTCCCTTTTGATTGAAGTAATTGTGTTTATAGTAATGTTTGTTTTTGATCTTTTAGATATAAATAATTTTTGGTCAAATATAATTCAGAAAAATATATATTTACCAGTTATTGATGGAAGAAATTGTTTTCCTTTTGATTGAAGTAATTGTTTTTATAGTAATGTTTGTTTTTATCTTTTAGATATAAATACTTTTTGGTCAAATATAATCAGAAAAAATCTATATTTACCAGTTATTAATTGAAGAAATTGTTTTCCTTTTGATTGAAGTAATTGTTTTTATAGTAATGTTTGTTTTTATCTTTTAGATATAAATACTTTTTGGTCAAATATAATTCAGAAAAATCTATATTTACCAGTTATTGATGGGAGAAATTGTTTTCTTTTTGAGTAACACAATTGTTTTTATAGTAATGTTTGTTTTTATCTTTTAGATACAAATACCTTTTGGTCAAATATAATTCACAAAAATCTATATTTACCAGTTAATGATCGAAGAAATTGTTTCCCTTTTGATTGAAGTAATTGTTTTTATAGTAATGTTTGTTTTTGATCTTTTAGATATAAATAATTTTTGGTCAAATATAATTCAGAAAAATCTATATTTACCAGTTATTGATGGAAGAAATTGTTTTCCTTTTAATTGAAGTAATTGTTTTTATAGTAATGTTTGTTTTTATCTTTTAGATATAAATACTTTTTGGTCAAATATAATCAGAAAAAATCAATATTTACCAGTTATTAATGGAAGAAATTGTTTTCCTTTTGATTGAAGTAATTGTTTTTATAGTAATGTTTGTTTTTATCTTTTAGATACAAATACTTTTTGGTCAAATATAATTCAGAAAAATCAATATTTACCAGTTATTAATGGAAGAAATTGTTTTCCTTTTGATTGAAGTAATTGTTTTTATAGTAAATGTTTGTTTTTATCTTTTAGATACAAATAACTTTTGGTCAAATATAATTCAGAAAAAATCTATATTTACCAGTTATTGATGGAAGACATTGTTTTCCTTTTGATTGAAGTAATTGTTTTTATAGTATATGTTTGTTTTTATCTTAAAGATACAAATAATTTTTGGTAAAATATAATTCAGAAAAATATATATTTTCCAGTTATTGATGGAAGAAATTGTTTTCCTTTTGATTGAAGTAATTGTTTTTATAGTAATGTTTGTTTTTATCTTCTAGATATAAATACTTTTTGGTCAAATATAATCAGAAAAAATCTATATTTACCAGTTATTGATGGAAGAGATTTTTTTCCTTTTGATTGAAGTAATTGTTTTTATAGTAATGTTTGTTTTTATCTTTTAGATATAAATACGTTTTGGTCAAATATAATTCAGAAAAATCTATATTTACCAGTTATTGATGGTAGAAATTGTTTTCCTTTTGATTGAAGTAATTGTTTTTATAGTAATGTTTGTTTTTATCTTTTAGATACAAATACTTTTTGGTCAAATATAATTCAGAAAAATCTATATTTACCAGTTATTAATGGAAGAGATTGTTTTCCTTTTGATTGAAGTAATTGTTTTTATAGTATCTTTTAGATATAAATACTTTTTGGTAAAATATTATTCAGAAAAATCTATAGTTACCAGTTATTAATGGAAGAGATTGTTTTCCTTTTGATTGAAGTAATTGTTTTTATAGTAATGTTTGTTTTTATCTGTTAGATATAAATACTTTTTGGTCAAATATAATCAGAAAAAATCAATATTTACCAGTTATTGATGGAAGAGATTTTTTCCTTTTGATTGAAGTAATTGTTTTTATAGTAATGTTTGTTTTTATCTTTTAGATACAAATACTTTTTGGTCAAATATAATCAGAAAAAAATCTATATTTACCAGTTATTGATTGAAGAAATTGTTTCCTTTCGATTGAAGTAATTGTTTTTATAGTAATATTTGTTTTTTATCTTTTAGATATAAATAATTTTTCGTCAAATATAATCAGAAAAAATCTATATTTACCAGTTATTGATTGAAGAAATTGTTTTCGTTTTGATTGAAGTAATTGTTTTTATAGTAATGTTTGTTTTTATCTTTTAGATAAAAATAATTTTTGGTCACATATAATTCAGAAAAATATATATTTACCAGTTATTGATGTAAGAAATTGTTTTCCTTTTGATAGAAGTAATTGTTTTTATAGTAATGTTTGTTTTTATCTTTTAGATATAAATACTTTTTGGTCAAATATAATTCAGAAAAATCTATACTTACCAGTTATTGATGGAAGAAATTGTTTTCCTTTTGATTAACGTAATTGTTTTTATAGTAATGTTTGTTTTTATCTTTTAGATATAAATACTTTTTGGTCAAATATAATTCAGAAAAATCTATATTTACCAGTTATTGATTGAAGATATTGTTTTCCTTTTGATTGAAGTAATTGTTTTTATAGTAAAGTTTGTTTTTATCTTTTAGATACAAATACTTTTTGGTCCAATATAATTCAGAAAAAATCTATATTTACCAGTTATTAATTGAAGAAATTGTTTTCCTTTTGATTGAAGTAATTGTTTTTATAGTAATGTTTGTTTTTATCTTTTAGATATAAATACTTTTTGGTCAAATATAATTCAGAAAAATCTACATTACCAGTTATTGATGGAAGAAATTGTTTTCCTTTTGATTGAAGTAATTGTTTTTATAGTAATGTTTGTTTTTATCTTTTAGGTATAAATACGTTTTGGTCAAATATAATTCAGAAAAATCTATATTTACCAGTTATTGATGGAAGAAATTGTTTTCCTTTTGATTGAAGTAATTGTTTTTATAGTAATGTTTGTTTTTATCTTTTAGATATACATACTTTTTGGTCAAATATAATTCAGAAAAATCTATATTTACCAGTTATTGATTGAAGAAATTGTTTTCCTTTTGATTGAAGTAATTGTTTTTATAGTAATGTTTGTTTTTATCTTTTAGATACAAATACTTTTTGGTCAAATATAATTCACAAAAATCTATGTTTACCAGTTATTGATCGAAGAAATTGTTTCCCTTTTGATTGAAGTAATTGTGTTTATAGTAATGTTTGTTTTTGATCTTTTAGATATAAATAATTTTTGGTCAAATATAATTCAGAAAAATATATATTTACCAGTTATTGATGGAAGAAATTGTTTTCCTTTTGATTGAAGTAATTGTTTTTATAGTAATGTTTGTTTTTATCTTTTAGATATAAATACTTTTTGGTCAAATATAATCAGAAAAAATCTATATTTACCAGTTATTAATTGAAGAAATTGTTTTCCTTTTGATTGAAGTAATTGTTTTTATAGTAATGTTTGTTTTTATCTTTTAGATACAAATACTTTTTGTCAAATATAATTCAGAAAAATCTATATTTACCAGTTATTGATGGAAGAAATTGTTTTTCTTTTGATTGAAGTAATTGTTTTTATAGTAATGTTTGTTTTTATCTTTTAGATATACATACTTTTTGGTCAAATATAATTCAGAAAAATCTATATTTACCAGTTATTGATGGAAGAGATTTTTTCCTTTTGATTGAAGTAATTGTTTTTATAGTAATGTTTGTTTTTATCTTTTAGATCTAAATACTTTTTGGTCAAATATAATTCAGAAAACTCTATATTTACCAGTTATTGATGGAAGAAATGTTTTTCCTTTTGATTGAAGTAATTGTGTTTATAGTAATGTTTGTTTTTATCTTTTAGATATAAATAATTTTTGGTCAAATATAATTCAGAAAAATCTATATTTACCAGTTATTGATGGAAGAAATTGTTTTACTTTTGATTGAAGTAATTGTTTTTATAGTAATGTTTGTTTTTATCTTTTAGATATAAATACGTTTTGGTCAAATATAATCTGAAAAAAATCTATATTTACCAGTTATTGATCGACGAAATTGTTTTCCTTTTGATTGAAGTAATTGTTTTTATAGTAAAGTTTGTTTTTATCTTTTAGATACAAATACTTTTTGGTCCAATATAATTCAGAAAAAATCTATATTTACCAGTTATTAATTGAAGAAATTGTTTTCCTTTTGATTGAAGTAATTGTTTTTATAGGAATGTTTGTTTTTATCCTTTAGATACAAATACTTTTTGTCAAATATAATTCAGAAAAATCTATATTTACCAGTTATTGATGGACGAAATTGTTTTCCTTTTGATTGAAGTAATTGTTTTTATAGTAATGTTTGTTTTTATCCTTTAGATACAAATAACTTTTGGTCAAATATAATTCAGAAAAAATCTATATTTACCAGTTATTGATGGAAGAAATTGTTTTCCTTTTGATTGAAGTAATTGTTTTTATAGTAAATGTTTGTTTTTATCATATAGATACAAATAATTTTTGGTAAAATATAATTCAGAAAAATCTATATTTTCCAGTTATTGATGGAAGAAATTGTTTTCCTTTTGATTGAAGTAATTGTTTTTATAGTAATGTTTGTTTTTATCTTCTAGATATAAATACTTTTTGCTCAAATATAATCAGAAAAAATCTATATTTACCAGTTATAGATGGAAGAGATTGTTTTCCTTTTGATTGAAGTAATGTTTTTTATAGTAATGTTTGTTTTTATCTTTTAGATACAATTACTTTTTGGTCAAATATAATCAGAAAAAAAATCTATATTTACCAGTTATTGATTGAAGAAATTGTTTTCCTTTTGATTGAAGTAATTGTTTTTATAGTAATGTTTGTTTTTATCTTTTAGATACAAATACTTTTTGGTCAAATATAATTCAGAAAAATCTATATTTACCAGTTATTAATGGAAGAGATTGTTTTCCTTTTGATTGAAGTAATTGTTTTTATAGTATCTTTTTGATATAAATACTTTTTGGTCAAATATAATTCAGAAAAAATCAATAGTTACCAGTTATTAATGGAAGAGATTGTTTTCCTTTTGATTGAAGTAATTGTTTTTATAGTAATGTTTGTTTTTATCTGTTAGATATAAATACGTTTTGGTCAAATATAATCAGAAAAAATCTATATTTACCAGTTATTGATGGAAGAGATTTTTTTCCTTTTGATTGAAGTAATTGTTTTTATAGTAATGTTTGCTTTTATCTTTTAGACACAAATACTTTTTGGTCAAATATAATCAGAAAAAATCTATATTTACCAGTTATTGATTGAAGAAATTGTTTTCCTTTTGAATGAAGTAATTGTTTTTATAGTAATGTTTGTTTTTATCTTTTAGATACAAATACTTTTTGGTCAAATATAATTCACAAAAATCTTTATTTACTAGTTATTGAGGGAAGATATTGTTTCCTTTTGATTGAAGTAATTGTTTTTATAGTAATATTTGTTTTTTATCTTTTAGATACAAATAATTTTTGGTCAAATATAATCAGAAAAAATCTATATTTACCAGTTATTGATGGAAGAAATTGTTTTCTTCTTGATCGAAGTAATTGTTTTTATAGTAATGTTTGTTTTTATCTTTTAGATACAAATACTTTTTGGTCAAATATAATTCAGAAAAAATCTATATTTACCAGTTATTGATTGAAGAAATTGTTTTCCTTTTGGTTGAAGTAATTGTTTTTATAGTAATGTTTGTTTTTATCTTTTAGATACAAATACTTTTTGGTCAAATATAATTCAGAAAAATCTATATTTACCAGTTATTCATGGAAGAGATTGTTTTCCTTTTGATTGAAGTAATTGTTTTTATAGTAATGTTTGTTTTTATCGTTTAGATATAAATACTTTTTGGTCAAATATAATTCAGAAAAAATCTGTATTTACCAGTTATTAATGGAAGAGATTGTTTTCCTTTTGATTGAAGTAATTGTTTTTATAGTAATGTTTGTGTTTATCTTTTAGATCTAAATACTTTTTGGTCAAATATAATTCAGAAGAATCTATATTTACCAGTTATTAATGGAAGAAATTGTTTCCCTTTTGATTGAAGTAATTGTTTTTATAGTAATGTTTGTTTTTTGTCTTTTAGATATAAATACTTTTTGGTCAAATATAATTCAGAAAAATCAATATTTACCAGTTATTGATGAAATAGATTTTTTCTCTGTATCATGTTATCCAGTTTTCTTCTGTTGGAGTCGTAAGGTCTGGTTGCCCAATGATCGTGTCCCAGCACTGCATTATAACTGACTATAACTAGCGGTAGGCTATTGAAACAAAATTTTTTAAATAAATGCCAAAACTGGTTTATTACCTTCATTTATATGTAAATAGATGAGAACAAGTGATTTTTTTCAAAACGGGTCAAAATTGGAGGGTCGCTGGCCCCAAACGTGATTTGACCATGTCAACGCGTGAAAATGACCCAAATTTCGCCCCCGAACACACTTAATCATTTATTGAAAGCCACAGGGTGCATTTTTTTACTATAAATGCATTTGTATCATTAGATCTAACATTCCCATTGGCTATCCCACAAGTATAGGGCTTTTTAGGGTATTTCAGAGTCCAAAATGGGTCAAAATTACCCCAAAACTAGCCAAAAATGGTCGGAAATCATGGATTTTCCAAAATGCACCTCCCATGGGCCCAAAAACAGCTCTACATGGCAGAAACTGTTTGGAAATGCTTGAAGCAGGCACTCTCCTTACTTTTGCACTGTTAATTAGGGGTATAAGGACCTTTAAAAGGGGCTAAATATGGCCGATTTAGCCAAAGAGAGTCAAAAAGTCCCTAAGAATCAACCTAGGTTGTCAAAAAGGGGCTTAATTTGAGTTATAGATGGAAAATTACCAAATAAGGAAATGTTTTCTTTCTGTAACTATGCAATGGCATCTTTAAATAGACATGATAACATTGCATTAATTGTGAATTTGATTGAACTTTGCTTTCTTTTTCAGTTAGTAAAATGCAATGAACATGGCTAGTATAGCAGGGCAGATTGACAAAGATTATAATTACGAAGATTGAACAAAATCACTTGTTCCCATCTATTTACATATAAATGAAGGTAATAAGCCACTTTTGGCATTTATTTGAAAAATTTTGTTTCTATAGCCTACCCCTACTATAAATAGCAATCATCTAGAAAAAAAAGAATACTTTTTTGTTCCATCCTTTTTAAAATCTCAAGAGACTCTAAAAACTTTTTACATTCAAATTTATATACTTTTTATATTATTTTATCGTTATTTATTTTTAATTATTTTATTTTTTTTATATAACATTTTAAGTATTTTTATGTTGTTATAATTATTATTTATATCAATAATTATTTTTATTATATTTTATTTTTATTATATGTTATTATTTGGATAATTAATATTATCTTTTGTGTAATAAATCATAATTTTTTCATATGGTAAGAGGAAAATATGCCCTCTTATGACACCCTGAACGTTGAAGTTTCAATCCTCAGTGAGATTTAAAATAGAATCCGTTCAGAATTATGTACAGATTTTTGAGTTCAAGAGAAAAGTTCCAAAATAACACATTAATTTTGTTAACAAACCAGTATTGAAGAAAACTATACTCATTTTTTTAATTTGAATAATAATAAATGTTTTCGAGATTTTAATAAAAATCAACATAATGAATTTAATTTTACAACATGAAATGTATTTTTTCAAATTTGTTTTATATTTCCAGAATTTGACAAATGAAAAGAAATTCATTAATGGATAAGAAGTACCTTCTGCGTTGGTGATTTTAAAAGGTTTAAAACATTTATAAGTTCCTTTCATATAAATTTTCTAAAGTTGTAATTTATTACCGTGCCTATACTCATACACTTCATTGCATATACTTTTGTGAAATCAAATGCAAGCACACATGAGAGCCAAACCACATTCTTGTGAAGTATGTGGTTCTTCTTTTGCATTGAAGTCAACTTTGTATAATCATATGAAAACACATACAGGAGATAAACCACATTCTTGTGAAGTGTGTGGATATTCTTTTGCACAAAAGTCACATTTGTTGAATCATATGAAAACACATACAGGAGAGAAACCACATTTTTGTGAAGCATGTGGTTTGTCGTTTGCACAGAAGTCAACTTTGGTGAATCATATAAAAACACATACAGGAGAGAAACCACATTCTTGTGAAGTATGTGGTTCTTCTTTTGCATGGAAGTTAAATTTGTTGAATCATATGAAAACACATACAGGAGAGAAACCATATTCTTGTGAAGTATGTAGTGCATCTTTTGCATTGAAGTCTACTTTGTTTAATCATATGAAAACACATACAGGAGAGAAACCACATTCTTGTGAAGTATGTGGATCTTCTTTTACGCAGAAGTCAAATTTGTTGAGTCATATGAAAACACATACGGGAGAGAAACCACATTCTTGTAAAGTATGTGGTTCTTCTTTTGCACACAAATCAAGTTTGTTGTGTCATATGAAAAGACACACAGGAGAGAAACCACATTCTTGCGAAGTATGTGGTTCTTCTTTTGTATATAAGTGTAGTTTGGTTAATCATATGAAAACACATACGGGAGACAAACCACATACTTGTGAAATATGTGGTTCTTCTTTTGTATGGAAGTCAAGTTTGTTTAGTCATATGAAAACACATACAGGAAAGAAACCACATTTTTGTGAAGTCTGTGGTTCTTCTTTTGCATGGAAGTCACGTTTGTTGCATCATATGATAACACATACGGGAGACAAACCACATTCATGTGAAGTATGTGGTTCTTCTTTTGCACTAAAGTCAACATTGTTGAGACATATTAAAACACATACGGGAGAGAAACCACACTCTTGTGAAGTATGTGGTTCTTCTTTTGCATATAAGTCTTACTTGTTGAATCATATGAAAACACATACGGGAGAGAAACCATATTCTTGTGAAGTATGTAGTGCTTCTTTTGCATTGAAGTCAACTTTGTTGAATCATATGAAAACGCATACGAGACATCACATGAAAATACATACGAGACATCGCTAATGATGCTGGCTTTAACAGAGCTGAGAGGAGAAAACAAAATACGAAGGAATTATGTATGACATTAAAAGAAACTGAAATCTTTAGAAGGTATTCATCTTAGCAGTCATTATATGAGCAACCGAGCTAATGAAAAAGAATTTCAAAAACTATCTGGTGAATATACCTGGTGAATAAAGTGCAAGAGATGTACAAGCAATTGCACTTTAAGGGACAGTTAGTATCTTTAAAAGATCTCTCGGTGGAGAAATTAATGGCAAAATGTTTGTCACATGGTAGAAACAAAATTTTAAGAAAATTAAAACAGACAAACCCCATTATTGTATGGAATTATTTTTTTACCTCGTCATACATATCACATGCGGGAAAGAAACAACATTCTTGTATAGAAGTTAGATTTATTGTGTCATATGAAAATATATTGTGAAGTGTGTAAGCCTCATTTTATCAACTATATTGGGTCAAATGAAAACACATACGAGAGAAAAAAGCAGGGGAATTTTGGCAGCTGGTTTGTGTCATACCCAGCATTACAATCTTCAAAGAAAAAATGCTACAGAAACCATACAAGACTAGTTAAAAATACTGCACATCTTGCATTTCAGAAAATTGGAAAAATGGGTCTGACAAGTCTTTTATTATTATTATTATTATTATTATTATAATATATGTAAGGAACGATTTATAGACTGGTTTTATGAAGGCTGTCTTCACTATGATCAGCACAATTATATTAGCTGCTTACGATCAAACTTCGATTACCAATGCTTCTAAGTAGATAGAAAAGAAGCTGAAATCTTTGGGAAATGTCTATTTCAGTAATTACAGGAGCAGCTGAAATTAGACAAAAGAATTTTTAAAAACAACCTGGCAAATATACCTGGTTAACTAGGTGCAAGAGATTCAAACCATTCCATAAAAGGAGACGATTAGAATCTGTAAATGATTGCTTGGTTAAACTGTATGAGATAAAGGTTGAATGCCTGGCATCCGATAGGATTCACCATTACCAGCTTAAGCAAAATAATTAAATTAAAAAAGGGCAAACAAGATTTGTTGTATAGAGATGGGAGAATAATCGTATCATATCAAAACTGGGTACCAAAATATGTACTTGTGACATTCATGTAAACGCGTGTATATACGTGTTGCATGGTTGTTTGTGACGTGTCACTAATGTTTTAACAATGCCTATTTTCATTTCTAATGTATATTATGTTAATATAGTTGTTCTTCACTTTCTAAACCCCAGGTAATTTTGTTGTGTGATGTGTCTATACTCTTTTATGTTCTATGATCGGAGTGTTCTTATGTGTGTGTGTCATGAGTTTTCAACATATCTTCACTGGTCGTTGATATGGGTTCATCTTGTTCTTGAAAGAGGGAGGCTGGAACCTGTTGGACAAATGATTCACTCAAAAACGATTATTGATTTTTATATTAATGTTTAATTCAGTTTCCAGGTTGTCGACTCCAGATGAATATGAAAATATGAAAATGATTTTCTTTTTTTGCCATGTTGATTTCTTATTAATTCTATTAATGACTATTTTTGAGACACGTCATCTTTCTCTCAAGGGGGAGCGAGACAACCATTAAACCAAACCGCTCTGTTCTGAGTCTAACTTCCAACTACAATGTGAGCTTCAGCTAACCTGATCACATGGTAACACACATGTTGTTCTGGGTTAGCTGATAAGATACTTCCAGTGACACTTGTCTATGATATGGTTTGATAATGTTTTGACAATTTGTTGTGTTATATGCAAAGACATACGAAATACAAAACAACTTTAATAGAACATTTCAATATCTATGTCTCTCATATAAAGTTCAAATGTGAGCCCTCAAGTAGGGAGCCTTCTTATTTCTGAGAACCCTGACTGAAGGAAATTGAAACAAGAGATAAAAAGTATATGAAATCTTAATGCTGGCCTAATGAAAAATCCTAAGAAATATTTAGATATAATGCCTAGAACATCAAACTGTCTATAAATTTGTCCTTGCATATGAATTCATATCGTAATAAAATCACATGTAAGTTCCAGAAGGATCTCTTCAAACTAAATTATATGTTTTAACTAACAATTTATCAGGTAAATTCAACACTCTGTAGTGACAATTTCCAACTCCGAAATTCAACACTCTGTTGTAAAAAATTCCAGCTCACAAATTCAACACTCTGTTGTCAAAACTTCCAACTTCCAAAACCCGATATTTTATTCTAACTCGTCCTCTGTCTAATTTATGTCTGTTTTTTCACGTTTTTATCATTTGCATAGAAAGTCAAGTAAGTTTCGGTTTTTATGACAAATTAAAATAAGAAAAACCGAAAATCCATATTTTTTGTAATGTGTGTGGCTCTTCTCTAACGATAGGAAATAATATGATACTTTGATGATGTTAAAAATCTGCTTTAAACAAAGCTTTTATTCTCAAAGTTTCATGGAATTTACAAGCAATCTCCTGTTGTATGTATATCCCTGTCAGAGGAAATTGTGATATTAGGGTTTTACAAATCTTGCAGGAAGGTGGTAGCGACCGTTTACATATAGCGGCTGCTATTCCTTAATATTCACTGATCTGTTACTGTCAAGGTTCAACAGTGCTTAATTGTTATATAATAAAGTTTTTATTCTCATGTAAATCTTTAAAACGAATTACATACAACTTTTGTGCTGAGGTTACATCTTAAGATTTTTACTTTATAAATTTTCTACATCTCAACAAAACATATATTTTGTATCGAGTATTCATGTCTAAATATCTACTTAAGCGTTTAACATTTTATTGTGGTTTTCATATGTTTATTGTGCAATGTTTTTTAAATATGAGGGCGTTGTATATGCAATGGCCCTCATATGCAATGATCTATATCTCTATGGGTTATGTGGCAAATTAAAACTGAACTAATTGTTCCTGATTTACATATGTTTGAAATTAGTAATGTGTTAAATAGAACCTGTCAAGGTTCATGAAGTTATTTGAAATCACGCACACAGTAAATTTATGAGGAAATTGATGGATAAGGTTGCTAACAATATTTCAGAAGCAAAAACACGTCGATCGATCACCATATTGTACAGAAGCAGTATTCATTCTAGATGGGTTAAAGTGGCTTCACTAGAAAAAGAAAGTTTCATGGTATTATGAAATTCACAAGCAGTTTCTCGTTGTATGTATATCCATTTCAGACAAAATGATGACATTAGGTTTTTGCAAATCTGGCAACGGGGTAGCAACGTCCTTTTACATATAGCTTCCGCTATTCCCAAGTAGTCGCTGATCTGTTGTTTAACTTGGGTGATATAAGGAGAACTGGTATGCAACGAGATTATGACATGTGTCGATTGCTCTAGGAGGGATTTGGAGATGTGCTAAGAATATGAGCCAAAACTTTTCAAAAGACGGATTATATGGGATGAAACCTGGGTCTATTACTGCGATTCAGAGACCAAAGCCCAGTTAATGCATTGGAAGCACTTAGATCGACCACATCCAAAAGATGGAACGTCATTCTCTCATTCTTTTATGAACAGAATGGAGATGAGAGATTTCTGGCAAACTTTACCACAATTACAGAAGCTTATGCTTTACTTTTTAGGAAATTAAAAGACGCGAGAAATGTGTAACTCTGTGATGCTCTTATCTAGAAAAAAAACTGCTAATTTTCATTGCTCTACTTATATTAGAAATTAGACTGTGGCATTATCATTTACTGTTGCAGCATCAAGATATCGATAAACACTTATAAACTGATTAGCCATATACAACCTCGACGTAGATAGTAAGTTATAGTTTGTAGGATTGTTTTATATTTATGGGAACGAATCTTTCTAATAAGAATTTTCGATTACTTTTTGATTAAGTTTAAAAGATTACAACTTAAAGTTAATTTCTCAAAGAAAAAAAGTGTGTTAAATAAAAAATACATGGAATAATTGTATCTCAAATCTGAAAAACCGTATATTTCACATAATAATTCATTATGACCAAGATCGTGTTTACATTTTTCTGCCAAGAGATATATAAGTTTTCTGGGATAATTTCCAAATGAAGTATTAAGTTATAGTCTTAAAATAATGAATTAATACAATAAATGTACTTAGCTTTTGATAAAAGGGGTAATAATTATCCAAAAATGTGGACATGGTAGCAACAAGATTAGTTTCGTGTAAAAAAAGACATGGCGGCGAAATTCAAAGAAGTACATAAATACATTAATGATATAATGTCATTATTATTTAACAATGTTCCGGCATATCGAGCATTTTTTTCTCTTCTTTTCAAGAATATGCATGCGTACTTACAGATATGGTACGTTTGTATAATTCTTTCTATTTTTAATTATTTTTGAAAGTTCCTGTTTTCAATTTAGTTCTTTTTACTTTATTTTCTAAGATTATCCGAAAATTATCTTACATTGATGAGTATACGCTCCTGTGTGCAATATAAATATTAGAATCTTATATATAAAGATTATGTTAAAAATTTAACCGTAAAAAAATATGCAATAATATTTTTTGCGGGAAAATATTAAATAACCGATGCTTAATTTAATAATACCGGTAGTTCGAGAAATGAATTTTTCTTCGAGTTATATCGATTTCGTTAATACGACCTTTTATTTAATTGTTACAATTTACGATGCTTTATTTTCATAAAAAGCCGAAGTAAATTCTTGCATTTTTTTACTACAGAAAAGCATAACTTAAGTAAAGGTGTGTTTGTTTTAAAAATAATACATTTTCACCCGGATTCAAATAAAAATAATGTGTTTATTTTACTCCGCATTGTTTTATTCGGTCAAATAAAAAGGTCAATTTATATTCAGAATTAAGTTCTCAAAAATGTCAAATTAATCTGAAAACAGTCCTCTTTGTACTATAATCCTACTTCACGTAATAATTATATAAAATGTGTGATCTGAAATAAGTACATAATACCTGAGATAATGAATTAATGAAACAAAACATATACTTGACTTTGATCTTCACTCATCGCTTATTATAATTATTGCTAATATCCTGACAAACATCTACTGTGGAATTTGGACGGGGCTTCCAAGGCATTTTTTCAGGCAAGTGATCCTACATTTGGGTACTGACTCTTCAAATCCCACTTTCCGACTCACATGCGTTATTAAGCCGCCGTGTAAAAGAGGATAAGATGAATAGCTTTATTCAAGTTTCTTTCACCGTCACAAACAGTTTTTTTATGGCTTAACCTGTAGAGCACTATTATGTCCCAACAACTGAAGTTTCAGTCTTTACTCCATGTACGCTTAATCACACATGAGACTTAAGAGATGACGAAACATGTATCCATGGGGATCTAACAGAATTCAGACATTTAATCGAAATGGAAAGACAAATTTCATTAAAATATAATAATGTTACAGATTAATTCCTATTTTTAATCCTAGCTAATATTTTAGTTAAAAATATTTCTTCTCTTAATACAATTGTTTCGATTTTCTAATTATTTTTATAATCGTATGCAATTTATATTTCAATCTACGCCTATGAGAATTGCCAATTTCACACAATTATGTTGTCATAGTCTGGGTGGTAATAACGTTTACACTCCCTTAAACCTTACAGCAACTAAGACGGTAGATATATGACATAATCACGTTGACACACCAGTTCTCGTCAGTTCATAGTATTAATGCTGGAGTCTCTCAGGGGTCCATCCTATGCCCAACTCTCTTTCTGATCCACATCAATTATCTTCCAAATCACATCCTTAGATAATTCGTAGACATTTATGCTGACGAAACTACCATCTATGGCAACACATCAAAGGACGTAAAACCCAAAGTTCTCTCTGAGTCTCTTTCCTCTGATCTTGAGCATGTGGTACAATGGGGAAAAAGTGGCTAATTACTTTTAATGCATCTAAAACCAAGCTTCTATCTCTACATCATCAACGCTCTGATCCCCATCTGGCATCAATTGAAATTAATGCTCTCGGCTTAGGGAGGCTCCATGTTTTGATAAGCTTCTGGGATTAACCTTTACTCCTAATCTAAAATGGAAAAAATACATAAAATCTGTTGCTAAGTTCGCTGGAAAAATGGTGGGATCCTTCTATCGATTCAGTAGATACCTACCTGCTGATGAAAATATCTATCTGTATAAGAGACAGATATGTCCAAGGATGGAGTATTTCTGTAACATCTAGACAGAAGCTGCTAGAAAGACCCTATCTTGCATTGACAGAGTTCCAAATAGACATTGTAGCGTAGTAGGGGTGCCCTTTTCACTTCCCTGCAACCTCTTTCTCACAGAAGAGACGTTACGAGCCTGTCTCTGCTTTATAGTTATTGCCATGGAAAGTGTTCGTCTGAGCTTCAATCTATGGTTCCCCTTGCCAAACATTCACGAGAAACACTCCTCTAGCTGAAAACACTATCAATAATTTCCCCCACTCTTTATCTGTGCCTAAACCAAAACGTAGATTCCATGAACAAATTTTCTTTCTTAGAACTGCACACCTGTGGAACTCTCTTCCGGTTGCTTGCTTTCCAGCTGAAATATGATCGTCTTCAAGTTCAACATAAACAAGTTCTTGATGAGCCGTTTCCTTTAAGTAATCTAATTTACCAAATTTATGTATTACTAACCATTACTATGCTATTGTCCCATTTATTACTGTACACTCTTCAATACTTATCCTCGAGTAGCCTATGGGCCTTGATTTGTAATATATATATGTATATATATATATATGTTCAGAAAGTGTGAGGGAATATATATATAATGATTTTCCACAGCCGAACCAATGTCGAAGCCTACAAGAGCCAAGAAAGCCAGCAAACCATATGTCCGATACTCGAGTTTCGCCCTCAGTTGGGCTCATCAGTTAGACATATTCACGCTCAGGAGTTAAAACCCGAACCTCTTGCGTGCTACTCTACCAACTGAGCAAACACGTCACACACACAAGAACGTCTATTAACTTACACAGATCAAGTAACCCGCGGCACAGATCCGACAGTGGAAAGAACCTGCCTCATATTGAACAAGGGACAAGGTATCAAACCAGCTTTAACCCAAGCCGATGAGTAGGTTCGGGTTTCAGATACTGAGCACGGATATGTCTAACTGATGAGCTCAAATGAGGGCGAAACTTGAGTCTTGGACTTCCGGTTTGTTGGCTTTTATACTTTTAATACCAAAATATTTCATGACTTGTAATTAAACTATATATTAATGTCGAATCAAGTACATTATTTTGCGGCCTCAATCAATCAGGTTTTTTTATTGAGTAATAGAGCTGATATCTATTCAATGTAGCCGATTTCAGCCTCAATCACCGCCTCGACACATATTAGGAAGTGGGAGCATGCCTCTTCACACAAACTGGAAGGAGCTTGGCGAATACTCGGTAGATGGCGGTCGTCAGGCATGTTCTGCTTTTGTGCGAAGTCATGTTTGTGATATTTTCGATGTATGACCAAACAAAGTTGCTTAATACGTTCAGGTCAACATAGGAGGTGGTCAGTAAGAGAAGAGTACACAGTAAGACTCCTTCTAAAACCAAGCCTGGATCTCTTTGGACTAGCGGGCTGCCGCACTCAGCATCTGCCAGCGGCCAGCTGATTGCACCAGGGGATCACCACACTCTTCAAACACTTTGGTGTAGACTTTTAAACCGACTTCAAAGATGTGAGGTGGCATGAAACCACACCAAAGACCAAAACTGTCCGGAAAAGGTTGTTCGATGCGTTGAGTTTGCCCTGAAGTGTTTCTGGATTTTTATTAAACGGATATGGAATCATATCCTCTTTTTTATTGCCACATTTTTTCATTCCACCATATATCTTCTATGATATAAAGCTGAACGTCTGTGTGTGTCTGGTCACGAATAGGCTCCTATATGTTTGACTATTATAGAAAACTGATCACATACAATGATAGAAGATGTATCGAGACACAGGAATGGGTATGTTTGATCTGGTATAATGATGATTCATTAAAATTGTGGGGTCTGCCTACGCGCCTGGTCCACAAAGTATGGAAATAAAAAATTTAAAAATTTAAAAAAAACCGTTTGCAAGTGTTTTTGATATAGATGTACATAATGATACTTTGATAAGTATATTTTAACTTAAATAGGGATAGTATAATAAAATTGTAGGGTCCATAGAATGGAAATAGGCACAAACTTTAATAATGACTTTTCATATCTATCTGCGTAAAACTACTTTGATAATTATGTTTCAGTTTGAAGAAATATGGTATAATAAAATTATGGGGTGTTCGTTCGCACCTGACCTCCATAGAATGGAAATATGTCACAAAGTTTAACAAGTTTTTTTTAAATATAGATCCACAGAATATTGTGATAAGTGTTTCAGTGTTAACAGGTATGGTACAATAAATTATGGAGTTTATCTATTTTATTTTTACTTTCATCATATTTTGCTTTGATTTTGATACCCCCAAATTCGAAGCTATCTCTTTACAACCCTTCCTTTTCATAACCTATCATACTTTCATAAATCAGAGTCCATTTTATGTAGGCTGTTTTTGCTCCCAGTCAATGACGGGTACTTTTGCTAGTATATATATATATATATATATATATATATATATATATATATATATATATATATTCCGCGTGGCTCTTCCAAAACCCTTGAAGAATGAAAAAGGTTTCTTTGCTATTTTCTTTCACATCTCTACTGACTATTTTAGAGAATGTGCTGAACCGAACAAAAAAAACATAGCAAAAAATATAGTAATGATGGGGCGCAGGCCTATAATAAATTTCTCTGAAAAGGGCACTTGTAAAACAGGAGTAAAAGTGGCAGTTACTCAGGCACCCCTAAGACCCCCTCTGCACGTTCATACCTGTCTATATCTCCTCGTGCGCATGTACCCAATTTTTTATTACGTTTTAGTGTAAACAGCTTTTTAACAGTTTTTTCGAAACAATTATAAAAAACTATATATAAATTATTAAGTTCTAAATCTTTTTTATTTAAGAATTATTGCAAGCATAATAAAAAAAACTTCGAATAATAAAAACTTTTATGTTTATAATTCTGCCTTATTCTTATTTGTACTTTTTATTTTTTGTTGTATACTCCCCCTCTCTCTAATTCTCACCCTACCTTACACGTTCTTTTTCCCTTACTACCTTCTCCTTTTTATGTTGAATATAATGTATGTGTGTATTTGTGTTGAATATAATGTATGTGTGTATTTGTGTTGAATATAATGTATGTGTGTATTTGTGTTGGATATAATGTATGTGTGTGTTTTTGTTGAATATAATGTATGTGAGTATTTGTGTTAAATATAATGTATTTTTGTTGAAAATAATGTATGTGTGTATGTGTGTTGAATATAATGTATGTGTGTATGGGTGTTGAATATAATATATGTGTGTATTTGTGTTGAATATAATGTATTTGTGTATTTGTGTTGAATATGATGTATGTGTGTATTTGTGTTGAATATAATGTATGTGTGTATTTTTGTTGAATATAATGTATGTGTGTATTTGTGTTGAATATAATGTATTTTTGTTTAATATAATGTATGTGTATATTTGTGTTGAATATAATGCATGTGTGTATTTGTGTTGAATATAATGTATTTTTGTTGAATATAATGTATGTGTATATTTGTGTTGAATATAATGTACGTGTGTATTTGTGTTGAATATAATATATTTGTGTTGAATATAATGTGTTTGTGTTGAATATAATGTATGTGTGTATTTGTGCTGAATATAATGTATGTGTGTATTTTTGTTGAATATAATGTATGTGTATATTTGCGTTGAATATAATGTATGTGTGTATTTGTGTTTAATATAATGTATTTTTGTTGAATATAATGTATGTGTATATTTGTGTTGAATATAATGTATGTGTGTATTTGTGTTGAATATAATGTATTTGTGTATTTGTGTTGAATATGATGTATGTGTGTATTTGTGTTGAATATAATGTATGTGTGTATTTTTGTTGAATATAATGTATGTGTATATTTGTGTTGAATATAATGTATGTGTGTATTTGTGTAATATATAATGTATGTGTGTATTTGTGTTGAATATAATGTATGTGTGTATTTTTGTTGAATATAATGTATGTGTATATTTGTGTTGAATATAATGTATGTGTGTATTTTTGTTGAATATAATGTATTTTTGTTGAATATAATGTATGTGTATATTTGTGTTGAATATAATGTATGTGTGTATTTGTGTTGAATATAATGTATTTGTGTATTTGTGTTGAATATGATGTATGTGTGTATTTGTGTTGAATATAATGTATGTGTGTATTTGTGTTGAATATAATGTATGTGTGTATTTGTGTTGAATATAATGTATGTGTGTATTTGTGTTGAATATAATGTATGTGTGTATTTGTGTTGAATATAATGTATGTGTGTATTTGTGTTGAATGTAATGTATGTGTGCATTTGTGTTGAATATAATTTATGTGTGCATTTGTGTTGAATATAATGTATTTGTGTTGAATATAATGTATTTTTGTTGAATATAATGTATGTGTGTTGAATATAATGTATTTGTGTTGAATACATTGTATATGTGTATTTGTGTTGAATATAATGTATTCGTGTATTTGTGTTGAATATAATATACGTGTGTATTTGTGTTGAATATAATGTATGTGTGTATTTATGTTGAATATAATGTATGTGTGTATTTGTGTTGAATATAATGTATGTATGTATTTTTGTTGAATATAATGTATGTGTATATTTGTGTTGAATATAATGTATGTGTGTATTTGTGTTGAATATAATGTAGGTGTGTATTTGTGTAGAATATAATGTATTTTTGTTGAATATAATGTATGTGTGTATTTGTGTTGAATATAATGTATTTTTGTTGAATATAATGTATGTGTATATTTTTGTTGAATATAATGTATGTGTGTATTTGTGCTTAATATAATGTATTTGTGTTGAATATAATGTATTTATGTTGAATATAATGTATGTGTGTATTTGTGTTGATTATAATGTATGTTTGTATTTGTGTTGAATATATGTGTGTATTTGTGTTGAATATAATGTATATGTGTACTTGTGTTTAATATAATGTATGTGTGTATTTTTGTTGAATACGATATATATGTCTGTATTGTGTTGATTACGATATATATGTGTATTTGTGTTGAATATGATGTATATGTGTATTTCTGTTGAATATGATGTATATGTGCATTTGTGCTGAATATAATGTATGTGTGTATTTGTGTTGAATATAATGTATATGTGTATTTGTGTTGAATATTTACCTAACAGGGATTATTCTGCCCTTTCACTTATGTTGTGAAATCCTTGAATCTCACAGGATCTCTTATTATTCTTCCTGACCGTGTTGTCCGCAACCTTTCTGGACTTGGTTTTGTCGGGGATGGGGTCGGGTTGAGGTTTTCTCTTATTTCACCTTCATATTGGGGTGGTTCTGAGTTACATATCTCTTCTGTACTCTGCCCTGTATTCTTGGGTAACTCGCTCTGCACTTCATATGGCTGGTGTATTCCTGATGTGAGTGGGGGTGTGTCTGCAGTTTTCTTCAAATCTACTCTATTCCGTCGATATAAGTCCCCATCCACTTTTACATGGTATGATCGCCCATCCAGTCTCCTCCATACAACAGCTTTCCTCCACTCTTTTTGACCATTTATTTGTGGTTTCATCCGTACTACATCTCCAGGATACAATAGTTTAAGTGGTTTTACTTTGTGATTGAAAGAATGTTCTTGCCTCCTGCGGTCTTGCTTCACTGATTTTCTCAGATTTTTGAGTAATTCTGGCTTGAGTAAATCCTCCCTGGTTGGAAGAAGTGTTTTTGTTCTCCTTGACTTCAGCTTCTGAGCTGGTGATAAGAGACCTTTGGCTGGCGTATTCCTGTGATCCAACATTGCTAGGTATGGATCAGCCTTATGTGTCATTATCGAGGTGTCATTATCGAGGATGTCAATAGATTGAATAAGACATAACGACAGATCAGCTTCTATAAAAATGGCGTCTTTATTTACATCTGCCAAACATGAGTACACCGGTAAGGGGGCGTAACTCCAGCCGGTGAAAGCTCCTGTTCAGTCCCTCATGCAACACAGACTACAGTAACTAGAGCCCTCTTCAGACAATTAGTGCGTAATGAAAATTATGAAGGAGAAAAAACGTAAAGGAAAAAGGAAGGGAATAATAGGCAGAAAAGAATAGAAATAATAACAATATCATTAATAAAAATATGTAAAAAATATATATAATATAAATATACATAATATATATAAAATATGCAAAAAATATATAAAATAATAAAGATATGCAAAAAATATATAAAATAATAAAGATATACATAATATATACAACATAATAAAATCTTTGACAATGAAAATAAAATAAAAACACTAAACTGTAATCGTTAAGAATTACCTCGATAAAAATCTTTTAGATTAAATAAAAGAAAACACAACGAATAAAATATACAAAATAAAATAAAATAAAAATAAAACAAAAAAGAAAATATATAGAAATTACTCATGTAATCAAGCCACTACTGGATTCATTTAATTTCAGATGACAAACCCATTTCTCAGATCCAGAATCGAGAAAACTTTAATGTCAGCAAGTTCCGCGAGTTTTTATATTTTGGTAACTGTCTTTAACTTGTCATTATTCAGGAACATCTGCTGTATTGCATTAGCCCCCAAGTAGAGGAGTGAAATCTTCCTTTACAATCACGCACTTTACTGCATACTCCGACACATTATCATTTTCGTTCGGTTGTAATTCCACTGCACGAATTCTAATAGAATTTGTAAATTATTCTGTTTAGGCCTGCCCCAGTGCCCCACATTTTGACGCTAAAATTTCAAGGAATTAAAATTGTGTGCCAGGTGTCTTGGTGGGCATTCTGGGATTAATTGCAAGCTCATTAAAGGATTTCCATATCGTTGCGCTATTTGTGAACTAAAGAACCACTATTCTATTATGTGCCCTAAAAGTCCCAACTCCTATGTGGGACATACCTCTTTAACAGGACAGGAAATTTTTACTTTTCCTGTAATTAAAAGAGCTATGAAAGTAAAGGCCTACACCATCTGCTTCTACTGCCTATTACACAGGAGCAGTCAGAGGTCATTTTTTTTCACAGGCAGTTTTAAACCTTAATTGGTCCCGGGAAAAATTAAAAACCAGGGACGGTTGAGATGCCAGTAAACACTCTTATTGGGTCTAATTCTTTGAAACTTCGGGAACTTGAAGTATTCCTTAAATTGGGTTTTCAAAACCACTTTCTATTTTCTGCTCTCTTTGCTAACGACCTGCAGTTTAAATTTCACGTGAACAGGTTTGACGAAATCACGTCAAATTTGACTAATGAGGATTTTCGTCTTTGGCCAAGATACCCCGAATTGAATGACTTTGTTATTTATGCAATACTAGGTCTGAATCTGATTCACTGGATAAAAAAGCTCCGTTTAAACAAATGTTTGGAAGGTACTGCTTGGAAGATTTCCAAGTACATAATTCACTTCGGTTAAAGGTTTAAATTTTTTAATTTTAATTCAAATGTTAAGGAAGAGTTACCGGACTTTTATAAGGTGCTAAATGCTCTGCCTACAAGCAATTCTTATTTGATTGATAGCGTGCTGAATTCTACTGTTATTTATGAGGATGCACTTAAACTGTTCGTTAATGAATCATGTTTTTCTCTTTGGATTCTATTGGAATTGATGAGAACAATAATTTGTCTTCTCATGCTGGAGGAGAGATAAATAAATTTAAAGAATCATCCGGAAAATATTATATTGATCTGCCGTCGGACTCTGAGAAACTTTCTAAGGAAAGGTCTCATTATGTGCCCGCTCTGCGACTAAGGCAGAGGATGACAGAATCTTTAGATAATAAAGACTTGTATGATGATTATCTGCAAGTTTTCAGACAATATGAAGACTGCAGAATTATTGGATCCTTCTCGGTTCCACCTGGAACATACGAGAATAACATTTGGGATTTCCCACAGACTGGTTATCAAGGAGATCCTGTAATTTTTTAAGTGGACGATAAATTGTACATCTTCAGATACAATACTATTATATTTGGGTTTAATACAAGTCCTTTTATTTTGATTTTTAGGCGGATTTGGCTCATTCAAAAATTTGGTCGCTACTTGCTGTGACTGTGATTCTTTACTTTCAGTTTATATTAATATCCGTGATTAAAGGTTAAAGGAAGCAAATTTTGAACTACAATTCCAACTTTCATGCTAAAATGTTTGAAGATGATTCTATTACATCTGCACTTCCACCCATGAAAATGTGTTGAGTTATCGATATTCCCCTCAACAAGATTCTTTTAAATTTACTCCAACAGTTATATGTGAAAGGGGGGAGCTTGTGTGCTTATTTATTATTTATTATTAAACGTTTGCTTTTAGTAATCGTTTACTTTTACGTTTTCTTGTTACAAATACTTTTACGTTTATCACTGTTCTTACATATACGTGTGTGGGTGTGCATGATCTTGCGTATCTTACGTGCAATTCACTGCTATGTGTGTGTGTTCTTATTCTTACACAGTTTCTTTTGCTTTAGAAGCTTTCTGAGATGTGTATGCGCAATGTAGTTTGAACATACCTGGTTGCTTTGGCCAGCGGATGATATCTTCTGGTCGCTGGTCTGCCATCTTGCTGGGGAGTGGTAGTTACTGCTGCAGACAGATTCATTAATGAACAACAAGATGGGCTTGGAAGCTTCAAATTTTTTATTCAAGGACAGCCTATCATCTCGGGCCCTGATTGTCGGGAGAAACCCAATTTTCCGTCTGCTTCATCTGCTGCCTAGACAAACTCCCAGCCCATGTGGTCGTCAATCCGAAGCTTACCTACAATTCCCATATCACACCTTACTTTCTGGTGCATTCTATCAAGGTCGTTCAAGGATGACTTGAGTTTGATGCCTGTCAAACCTAACCTTCTGACCCTGCTAACTCGCTGATGAGAAATCAAAATATGCTTACATAACTTTCTATTTCCAAACTACCTAGATAGCAATTAAGCTGGGATTCCCAATACTACATTTCTTCATTAACACTACTTTTTATATGTATTTTTCGTTTTATATTCTTTTTTATTTTTTAATTCACTTCCCCTACTTTTCCCTTCCTCGTTCTCCCCGTCAACCTCGTTCTCTCCCCCTAACCTTTAAACTAGAAAAATAAGACTCTTAATGTTATAAATTGGGATTATACGTCTGAATTTTAGAGCCGTACATCTCAGGAAAATCTGTCAGCAAACAGAAATATGCCATGCTGCAGGTGGTGTGATTGAAAGTTTCGTTTAATAATTAAACACGTAAGAAATGCAAGTGTAACATGATATAGCGAAAAAGTATATCACGTATTTGAGTATGGAATAGAGTTTTGAGGGAGTCTGAATCTGGATTCTATACAAGCAAAATTAGTCTGAAAATGGAAGGAAAATCTAAACCATTAAAACCTTCATGTCTAGCTGTCTGCATCTCTAAATTTTCATCCTTAAAACTAACTTAGAAAAACTGATCAAGAAGTAATTAGTTAATAAGATAATGGTCTCTCCTCCTCTCGAAAATTTCTCTTTAAATAAAAGCTTTGAAAACCAGAAAATCTTCATTGTTTTACTACACGTGTAATTTTTGTCTGTTAAATTCATCTAAAGTGAGGGTCAGACCTCAACCACCACGAGATCAGAAGTCAATTACCCTAATTTAATCGAGCATTAAACAAAAAGCCTTCATCACTTGAAAACGAAAACGCAAGTGAGAAAAACTATGTGTTTATGAAAAGACTATACGATTAAAATATTACATAAAGTAAACCAAGCAATTTATACCTAGTGTTCTTGGAAACAAAATTATACTTTCTCCATATCATGATGCTGCAAAAGTAAATAATAATGCCACAGTCTAATTTCAAATATGATTAGAACAACAAAAATTGCCACAGTTTTTAGTTTCTTTTTCTAGATTTAAACATCACAGAGTTACACATTTCTCACATCGTTTAATGCATCTCTGGAGAAAGTTTTTGTAGAAGATGCAGAAATTGAGAAATCAAGTTGCATCATTTCATTATCGGAGTGATATTTTGCAGGGACAAGCCTCTTAATGTTGATAGCTTTATTTAATTTCCTATAAAATAAAGTGAAAAAATCTCCTGTAATTGAGGTAAACATTGCCAGGAAATCTCTCATCTCCATTCCTGTCATTATTGAACGTTCCTTGTTCTTTAAAAAAAGCTTATAACGCTTTAGCAGATATTTAAACATGAATACTCGATATAAAATAGATGTTTTATTGAGATGTAGTAAATTTTAGTAGTAAAAAAACATGTTAAGACGTGACCTTGGCATAAAAGTTGTGTTTTTTTCATTTTAAACATTTACTTGAGAATAAAAACTTTTTTTTATTTAAATAAAATTATCAACATAATCAAAGGATTATATTCTTTTCTATTTTTAGAGAAGAGCCACATACATTGCAAAAATATAGCTTTTTAGTTTTTCTTATTTTACTTTGTAGGAAATATCGAAATTACTTGGCATGTGTGAATGCTTTAAAAGTTTGGTATTGTAACAAAAACAGAAAAAAACACTAAATAAGTTACCAAGTTGGTTTTATCATAGGCGATCACTAGAGCGATGCAGACTGTTGCATTTCTATACAAATGATAAAAAAGTAAATAAAAACACACGTAAACAGAAGACGAGTAAGAAGAAGGCGTGCTACGTAGTTGTGTGCAAATAAACTTTAAATAGTGTCAAGTTTTGGATTTAGACGATTTGACAACAGAGTTTGTGTTTGGGAGTTGAAAATTTTGACAACAGAGTGTCAAGTTTGGGAGTTGGAAGTTTTAAGATTCAAACCGTCTCTCTTGCACTTGGTTCACCAGATATATTTATCAGGTACTTTGTTAAATTCTTTTAAGTAATTTTATTTGCTCCTATGATTACTGGAACAGAGATTTCCCCAAAATTCCAGCTTCTTTTCTATCTACTTAGAAGCATTGATAATCAAATTTTGATAGTGAGCAATCATAATAATTCTAGCCTGATCATAGTGAAGACATCCTCTTTAAAGCCAGTCTACAAAACATTCCTTATAATAACAATAATAATAATAATGATAATAATAATAGTAATTATTATTATTATTATTATTATTATTATTAGTATTATTATAAGAAATCAAGAAAAGACTTATTCTTATTATTTATTTATAAATTTATAAAAAATCAGGAAAAGACTTTTTCCAATTTTCTGAAATGCAAGTTGTGGAGTATTTTTGACTACTATTTTGTGTGATTTTTGAAGCAGATTTATTTTCTGATTTTGTCATATTTGTAAGAAAGTCTTGTGAAAAATGATTGGCCAGTTTCCTGACAGACGCTGTTCTGCTGGTTCTTGTTTTGTGATGCTGAATACAATTTTGAGGTATTGATTTCGGAAAATCATCAAATATTGTTTCTCACATGCATTTCATATGACTCAAGGAAGTAGACATCTGTTCAAAAGAAGAACCACATACTTCACAAGAATGTGGTTTCTCTCTAGTTTGAATCTCTTTTGCACTTGGTTCACCAGATATATTTGCCAGGTAGTTTTTTAAATTCTTTTGTCTAATTTTATTATCTCCTATAAAAATTTTTCCAACGATTCCAGTTTCCTTTCTATCTACTTAGCAGCATTGGTAATCAAACTTTGATTGTGAGCAGTCATTATAACTCTGTCCTTATCATAGTGAAGACATTCTCTTTAAAATCAGTCTATAACGTCTCCCTTATTTATATAATAATAATAATAATAATAATAATAACTCCAGAAAAGACTTGTCACACTCTTATTTGCCCCATTTTTCCAATTTTCTGAAATGCAAGTTGGAGTATTTTTAACTACTATTTTGTGTGATTTTCGTAGCAAATTTGTTTTCTGATTCTGACATATTTTTTAAGAAAGCCATGTGCAAAATGGTTGGTCAGTTTCCAATATGACTTATCTGCAAAAGAACAGCTACATACTTCACAAGAACATGGTTTGTCTCTTTTTCTGAAATAAACGAACTTCTCAGAAATCAAGGGGCCCACAACCAGGGGCTAACACTTGAACTCTATATGAGATACATAGATATTCGAATGTTCCATTTAAGTTCTTTATCTCTCAAACACTGAGTTAGTAAAGAAATTTTCTCTTTTTTTTCGATTTAACTTCAGACAGTCTTAAGATATAAAGGGGCTCCCTCCTGGAGCTAACACTTTGTAGTGAAAAATGAAGAGCCGAATACCTTTGTAAAGGTTTTATCCACAAAAGAAAGCAAGTCACAAATAGCGTTAATTACGCAGCATTTATAGTTAATGGAAGAGTTCATTCAAGGGATGAGGGGTTAGGGATATTTCACTTTCCCCTCCAAGTTTTTTTTTTCATTATTTTTTTTTCATTATTTTTTTTCTCTAACTTTTTTTTACCTATAATTTAAACTTTTTTTCGTGCCTTACTTAGTAATGAAGTCCTTGTATTTCTCAGGAAATTTCAGTATTCTGCCAGATCTACTCAGTTAGCATTTTGCTCTCAACTGGTTCCCCACGGGTGTTTTCTTCTATATGTTCAGGATATTGTATACATTCGTTTTCACTCCCTGGCTTACTCACAGGTGGTATGCAACCATTCTCTAACGTGTTGTCTCCATTAATTGTGTTGGGAGCCAAATCTCTGACGTTGACGGTAGTTTCGATGCCTGAAGGTAGTCGTACTTGGACATAATGAGGGTTGATCTCCAGTAACGTCGCAGGTGTAACCAGAGGGTCATTTTTACTAGACCTAATATGATCTCTGAGGTATACTTAGCCTGGTTTTGCCCACAGGGGAATAGAAGTACCAGAAGTGGATTTACGGCTGTACTTAAATAGTCTATAATGAGGGATCGCATTCGTAGCTGTTTCTATAACATTTTCCTCCAAGAATTTTGCAGTCTCTGCTCTTATAAATTTGCTATCAGCAATTGTGTGGCGACGTGACTTGGTGCTGATTGGTGTTGTTTTCGTAGAGAGATGAGAAAATAATGGGGGAGGAGAAACGTTCATGGATGGAAAAAAGGTATTCTTGGTGACTGCTCCGATAATAAGTTCTTCCTCCGGTCCATCGAATTTGAAAGTTACCATCTTGTATCTGCCGAGAATATCTTTTCCTATGATTAAGTCGACAATTATTATACTGAGTTAGTAAAGAAATTTTCTCTTTTTTTTCGATTTAACTTCAGACAGTCTTAAGATATAAAGGGGCTCCCTCCTGGAGCTAACACTTTGTAGTGAAAAACGAAAAGCCGAATACCTTTGTAAAGGTTTTATTCACAAAAGAAAACAAGTCACAAATAGCGTTAATTACGCAGCATTTATAGTTAACGGAAGAGTTCATTCAAGGGATGAGGGGTTAGGGATATTACACTTTCTGTTATGATTTAAATTTATATCCAAGGGCTCTTTTAAGAATAGATGCTGTTCCCTTTATGGCTCCTATTTGTATCTCATTACAGCTTGGTCTTCCAGGGACTGCTTCTAAGTATTTCTGAAGGTTCTTTTTTATTAAACCAGTTGCTACTATCACAACCGGTATAATGTTTATTTCTTTCAGAGACCATGTTTTTATATCATTTTTAGGTCCTGATATTTTGTTATCTTTTCCCGTTCAGCTCTATTAAGACCAAAATCATTTGGGATTGTGACATCGATAATGAGCGCAGTTCGTTCGGGCTTGTTTCATATTACAATATCGTGTTTGATAGCTTTGTCTTTTATGTATCTGCCCGCCTATATGTCTTTGTCAAAGAACACGATCACTTTTCACTTTTCTGTTTGATGTTATCGGTGGTTGTTCATGTTCCAATATGTTCGTTGCTCTGTCAAGTTGCATCTCTCCACAGATCTTCCAATGGAGGTACTTACATACTTTGTTGTGAAAGGCAGTGTAAAGGCCATCGGCCAATAAGATTGGACATGCAGACATTAGGTGGCTTGGGCTCTCAATTGCTGAGTGGCAAAACCGGCATTGGCCATTGCTTGTAAACCGGCCATTTTTTTAAATCCATTTGTGAATAAGCCCTGATCTTGACTGGCCATGATGAGTCTTTCCTCATCAAATGGAAGTCTCCCGCTCTTTAGCCATTCGAGTGAAGCATCTTTGTCTATATATTCCTGTTTAAGCTCCTCTAGGAACTTTCCTGCTCTTTTATTTTGTTCCCATCCTTGTTTTTTTGTGTCTATCTCGATTTCGGTGTATTGTTTTTTTGTGTCTATTTCGATTTCGGTGTATTGTTTTTTGTGTGTCTATCTCGATTCTGGTGTATTGTTTTTTGTGTCTATCTCCATTTCCTGTATGTGTTTTTATATGATTTATGAAAGTTGACTTCAGTGCAAAAGCACAACCACATATAACACATGAATGTGCTTTGTCTCTCGTATGTGTTTTCATATGACTCAACAAATTTGACTTCCATGCAAAAGAACCACACACTTCACAAGCATATGGTTTGTCTCCTTTTTTAAAATTTTCTTCCTTTGAAGCTTGTAATGCTGGGTATGAGGCAGCCGAACCAGCCACCAACATTTCCCTGCTTTTTATTGAAACCAACTGAGAGCTTTTTAGTATCCTCGATGTTCCCTTAAGTGCAATTATCTAGATCTCTTTTTCACTTGGTTCACCAAGATAAGCTAGGTAGGAAATCAAATTCTTCTCCATAAGCCCTGTGGCACCTATAATAACTGGTATGATTGATATTTCCCTAAGATTCCAGTTGTCAACATTGCCCTGCTTTTTATTGAAACCAATGGGAAGCTCTTTTTAGTATCCTCGTTGTTACCTTAAGTGCAATTGTCTGCATCTCTTTTGCCTTTGGTTCACCAGGAATATTAGTTAGGTAATACTTCAGGTTCTTCTTCATAAGCCCTGTGGCACCTAGAATAACTGATATGATTGTTTCCTGTATGTTTCCAGATGATGCAACCAATCTGACTTTGATACAAATGAAGACCCAAATATTAAATCAGAATATTTTTTCTCTCCTGTATGTTTTCATATGACGAAATAAAGGAGAATTCCATGCAAAAGAACAATATACTCCACAATAATAGGGTTCGAGTTTTTTTTTATTTCATTTGATTTGTTTTTGATGGGATAGGGCATTCTGCTAAATGTCAAACATTCTCCCATTAATTTACTCCAACTGAGGGATCTTTTAAAGATTCTAACTATCCCTGTCAGAGCAATTTATTGTATTTCTCTTGAACTTAGTTCACAACGTCGAACGTCTGTATGTGTGTTCATATGATGTAACAAATTTGACTTCCATGCAAAAGAACCACATACTTCACAAGAATGTGGTTTGTCTCCTGTATGTGTTTTCATTTGACTCAACAAATATGACTTCTGTGCAAAAGCAGAACCACATACTTAACAAGAATGTGGTTTGTCTCCCATATGTATTTTCATATGACGCAACACATTTGACTTCTGTGCAAAAGAAGAACCACACATTTCACAAGAATGTAGTTTCTCTCCCGTATGTGTTTTCATATGACTCAATAAATTTGACTTCCATGCAAAAGAAGAACCACATACTTCACAAGAATATGGTTTCTCTCCCGTATGTGTTTTCATATGACTCAACAACTGTGACTTCTGAGTAAAAGAAGAACCACATACTTCACAAGAATGTGGTTTCTCTCCTGTATGTGTTTTCATATGACTCAACAGATTTGAGCTCCATGCAAAATTAAAACCACATACTTCACAAGAATGTAGTTTCTCTCCCGTATGTGTTTTCATATGACTCAACAAATATGACTTCTGTGCAAAAGAAGAACCACACATTTCACAAGAATGTGGTTTGTCTCCCATATGTATTTTCATATGACGCAACAAATTTGACTTCTGTGCAAAAGAAGAACCACATACTTCACAAGAATGTGGTTTCTCTCCCGTATGTGTTTTGATATGACTCAATAAATGGGACTTCCGTGCAAAAGAAGAACCACATATTTCACAAGAATGTGGTTTCTCTCCTGTATGTGTGTTCATATGACGCAACAAATCTGACTTCCATGCAAAAGAAGAACCACATACTTCACAAGAATGTGGTTTCTCTCCCGTATGTGTTTTCATATGACTCAATAAATGTGACTTCCGTGCAAAAGAAGAACCACATATTTCACAAGAATGTGGTTTCTCTCCTGTATGTGTGTTCATATGACGCAACAAATCTGACTTCCATACAAAAGAAGAACCACATACTTCACAAGAATGTGGTTTCTCTCCTGTATGTGTTTTCATATGACTCAACAAATGTGACTTCACTGCAAAAGAAGAACCACATATTTCACAAGTATGTGGTTTGTCTCTCATGTTTGCTTGCATCTGATTTCACAAACATGAAAAATCCAATGAAGTGTATGATGATAGCCACGCTAATAAATTTCAACTTTAAAAAAATTTAATGAAGAAATTTATAAGTATTTTAAACCTTTCTAAATCACCAATGCAGAAAAGTTCTTCTTATCCATTAATGGATTGCTTTTCATTGTTGTAAGTTCTGGAAATATAAAATGAATTTGTAAAAACACATTTCATGTGGTAAAATTGTATTATGTTGATTTTTATTAAAAATATCCAAAACATTTCTTGTTAATGTATTTTTAAAAAATGAGTATAGTTGCATTAAATACTGGTTATTTAGCAAAAGTATTTTTTTTAATTTAACTAAAAATAATCACGTTTTTTTTCATTTTGTGGGTGAAGTTAGATTATATTATTTGGATTCTTCAGAATAATGTTCTCATCTTTTTCATAATGTTTCTATTTTACTTTCCATCTTATTCAGGTGTTTTTTGTCGAATCTTTCCCTTGAACTAAGAAATCTTTACATAATTCTGAATCGAACTCTTTATTTAGTATATGAGATTAGCACACCCTTAGATTGTAAGTGATGACTGGGTAAAAATTGAGGATTGAAACTTCAAAATTCAGGAGTATGTAACTTACAACTGAATTTACCTAGAACTATAACAATAGCACTATGGTCCTAGCAGACAATCCTAGTATGAATTTGCGGAATTATTTTGTTTCTAGACAGATTTTATTACTTATTACTAAATATATACATGCACATGTTAGTATATATATATGTATATATTAACATTATTTATAAAAAATGGTTTCTTTATCGTGTTAAATACTATACTAGATATGCTTAGTAGTTGATCATCAGAATATGCATTGTTCCCTTAAGCAGATTATGCTTCATTGTTCACCTCCATCTATAATTTCTTCTTTATTGCATAACTAGCCTGAAGGAGGAAAAGAAAGTGAAAAAAATGTAACGTGTTAGATGTTGCGCCCATCGAAAGTGACATAAGTATAAATTAAAGCTAGACAATCAAAAAGAAAATCCGTTGCGTCTTAAACTTTTTTGCGAGACATACATATATACATACACACATTTAAACAGATTTTTATCCCTTGTATTATAGATGCCCTTTTCCATCCATATATATTCCAACATAACTGATTTTTCAATTTCTCCACATATTACAGCTTTTCAATGTTTTTTTTTTAACCTTACTCTTAGTGAATAACATGGCTCACTATTTGACGCATGCAAGTGTCGAAGGTGAGAGCATCTGCAAAAAGCATGTCACATATATAAACCATAGAAAAAGGAAAAGGATGAGAGGCCTACAGTCAGCCAGGAATGAGCATCGCACAAGCATTGTTTACTCTACCAACCTCCCGGTTCACACTCTCCATCTCTAGCTAGGCACACACATATCATGAAGTATGAGAAAGAGAAAATAAAATTTATATTTTTATACAAAACCAAATCAACATCGCAGTCCACACTCTCCATCTTAACAAAAATTGATTGTAAGTTGTATTGTGATCTTATTCTTTCATCAGTAGCATTTGCTATTGTTATGATGGAGTAGCAGCTATTTTCAAATAGATAAGACGGTGGCTACAGGAGGTGGATGGATGATGTAGAGAATTGAAAAAGGCAGTGGGGTCAGTAAGAAGACTGATAAGAGAGAAATCTTTTCTAAGGAAAACAATGTTGGAAAATAGAAAAGACGGTGGCTACAGGGGGTGGGTGGACCATGTAGAGCAGTATTTTAGGGTGACCAGAGCACTGGATGAGGAAAAATATCGGATAGCTCTCTTAATTACATGGGGCCTAGTTGAACAATTCATGACCAGACTCATCTTAGACAATGAAAGTTTAACATGGGTTAATTTGAAAATGTCTTTAGAGAACTACTATGGAATTGTCGCAAACCCTAACAAACAAAGTCAAATTAGCAAACATGAGACAGGGTAGGTTAGAAGGGGTACCTGACTATATGCACAGGATAGTTAGATGAGAATAAGGCGCTTTTAGTGGGATAGTCCAGAGAAGCAGACTAGTTAAATAACAGGTACTGGGATTCTGTATAGAAGGTCTCAAAGATAGGAAGGTGGAGATGCTTGTGATGAGACACAATCCACATGATCTTTAAGTGGCTTATCAGAAAGCCTTAGAAGAAGTTAAATGGAGAATCTGGCCGAATACATACAATGAGTATAAAAACTATCCCATGGAGGTTTGTAGCAGATACTAGTTGAGGCTATGGATCTAGCCAGTTCCTGAAGATATGGAGACGGACGTAAAAGAGGAAAGCAAGTACAGAGTAGGGGACTAGGATTTAAAACTAGAGAGAAGGAAAGAGGCAGATAGATAATTAGGTGTTATTATTTTGTTGAGGTGGGCAACATACAGAAATTCTGCAAGAACCATATCCAGAGAAACCATGAGAGCTCCATTCATGCAATGCCACCCAGCTGAACAAGGGCATACCGATGGCATAGTTGATAACATGTGTGCATCATATTCTGTTTTGATTAAAATTGAGGGAAAGAATTATAGAAGTCCGGTGGATAGGGGCTCAGAGGTGTCAGTAATAAATAGCAGTGTTTTTAACGCACTTTGACAGGAACTTGAATTATGTGATAAAAATTTAAGAACAGCTAATAGGTCCCCATTAATTGTAGAAGGACTTGCTCGATTAAGAGTAGAGATAGAAAGTCAGTCTTTCCACCATGACTTGTTTGTTGTAGAGAATCTCAACATAAGTGTGATAAAAGCTGCGAGTACTTAAGAAAAATGGGGTGAGGATGTACTTCGATTAAGCTGAAATGATGCAGGCAGATGTAAGTGAAAGATTGAATTGCTCATGGAGTATTCTGATAGTGTAAGTAGAAAAGAAGGATGGTAGTTGTAAAGTGTTGAAACATTCTGTTGAACAAAGACGATTGAAACCTCAGCAAATGCATTAAAACTCTCAAATCAAATATTTTGCCATTTTATTGAAACTTGCCGCTCAATACAATTTAAAAATACATCAAATGGATATAAAAAATGCTTATTTAAATGCTCTGATTGATTTTGAGATATTCCCCCAGAGGGATTTAAAATGAAAAATAAAAATTTTGTATGGAAACTGAATAAATCACTGTACAGTCTAAAAGAAAGCTCACAATTGAAATTTTACAATTAAAATTTAACAATTAAAATTTAACACTCCATAATTATTTAATAGAACAAGAATTCAGGCAGTGTCCCATAGAGGTGTACATGCATACCAAAAATATGTGTAATAAATACTTGATTTTGCTCACAACAATTTTGAGACAACACTTTAAAAGATGTTAAAAAATAAGTGAAACAAAAAATTTAAAATTACCAATCTTCGACAATTGTCATAGTACCTCGGTATAAAGTTTACCTGTGAAAATGGAACTATAACAATGAACCAATCATGGTACATTGAAAATGCACTAAACCTCTTAAATCAAATATTTTGCCAAATTCTCACCAATGTCAATTTTTTTTATTAAATTTTCACCCCGAACAAGGCACAGTGCCACTTTGAAGTAGGGGCCTACTATCAGGGACATAATTTGCAGGGGCATTTTGAGGGGAGATGAGTAGGAAGATGTTTGTTCACATAAACGTTAGACCGAGGAGTTTAAAAGAATTACATTTAGGCAATGTGTTCTTGGCCATTGCTATTGGTGGTAGAGAAGGTTTCTTGTAGTTATTGAAGGAAACAAGCTTTAACGAGAATTAGAATTTTATTGAAACTTGCCGCTCAATACAATTTAAAAATACATCAAAGGGATATAAAAAAATGCTTATTTAAACGCTCTGATTGACTTTGAGATATATATTCCCCCAATTTTGTATGGAAACTGAATAAATTTTGAGACAACACTTTAAAAGATGTTAAAAAATAAGTTAAACACCAAAATGTAACATTACCAATCTTCGACAATTGTCATAGTTCCTCGGTATAAAGTTTACCTGTGAAAATGAAACTATAACAATGAACCAATCATGGTACATTGAAAAAATCCTGCTGAAGTTTGGAATGTGAGATTGCCAACCACCACCATTGAGATTGATATAAATAAGAATATAGAGATCGAAACTAAATTAAGAGACGATCGATTATACAGAGAAATTATTGGAAATCTAATTTATTTGATGACTGTCGCTATGCCTGATATATTTTACACTGTAACAAAGCTATCCAAAACTTATCAAAACTGACAATTAAGGACTTAACTCATGCAAAACAAGTCCTTCCTTATCTAAAAGGAACAAGCTTACCAGTCATTGATGCCATAAAAGCCCCACTTGGGTCAGCCAACTACTTGCTAAACTTAGATCTGAAATCAGGGTACAGACAGGTAAAATTACTGTATTTGGATAATATTTTAATATCCTAAGATACTATGGAAAGTCACTTAGATCACATAGATAGGATACTACTAGCCAGTTTACATAAGTACAAGTTCAGGATGAATGCTATCAGTGTGGGGTTTAAGGAGAAGTACAGAATCTGGGGTTCAAATGTTGAATGGGGTATATAGCCATAACTGGACAAAGTCAAATCGATAAAATCTAACTCCAACTTGTGTGAGAAAAGTCAGAGCTTGGATTGGTATGACGTCATATTATTGATTATTTATAAAATATATTTCTGAGATTGTCGAGCAGTTAGTTCATGTAATGATGAAATATGTGGAGTTTTAATGTGACATTACATGTCATTTTGCCTTTGATAGCCTAAAACCAAAGCTCATAGATATGGTTATACTGGCTTATCTGGAGCCTGAGAAGAATTACAGAATGTACACAGATGCTCCAATCATGCGATTGGTGCATGTTTGTTACAAATTTTGTGTCACAGATTTTATCGATTTGACTTTGTCCAGTTCTGGCTATATACTCCATTCTCAGGAGAGACGTTGCGAGCCTGTCTTTGTTTTATCGTTACTTCCATGGCAAGTGCTCGTCTGAGCTCCAATCACTGGTGCCCCCTCACAGATCTTTCATGAAAAAACACACGTCTAGCTGAAACCACTGTCAAAAATTTTCCCCACTCTTTATCTGTGCCAAAACCAAAACGTAGATTCCATGAACAAAGCTTCTTTCTTAGAAGTGCACGCCTGTGGAACTCTGTTCCGTCTGCCTGTTTCCCACTTCACTACAACCTGGATGTCTTCAAGTCCAACATAAACAAATTCCTGATGAAGCGTCCTCTTAACTAAGACACTGTATCAAATCTCAACACTAACGTACTGTACACACTATAACCCTTACCCCCGAGTGGCTTCCAGTCTTTGATAAGTGGTGACCACCTTGTAAAAAGAAATGATCTATGATCTGAGCGAGGGTAATGATGTTAAAAACAAATTTACTTCTTATCTCATAAACTTAGTGATATGCAGACGAGATGGTACTTGAGAAGGAAGGACGCTGTTTGTGTGGACCTCTAGTCGAGACAATGAGGATCCTGGTATAAATAGATGATAGCAATTACTTCAATCATTTTGTTTGAGCCAAAATAGTTTTCAACATATCAGAAGCTTGAGGGTTCATCAGTATCGCACGACACTCCTACGTTGTTGGGTTTTTATTAAATTAGGGAACCAGAGAAAGATAATTAAATTTTTAGATTCAAAGATGCAGAACAAAAAAGTTCATAGAGATGGAAAAAATAGTGTATTACTTGTCCCAACCCGACACCAAACTATTGATGAGGTTATATGTACCGTCGCATCTTAAAAAAAAAATAGTGGTAGTATAATACCAGGACAATAATGGTCATGGAAAAGACGTTTTATGCAATTTAGCAAAAATATTTCTGGTGGTGTTTATTTAAGGAGCTGAATAAATACGAAGGAAATGTATCAAATGTACCAAACCAGAGATCTGATGAAGCAACAACCTCAAATGCAGAAGTGCAATCTGCCTCCTTTTCCTTTCATAAAACTGGCATTGGATATTTTCAGGCCCAAAGACACTTTTGGGTAACCAGTACATAGTGACTTTCATTGATATCGTATATTGGTTGGCTGGAGGCTTTTGCAGTTCCTAATAAGTCAGAAATGGTGGTGCATCTGTTGTTGGATGAAATTCTCCTCAGATTTGGGCACCAACCCAGCTGTTAACAGATAATGGGCCTGAAAATATTAACAAAGTGATGAAGAAGGCATTGAAGGACCTCAACATACATCATGGAACAACATCAGTTTATCACACAAACAAAGAAATAGAAAGATTTCATAGGATGATGCATGACAGTTAAGCCAATATATATATATATATATATATATATATATATATATATATATATATATATATATATATATATATAAGTGAAAGTGCCTGTCTGTGTGTGTGTCTGTGTACATTTCCCTATGCAATAACTCTGTCAATTTTAAGCCTACAGATTCGGAATTTGATATACAGGGTACTGAGATTTGAGATAATCGATTGCATTGGTTTTCGGACAGAAATTTGGCGATAAAGGGGTGAAAGTTTAACGATTTGACCTTTGAGAACTCTACCAAACTCCTCCTACAATTTCGGGTCTAAACACGTCAAATTTTAGATATAGATTTCTTTGACATGGATCTAACTTAATAACTTTATTTGAGCCCTAAACAATAAGTTTAATGGGTCATAATAGGGGTTAAAGTTAAAAAAATTGACCTTCTTTTTTCTTTTTTGCTCAGCATACACCTCAAAACACCCGCGCAATGCCGGGCACCTATGCTAGTATATATATATATATATATATATATATATATATATATATATGGTAAGGAATAATATTCAGGAAGTTAGGAACAAACTGATAGAGAACAAGGATAAGAAAATAAAGTCAGTAGATTTTAAGATTGGAAATCTGGTTTATTATAAGAACCACCAGAAGGCGCATGTGGAACATCTGTGGGCAATGTCGATGGAGGAAAGTTCAATGAGTTGGATAGTGATTGAGCCACAGAACAAACTGATATCTCAATATGGAGAAGTCAACATCAATGGGAAAGGCTATTGATGGAACGGAGAGTCATGACACATAGCATGACATCAAAAATTGCAAATATTTTGAACACGAGTTATCTCCCATTTGCATCAATTGTGTTGTCAACCACAATAATATGATCCATTTGGAAAGGCCTAGAGTTGGCTCGGAGTTTGGAAGTGGGGAAGAGGAACAAGTTAGAGGGAATTGTTTAGGTTGGGTAAGATCTATATTCTATTTTAAAAAAATATTCTTTTCTCAGGGTTTGTTCTATATGTGACACTTTGGAAGATGATTTCAGCTAACAATTTTGTCAGAGTATGCGAAGCGTTATGAATGAGTTATGAAAGAAAAGATTATGAGAAAAACCAAAGAAATTATATTTTTTCTTGTTTTTAAACTCGAGCATCAAAGTCATCGAGTGTCATCTACCGATGTTAATTTTAAATTATCAGATGGTATTCATCATGCATCGTGATTTCCCCATATTAAGACATTTAACAAAAGAAAAAAGAAACTTATTCTTGGAAAGAAAAAATTCAGTTAACAAGACAATAACGAATTTTTCAAATATTAAGCAATGTAATTCCTTATGTTATGAATGGTAGCCACCACTGATAACATAAAGAATTACTTAGCTTAAGATCTATAAAACTACGTGTTTGCGGCAATTTTAAATGTGATATTCGTTTTCAGCATACCCGAAAACCTATAGAATTCGTCATGGTAAAGATGACTGTTAAGGTTGAAAGTAAGTAACAATTTACCAAAACGGCTTTAAGGCAGCCCCTCCCTCCCCCAAATATTACCGCGTGGCCAGAAAGTGGGTGCTTATTTTACATTAAATTTATATAGAAAAGTGATCCTCACTTTTAGAAAAAATACTTTCTTCATGTCATCGAAACTAATTTTCTGCGCCTCTTTTGAAATATTTATTCATTTTCAGCATCCTTGAAAACCTAGAAAAGTCGTCATTCTAAAGAATATTTGTAATTTTGAAAGATTTTAGAAATTGACCTTTTTTATGTTTAAGTCATTAGTGAAAACAAAATCTGATTTTTTTAAAACTTGGGAAACAGTTAAAAACATAAAATTTATAAAATTATTATTATGTTTTTGTTTTGTTTTGGTAAACGATAAAGAAGTTATTTTTTTTGTTTAAGTATTAAATCTAGTATTGAAAACAAAAACAATCGACAGCGAAAGATATTCAATGATAAATCAACATTTTCATTGGGATTATTCGCTTTTTCTTTCTGATTTCATGTTTCAATAAAGACACAGGGAAATTAAAAAACAAAAATCGAGAAAAATGTTATCAATTCTGTACGTGAAAACGCATACAGAATTGTCCACCACTGATAACGTAAAGAATTACGTATTGACCTTTTTTTATGTTTAAGTCAGTATTGAAAACAAAATCTGATAGATTAGTGACCATTCGATAATAATCTGATGAAAAAAAAGATGAAAATATAAAATACACATCGTGCGTGCGCCATGTAGTAATACTTACGTTTTTGTTTTATAATCTGCTTTCGATTAACTTTATCTGCTTTTATAAAGGAAACGATTTTTTCAAATGTGATTGACTTTACAAACTCAAGTTAACATTCAATATGACGAACGGAAGAGCAAGTTCGCAGAAAACAAAATTGAAGAGGAAAAAAAAAAAACAACAAATCATTTCGAAATAGAGCCGATCTATTTGTTTAATATCACGGATTAAATTAGTATTATTTTATTTAACATTTTAATATTTACATGAGAGAGAACAGATTACAAGTTTCATCTTTATTAATTCTCTAATTCGTTGCATGTGCAATTTAATGGCGGAAACTGATAGTGTTTAAAGCCGTATTTTCGTATTTTTATTTTTTAATTTTTTTTAATATAGATTTCCGATTATTTCTTGATTGTGATTAAAAGATTAATCTAAAGTAAATCTATACGAGCAAAAAATGAATTAAAGAGATTAAATGTAAAAAAAAATTACACGTGAAAAAAAAAGTTATAATGAAAATTGGGTGCACTTACTGATCCGTCCTGTTTTTTAAATCGTATTCCAAGTTTTATTAGTTTTATATGTTTTTTTAATATTCAATTGTACTGCAAGTACACACCGTCCACTGTCACACCGAATGATAAGAAACCACATCAGGGACCCGGTCCACGTGGTGGAATCATATGCTACAGATGCAATGGACAGGGCCACATTGCAAGGAACTGCCGGCAACAACCAACGGCTGTTCGCTGCTACCGGTGTAAGTAAACTGGCCATATAGCTCAAGACTGTCCAGAAAATGGAACCGGGAACAAGGTGTCAGCGTCGACCTCTTCCCCATGCAGAAATTAAATGAGACGCGGCCGATCATCCCGATATATATCAACGAAACACTGTGCTCAGCACTCCTCGATTCTGGGTGCTCCGGCACTATCGTATGTGCAAATCTCTGCCACATTTGGAGAAAGAAGAACGTCAGAGTGACTACCATCAGTGGAGAGACGCGCACATGTTGCGGGGTGGGCAATGTAAACATTCGGACGAAAAATGGAATCTCCGCTAACCTAGAGGCGCTGCTAGTGCTCAAAAAGCTCCTGAGTTTTGACCTGCTCCTAGGATATGATGCCATCAGATCCCTCGGTGGTGTCGATATAACGGCGACGGGGGCGGTACATTTTCAGGAGAAAGCCCCACTGTGTGTTGTGTTGCGCTAAGGATCGACCAACCAGACTTCAGCATCGAATTTAATGAGCAAAAGAGGGCTTGGACTGCCTCATAGAAGTGGTCGGAAAACCGGGAACCAGCCAAACTGCAGAATGGAATAACTGAATACCATGTGCCCGACCACATGAGGCTCGCGTATGAAGAAGAACTTCGCAAATGGATCGAGGATGGCTGGCTGATTCCCTACCCATACAAGAAACTTGGACCTCCTAAGGGTCTGATCCCATTAATGGCGGTTGCTCAGCACAACAAAGCCAAAGTCAGGCCGGTAATGGACTACCGAGAACTGAACTCATATATTGATGCGTTCCCAGCTGATGCTGACGTGTGTGCTAGCAAACTACGAGAGTGGCGCCAGCTGGGTTCTAATGTATCCCTGTTAGATCTGACAAGAGCAGATCTGCAGGTCCTGGTTAGCAAGACAATGTTGCCGTTTCAGACAGTAGTGTTTGCCGGTAGGAGGTATTGCCTCACAAGACTAGACTTTGGGCTGAACGTTGCGCTCCAAATAATGAAGATGATCATCAATGCTATATTGTCACAGGATAAGACCGTAAAAGAGGGGACATTAGCATACCTTGACGACATATACGTGAATGAAGACATTGTGCCGTCATCACGTGTGAGGACCAAGCTAGCAGAACTTGGACTGATGTGTAAGGATCCAGAACGCTTGGAGGATGGCGCTCGTGTCTTGGGGTTGAGCGTTCGACAGGAGCGAGGGACCTTGAAGTGGGGGCACGGAACTGCAGTTCCTGAAGTGCCCCATGTCCTCACAAGGCGGGCTATATTTTCCCTCTGTGGAAAACTGGTGGGACACTTACCAGTAGGTGGATTGACTCGGGCCGCGACAGACATCATGAAGAGGAGGGCGAGTGCAGTTATCAAAGGCTGGAATGACGAAACAGTGGACAATCTGTTGCTGCGCATGGTGAAGGAGACTATCACAAGAGTCAAGCAGGAGGACCCCGCTAAAGGAGATTGGTGCGTCCAGGGAGACAGGCTAAATGTGTGGGTGGATGCAAGGTCCGTCACGATTGGGGCGCTAATGGAGATGAACGGGTCTGTGATTGAGGACACCTGCTGGTTGCGACCAATGGATGATGCTGCTCACATCAACCTGGCAGAGTTGGACGCGATAATAAAAGGAATAAACTTGGCACTCCAGTGGAAAGTCAAAGAATTATGCATACACACAGATTCGCTGTGCGTACACCACTGGATAGTTGACACACTAACAGGCAAAACGAGAGTGCGCACCAAGGCAGCTACTGAAATGCTAATGAGACGAAGGTTGGAGACAATAAGGAAGTTGGTGGAAGAGTACGACCTATCGGTGAATGCGGTGCTTGTCACTTCAACCTTCAATCTTGCTGATAGATTTACCCATGTGCCCCAGAGATGGTTCGACGCAATGAAGAAAGAAGCCGAACCAGAATCTTTATGTGCTGCCTCTGTTGAGGAGACGGATAAAATCAAGAAAGTACACCATGACAGTGGACACCACGGAGTGAGACAGACATATTATTTCATACACTTAACCAACCCGTCAGTGTCGAAAAGCAAAGTAGAAGCAGTGGTCAAGGAATGCCAAATATGCCAGTCAATCGACCCTGCTTCCACCAAATGGCAGAAAGGTCGGCTGGAAGTTGACGAAAATTGGAGCCGACTGGGCATGGACATAACCCATTATGGTGGTCAGCACTTCCTCACACTGATCGATTGTGGACCAACGAGGTTTGCGATCGGGCGACTATTAACAAGACAGGACTCGGCTAGTGTCATCCATCAATTAGAGTCCATATTTTACGAGTTAGGGCCACGTGAAGAGATTCTCACTGACAACGACACAGCCTTTTGCAGCGGAGAATTCAGGCGTTTCGTAGACGAGTGGGGGATCTGGCTTAGACACAGGTGTGCGTATGTACCGAGTGGCAAAGGTATAGCAGAGAGGTGCCACCAAAGTGTGAAGAGGATAGCAGCAAGGAAGCAATGTACGATTGCATAGGCAGTATATAGGTACAATACAACACCAAAGGATGACGCAACTGCTGAAAGTGCACCTGCTAATGCGATACATTGCTATCGAGTGCATGTTAAGGGCATTGACGCCTGCCTGCCTAATAAGAAGAGGACGCAAGGACGGTACAAGTTAGGGGACACCGTCTGAGTAAGGCCTCCCTATAACCGATGTACGACCAGTTTCAGAAGAGGATGGATCACCGGCATAATTAGTGAGCAGGCTGTGTTGGTTGATGGTACTCCACAGCATGTGAAGGATGTCCGGACCGCCCTTGATACAAAAGTAAATGGCGAACAGCAAAAGTGATGAATCATCCAATGATTAAATGTGGATCCAACCTATGCCCCATTGCCGTGATAACATGGCTGAGAACCTCAGTACAGATGGCAATAGTTCCAGCGTCTCTTCTGAGAGCCCCAATGACGATAGAGCCCAGCTTGATGGAAGGACGTCTGGCAACGTTAATGGCGACAGGTCTGTTACTCCTTCTGAGAGCTCGGATGAAGATGGAGCGCAGCCGGATAGTAGAACTGTGGACACTGACCCAAGAAGCTCTGATGAAGATGAAGAAGTCCAGCTAATCCCCCCCGTAGCAGTGCCCATAACAAACGACCGCGGCCGCAAGTGTGATCTTGAGACCAGGGGAGAGTGTAAAGTCGAACAGAATGAAGGAAAAAAGCGACCACGTGTCTGCGCATGTTGTCTTACCTGCTGGGATGATCACAGGGAGAGCAGAAATTAAAAATGGCGGCTGTGGTTTTTGTAAGATTATTGAGCGATGACGTCAGGCCTCACGTAACTGTTTTTCTGGCCGCCGATTTGCTGATGATGAACACTTGGACAATAAAAGGAGTATGTTCAGAAGATCGACGACAGTGTGTATCAACTGCATCAGTGTGATTAGAAGTTCGACGTGTGTGTTAATCGACTGCCATAGTTGTGAAACGAATACAAAATAATAATGAAGTTTTTCATTTCAGGAACTTTTTTTATGGAAACATTTTAGATTTCACCGTCGCAAAACACGCTCATTATTGATATTGAAAATTAACGTTTGTTTATTATTTAATTTGAAAACATTACGATTTAAGCTTAATTATTTCAAAAGGAAAAACGAAAAAGACTTTTTTTTTAAATATATATTACTATATTTCAAGTGTCTGCGGTGAATTTAAACATATTTGTTTTATCTTTTTTTTTTGGTTGGTGCTAAAATAATGGCATTTTTGCACCAACCTAATATTTCACATCAAATTCTATTTGGAATTTTTATTAAAATACGGCAATACTCCAGTTTTATATTAAAAAAACATAGTCCACACAATTTTATTCTACACATTCTTTACGAAACATAACCACGTAAATTTTCAAGTTTTTCTACTTAATAAAAAATACTTTGCAAAGAATTAGTGTCAAATTTTAATTTCTTTTATTTTTAGGGAGTAATTCTTTATAAGCATTGTTTTTCTTCTAAAATTATAGTTTTAAAATTAGATAATCCACAAAGATTAATACGAGTAAATAAGGAAAATCCTTTAAAGGTTTTTCGTTATGTGTGCATCTATGTTATTGTGATAAAATAACTGTTATTTAGAAAGCTATTTTTAATATGGGAAGGAGGTTGTATTGTACCTATTCTGTACTTTCACCTAAAAATTCAATAAACAAAAATTTCATAAATATTAAATTTAACTTGAAAATACAATTAAAAATAGCATAGTAACATAGATGCACAAGCACTGGTTTTTTTTTCAAACTAAAAAAACACAAAACAGTGGTTTACAAATGGCACAGCTACAGCAAAAATTAATCTCTTTATGGATAAATTCATGTAATCGAAGGAGGGGCTATAATCTGCTAAAACTGTCTAAAGTAAACACTACTATACCTCTGATTTAGTTTGGTCCTCTCTCTTCAATAATCTAATTCAACTCTACAAAGTTTTTCATTATTTCTAATAACTAGCACTTATTTTTTTACATATGAAACTGGAAGATAGCCTAATACAGTTTCTTTCAGTTATAATCCATTTATTTATTTATTTTACTTTTCAAATTAGAATGTCAGTAAAAGCACGACGTTCAGTTTTAACACGTGGTTCACAACATTTGCTGGTCCACCTTGTCATTTGGGTGAAACAGCACCCCCAACTTTACAAGTCATGCAGTTTAGTTATTTCCTCGAAAACAGTTATCCCCATTTAAAAAATAAGTTAATTGCCAAGGAAATAATTAGTATTCGGTAAGCAGTCAAGGTAACATTATGTAGGAGAGACGGTCAATATATTTTACTATAAGAGGGCCAAACAGATTGACAGGAAATCTTTTGCAGCAATCCACGTGAAAAGAATGAAGGAACAGCTAGACAGACTGTTTGATATATCTTCTAGTAGCTGTAAACTTTCTGCCTTGAGATGTGATGACTTTACAGTAAAGTGCAAGACAGAAAATTGTCAAACAAGGCACATAATCGGCACTTGTCCTCCTAACAAGGAGGTAAAATTAATTCTATATATTCACCTGCAATTATGTTCTTTTTTGTGGAAAATAAAATAATATATTGGTATTTATTATGTAATCTGTCTCTATTATTAAACATGCAAATTTTCCAATTTCCAGGTTCCATTAGAAGAACTGCCATTTACAGCAATTTTAAAATTAATTGATGGAACAACAAAAAGCCTAACATTTTTACTTGTCCTTTGGGGAAACTTAGAAAATTGGGTCCTTGAATCACGGAAGATATCGAACATAAGCTACAAGATTAATGTGTTTATGGACTAGAGTTGTCTATCCTCAAACACCTTGAAAAATTAAACATTTTGGTCAAATTTATCATAGTTTAAGTGTATGCAGTTAGTTTGTTTGAGATCAAAACCGACAATATTTTTTAACCAACAACACTATGTTTTAATATGATTCAGAGAACAAAACATTTAACTGAAATCCAAATTACTGTTTTAAACTCTTCAAAATATAGTGCTTTTGCACTACTTCCGGAAAATATAATATCGATGATAAACTCAGATGAATTGGATGGGAGAGAAGAGGGCATTCAAACGATTTTGTCCATTAGGTAAATAAATATCCATTAAATTTTATTAGTTTTCTCAATTTACTCAAACAAATGTTAGTTTTATTCATATTACATCGTAAAAGTATAAAAAGTAGATGTTTTCAAATAATTGTTTTTTTTAACAACTCAAAAAAATGAAAAAGATTACTGCTATCAATTTTGCAGTCACATTTGATTGATTTTTATATATGGACAGGAAGCAAGACATAAACACATCATCGGGCCAGCAAATTATACCTTCATTTTCCTCAAAAGGAAATTGTACAGAACAATTTAGTTGTATTATAAGTTTATATTATTGCCTCTAATAAAAATTAAAATACATGGTTTTGTAACTTGTATCAAGTTGTTATATTGTGTAATACATCTTACACATTTAATTATATTCCATTGTATAGTAGCCGTCCTCTATCATTCCTAGACATTGTTTTATGCTGATGCAATGTATGATATTCTGATATTGTTTTTGTTGTCAATCATACACGATGGATATGATCATTTGATAACCGTCAGGCTCATGTGTCGTTTTTTATATTTTTTTGATATATCCGATGCAGACAGAATTCACATTGTAAACATCTCGAAATTTTAAATAAAAAATTGTTTGATGATGAGGATGATGATGATGATGCATTTCGCAGATTTGAAAAGAAAATGAATAAACAAATGAATCTAACGAAGATTTATTTTTATTTTTTAAATAATCTTTGAAATGCACCATCATCATCATCATCATCATCATCATGTAGAGATATTTACACATTTCATTATATTCCATTGTATAGCAGAACCTGACAGCTCGATGTCAAATCATTCACTCACTATTTCTATGTAGTTCAACCTGCACTTGTCATTACTTGGATCATTCATCTTAGAAACATTGGTCATAAACTTTGATCGTTAGCAGTTATTATAATTATGTTCTGATCATAGTGGAGACATCCTCTTTTAAGCCTTCCTTACTTGAGGAATGACTCGAAAAAATAAGTGTCATGATATTGTTTGGCGTATTTTTCAAATTTTATCTGATGGAATATTTTAACTTTTTTTGTGTGATTTTCATAAAAGACTTTACACGTATGTAGTTTCTCCTTCATTTGTTTTTGAATGACACAATAAATTTTATTTCAATGCAAAAGAAAAATCACACACTTCAAAAAGAATGTAGTTTGCCCTCTGTGTGTGTTTTCATATGACGCAACATATTTGACTTCCGTGCAAAGGAAAAACCACATACCTCACAAGAATGTGGTTTATCTCCTGTATGTGTCATAATATGACTCAACAAATTTGGTTTCCATGCAAAAGAAGAACCGCATATTTCACAAGAATGTGGTTTGTCTCCTGTATGTGTTTTCATATGATTCAATAAATGTGGCTTCTGTGTAAAAGAAGAATTGCATATTTCACAAGAATGTGGTTTCTCTCCCGTATGTGTTTTAATATGACGCAGCAAAGTTGACTTCTCTGTAAAAGAAGAACCACATACTTCACAAGTGTGTGGTCTTTCTCTCGTATGTGTTCTCATATGATTCAACAAATTTGATTTCTGTGCAAAAGAAGAATTACATACTTCACAAGAATGTGGTTTCTCTCCCGTATGTGTTTTCACATGACTCAATAAATTTGACTTCCATGCAAAAGAAGAACCACATACTTCACAAGAATATGGTTTGTCTCCTGTATGTGTTTTCATATGACTCAACAAATGTGACTTCTGTGCAAAATAAGAACCACATACTTTGCAAGAATGTGGTTTCTCTCCCATATGTGTTTTCATATGACGCAGCAAAGTTGACTTCTCTGTAAAAGAAGAACCACATACTTCACAAGAATGTGGTCTTTCTCCCGTATGTGTTCTCATATGATTCAACAAATTTGACTTTCGTGCAAAAGAAGAACCACAGACTTCACAAGAATGTGGTTTCTCTCCCGTATGTGTTTTCATATGACTCAGAAAATTTGACTTCCATGCAAACGAAGAACCACATACTTCACAAGAATGTGGTTTCTGTCCTGTATGTGTTTTCATATGACGTAACAAATTTGACTTCTCTGCAAAAGAAGAACCACATACTTCACAAGAATGTGGTTTGTGTCCTGTATGTGTTTTTATATGACGTAACAAAGTTGAATTCCATGCAAAAGAAGAACCACATACTTCACAAGAATGTGGTTTATCCACTATGTATGCTTGCATGATTCCACAAAAAATATGTGCAATGGCGTGTATTATGATAGGCAGGCTTATGTATTAAAACTTTACAAACTCCATATGAAGAAATTTATATTTATTTTGAAACTAACGAAGAAAGGTCATTCTCATCAAGTAAGGGATTACTTTTCATTGTTGCAAGTTCTGGAAATATAAAATGAAATTACAAATTACACTTCATGTTGTAAAAAGTTGATTTATGTTGATTTTATTTTATTAAAAATATCAAAAACATTTATTATTTAATATATATATAAATATATATATATAGATATAAATATATATATATATATATATATATATATATATATATATATTGGTACTTAAAAAGAAGTCTGCACTGATCATTTTTTCAAAATCCAAAGTTAAGCTGATTTATTTGAATGTAACTAAACAACTTTTTAAACAACCAACATCTCATTTGATTCGTTTTTATTACTCTATAATTTTACCTCTTCATATTTGACTTTTAATTGAAGTATTCTAGTGTTAACATCAATTTAAAAAATTAACTTCAAATCGAGAAGGCAAAAAGAAACTCCGCACAATGGAAAATTGTATTTTAATATAAATTTAAAACATTAACATAACACAATTACAACGGAAACATAATGGACGAGTTAATATTTAGTAGCATAGGTATTCTGCAATTTGACAGCCTGAAAAATTTTGGGTATTCTTTGAATCTACAGCAATACTCTCGTTAAATGGCATCCCACTTTACGTTTTGTTCAAAATTCTTTCAGATTTGAAATTTTATCATTGTTTAGCTGTTGCCTGATGTAATGCCATACGTTTTCGATAGGATTGAGGCCTTGGGATTGTGCAGGCCAATCTGATTGCGGAATATCATGCACTTCAAGGAAACTCTTGACATTATCAGTTGTGTGAATGGGAGCACTATTCTGCATGAAGATTATCAAAGTCTTAATAAAGTATTTTTAGAAAATGCTTAATCAAATTAAAGTATATTTAGAAAATGTTTAGACAAATTAATTAAGGCGAATTGATTAATGCCTCTCATCACAACTGAAACTCTACCACTTTGTAGTGTTGAAAATGTGCACCTAGGATAAAATTCCCAGTTATTTCTTTAATTGACATACAGCTTGTCATCTTTGTCTAGCCTACTGAACGTGTTTTCATTACTAAAAATTACTTTCGACTAATATGAAGTCATATTTTTCATTACATCTGATGAAGTCCAGAGGGCGCTTTCTGTTCAGAAATCATTCGCTTGTGTTTTGCAACGCAACTTCGCAAATAAAATTTCTTCAGTCTGTTCATAACTATAGAAAATGAACACTTTTTAACACGATTACGCATTTACTGGATTTGGGGAGCCGTTTAAAATCTGTTTCTTAAACTATGAATCTGGATAGCATTGTTTTCCCTGTAAGAATTAACACTAGGATGGCCAGATTTAGTGGCATAAAAAGCACTGCCAGTTTTTTAGTGCTTTTGCACAGTAACTCATACCGTTTTCTCATCACAAGTCGATGCATGTGTAGTAAATGTTACGTTGTATAACAATTAAAGATGCTTTGTAAATATTTTAAGCTTATTTGTTGCTGCAGTTTTTGTCTCCTCGATTTTACGTTATTATTATTATTTTTATTGATGTGAACACTAGGATAATTAAATTAAAAGTCAAACATGAACAACAGGTAAAATTATAGAGAAATAAAAGGAATCAAATGATGTATAAGGTTGTTTAAACTGTTACATTCAATTTAGCTTAAATTTGCAGTTTTTGAAAAAAATGATGAATGCAGACTTTCTTTTGGGTGGCACAGTATATATATAGATGTATAGACACTTTTCACTACACACATATATATATATATATGGATTATATATAATTAATGATTTTCACTACACACATATATATATATGTATTATATATAATTAATGATTTTCACTACACACATATATATATATGTATTATATATAATTAATGATTTTCACTACACACATATATATATGTATTATATATAATTAATGATTTTCACTACACACATATATATATATGTATTATATATAATTAATGATTTTCACTACACACATATATATATGTATTATATATAATTAATGATTTTCACTACACATATATATATATGTATTATATATAATTAATGATTTTCACTACACATATATATATATGTATTATATATAATTAATGATTTTCACTACACACACATATATATATGTATTATATATAATTAATGATTTTCACTACACATATATATATATGTATTATATATAATTAATGATTTTCACTACACATATATATATATGTATTATATATAATTAATGATTTTCACTACACATATATATATATGTATTATATATAATTAATGATTTTCACTACACACACATATATATATGTATTATATATAATTAATGATTTTCACTACACATATATATATATGTATTATATATAATTAATGATTTTCACTACACACATATATATATATGTATTATATATAATTAATGATTTTCACTACACACACATATATATATGTATTATATATAATTAATGATTTTCACTACACACATATATATATGTATTATATATAATTAATGATTTTCACTACACACATATATATATGTATTATATATAATTAATGATTTTCACTACACACACATATATATATGTATTATATATAATTAATGATTTTCACTACACATATATATATATGTATTATATATAATTAATGATTTTCACTACACACATATATATATATGTATTATATATAATTAATGATTTTCACTACACACACATATATATATGTATTATATATAATTAATGATTTTCACTACACACATATATATATGTATTATATATAATTAATGATTTTCACTACACACATATATATATGTATTATATATAATTAATGATTTTCACTACACACATATATATATGTATTATATATAATTAATGATTTTCACTACACATATATATATATGTATTATATATAATTAATGATTTTCACTACACACATATATATATATGTATTATATATAATTAATGATTTTCACTACACACATATATATATGTATTATATATAATTAATGATTTTCACTACACACATATATATATGTATTATATATAATTAATGATTTTCACTACACACATATATATATATGTATTATATATAATTAATGATTTTCACTACACACACATATATATGTATTATATATAATTAATGGTTTTCACTACACACACATATATATATGTATTATATATAATTAATGATTTTCACTACACACATATATATATGTATTATATATAATTAATGATTTTCACTACACACACATATATATATGTATTATATATAATTAATGATTTTCGCTACACACACATATATATATATGTATTAGATATAATTAATAATTTTCACTACACACACATATATATGTATTATATATAATTAATTATTTTCACTACACACACATATATATATGTATTATATATAATTAATGATTTTCACTACACACATATATATATGTATTATATATAATTAATGATTTTCACTACACACACATATATATATGTATTATATATAATTAATTATTTTCACTACACATATATATATATGTATTATATATAATTAATGATTTTCACTACACACATATATATATATGTATTATATATAATTAATGATTTTCACTACACACACATATATATATGTATTATATATAATTAATGATTTTCACTACACACACATATATATGTATTATATATAATTAATGATTTTCACTACACACATATATATATATGTATTATATATAATTAATGATTTTCACTACACACATATATATATGTATTATATATAATTAATGATTTTCACTACACACACATATATATATGTATTATATATAATTAATGATTTTCACTACACACATATATATATGTATTATATATAATTAATGATTTTCACTACACACATATATATATGTATTATATATAATTAATGATTTTCACTACACACACATATATATATGTATTATATATAATTAATGATTTTCACTACACATATATATATATGTATTATATATAATTAATGATTTTCACTACACACATATATATATATGTATTATATAAAATTAATGATTTTCACTACACACACATATATATATGTATTACATATAATTAATGATTTTCACTACACACATATATATATGTATTATATATAATTAATGATTTTCACTACACACACATATATATATGTATTATATATAATTAATGATTTTCACTACACACATATATATATGTATTATATATAATTAATTATTTTCACTACACACATATATATATATGTATTATATATAATTAATGATCTTCACTACACACACATATATATGTATTATATATAATTAATGATTTTCACTACACACATATATATATGTATTATATATAATTAATGATTTTCACTACACACATATATATATGTATTATATATAATTAATGATTTTCACTACACACACATATATATATGTATTATATATAATTAATGATTTTCACTACACACATATATATATGTATTATATATAATTAATGATTTTCACTACACACATATATATATGTATTATATATAATTAATGATTTTCACTACACACATATATATATATGTATTATATATAATTAATGATTTTCACTACACACACATATATATATGTATTATATATAATTAATGATTTTCACTACACACACATATATATGTATTATATATAATTAATGATTTTCACTACACACATATATATATGTATTATATATAATTAATGATTTTCACTACACACATATATATATGTATTATATATAATTAATGATTTTCACTACACACATATATATATGTATTATATAATTAATGATTTTCACTACACACATATATATATGTATTATATAATTAATGATTTTCACTACACACACATATATATATGTATTATATATAATTAATGATTTTCACTACACACATATATATATGTATTATATATAATTAATGATTTTCACTACACACATATATATATGTATTATATATAATTAATGATTTTCACTACACACATATATATATGTATTATATATAATTAATGATTTTCACTACACACACATATATATATGTATTATATATAATTAATGATTTTCACTACACATATATATATATGTATTATATATAATTAATGATTTTCACTACACACATATATATATATATATGTATTATATATAATTAATGATTTTCACTACACACACTATATATATGTATTATATATAATTAATGATTTTCACTACACACATATATATATGTATTATATATAATTAATGATTTTCACTACACACACATATATATGTATTATATATAATTAATGATTTTCACTACACACACATATATATATGTATTATATATAATTAATGATTTTCACTACACACATATATATATGTATTATATATAATTAATGATTTTCACTACACACATATATATATGTATTATATATAATTAATGATTTTCACTACACACACATATATATGTATTATATATAATTAATGATTTTCACTACACACATATATATATGTATTATATATAATTAATGATTTTCACTACACACACATATATATGTATTATATATAATTAATGATTTTCACTACACACATATATATATGTATTATATATAATTAATGATTTTCACTACACACATATATATATGTATTATATATAATTAATGATTTTCACTACACACACATATATATATGTATTATATATAATTAATGATTTTCACTACACACATATATTATATGTATTATATATAATTAATGATTTTCACTACACACATATGTATTATATATAATTAATGATTTTCACTACACACATATATATATTATGTATTATTAATTAATGATTTTCACTACACACATATATATATGTATTATATATAATTAATGATTTTCACTACACACATATATATATGTATTATATATAATTAATGATTTTCACTACACACACATATATATATGTATTATATATAATTAATGATTTTCACTACACACATATATATATGTATTATATATAATTAATGATTTTCACTACACACATATATATATGTATTATATATAATTAATGATTTTCACTACACCACATATATATATGTATTATATATAATTAATGATTTTCACTACACACATATATATATATGTATTATATATAATTAATGATTTTCACTACACACACATATATATATGTATTATATATAATTAATGATTTTCACTACACACATATATATATGTATTATATATAATTAATGATTTTCACTACACACATATATATATGTATTATATATAATTAATGATTTTCACTACACACATATATATATGTATATATATATATTAATGATTTTCACTACACACACATATATATGTATTATATATAATTAATGATTTTCACTACACACATATATATATGTATTATATATAATTAATGATTTTCACTACACACATATATATATGTATTATATATAATTAATGATTTTCACTACACACACATATATATATGTATTATATATAATTAATGATTTTCACTACACACATATATATATGTATTATATATAATTAATGATTTTCACTACACACACATATATATATGTATTATATATAATTAATGATTTTCACTACACACACATATATATATATGTATTATATATAATTAATGATTTTCACTACACACATATATATATGTATTATATATAATTAATGATTTTCACTACACACATATATATATGTATTATATATAATTAATGATTTTCACTACACACTATATATATATGTATTATATATAATTAATGATTTTCACTACACACATATATATATATGTATTATATATAATTAATGATTTTCACTACACACATATATATATGTATTATATATAATTAATGATTTTCACTACACACACATATATATATGTATTATATATAATTAATGATTTTCACTACACACACATATATATATGTATTATATATAATTAATGATTTTCACTACACACACATATATATATATGTATTATATATAATTAATGATTTTCACTACACACATATATATATGTATTATATATAATTAATGATTTTCACTACACACACATATATATATGTATTATATATAATTAATGATTTTCACTACACACATATATATATGTATTATATATAATTAATGATTTTCACTACACACACATATATATATGTATTATATATAATTAATGATTTTCACTACACACACATATATATATGTATTATATATAATTAATGATTTTCACTACACACACATATATATATGTATTATATATAATTAATGATTTTCACTACACACATATATATATGTATTATATATAATTAATGATTTTCACTACACACATATATATATGTATTATATATAATTAATGATTTTCACTACACACATATATATATATGTATTATATATAATTAATGATTTTCACTACACACATATATATATGTATTATATATAATTAATGATTTTCACTACACACATATATATATATGTATTATATATAATTAATGATTTTCACTACACACACATATATATATGTATTATATATAATTAATGATTTTCACTACACACATATATATATGTATTATATATAATTAATGATTTTCACTACACACATATATATATGTATTATATATAATTAATGATTTTCACTACACACACATATATATATGTATTATATATAATTAATGATTTTCACTACACATATATATATATGTATTATATATAATTAATGATTTTCACTACACACATATATATATATGTATTATATATAATTAATGATTTTCACTACACACACATATATATATGTATTATATATAATTAATGATTTTCACTACACACATATATATATGTATTATATATAATTAATGATTTTCACTACACACATATATATATGTATTATATATAATTAATGATTTTCACTACACACACATATATATATGTATTATATATAATTAATGATTTTCACTACACATATATATATATGTATTATATATAATTAATGATTTTCACTACACACATATATATATATGTATTATATATAATTAATGATTTTCACTACACACACATATATATATGTATTATATATAATTAATGATTTTCACTACACACATATATATATGTATTATATATAATTAATGATTTTCACTACACACATATATATGTATTATATATAATTAATGATTTTCACTACACACACATATATATATGTATTATATATAATTAATGATTTTCACTACACACATATATATATGTATTATATATAATTAATGATTTTCACTACACACATATATATATATGTATTATATATAATTAATGATTTTCACTACACACATATATATATATGTATTATATATAATTAATGATTTTCACTACACACACATATATATGTATTATATATAATTAATGATTTTCACTACACACACATATATATATGTATTATATATAATTAATGATTTTCACTACACAAATATATATATGTATTATATATAATTAATGATTTTCACTACACACATATATATATGTATTATATATAATTAATGATTTTCACTACACACACATATATATATGTATTATATATAATTAATGATTTTCACTACACACATATATATATATGTATTATATATAATTAATGATTTTCACTACACACATATATATATGTATTATATATAATTAATGATTTTCACTACACACATATATATATGTATTATATATAATTAATGATTTTCACTACACACACATATATATATATGTATTATATATAATTAATGATTTTCACTACACATATATATATATGTATTATATATAATTAATGATTTTCACTACACACACATATATATATGTATTATATATAATTAATGATTTTCACTACACACATATATATATGTATTATATATAATTAATCATTTTCACTACACACACATATATATATGTATTATATATAATTAATGATTTTCACTACACACACATATATATATATATGTATTATATATAATTAATGATTTTCGCTACACACACATATATATATATGTATTATATATAATTAATGATTTTCACTACACACATATATATATATGTATTATATATAATTAATGATTTTCACTACACACACATATATATGTATTATATATAATTAATGATTTTCACTACACACACATATATATATGTATTATATATAATTAATGATTTTCGCTACACACACATATATATATATGTATTATATATAATTAATGATTTTCACTACACACATATATATATATGTATTATATATAATTAATGATTTTCACTACACACACATATATATGTATTATATATAATTAATGATTTTCACTACACACACATATATATATGTATTATATATAATTAATGATTTTCACTACACACACATATATATGTATTATATATAATTAATGATTTTCACTACACACACATATATATATCTATTATATATAATTAATTATTTTCGCTACACACACATATATATATATGTATTATATATAATTAATGATTTTTACTACACACATATATATATGTATTATATATAATTAATGATTTTCACTACACACATATATATATATATGTATTATATATAATTAATGATTTTCACTACACACATATATATGTATTATATATAATTAATGATTTTCACTACACACATATATATATGTATTATATATAATTAATGATTTTCGCTACACACACATATATATGTATTATATATAATTAATGATTTTCACTACACACACATATATATGTATTATATATAATTAATGATTTTCACTACACACACATATATATATGTATTATATATAATTAATGATTTTCGCTACACACACATATATATATATGTATTATATATAATTAATGATTTTCACTACACACACATATATATGTATTATATATAATTAATGATTTTCACTACACACACATATATACATGTATTATATATAATTAATGATTTTCACTACACACATATATATATATATGTATTATATATAATTAATGATTTTCACTACACACATATATATATGAATGTATTATATATAATTAATGATTTTCACTACACACACATATATATATGTATTATATATAATTAATGATTTTCGCTACACACATATATATATATATATGTATTATATATAATTAATGATTTTCACTACACACACATATATACATGTATTATATATAATTAATGATTTTCACTACACACACATATATACATGTATTATATATAATTAATGATTTTCACTACACACACATATATATATGTATTATATATAATTAATGATTTTCACTACACACATATATATATATATGTATTATATATAATTAATGATTTTCACTACACACACATATATATATGTATTATATATAATTAATGATTTTCGCTTTTATATTTATAGATGATTACCATATCATATAAACAAACTCACACATGGCAGCTGGTAACAAACGCACTGAATGATGAGGTCAGTTTGTCAGAATTGACATCATCAGAGATGAAAGGCCAACTATTTGACACACGCAGCTGTCAGAAGTTGGTGCAACTGCAAAAAGCAGGTCAGATATATAGCTCAACGTAAAAGGCAAAAGATGAAAGAGGCCTACAGTCAGTCGGCAATCAACGTTGCAAGGGCTCCATCTACCCACCTTCTGCTCAACACTCTTCAGGTCTAGCTGGGCGCGCAAATATGATGCCATGAAGAAACAAAAACTGCGCAACATACATTTTGTTTGGTACCGTTTTTTGACCAGTTATTCTAACAAAGAACAATGGAGCCTCGAGAAACTGTAAACACATGATAAAGAAGGATCCTGTGAAGTTTAGGAAAACAAAAAACCCATAAGATAAATGACATTTGATTTTTTACCCTTGTGTTTCTGCTCTCTCTCTTTATATATATATATATATATATATATATATATATATATATATATATATATATATATATATATGTGTGTGTGTGTGTACATATATATATGTATATGTGTGTGTGTACATATATATATATATATATATGCGTGTGTGTGTATATATATATATATATATATATATATATATATATATATATATATATTTACACATGTGACGCACATAAGATAACAAAAAAAGAAACAGAAATATATGCTCAAAACTTTTTGAAGCTTATCATTTTTTCTAAATTTCTGTATCTAAAAAATTGATTTTAAGTTGTATTGCTATATTGTTCTTTCGTCAGTAGCATTTGCTATTGTTATAATGAAGCAGCAACGATTTCCAAATTTTGTGCAGGGGACTTCACTATTGAAAAAGGCAGTCAGTAACAAGATCGATAAGAGGGGAATCTTTTCTTCATAAAATAAACAACAAAAGACCCAGTCAGACAATTGCTAATCTCATGTTAAACAATGAAAGTGTAACATGGATCGAATGTGAGAAATCCCTAGAGGACTACTATGGAATTGTCATAAACACTAACAAACATATCGTTGAATTAGCAAACGTAAGACAGGCTAGGTTAGAAGGGATACAGTATACGTGGATAGAGCAGAGAAGCAGACTAGTCAGGGACAGGGAGCTGAAGATAGTTGTGATTAGACACGAGCCACAGGATCTTCAATAGCTTATTAGAAAGCCCTAGCAAAAGTTAAATGGAAGACCTGGCTCGCTGAAAGCCAGCAGTATGAAAACATGCCCATGCAGGTTTTTCACATGATACGGCTGATTCTAGTTGAGGCTATGGGTCCAGACAGTCATTAAAGATATGGGGACAGAAGTAAAAGAGGAAACTAAATAGGGAATAGGGGACTAGTATTTCAAACTAGAGAGAAGGAAAACGGCAGGTAGAAAATGAAACGTTACTGTTGTGATGAGGTGCGTCATATACAGAGATTCTGCAAGAATCTCATCCAAGGAAACGGGGGTGCACTGCTTATGTGATTCCCGTCGAATGAAACAAAGGCATACCAATGCACATAGTCCATAGCATTGTTGTATCATTTGGATTATTTAGACTATTGTTCTCATCTTAAGTGTTATTTTTACAATGTTTGCACAATAAATAACACTCAAGATGAGAACTGCAGTCTTAATACTCTAAATAATACAAAGAATCATTCCTCATCTAAAAAAATTCAGACGCGTAATATTGTAATTTGTTTAAGAATCTAGATTATTTTTTTTAATTTAATCAAAGTTACTTTTGAGGTTTGTTGAATGTGTTTTTGGGTGAACTTAAAAATACATAATAATAAGTTTCTTTAATTATCAGCATTCTTTAAATAAACGAACAGAAAATCTGATAACTGCAAAACTGATAAATACAAAAATTAACAATAACTGCAAAACTAATAAATACAAAAATTTAATTAAAGAAATGAGAAAACAAAAAACTAAATGTCAAAAAAAGCTAAAAAAAAAGGGGGGAGTTAGATCGCGAAATTTGACTGAAAAAGTCGATGTTTCCAAAATGGAGGCTCGATTTACCAGAACTTTGTATTAGAAATAGAACACACCGAAAAAAAATGGTAAAAATTGATCATCTGATTGATTAGTGACCATTAGATAAAAAAAATAATCCGTTATAAATTAAAAAAAATAATCCGTTATAAATAAAAAAAAATAATCCGTTATAAATTAAAAAAAATAATAATCCGGTGAAAATTGTTAAAAATAATAATCCATTGAAAATTAAAAAATAATTATAATCCTTTGAAAATTAAAAAATAATTATAATCCTTTGAAAATTAAAAAAAAAATAATCCGTTGAAAATTAAAAAAAAAATGACAATAGAAAAATAGATAGGGGGTGTACCACTTCTATACATGCATCGAGCATTCTTCTTTTACTTTAAACTTTTGAATCAGTGAAAAATGTATCAAATATTTTTTTAGTAAAAAATAAATAAGTTGTTTTGGTCGACATCAAGATTATTCCCCCCACCAAAAAAATCTTTACACTGATGACTTTTAAAAGATTTTCAAGGATGCTGAAAACGAATATATACTTTAAAAGTTGCACAGAGAAATAGTTTTCATGATATGAAAAATTTACTTTTTCAAAAATGAGGGATCAGTTTTCATTATAAATTTAATGTAAAATGAACACCCACTTTATGGTCACCAAGTAAAGCGGGCATTTTTTTGTTTGTTTTTTATTTTTTTTAAATCAAAAGTATTTTTTGTTATTGTTGCAGCACCGACTCCGCCCCATTCTGCACCGCCAATGTAAACACAGAATTTTTGTGAAATGTTAATCAGTACACTCTGTTCGATAAACTTACATAAAAAGTGGAAAATTATGTTTTTGTAAACCGCTCATGAAAACATAATTTCTTTTGATCAATTAAAAAGCATTAACAACTACATAACACATAAAAATGAACCACATTTAAAAACTTTCTTATTATAAAAGCCCACTAAAAGTCCTCCGCAATGTGACAAGTCACTTTACACTCGTGCGCACACGAATGCAAGAACCGAAATTACGTAAACAAATACAATGATGCGTTGTGATATTAACTATTTACTTATGGAAACTAAAAAATATTTTTTTTAAATGTAAGTTCTCTTCGCCAAAGAGAACTATTCGGTCTGTGAGCGTAATCAAGCGACTAACGCCATTATAGCTGATTATACAAAGAAAATAATCTACAATAAAAAATATTTTGTTTTCTACGTTAGAGTTCATGCTTTTTCTAAAATTTTACTGAAAAATATTATCAATTCTGTACGTGAAAGCACATACAGAATTGGCCACCACTGATAACATAAAGAATTACGTAATGACCTTTTTTTATGTTTAAGTCAGTATTGAAAACAAAATCTGATAGATTAGTGACCATTCGATAATAATCCGATGAAAAAAAGATGAAAATAAAAAATACACATACGTGCGCCATGTAGTAATACTTACGTTTTTGTTTTATAATCTGCTTTCGATTAACTTTATCTGCTTTTATAAAGGAAACGATTTTTCAAATGTGATTGACTTTACAAGCTCAACTTAACATTCAAGATGACGAACGGAAGAGCAAGTTCGCAGAAAACAAAATTGAAGAGGAAAAATAAAACAAATTATTTCGAAATAGAGCCGATCTATTTGGTGAATATCACGGATAAAATTAGTATTATTTTATTTAACATTTTAATATTTACATGAGAGAGAACAGATTACAAGTTTCATCTTTATTATTTCTTTAATTCGTTAATGGCGGAAACTGATAAGGGAACATAGTTTTGAAAGCCGCTTCATCGTATTTTGTTTTTATTTTATAGAAACAGATTTATTTATTATCGTATGTTTTTTTTTTATAGATTTCTGTTTTTTTTTTTTTCATGTTTTAATGAATAATTTGTAAAAATTACATATGAAAAAAAGTTATAATGAAAAATGTTTTTACGGCGGCTTCAGAAACTGACAAATTCAGCTAAATTTAAATAAATTTCAAAGATAATTAATAAAGTAAAGTGTTAAGATATTGATATAAAAAAGCTTAGGTACTTGTACAGTTTAGTCAAGACATTAAAAAATGAAAATATCGAAAAAAAAAAAAAAAATTTAAATTGTATGTATCCGTTATTGGACGAAGTTCTTTGAAAAAAAAATTCACTTAATTTCATCAAGTATTTTTTTACAGCGAAAAAACAATTTGTTATGATACCGAGCAAAATGTTCGATTTTTAGAAAGAAAAGCTAGAATTTAGAGATGGGGAAGGGTGTCGGCGCTTTAACTGGAGTTATCTCCCTTTGTCATTTATAAAATTCAAACATTTTTTTTTTAAATCCAATATGGCCGCCTTCAACGCGCTCTCATAAAAACGTGTTTTTCTGCTGTAAAAAAAAAACCCAACTACTTGATGAAATTAAGTGATTTTTTTTTCAGAGAACTTTGTTCCATAACGGATACATACAATTTAAACTTTTTTCGATATTTTCATTTTTTAATGACTTGAATAAACTGTACAAGTACCTAAGCTTAATTAACCCACCACCACCCCCACCTCCAAAGCGAGAGTTGAGTAAAAGATCAAAACAAGTGACAACAAGTCGCGAATAAATTCTATAGAAGCCAAAAAATGGCAAAAATTTAATTTTATTTCATTACTAACAGGGGGGGGGGGACTCGCCAGGTTTTGGCCGTTCGAAAAATACGATTAAATTTAACGTTTTTATTTGTTCAGATTTCCTATATTACAATGTTGTGATGTCAGAAGTAATAAAAAACGTATTTGGGTGTCATCAGCTAGAATCGAAACCAAAAGTAAAAACTGTAGTATTCAAAGCTGGTGACGTTACCACTGTACAAACGTGACACGCATATGAACTGATTAAAAATAAACTAAGATGAATGTACAAAATGTATAATGATTTCTTTTTTAATTCTGACCCTATAGAACTCACAGAAATGGTGACAGGAACTGACTGAAGAGTTACTAACTTGTAAGGGTGTGACTCCGTGTTTACCTATTCATAATCGGGGTCTATCAATTTTTACGACCGAGGTTGCAGGTGCGGGAATCTCTTGAAGTCGAAAGTAGTAGAGTATCCACAGGACCATTCAAGGTAAATTTAACGAGATCACCAATTAATAGAAGGTTTTCACCAAGGCACATCCTCACATACATAAAATAAAAATATAGAAATAACTCCGGCAAATAACGACACTTGACAAACAACTCAAAATCATTGTATTAAGATGAAATAACATTTATTTACGTGTTAGGAATATTAATTCAAATCGTTCAAACGCAAATGTTTTCTTGTAACGAGTGTTCATTATGCAGGCTTAGTTAAATGAGGATCTCGTGAGAATAGCATAAAGTTTAAGATTACTGATTTTTATGAACAGAGTGTCACACGTGGCTTCAAATGAATGTGAATATTTTTTGAGAGAAAAGCGGTCATTAAACCATGTAAACTTTCTTTTTTGTGATGATTTTATGATTGAAACCACATCGAATATTTTTAATTACTTTTTGTGAAAATATTGAATGAATACTGCTTATCGTAATGTTCCTGAAATATTAAAAATATTTTGAAGGTATTTTTTACATAAAAAATAGTTTTGGTACTTGTACAGTTAAACCAAGACGTTAAAAAATGAAAATATCGAAAAAATGTTAAATTGTATGTATCCGTTATGGAACGAAGTTCTCCGAAAAAAAATATCAAGTAGGTTTTTTGGTAATATCCATTGAAAGCGTATGGTGGCTATATGAGAAAATAAAGCTGTTTCTTTTCTGTGCCGTATCATGATTTAAATGTGCGAGTCTTGTCTAAATAACTATCGATAAATATTTAATAGGCCGACCAAACGGGTGATCAAAAAGTCAGATCGAGCATACCGGAAAACGAATTTTTTTTTCTTGAACTTTGCGTTTTTCGGATTATTTTGTTATGTTATGTTTTCTTAGTGGATTTTTTTTTTGGGGGGGGGGCGTTTTTTTTGGGGGGGGCGGAGATTATAGTTATAGGAATTATTAACAACAAAATTGGTGCAAGTCCAGATTAGCACTTGTAAACAAAAATGTGTACCTTTTATTTTCTTGAATAATAATAATAATAATAATAATAATAATAATAATAATAATAATAATAATAATAATAATAATAATAATAAAATACTCGACGAGAACACGACTGTTTTTGATTTAATAATATTTTTTTTATTCAAACGTAACAAATAAAAATTTCAATTTTGCTTGAACTTTGCAGTTTTCGGATTATTTTTGATTTTTATTATTATTTTCTAGCCGGATTTAACAAACAGACAAAACAAAACAAAAACAATTTTGGTGCTTATGCACTTATGTTACCGTTATTTTTTATGGCATCAGTGCGTTCCCCACTGTTTGAAGTGTTTCTAATGTTTTTACCCACAACTATAATCTCTGACAACCCCCAAATATCCACCAAGAAAATAAAACACAACAAAATAATCCAAAAAGCGCAAAGTTCAAGCAAAAAAAAACACATTTAAATCATGATTTTCTCTAGTTCAGATGGGTGCAGTAAATAAACTTTCAACTCGAAATGACCCCTAATGTACTAATGTATAACATACGGCACAGAAAAGAAACATTTCTAATGCGTACACAGCTTTATTTTCTCATATAACCACCGTACGCTCTCAAGGGATTTTACCTTTTTTTTTTACAAGCGAAAAAACTATTTGTTATGATACCGAGCAAAAAGTTCGATTTTTAGGAAGAAAAGCTAGTATTAAAGATAGGGAGGGGGTGTCGGCGCTTTAACTGCAGTTATCTTCCGTGGTGTTACTAAAATTCAAACATTTTTTTTGTATCCTAGATGTCTGCCTTCAACGCGCTCTCATAAAAACGTGTTTTTCCACTGTAAAAAACAAAAAACAAAAAAAAAACTACTTGATGAAATTAAGAGAATTTTTCTTTTTTTTGGAGAACTTCGTTCCATAACGGATACATAAAATTTAAACTTTTTTTTCGATATTATTCATTTTTTATTGTCTTTGTTGAACTTTACACGTACAATATTTTTATAATTATATTATTTTTTGTGAAAATATTGAATGAACATTGCTTATAGTATTGTTTGTGAAATATTAAAAATATTTTTATAATTATATTATTTTTCATGAAAATATTGCTTATTGTAATGTTCGTGAAATATTGAAATATTTTTAAGGTATTTGTTTTTTAACATTAGGTTCACCTCGACAATTCACTTTAAAATTCACTGGCCTTAATGTTGTATGCACACGCGATAAACAAATCTACTTCTCTGTGACCGACAGTGCCACCTAGCGGAAACAAATCCACTTTTTTTTCACAACCGAGAAATTAGTAATATGCATGTGTATAAGCCAAAACAATTACGACTTTACTTCCTTGAGTAATTTCATGTTAAGAAATTACAGGATAGACATCCTTAACCTCCCTATGTTAAGAACTGCTTTCGGAATAGACAACCTTAACCTCCCCATGTTAATTCTGTAAATTCTTAAAGAAATGGCTTTTGCAATAAACATTCCACTTGATGGAGAGGGGGATATTTGCCCCAAATGTAACTGTGATATTCGTTGTCAGCATACTCACCCACAAATACTATATTTAAAAAAAGTGGGAGTTGTCAGTCGCAGAGTAGATTCATTTATAAAACGCATACATGGAAGCCAGTGAACTATAGTGCATAATATAGGTCTTTATATCCTCAAAAATACTCTGCAAAATTTAAATATTTTCTCATTCAGCATAGTCGAAAACATATGAAAGTCATAATTTTAAAAACAGTTGTGGAGGTGTTATCATTTGTCCTTTGAAACAGAAAATAAGATATTTTCGTTTTTAATTTATTGTGAAGGGGATAAACATAATATCTACATTTTACAAATGTTGAAAGAAATGAATTTCTACAGTTAAAATAAATATTGAAAGCCATTTTTCTATTTTATTTGGCATGTAAAATAATTTTTAATTAAATCTGTTAAACTGTATTTTTAATATTTAAAAAAGCTGATATTTCAGGTTCCTGTGGAAAACCGTGAATATTAAAAAGATCAAAGAGTTAAAAGATGACCTTAGTTTCTTGTGAATATAGAGTCAGCTAACAGAATAATTTCTTTTATTATTAATTTTCCATATCATAATTTGTATTCTTTTTTCTTTTTAAATTAGTCTTTATTCTACAAAATACCAATTTTAAATTCCTAAAACTAAGTTGTTTATTTAAATCTTAACTAAATCCTTGAAATTAAAATTCACATTTTCAATCAATATTAACAGATTGCAAAAGTTGCCGTGCACAAAAAAATTTAATTAACTTTTAAATCATAATTGTTTCAGTTACTTTTATATTTTAATATGTAAAAAAAACCCTAAAAAACGCAAAGAAAATCGGTACGGCCAAAACAAAAAGAGAGAGTAAGTATATTTTAAAAATCTATAAAAAATCAAGTAATTATCCAATCAATACGTAATTTTCACCGATCATGAAGTGAAGAATGAATTTTATAATGACGTACTTTTTTATAATCGATATATATATATATATATATTCGTGGGCACAAATATGCTTAAAATGATAAGCCGAAACTTTCATTTTTAATATACCATGCTTTTAAGTGCTTTTAAATCCTTTTAAGAATCCATACCATAAAAGAAAAGAAAGTAATAAATAACTGCGCATTTTGCTAAAAATAAGATGATTTCTTTTGGCAATATCTTATTTATTCACTTATAGTGGCCTAACCGTGATACTAGATGCAAGAATTGTTTTCAACACATGCGACGCCTAGCATTCCCCAAATAGTTACGCATCTGGTATTGGCTAGCCTCATCATTGTTTCACTTTGGGGTTATGTAGGCAACAACATATATATATATATATATATATATATATATATATATATATATATATATATATATATATTTGTTCTCTTCTTTCTGTTTATGTGCTTATTATTTATTATTATTATTAAACGTTTGCTTTTAGTAATCTGTTACTTTTACGTTTTTTTTTGTTACGAGTACTTTAACGTTTATCACTGTTTTTACATATACGTGTGTGTGTGTATGCTCTTACGTATCTTATGTGAAGTCCACTGCTATATGTGTGTGTGTTCTCATTCTTACAGTTTCTTTTGCCTTGGAAGGTTTCTGAGACGTGTATGCACAATGTAGTTTGAACATACCTGGTTGCTTTGGCCAGCGGATGATATCTTCTAGTCGCTGGTCTGCCATCTTGCTGGGGAGTGGTACTTACTGCTGCAGACAGATTCATTAATGAACAAGATGGGATTTTAAGCTTCAAATTTTTATTCAAGGCAAGCCTATCATCTCGGACCCTGATTGTCGGGAGGGTCCCAATTTTCCGTCTGCTTCATCTGCTGCCTAGACCAACTCCCAGCCCATGTGGTCGTCAACTGGAAGCCTACCCACAATTCCCGTATCATCCCTTACTTCCCGGTGCATTCTATCTAGGTCGTTCAAGGATGACTTGAGTGTGTCTGTCAAACCTAACCTTCTGACCCTGCTAACTCGCTGATAGGAAATCAAAGTATGCTTACATAACTTTCTATTTCTAAACTACCTAGATAGCAATTAAGCTGGGATTCCCA